>NW_016107315.1:12495796-12508931 GCF_001604975.1 Cebus imitator
TTTCACCATGTTGACCAGGATGGTCTCGATCTCTTGACCTCGTGATCCACCTGACTCGGCCTCCCAAAGTGCTGGGATTACAGGCGTGAGCCACCGCGCCAGGCCTACTACTAGATTTCTTAAGACTACCCTCAAATAAAGCTTAGGGACAGTGACTGATTGTGATTCAATAACTGAGTAGAAAGTGGATTGAAATTATTTCATTAATTTTAACAGCACGTGTAACTTTTCTGGCAAAGTTCCTGAGCTAAAGTTATTAGTCTTATATTCTTCTTGGCTTCCTTTGTAGACAAGGGCTAATCCTCTCATGACTCAGTCTCCCCTACGTGGAATTTGACACAAATAAGTTGATAGACTAGACACATGGTCTTTGTACATTGCAATGGCAAGTAAACGCTAAGGACCAATCATTGGGAGTTTCCAAGTTCCTCTGGCTTGTTGTAAAATTATGATTGATCAAGGAAATGAAATTCCAGTTCCCCTAGCCATCTCAATACCTTTAGTACTCCCTTCTTGTCATTTTTTTCCTTCTTTTTCATCAACCTCTTCCCATCTGCACCTGACCCTTTTTTGCTCCTGTTCATACCACAACATTTACCCATCCATCTGCTATCAGTCTCTCACTCCGTCTAGCCACTCAGCTCCATCCATCATCCATGAACCAATTTATTCTCCCATCGGCTAACTACTCCACTGTCCATTCACATATTATTTTCCCATTTATCTAAACTTTAGTCCATTTCTATACTCATACACCTCCTTAATGTGAGACTGTTGCTCACTCATCTATTTATTAAGAGCATCTATCCTTTCCCAGCTGTCAGCCCATCCACCAGACCTGCTCCAGCTAGCCTTTAGCAGACACAGCTGTTTACCAACCCACTTCAAGGTAATGAAAATCTTTGCTGTTATCTCTCTATTCCACAAGGGAAGCTTTATGTAGTGACTCGTAAGCGTGGCAGCTGAATGACTAAATGCATTTTTATCTTTGCCCTATGAAAATCCTACATATACAGAAGCGTCCCTGGAGATATATTAAGGGCATTCCTCTTCCTATCAAGGTGTATTAAGCAGGAAGAGGTTGTGGAGTTGGGAGTGGAGTGGATGAACAGATGTAATGGTAGGAGTGTAGTCATGTGATGAACATAACAAATAACTGAAGAAACAGGGGGGACCTCAACTGGCAACGGACCTCCTTCTTTCCCCACAATTTGATTTGTTGTTGAATTAATTATTCACTTTGAGAAAAATTCAGGGGCAGTGCTAATTGATGCCAAACCCTATTATCAATTTTGAAAACCAAACGCCAAGTTAGAAACAATGCTACCTTCTTTTAATATGTTCATCTGGTCACTGAGATATCTTTTCTCCTCTCCCTTATATTTCCCCACTGATTCATTTATTCATTATTCATGCATCACATTTAGTCAGGAACTCCCCTTAAGGAGTTCACATTTAAGATATAAAAACTGCTGTATAAGAAGAAAAATTACAGTTGAGTATGGCAAATATTACGACAGAGATATGAGGAAATGACTGCAAAGTACAGAGCAAATATTGTGAGATGATTAGGAGGCATTCTCGCTTTCCCCCATTTTTTCCGCAGGGATAAAACGCTAGAATGTAAACAGCTAACAACGGCGAATATAAGCTGCAGACATGGTGCACAGATATATTACTACAAAAATAATTGGGTTATGGGATCATGCACATTCAGCATTCAATAATTTATCAATGGAGTGAATAAAATTTGTTAAATGAATGAGTACCATGAAGGCAGTTAAAACTACAAGTGGCCAAAGGACTACATTGTGCAGTTGATGATAGGCAAACACAGACCTGCTGGAGAGGAGAAAGCAACACCTATAATGTCAAAGCTGGTTAGGAAGCTGGTTATAAAGTCTCAGTCCCACATAGGATTACTGAGCATATCACTTTTCATTGGATCTAACACCATGAGCCTTGCTGATGAGGGAAAGAGAAGCTGTGCCTGGGGCCATGTGCTGCAGCAGAGGCATAGGGGGGTAGGAAGAGGTTAAGTGTGGACTTGCTGAATAGTTCCTCAAGACTCGGATTCTCCAGAGAAGACTAAAACTCTGTGATTTAGGATGCAATAACTGGGTCACTTGCATGTCAGCATCCCACAGCATCTGTTGTTTCAAGATAAGAGTAGTCTTAGTTTTACCTCTCCATGAATTTCTGTCTCCCATATGACATACTGCCTTGCCTTTACCATGAGTTCTCAAACCAACTGGCTTGTTTAAGGAAACTGATTTTTAAATTATGATCTTACAAATTACCCGTTATGTTTTCTTAGATGAATTTCTTATCCTTTAATGAACTTTAGTCTCAGTTTTAATGAAACAATTGTAATAATGCCCACATCAAAAAAATCGCTGTGAGAATTATTCCACTATTAGATATGAACGAGGAAGGCTGTTGAGCAGTCACAGGTAACAGCAGTTACTTGCAAAGCAAACATTCATTTTTTTATTGTTTTTTTTTCTCTTGTTTATCTCTCAGCCTTCATCAATGTCCTCACTTTCCTGTGTTTTTGAAGATATAGTTCAACTGTACTTACTTTTTTGAAAAAAATCAAAAATTATAATTTATACGTAATTTCTTTCTTGAAGTTCGAAAAGGAGAAACACATTTCTGAGTCTTGGATTACTCAGGAACACAAGGTTAGAAAGTGGCATCAATAAGGTTTTTGGTAGAATTCCAAAGGACTGTTGAAGCAATAGAATAGAACTAGAATTTTCATCTAGGAACCATACATCAGATAGCCAATATATGACAGGTGCTGAGGATTCAAATTGAGAGACAGAGTGTCTGCCTTCCAAAAAGTCCCAGCCCAGATTCCAAAGCACAGCCCTGGGTAGTTTTTAATCAAGGGCTTGAGGATCCCAGTAGGAGGCACTTAACCCAGACAGGAGGGCTGAGGGCACACTTCCAAAAGACAAGAGGTCTCAGCTGAGCTTTAAGGGAGCAGAAGGACCTAGCCAGGGAAAGGGAGGCGGAGAGGAGCAAGTGACTATGGACGGAGCAACGTCATCAAAAAGCACATACAGGCAGGAGGGAAGCACAGCATGGTCAGGAAACTGCAAGTGTAGGTTACCCCAAGAGGGTGCAGGCAGAGGGGCATGGCAGGGGGCGAGATCCAGACCCTAACATCTCTATGGGGAATGCTGATATATTAAGGCTTGTCCTAAAAGAAATAAGGGAGACATTGAAGGATTTAATAAAAAGAGCAGCTAAACTGGTCTTGCCATTTAGAAGATCAGCCGGGCAGCAACAGGGACTAACTGGGCTTTGGTCACATTGGCAAGGGGAAAACATGTTAGGAGTCACTGAAATAATTCAGGTGAGAAATGATAAGAAGGAATACCAGGCAACTTGGGATGATTTTCAGGAGTAGCTTTAATGGGAGGGCCTGGGTGTATGGGGTGATGGAGGATGTAGAATATGGAGAATACACAAGGTTTCCATTTCAGCCAACTGGATGGAAGATGGTGCCATTCTATGATTCCCAAAACGTACGAGAATGGTGAGGTTCTATCCAGTTTTTGACAGGTCCAGTTTTAAGTATCTGTAGAATCTACAGGTGGAGATGTTTGAGCACCATCAGCATTTTCCTAAGTCATCTAATTATATCCACTGCCATGCACAAGGGATGCCTGATTTCCTTTCTCTGCCTCCCACTTTAATTCCAGTGGAACTCTAGCTCCTTGGATCATCCATCTGCAATTCATTTATCATCCTCCATTTCCTCTGTATCTTGATTTTATCTTAAAAAGGTACTGTTTTTTTACTGCTTGTTGTGATAGAAGATTAGAAAGCGGTTCTCTGATTAGGCAGTAAAGAAGTAACAGATGCTTTAAATGGAGAAGGGGGGAACTGGCACAGCTGTCCCACTGCCTGGATGAAATTTGGCGCTTCCCAGGCCTCACACAAAGGGCCAAGCCATCATTCACTGGGTTCTGTGGGAAGGGCTGACCACTGAGAGTGTGTGAATGAAGGTAGATTTTTTTTCCAAATTTGCCTGTAATATTATCACAATGCAAGTCCTTTCGTATTTTCATCACATAGTTTGATGCTCACTTGCTTGCTAACAAATTCCAGAAAGGATTTTAAACCTCATCAGAGAGCCTACCTCTGATTAAGAGTGATGCATTTCATTTGAATGACTTAAGAATAGAGGTATACATTAAGCTTGTTCATATTTTTTTTTAATGATCCCAGAGAGACTGTCCTAAAACTAGAGGAAGCTGAATCTCAGCAGGAAGCCACAGTGTCTGGCTGCACCCAGGTGGCCCTGTCAGTTCACATCCAGTACAGAGTCTTGTGAATCTGGGTCTATCTGTATGTGTTGCTCAGGAGGCAAGACAGCAGGGTCTTTCTGGTCAGGGAGAACTGAATTGAAGTCCTGATTCTGCCATGTATGGATTGTGTTCCTATGAACTTATGAAATAATCTCTTACAGTTTCAGTCTACTCATCTACTTCAGCCAAGTAGAGCTGAGAATGAACTACCCCATGACATTGCTGTGAGGTGTGTAAGAGATGGAGTGATAGGAAAATCCCTGCACAGCTTCTTGCCTGTAGATGCTTGGCATGCAGTGGTAGACAGTCAGTTAACTTCTTTCCTCACCCTCTTCACAGTCTTCTGCCTCTTCCAAGCCACCCCACACCTACCACTTATGACTGTCTAGAAGGCATCATGCAAGGGCTCCTTTCAATTAAGTATCACATTCTCAGATGTATGATTGCGATCTCATTAAAAAAAAACATGCAGGGTGCCTAGCAAGGTACCCATCTTCTAAATGCTTAATTATATCCAATTCCCTTTCTCCCTTTCTCTGAAGACATTTGAGTACAAGTGAACCAGCTACAAATGCAGAGGAGGCCTGTAAGTTCTCTACTGACCAGACCCTTTCCCAGAAAGCACCTGAGAACGCAGGCAGGCTGGCTCTGCCCATGAAGCCTGTCTCTTTTGCTCTCGATCTTGTTTCCTATGTGGTGGATTTGCAGGGACAGTTGCTCTGGTTACAAGACCAAACCACTTCAGTTTCTGTCTCTTTGTCACTAAAGGTCTCGGGGGAATCAGCTTATTAGAGAAATAGTCACTGCCTAGCGGAGTCAGCTAGACCATACAAGGATGCACGGGAGGTCCTCAGATATAAAGCTGCCAATTCTTCTTGAGGCATGCAGAGGTTCAGTTCAGTGCCATGGTAGTGTGGACAGCCCATTTGCAATTTCTCTCTGTTTCCTATTTCCCACCTTGTGTGATGGTGGCCCCAGTGCTGAGCCAGTCTGCTTGCTGGAATGTTTCCACTTTGATGTGAATTTCTTGTTGAGTTCCTCTCAAAACTTCCCATTGTCCCTGCCTCGCTCTTTCCTGTTCTCTCCTCTGTTCCGTGGGCAGCTTCAACACTTTTCAACCTACCCCGTTCCTCCTCTTAATTATTTCTTACCTTAAGAAAGTTGAAGCTGCTAAGGAAGAGAGTGAGACAAGCAGGGAAAGGCGCCATGCAGGCGAAGAATCCTGTCTTGTAAAGCCGTTTGTTGTAGTGCACGGGGAGTCTGCAGGTGAATCTTCTCTCTCTGCAGACCTGCTCCTGTTCCTGTACAGCCATTTAGGACAATAGAGATGCGTGCGCAGGGAGCAGAGGCCACTGCGGGAGCTGAGCAAGGATGGAAAGCTGTTAACATATGTGTATTTATGGAAATCATGTGACAAGTTCAGACTTTCAAGTGTCCTAACTCATATATTATTCAAAGCAACCTTGGGAACAATGTGTTACTCACAACGAAGCTCCGAGGCCAACTGTGGAAGACTAGCAAGGCTGAGGTTCCAAGGCAAGTCCATCCAATTTCCAACTGCACGCCCTTTCCAGTTACACACCAGGTTGTCTCTGTGCTTCAGGGTTCGCCCCGTGTTCCAAAACACACTGGGATATCTTTACTGAACACAAGAGGAAGTCACTTCAGGCTCGTGCATGACTGCCTTATTTGTGAGCTTCCAGAAAGTTCACAAAGTGAGGAGGGTGTCTGTCTCTTGGAGGAAAAGAGAGTTTCCATCTCTTGGAATAAAGGAGGGCAGGGAGTCCTGTATCTTGAAAGAAAACAACATCAACTTTCTAGGCAACCTCCTGGCTGGACTCAAAGGCCAGGTGCAGGAAATGGCTGTGCTGTTCAGCACTGACCCTGTCCACCTTCCCACTGGGGAATGAGCCACTGGGAGTATAGGCTCACCTGAGACTGACCCTAACCCATGGACGGGTCTCAGAGCCTCAGGGAAGCAACAGACAGAAAAGAATCTTACAATCCTAAAAAGAACTGAAGAGATAAAAGACTTAATTTTAGAATCAAAGTTCACAAAGGAGTATCATATGAGTAAGAAGGAACCTTTGCTTGCTTTTTTTTTTTTTTTTTTTAGTTGGGACAAAACAACAGAGGCTGACAAAAATCACAGCCTGGGAAGAGAGATTACGGACTGTAAAATATTGACTCAATTCTGTTAAATATAACTCCATTTATATGGATTATAAATGTAAATATATATGTCTACTTAAAAATATCTACCCACCCATCTCTTTATCTCTCTACCTCTCCATCTGTCTCATTTTTCTTGTCACCCTCCATGACAATGAGCACAATAGCAGGAAGTAGTTTGTATGTCTATTTTCTCAATATCTGGCACAGGGGGGGCCTGGCACAGGGAGGGACTCGGTATCCACTGAATGAACAAATCCATGGCTTTCAAACTGAGGAACAACATCATCAAAATGGTTCTTTGAGCTGAGGACTTGTAGAGATGTACTGGATAGAGCGACAGGGGAAAGTCAGGTCCAGCAGGCAGGGAAGGGGAGGTGGGCAAGCTCCAGGTGGTCCTTGTTTGTGGTTATGAGCATCTGACGGAGGAGGTGGCCAAGGCTGAGAGGGATCATACAGATATGAAAGATATTGAGGAGGGAGGATCGATGATATTTGTCTATTTATTCTGTCTGAGAGGAATTGGCCTGAGCAGAAAAGCAATTTCTTTTAATAATGCTTTGTTTGTTTGTTTGCTTGTTTCCTCTGGAATGGTGATACTAATCCTGTATTTTCATAACTAGTTGAGTTTGTAAGAAGCTTGGGTTTTACTGCGCCTATTTTTCAGGCAAAACACCTGTGACACAGAGCCCAATGCCTTGCCCTAGTCTGACACCTAGTTAGAGGCAGGTGAGAGTCACTATCCAGGTTCCCTGGCTGCTCATCTGTTCCTCATAACCTTTCCTCTCCTGAGCAGCCTCTGTTTCCAAGCAAGAACCTCTGTCCTAGCAGCCTCCCTCCTGCTCTTGTGTAGTCAAGTTTCCACTTCGTCAGTGTACATTTCCTCTTCCCCAGCAAGCCCTGTGACCCCAAAAGGGAAAACTGACCTAGTTCCCACCAGCTTATACTGCACCCTTGTACCCCATCTAAGAAAGACTGCACAAGGTCAAGCACAGTGGCTCACACCTGTAATCCCGCCAGTTTGGGAGGCCGAGGCGGGTGGATCATTTGAGGTCAAGAGTTCAAGGCTAGCCTGGCCAACATGGTGAAACCCGTCTTTACTAAAAATCAAAAATTAGCCGGGCGTAGTGGTGCACACCTGCAGTCCCAGCTACTTGGGAGGCTGAAGCTGGAGTATCGCTTGATCTCCCAGTCCACGGCATCTAAGCCACATCCTGGTTGAATCAGCACTCCATTTTATGCACAGCATTCTTTACCAGGCTGGGTGGTACGCCAGCACCACACTCAGCCTGGTAAAGACTGGAGTGCATAAAATGTGATCCCTGCCTCTGGGAGTATAGGCTAGAATTGGGAAGACAACACATGCACGTGCATGCACACACAAATTTGCATGACTAAAACCTGAACGGGTGAGTAGGCTTTAGAGGTCACATCCCACTGGTAGAAATTTTGGGGGGTGATTACATTGCAAAGACTACTTGAAATGCTCAAACACCCTCCTTTGCCTAAACACACACTTCCTCACCCCATGGAGCTCAGGGAAGGATACCTGGGGGAGGAAAGCTGAGAAAGATGGCAAATTCCCCTCCCTCCCCTACCCAGCCAGACCAGTTGTTCCCAGGGTCCATTGTTCTCCCTCCAGAAACAATAAACAGCACTCAGAGAGGAGGGAGGTCCAAACACCGGGATGGTTGGGCGCCCAGCTGCCATCCTCTGTGCCACATCAGTAAACAGCACCACGGCAATCAACTGGGCTTTTTTGATGAAGACAAAACCATTAGAAGAGGTAATAAAGGCCCTTCTTGTACAGTTAATAGAGAGCCTCCTGGATGGAACAAGACCAGCTGTTGCTGCTGAGAATTTACTTCTGTTTTCAAGTTCAAATAGAGACTAAAACATTATCTTCGCAGGAATTGATTTTACGTCTTCCAAACACATATGCCACCTTAATTGTGATTTGTGTGATAGTTCAGCTGCTGAAAGCTTTCGTTTATCTCTACCTGGTTAAACAACTTTAAATAATAACAAGTCAATATATCTGTCTATTGACCAGGGTTCTTCTCATCCCCAGAGCTCACTGTTGAAGAAGAAGAAGAAGAAGAGGGTACTTAACCCTTTGTTTCCCTAGCTCTGCCCCACATCCCATTTTTCAAATGTTCAATTTTAATAGAAAATGTTTAGAAAATGGAATGAAGCCAGGTGGTGTGGCTTACACTTGTAATCCCAGCACTTTGGGAGACCAAGGCAGGAGGATTACTTGGGGTCAGGAATTCAAGACCAGCCTAGGCAACATAGTGAGACCCCATCTCTACAAAAAATTAAAAACGAACACCCCTGTGTTCCTGACTACTCTGGAGGCTGAGGCAGGAGGATCACTTGAGCCCAGGAGTTAAAAGCTGCAGTGAGCTAAGACGGTGCCACTGCACTCCATCATGAGATCCTGTCTCAAAAGAAGAAGAAGAACAAAGAAGAAGAAGAAGAAGGAGGAGGAGGAGGAGGAAAAGGGGGCATAGGGACATATAGGACCTTCTGTGATGTGCTTCCTCGTAGTGGGTTTGGGCTTTTTTAGCCTTAGTGCATTCCTTAAAAAACTTATTTAAAAGTGATTTTTGTCAAACTTCTTTGCTAAGATAAACTAAAACTAAAATGGAAACTAAATTTCATTATCCATTTTACTTACAGAAACTGTTGTTGGACTGAGATTGAGAAATGAATATTAATGATGGCAGCTTGTTTTAGAAGACCTAAATAAAACAAAAAAAATCATGGGGTTTCAACAGTGTTTCTCATAAGGTATGCCTCTTCTCATAGAAAGGCTTGATGTTCTATGAAGTGAGGTGGAAAGTAGAGGGAAAGGGGGCTTATTTTATTAGTATGAACTTAAACCTAGAATACTTCAAATAGTGAAATTTTGGTGGTAATGATGGTGATGGGGTGAAGTTTAGATTTTTTAGTTTCTGTTTTTGCTGAACTCATCATGGATCAGCCAATAGGAAGCCAAGAAAGAAGGAGATTGGGAATGCAAGAGCTCTTGTAGCCAGTGCCCAGCCCTACAGACTTGCCAGGGAAGCAAAATAGAGCCAGGCAGAAATGGTGTCCTACTGGGCAGGGTTCGGCCGTCTCTCCCTTGGCCAGTGGGGTCTGCTCCTTGGAGTCAAGGGTCTGTCATGCAGCCAAGGATTGGGATCCGTCTCTTCTCAGGATGTCCTAACCTTCTGATGGCAAGGAGATGCCACCACCTACAGCCTAGCTCTCCACGTGACCACCTCCCATGAGAACTCCTGCCCACAGTGTCATCTTGGCTTCTGAACCACAAGCACACAGGGAGGGGTACGGATGGGGAAGCTCCCACCTGCATCTGGTCTGCTGTGTAAAATCTAGCTGGTGTCAGCACAGTCCAACGCACTGGGAGGCATGCAGTTGGTACTTCTGGGAGGAAGAAAGGGAAATACAAACAGTGCATACCATTCTCTATTAACTGCCCTGGGAATGGAGAGGGAAAGTAGGCTATGTACCACAGCAGGTATATACAGTTTGGGATCCAGCATTTGTTAGGAGTGTTTTCAAGCTGTGTATAGCAGATATACAGTTCGGGATCCATTCATTTGTTGGAAGTATTTTCAAGTTTTCACAAAGTACTTGAAAGCTTGGTTTCCCAGTAATTACCATCCCAATTCAGGCCTCCATTTAAAATACACAGCCCCCATGTTCTCACTTTCCTTTCTCCCACTTCTCCCAGTAAGCTCTATAGATGCAGAGAAAATACTACCGTTAATAATAGTAGTACTCATAACTGACAGATTGCTTATAAACAATGAGCTGTCAAGGTGGGAGGCAATCATTAATGGGTAATTACGAAACGCTTCTCAGGTTTGCGTTTTCACCTGACAAAGTACATTTCTTCAGTCTTTTGAGTTTGTGTTCTCTGTGTTTTTCTTCAGGGCATGAAGTGTGCATCAATTCCCTTTGTATTCCCAACAATGAATGAATGATGAATGGATGAATGAATGAATCCATTTGTTGTTTCTTTCATTCCATAGGCTGCTTCATTGGGTATGCAAACTTTCTCTTTTAATGTTGACATTGAAATGCCATCTGTATCAAGACTTTCTAGATGCCATTATGAAAGTGACTCCCTGCTGTCCCCGTTTTATGGTGCCCTGTGTCTATTAAACTTATGTCTATTAATACCTACTCTGGTCCATATGTGTATTTGCATAGATAACACCATAACATTTAAAGCTGCCTATTTCCACACTCACAGTCCCCATCAAATCAACTCTTGTCTTATACTTCTTTATTTGTAACATTGCTCTCTAATTATTGTCTAACACATGATTTTACAGAGATGTAAGCACAGGAAAGATATAATTCTATATTGCAGTCTTTACAATGCAAGTAAGTATCTCCTCCAGCTTACCAGTTCAGAGGGAGATGGGGGAGTATTTCACTTGACATAGATAGTCACTGTGTGTGTGTGTGTGTGTGTGTGTGTGTACACACACATATATGACTAGGTGAAGTAAATTAAGGAAACAAAGTGCTATTCATCTTCAGGGCAGGGGCTGATTGTTCTTACATAGAATCTATGTCAGCAGCCAGAGGAACCTCAGGAAGCATCTTTCCTTTTTTTTTTTTTTTTTTTTTAACCTATATAAACGATCTAACCTACTAAAGCATCCAAATTCTTTATGACTAATTCCAAGGGGATTGAGAGAGCGAGGAGCAAGGAGGGAGAGGAAGTGAGCAAATATACCAACCACTCTGTTGCAAAGCTGAGGAAAAACCAGGCAGGCACAGGACTACTGATGCACTGGCCAGCCCCACGTGAACCAGTATTTGTTTTCCAGGCAGAGAAACTGAAATCCAGAGAACATATTGCCCAACAAAACATAACTAGGCAAAAAACATTGACTCCCAGAGCTCATGGTTTCTAGGTCCTAGGCCAGGGCTCTTTCTACTGGGTCAGGCTTCCTAATTGCACAGAGCTTAGCCAGGGAGTGAAAATCCTGCTCCTCCCCTTGAAGGGAAGCTCCAGCTTGCCCTGTCCACAGCACATCTATGGAGGGGAGCACCTGTGGGAGAGATCCCAGACAGAGTGCCCAGGGACAGAGGCTCGCTCACTGCAGCAGGTATGTGAGAGGGGTCCCTGCTTACTTACATGCTACTCAGACTAGAGGAGCAGTTTCAGCAAGTCAGAATTGATATGCATGCTCCTGGTGAAGGGCACAGGCAGGGGTTCCACCCCCACCCCGCTTACCCCACACACTGCTCAGTTCTTCCTTTGTGCACAGGGGGGCACTAGCAATACACTGGTGGCAGCCCCAGCAACCTGCATGCTCTGCAGCTGCTCAGGGAAGAACTTAATTACACCCACTTCCAAGTGAGCATAGCACGCTTTTCAGTGAGCGAATTCTGCATTGCAGACCTGCTGGCTACGCTGGCTCCGATGCCACCTCCTCTAGGAAACGTGGCCTCCTCTGATTAACCTCACTTACTTCGGATCGCTCCGAATCCCCTTGGCTCCCCGGCGCCTTGGTCAGTTGGCCATTTACTTATTAGCATCAGGAATGTTGCTTTTTAAAGCATCCCTAGGTATTTCACTTTCTTTTCTTTATCTTACGTTCCCATTGTGCAAAGACCATGTTTTCTCCTGCTAGTTCTGATAGAGAGCCGTGTCCTTGGAGGGATATTCAGTGAACCTGGTAAGGGGGAAGCATGCTGAACGTGGAGTCACAAGACAGATGTGCTCGAATCTTAACACCCAGCCACTATCAAACCTGAGGCAAGCCCTTTTACCTCTCTGCACCTCAGTTTAGTTTCCTTATCTGTTAATTAAGAATTATCATAGCAGTGTCATAGGGTGGTGTGAGAATGAACGAATAAAAATTATCTGCAAGAACCTGGCATGGTGCCTGGGCACAAAGGCCACTTTATAACTGTTGGCTGGATCCAAATGGTGCTGGGAAAGATTCCCTCATTGGGCACTGAGGACAGCCTTCAGCCTCCCTGCCATGGACCTATAGACAGTGCTGAGCTGGGAACCAGGTGAGCATACTAAAGAAGACACAGTTTCTGTCTCCAAGAGGCCCAGAGGGCAGTTAGAACAGGAGTAAAGTCATATCGCTAAGACCAAAGGCCAGAATGCTTGGAAGGGCATATCCCACCTTGAAGAGGGAGCAGGGTCCGGGAAGAAAAACTCTACCACCCTGTTTGCCTCGATCTCATGAGGCAACTGACATGCAGGTAAGGAACTGTGGCCATGCCCTTGGGTGTTGTCTCCAACCAAGCTTCTCAGTGTACTCTGGCCAAGACTTCTGGTGATGGATATGATACAAAGAAACACTTAGACTGGGCTTCCTGCCCACCTTTGACCTTAAACAGGTACTCTTTTACATTTGTAAAATGCAATGGCCCTGCCATCCTCAGGGCTGAGAAAATTTAAACGAGATAACTATGCTTGTGACTTAATGAAGAGAGGCGCTAGTTTCTCCTCCTTCCCTGAGGCTGGGTGAAGCACATAACTCTGGTCTCTACTTATATTCTCCCTTTCCCTTTTTAGGGGTGTTTCATATACCAAAAAATCACCTCCTGTTTTTCTCTAACCCCTCACACACATACCATAAGTTTTTTTTTTTTTT
>NW_016107315.1:12509071-12513154 GCF_001604975.1 Cebus imitator
TTTTTATACTTTTAGTAGAGATGGGGTTTCATCATGTTGGCCAGTATGGTCTCGATCTCTTGACCTTGTGATCTGCCCACTTCAGCTTCCTAAAGTGCTGGGATTATAGGCGTGAGCCACCATGCCCAGCCGATAAAAAGTTTTTACTTCCATCCTGAAAACTGGAGCAGAGAAGAGACAATGGGATTCAATTACTGAAGATATTCACACTGAGGTCTGCAAATGACCAGTAAATTTCCTCTTTCAGGGTTTATTTGCATTTAAAAAGACAGACTCTCCTACCTTAAGACTCTCTAAGTGGTAAGATGTATTCAGAACTCCAGTTAAAGAGTTGGAAGGATGGGCTTTTCACCCCTCATTGGATATTGGTGCTAGACCACCCAGCTCCCCACTAACTTTCCCAGTGACCAAAGAAAATGGATGGGTCCTCTGGATCCTCACATCAAAGTGGGAGATCGCCTAGTCTCTATGCTAAACCTCATCACTTCAGTGCATTTGTGGAAAAAATTTTTGTCTTTCCTCTGGCTTCTTTTATTTTCAGGAAACATCTCTTATTGTGCTTAATTATGTAGAGAAGAAAACAGCACTAAGTTAGAGCTTGGACTTGGCATGAATGACCTCTAATAATTTTTAGTTTATCGAACTTTGTGGACCTCCCCCCCACCCTCCTTTTTCTGTGACCCCTGCAAGCCATGATATTCACTTCCCTCACCCCGATTTGGGAAAATATAGTCTTCCTGAATAAAATGCTTCAATTTATTGTGAAGGGTTCTCATTGACCTCTGGTCGAGCCTGGTGAACTTGAAATGAATGTATTGATCTCTGTGTAACCTATCCCTCAGGATCCTCCTTATACCTCTGGAGTTACGGAAGGAGTATGACATAACAAGTTATAGAGCTTTTTTTTTTTTCCATTAGCCATTCATAGCTATTGCTGTTTTAATTCCACAAGTAAGTAGTGTTTTCTAAAAAGCAATTGAACTATGAAGAACTGGGGATATCAAGGGCAGCTCCATTATCTTCCTTCCACTCAGTCTTCTCCCAAGAATTTCCCCAGAACAGAATCATCTTGTGCCCGTCATTTCTCTGAGGTGCATTGTTACCTATGACTCGATTCATCATCTTTTCTGCTCCTCCTGTATAAATCAGCTCTCCTGACCTTGGCTTGCATGTGTTCTACTCCCGCTATCTCCCCATAGAATTGTTACCTTAGGATGCTGAAAGGGGAGGGACAACTTCCTTGCTTAAAATCATCATCACCATTTGTGATAGAAAAATGGTTCTCCAAAAGATACTTATGTCCTAGTCACTTGAGTCTGTGATCCTTATGCTATACTGTATAACCAAAAATGGGGAAGCCTGGTAGTAGGAGAAGTTTACAGATGTGATTCAGTCAAGGATTTTTAGATGAGGAGGTTGTGCTAGATGAGTCAGGCAGATCCTAACTGTAGTCACCTATATCCTTATAATAGAGATAGGGGAAATCAGACACAGAGAGAAAGCTATGGGGAGATGAATCAGAGAAGAATTTGAAACATTTCCCTTAAGAGTAAAGTGATGTGGCTACAAGTCAATGAATACTGGCAGCACCAGAAGCTAGAAGAGGCAAGTGACTCTTCCTCTGGAGCCTCTGGAGGGACTGTGATCCTGCTGATGCCTTGACTTCTGCCCAGTAATGTTCATCTCTGACTTCTGGCATCCGTAATTGTAAGATAATAAACATGCGCTATTTCAAATAACCAAGTTTGTGGTAAATTTGTTCCAGCAGCTGCACCATTTATTATTTCTTTTCAGACAATGGGGTATTTTTCTTAATATGAATTGCCTTGTAAAGCCTCACTGCATTCCCACACAATACACCATGTTTCCACCATTACCACTATAGTCATTATGAAAACATAGATTAAGAGTCACTAGCCCAGCCGGCACGGTGGCTCACGCCTGTAATCCCAGCACTTTGGGAGGCCGAGGTGGGTGGATCACGAGGTCAAGAGATCGAGACCATCCTGGTCAACATGGTGAAACCCCGCCTCTACTAAAAATACAAAAAATCAGCTGGGCATGGTGGTGCATGCCTGTAATCCCAGCTACTGAGGAGGCTGAGGCAGGAGAATTACCTGAACTCAGCAGGCGGAGGTTGTGGTGAGCCGAGATCGTGCCATTGCACTCCAGCCTGGGTAACAAGAGCGAAACTCTGTCTCAAAAAAAAAAAAAAAAAGAGTCACTAGCCCAGACATATTAAAACATATTCTAATTCAAACATATTAAAATGCTACATAAAATATTTTTTGAAGAAATCAAATAGGTTGCTGAGCTGGAAATCAAGAAGGGACTGACTCCACTTTCTGCAAATGCAAATACAACACAGGGCAGAAAAAAGATGATGGGAAATGGACAGAAAACAGACTGTAGAGACCTTCCTGCCTGTGTCGGTTACAAATCAATTGCTAGCACTGCATACATAGAGCAGTTGAACTCTGTACCCTGGATAAAGCTAGGAGACTGCAAAATGTGGCCACTTAGACAAAAACCTTCACTTCCTGGCTGAATAAGGCAGGAAAATAGTTACCTACATCTAGACCCCAGGAGGAAATGATTCTGTGGCAAGTAATCAGAGACCCTAGTCTGAACTATGCTAGGATATAAGGCCTAACCTTTTGTGTTAAATACATTTGGTCCGGAACCTGTAAAATGAGTAACAATTTGGCAAAGGCAACAAGGAACCACCTCTTGCAGATGCCTCCATAGCTCACAGAATACACAGAGCACTCACAGCAGAAAGGGCCTGGGAAAATGCGTTCATAATCCAAAACATTAAACATACTAGAAAATCCAACATTGCCATATTTAAAGTAAATACATACAGCAATTGGGAACAACATAAAATTCCTAAGGTAAGAAGATATTAGCATACAAAAAAAGAACAGGTGGCGTAAATAAATAAATAAACCTAGAAATGAATGTCTGTGTTATTGGTAAAGAACAATTAAGTCATTTCATTTAACAATTAGTCATCTATTCATTCAACAAACACTTATTGATGTCAACCCTGAGCCAAGTACTCTTTAAAGTGCTGGAGGAGTGAGATGATAAAGAAAACATTATCCTAATCCTCAGGGACCTCGTTTTCCAGTGGAGGAGACAGAAATTATGCAAGTGAACATGCAACGTGTTTTCAGCTGGTGATAGTGCTACAGAAACATAGAGTAGGAGAAAGACTGCAGTGAGACATGAATGTGTCCTAAAGATCTTAAAACACAGAATTCCTGACAGCCAAAATAGAAAGTGCAGAGTTCCTGAGGTACGCACACGCTTGGGAGTTGGAGAAACTGCAAGGAGATCAAGCTCAAGCTATGAAAGAGAGGAGGAGATTAAACGGCAAAGGTAGCCAGAAGTCTGATTATGCAGGGTCTTAGAAGCCTGGTAAAAACTTTGATTTTTTTTCAAAGTGGGATGGGAAATAAAATCACTGCAAGCTTGTGAACTGGGAATAAGATAATCTAATTTTTATTTTTGAAGAAATATGGTTGGTTGTTATGTGAAGAATTAATTGCAAAGGAAAGAAAAATAGGAAAGACAAAGAAAGGGAGAGAGAGGGAGGGAGGAAGGTGGAAGGGAGGGAAGGAGGGAGGGAGGAAAGGAGGGAGGAAGAAACAGTAAAGGAAAAGAAAGAAGGAATGAAGGGAAATGGACAGAACACAGAAGGAAGGAAAGAAATCAAGAAGAGAAAGGGAGAACTGTGAGAAAATTGGCTGGGCATGGAAGCTTACTCCTGTAATCCCAGCACTTTGGAAGGTCAAGGTGGGCAGACAGATCACTTGAGCTCAGATGTTCAAGACCAGTCCCCCAGCAACATCTCTACAAAATATACAAAAATTAGCCAGGCATGGTGGTGCACACCTGTAGTCCCAGACACTATGGAGGCTGAGGTGGGAGGATCCTGGGAGGTCGAGGCGGCAGTGGGGTGAGATCACACCATGGTACTGCAGCCTGAGCAACAGGGTAGAAAAAGGAAAGACAGAAAAGAAAGAAAAAAGGAAAGAAAGAAAGAGAGAAAGAAAAAAAGAAAGAAAGAAAAAGAAA
>NW_016107315.1:12513234-12601297 GCF_001604975.1 Cebus imitator
AAGAAAGAAAGAAAGAAAGAAAGAAAGAAAGAAAGAAAGAAAGAAAGAAAGAAAGAAAGAAAGAGAAAGAAAGAAAGAAAGAGAGAGAAAGAGAGAGAGAGAGACGGAGGGAGGGAGGAAGGGAAAGGAGAAGAAAGGAAAATGATTGCAGTCATCCTGGCTAGACATTTTGGTGGCTTTTTTTAGGTGCCATCAGTGGAGACCATGAGGAACATTTGAACCTAGGATTTATTAGTAAGAATGCTGATGTGATTTACTGATGTGGTAGTAGAAGAGTGTGACAGAGAAAGAGTAATCAAAATGTCTCTTAAGTTTCATTTGAGAGCTACTGGAAGAAGGGAAGTGCACTGTACTGAAGGTAAGCAAAGAAGTATGTGCCTCTGTGTTTGTGTGTTTGGGTATGTGTGTGTGTACACATACATGTATGTTTCACTTGAAGTTACTCTTGAATATTCAGATGGATGTCGAGTAGACAGTTACTATATAAGTATAAAGCTTAGGGGATAGATTGGGACTGGAAACAAAAATTTTGCAGTCATCAGTATACAAATGGATTTAAAGCTGGAGTTGGAAAATAAAATACCTAAGAAGAAATTACAGCTGGAGAAGAGAAAGGATCTGAAATCCAACATTTAAAGATGAGAAAAAAGGGATTAACTGACCAAGGGGCAATGAGAATGAGTTTCCATTAAGGTAAGACGGGAAAAGAGAGGTGGCATCCCAGGACCCAAATGAAGAATATATTTCAAAAGAAGCCATGATCAGTTGCATTAAATGCTGCCAAAATGTTCAGCGATTTTACCACTGTGACTTGACTGATACATTTGGGAGGGGAATGATTTTTTTGAGAGCAAGGACATTGACATTTGCAATTTTAATGGGTGAAGTGATGAGGACAAATCTTGGCATGTGTGAGGAGAATAAGAGATGAAGAGAAAATAGAGACAAGAGTGTTACTTAAATGTTGCTGTAAAGGATACCTGAGAATCCTGCAGTAGCTGCAGGAGGTGAGGACAAGAGATTGATTTCTAAAGACGGGAAATATTGCAGCACCTTTGTGCTTTGATGGGAATGGTCCAGTAGAGAGAAAAAAAATTACAACGCAGGAGAAAGTGGAAACAACTGCAAGACAAAGACTTGAGCCAAAGTGGAAAAAAATGGGGATGGATTTTACCAGGCAGGGGAGGCTTCCTTCGAATAGAAATAGGGGTCATCTACTTGTTGAGAGAGGCAGTTAGAATGAAAGCATGTGCTCAGATGAAGGCTCACTTTCTTAGAAACAGTAACCTGCTGAGACTTCATTTGGATGGTGCAGGCCCACAGTAGCAAGAATGAAGAAAAAGTAAAGTGCAACATGGGGAGAAATGCCAGATATAGGTGGAGGGGAGGAAGGCAGCAAATCACACTGCCATGTGTGTACCTATGCAACAATCTTGCACGTTCTTCACATGTATCCCAAAAGCTAAAATGCAATTAAAAAATAAAATAAATAAAAGCAAAAATAAATAAATAAAAAATATAAAAACAAAACAAAAACATCATGATGCTTTACCATATTGACTACTGCTTCCCAGTGTGTCCAGGAAGAAAAAGACAAAGCAGGTCTCCCAGCATCTGCTGCTGCCCAGTGCATGGCTTTTTCTTAGATGTCATCCACGCAAAAGCTGTACCTTGGAATTCCATGGGAAAGAGGAGTGGGGGGAATTTATTTTCTCAACTTCATACTGTTTCCTATTTTTATCGGTTAAAGTTTGCCAAATAAATAACATGAAATCTCCTGGACTCTTGAGTTGCATCCTCTGACTTTTTAGTGGCCCGGGGATGTGAGATTCTAATGCAGTGTAGGGTTTTATCAACGTTTGGACGCATGGGAAGGATCTATAAGCTATGTGACAGAGATCAAAGAACAGAGCTTGACAGCAGGGCAGAAATAGAGGTAGGGATTGGTCTACCCATTACATTCAACTTCTGCAATATGGGACTTTTGTTTTGCACACGAGTGTGTGTATGTGTTGTAAGGAAACGACACCTTTGCATCTTCTCCAAGGGGTAGGGAGTAGAGACACAAGTCCAAGCACTTAGAATCCGCTTGAAGGTTTTAGCCAATTGTGAACTCCTGAAACACTTATGCAGCAAACAGGATGAATGATAGACAGTAGACTAACTCCTGCTGCACCTGGTCCCAAGCCTACAATTGCTGTCCATCATCTCTCTTCTGTTCCAGAAATCTTCGATTTTTCTCACTCTTGGACTATCAGGCTGGCCAGAGGTGAATGCACGGTAGACTGATCCAGACTCTGATCCCCCAGGGATCTAAGCCATTAGTTTCCCCATACTTGTTGGGGTCGGATTGCTATATTTGCTCATTGGCGGTTGTTATCAGGCACAGTTGTTCTGAGAGTTACTTTTCCAACAATGTAGCCATACTCATTTATCCTTATTACATAGTGCCAATTATAGCTCCTCATGTAGACAAGATCAGTTAACCCTACCTGTTACATAACCTTTTTTTTTCCTGTTTGTCCACCAACGTGAGAAGCCCAAATTAGCAAGGTGACAGTTACACCTTGTTAGTGGAGCATTTAATATATCCCCTGGCAAAACTCTTCAATTCTCCACATGCTGTGAGCAGGACTTCTGATCAGCATAGCTGAAACGAGGCAGAAAGCAAAAATTCTACAACTAAGCCACAGGTGTGATAGTGAGAGGAGGCATTCCTGTTTCCAACTCTGATTTCCCGTGTCCGTGAATTATGGCAATTGGAGATACAGGGCCATGTATTGGTGATTGACTTAACACATATCAAATCCTGGAAAACAGCAGCCATACTTCCAGTACCTTAGTTGAGTCTTCAATGGGCTAACTATTTTAGTGTTATTTCAGACTAGCTGCTTTTGGGTGACAGGATAGATAAGACTAGGGAAACTCATGATAATGAAACTACTCTCAGCTGTCCTTTGCTGTGTCCTTTGATATGTAGCACGGTTGTGTAATACCATGTCTCTGCGTGAGGTATTCTGTAAGCCTTGGCTGGTGGTGATGATAGAAACATATATAGATATTTATATCTATTTTTAATAAAGGTGAATTTATGCTTCTCTAAGATGAAGACAGTACAATGGATTCATTCCCTGCTATATATTAGGTCCCCCCAGAGACGTGGTGTCACATATCCATTTCTGCTGTTGTCCGAGGTTTTAGCTAGACAGGGCTTAATAAAGGCAAACTTATATGTCTGACCCATTCCCAGGCTCCTTCTCTGCCCCTGTGCATCACAGTGAGTGAGGAAAGAGGCTGACTGACGTCCACCGGAGAATCTCTCCACCCCTTCTGGTTGCTCAGCAGCTGCTGTACAATGGATGCTTGCTACTGGGCATTGATGGGAAACAAAAAGGTCTCTACCCTTCACCTCCACTCCCAGAGGTCCATTCACATATTTATTTTACAGATCTCCTTGTTTATTCTCTTCTAGTATTATATCTTTCAAGTCTCTGACTAATCAACCAGGCCATTTGTCTGGGAGTCAGTCTAAATATTTTCTTCTGGCCATCTTTTCCTCTAGGCAAGATGATGACTGATTCTACCACAAGAGAATTTCCCTTTTCTACTAATCATTGTGCCCTTGAAATCTCAGGACAAGGGTCCATTTCTTCTTAATGCCAACATTTCACACTGGCACATCTTGGAATCAAGTCAAAATTATTTTTTCTTCTGTGGATTGGTCATAGCAGTCTTCTCACAGCACAACGAAGTTACAAGTGTGGTTTGAGGGAACAGAGGTAGGATATAAAATGCAAACAACCTCTGCTTATGTAACACACTTGTGCTCCCTAGATCTGTTTGAGCTTGGTCCCAAATGTACCAGCTCTCTTCCATGATGAATTTCTGCTCAGACTACATAACTTTATAATTTGGTACTTACGTTAGATTATATTATTCTCCAAAAATATTCACTCTTGCACTCTACCTCCGTGAAAGAGGCATACCTTCTAAGTTTGTTGATGTTTAATTTGGTTATGTGACTTGTTTGGCCTCAGAGAGCAGAATGCACTTTCCTGCTCCTTGACTTTAAGTTAGTTGTATAACTTTGTTTGCCTGATGGGATGCAAGCAAACATAACTTGAGAAATGTGTGAAATGTGCCTCCGTATTTGGCCTTGCATTCTTGTTCCTCTGCCATTGCAGGCCACAGCCATTTGTTTTTTTCTGCAATCAGGTGTTCAATCTTCACTATGCCCTACTATCTCACCATAAACTGTTTTTCAAGTGCAAAGTAGTTATCTATTTTAAAAAGTCATGTTTCTACTCCAGACTATGTGTGCTCTCTCACTTCCACTGGAGTCTCCTAAAAATTTCATATATTCTTAATCACCACAGATTTTCTAGCATTTGGATTGCATGACCGAAGGGACAGAACAGCATACACTGCACTCTGAACCTACAAAAGAGGAAGAAGAGGAAGGAGAAGGAGAAGGAGAAGGAGAAGGAGAAGGAGAAGGAGAAGGAGAAGGAGAAGGAGAAGGAGAAGGGGAAGGCCACTTCTCTGGCAGCCTATGGATGACTCAATAAATATTCTAAAGCAATATTTCAAAATGAAGTATGTTTTAAATCCAAAATCCAGGAGAAGGATAATCCAGTGTTATTCCCCTTGTTTAGTGGAAGAAAAGGTACAAAATGCAGTAAGTTGTAATTTACAATGCCATGGTGTCTTAGTGCATTCCGGCTGCTATAGCAAAATACCAAACACTGGGTAGCTTATAGACAACAGACATTTCTCACAGTTCTGAAGGCTGAGAAGTCCAAAGTCAATGCTCTACCAGAATTGGTGTCTGGTGAGGGCCTTCTTCAAGATTTATAGTGGGGGTCCTCTTGCTGCGTCCTTATGTTGTATAAGGAAAGAGGGTCTCTCTGGTGTGTCTTTCATTAGGGCACTAATTCCATTTGTGAAGGCTTCACCGTCATTATCTAATACTCTCCCAAATGTCATACCTCCTAGTCCATCACTTCTGGGGTTATAATTTCAACACCTGAATTTTGTGAAGATATGAAAATTCAGGCCATATCACACAGTATACCCCAGACAATATACATGTCATACTCAGGCATTTAGAGCAGTACTACTCTAAATGAGATCCTTAAACTCGTGCTGGGCTGTGAACTATTTGTTACTCTGAGTGAGGCATGAAACATGGTGCTGAAAATCTGGAAAGGAGAAGTGTGAAATAGCCTTCCACAAGAATGAGAGAACAAACTAATTAGAGGGAGAGGGTGACATCAGCAAGATGGCAGACTAGGAAGCTCCAGGCCCTCATTCCCATGGAAACATTAAAGCACAAACATTAGAAACTGGCTAAAATTATTTTATAAGATCTCTGGAAAACCACCAAATACCTACAGAAACCAAGTAGATATTCAGTTAGGAAAAAAGTTCACATTTAAAATGGTAGAAAATTTCATAGCATTTTCATCACTTCCCCTTTTCCCACACCTTCCCTGGCACCTTCAAGTGGCAAATGGCCCAGTTCTTGATCCCTTTCCTCAGGTGGAGGAAGCAGACTGGACTTTATTTACAATGCTTTAACCTGTCTGTAGACTGCCTAAGGACCTGATGTCTGTTTTGCTTAAAAAGAGCATAGACAGGGAAAAGTGTCATAGCTCAGATTTTAGGTTGTAAAAAGCTACTGAAGGCAGTGGCACACCAGTGAAAGCTTCAGGGGAAGTGCAAACCCATGGATGCATTTGGCAAGGAATTATTGGAAGACAAATTCAATAGAACATACAAAACCTTGAGAAAAACCTGGGATGAGACTATTTTGGGGAAAAATACAACTATGCACAGACAGGTATACCGAGAAAAAAAAAAATAAATAAGCTCAAAGCCCCCACCACCAACACTGAGGGAAAATATATGCCCAGAAAAAGGCCCAAGAAGAATTTAAGCTTTCACCTTGGGGTCACCTCAATGTTTAAAATATGCCACGGTAATTACTAAAGGTATTCCACTGTATGGAGCTGGTATATGAAGGCTTTTATAGGTGGCTTTTTTTCCCCCAGAAATGGCAAATCTTTAACAAGTAATCACAAGGCATACAAAGAAACAGGAAAATATGGCACATTTAAAGGACCAAATAAAGATCCGGAAACTATCCTTAAAGAAATAGGCATTTAACTTGGTAAGAACTTTAAAACAACTACCCTAAATATGCTCTAAGAGCTAAAGAAAAACACAGACAAAAAAAGAATATCAAGAAAATAATATATAAATAAAATAAGAATATCAACAAAGAAATACAAATTATAAAAGCAATAAAACAGAAACTCTGAAACAGAAAAATACCATAACTCAATTTAAAAATTGACTCGGAGACTTAAACAGCAGACTCAACAGACAGAGGAAAAGAATGAGCAAACTTAAAGATAGGCCATTTGAGTTTGAGAAGACAAAAAAGAAAAAATGCACAAGAAAGAGTGAACAGAGCCTGAGAGTCTTTCAGACACCATCAAGAAGACTGACACACACATTATGGGAGCTTTCAGAAGGAGAAAAGAAAGAAAAAAGAGGGATCAAAAAGCTTATTTGAAGAAATGATGACTGAAAATTTCCCAAATTTGTAGAACATTGTATATATGGAAATCAAAAAATCTCTATGAATACCAAGTATAATAATTTCAAAGAGACCTACACTGAGATACATTGTAATAAACTATCAAGTCAAAGACAGGGCTAGGCACAGTGGCTCATGCCTGTAATCCAAGCAGTTTGGGAGGCTGAGGCAGTTAGACCACTTGAGGCCAGGAAATCGAGACCAGCCTGGCCAGCATGGTGAAAACCCATTTCTACTATAAATAAAAAAATAGTTGTGTCTGGTAGTGCATTCCCGTAACCCCAGCTACTCCTGAGGCTGAGGCAGGAGAATAGCTTGTGCCAGGGGGTGGAAGGTGCAGTGAGTGGAGATTGCACCACTGCATTCCAACCTGGGCAACAGAGTGAGACTTTGTCTTCAAAAAAGTTAAACATAAAAAAATTAGTTTCTTGTAGATGTATCGATTTGTTTCTGGGTTCTCTATTCTGTTTTATTGGTCTATGTGCCTGGTTTTGTACCAGTACCATGCTGTTTTGGCTATTATAATGTGTATAATTTGAAGTCGGGTAATGTAATTCCTCAAATTTAGTTCTTCTTTGCTCAGGATGTCTTTGGCTATTCTTGGTCTTATGTGGTACTATATAAATTTTAGAATTTTTTCCCTCTATTTCTGTGAAAAATTACCATTAGTATTTTGATAGGGATTGCTCTGAATCTGTAAATTGTCTTAGATAGTATGGATATTTTAACAATATTTATTCTTGCAATTCATAAACATGGAATATCTTTCCTTTTTTTGTATCCTCTTCAATTTCTTTCATCAATGTTTTATAGTTGTTATTGTAGAGATCTTCCACCTCTTTGTTTACATTAATTTTTAGTTTTATTTATTTGTAGCTCATGTAAATGGGATTTACAATACAATCAATTACTTGATTTCTTTCAATCAATTATAATGAATTTCTTGATTTCTTTTGTAAGCTGTTGGCAAATAAAATTACTACTGATTTTTGTATGTTGATTTTGTATTGTACAACTTTACTGAATTTGTTTATCAGTTTTAGGTTTTCCCAGTATAAGATCACAGGGCCACTGCCAGGAGATGCAGGAGGGGTAGAGCTGGCAATTCAAAACTGTTTTTATTCTACCCTCTTCAGTGCCTTTTTCTGTGATGTGAAGTTAAAACTAGGTACTCTGATCACTCACCTGATATTTGTTTCTTATGAAGGTGCTTTTTCATGTGCATGTTTGTTTCATTCTGTGTTCCTGTAGAAATGGCAGTCAGTGAATGCTTCTATTCAGCCATCTTGCTCCTCCTCCCCTCAATGTTCTTTAATAAGGGTAAATATAAAAACAAGTATTACTGTAATTTGTTGTGTAACTTCTTATCTTGTTCCATAAGCAGAATAAAACAAAAGCATATAAATTAGAAATTAATGTAAATCTATTTTAATAAGAATACAACATATAAATATTTAATTTGGAAGATAAATTACATAAAATGAGATGGGTTGGGCTCTAGGGAGCTGAGTTTTTATATGCAATTGAAGTTAGGATGTTATCAATTCGAAATAGATTATTAAAACTTTAAGATATTATATTTAATTTCCATGGTAATCATAAAGGAAATATCTACAGCATATATACTAAAAGAAATTAGAAGAGAATCAAAATACGTTATGACAAGAAAAATCAAATAAACACAAAGGAAGGAAGTAATAAATTAAGTGTGGGGAAAGAAATTATAAAATATACACAAAACACATAAAATTACAATAATAAATTTTTTATCAGAAAATTACTTTGAATAAAATAAACTACCCAGTAGAGAGACACAGATTGTCAGAATGAAAAAATAATTTTAAAACATCAAAAACAGGTTCCAACAAAATACTGTTTATTAGAGACTTTAGATGTAAGTATCTGCATAGGTTAAAAGTGAAAAGATAAAAAAGATAATCCACAGAAATAGCATCTAAAAGAGAGAAGGGATGACTATACTAATATCAGACAAAACAGACATTAGTCAAATAACTCTTATAGGAGACAGAGAAGAAAATGTAAAGATGACAAGGGGTAAATTCGCCAAGAACATGTAACAATTATAAACTTGTATGCACTAAACATTAGAACTTCAATATGCATGAAGCAAACATTGAAGAAATTGAAGGAAGAAGTAGATAACTGTCAAATATTAGCAGAAACCTCAAATATCGCACTTTTAATAATGTATAAAACAGACAAGAGATCAGTTAGGACATAGAGCACTTGAACAATATTATAATTCAATTGTACTTAAAAGACATATACAAAACGCTCAGTTCCACAACAACACATTTTTCTCAAGTATACATGTTACGTTCCCTAGGATAGACCATATGTGAGACCACAAAATGAATCTTAATGACTTAAAAAATACTAAAGTCATACAAAGAATATTTTCTTGTCACAACGGAATGAAACTAGAAAATCAACAGCGAAAGGAAAACACAAATTCACAAATGTGTAGATATTAAACAACACACTCTTAAATAACCAAAGGTCCAAGTAAGAAATAGCAAAGGATATTAGGATATATTTGGAGACAAATGAAAATGAAAGCACAATATTCCAAAACTTAACAAATGCAGAAAAAGTAGTGCTAATATAAGAGGGGCATTTATAATTGCTTACATACAAAAGAAGATCTCAGATCAATAACTTCACTCTATATTTTAAGGAATTAAAAAGATCAAAACAAATAAACACAAAACTACCAGATGGGAGGAAATAATAAAGATTACAGCATTAACAAATAAAATAGAAAACAGAAAAACAAGTAGGAAAATTGATGAAACCAAAATTTTTTTTTTAAAAGATCAATAAAATTGACTAATCTTTAAGTAAAATGACTAAAAAAAGACCACTCAAGTAACTAAATTTAGAAATAAATGTGGGACATTCATAATTTGAGATAAAATTATAAGATAGTATTATGAACAAGTGTATACCAACAAATTGGATAATCCAAATTAAATGAAAAAAATTCAAAAACATAAACTACCAAAAATGAAGAAATAGAAACTCAGAAAAATGTCTGTGACAAAGAAGAAGACAGAATCAATAATTAGCAATTTTCTAGCAAGGAAAGTCCCATACCTAATAGCTTCATTAAATTTTACCCAATATTTAAAGAATAATTAACACCAATATTTACAAAACTCTTCCAAAAAATTAAAGAAGAGGAAACACTTCCTAATTCACTGTGAGGCCAGCATTTTCCTGATATCAAAACGAGACAATGACACTATTACAAAGAAAACTACAGATTAATATCTATTATGAATATTGATGTAAAAATTCTTAAGAAAACACCTACAACCCAAATTCAACAGCATCTATAAAAGATTATACAGTATGACTAAGTGGAATTTTTCCAGAATATACAGAAAAAATATATATTTTCATATTTTTGTATAAGAAATATATTTATCAAATAAAAAGAACATAAATATTTCTCATATAAAGAAAATACATATTATAAACCAGAATGTATTTCTTGATTCAATATATAGAAATCAAGTACATCACATTAACAGAATAAAGGTCAAAGTAAAATTATTTCAATTGATGAATAAAAAGCATTTCCAAAATTTTTTTCACTTTTTTTTCTTTGTATTATACTTTAAGTTGTGATATACATGTGCAGAATGTGCAGGTTTGTTACATAGGTATACATGTGCCATAGTGGTTTGCTGCACCCGTCAACCCATCATCTACATTAGGAACTTCAAATAATGCTATCTCTCCCCTAACCCCCCAACCCCAGACAGGCCCCGGTGTGTGATGTTCCCCTCCTGGTGTCCATGTGTTCTCATTGTTCAACACCCACTTAAGAGCGAGAACATGTGGCTTTTGGTTTTCTGTTCCTGTGTTAGTTTGCTGAGAATGATGATTTTCAGCTTCATCCATGTCCCTGCAAAGGACATGAATGCATCCATTTTTATGACTCCATAGTATTCTACTGTGTATATGTGTCACATTTTCTTCATCCAGTCTATCATTGATGGGCATTTGGGTTGGTTCCAAGTGTTTGCTATGGTGAATAGTGCTGCAACAAACATACATGTGCATGTGTCTTTATAGTAGAATGATTTATAATCCTTTGGTTATATATCCAGTTATGGGATTGCTGGGTCAAATGGTATTTCTGGTTTTAGATCCTTGAGGACTTGCCATACTTCCATGGTGGTTGAACTAATTTACACTCCAACCAGCAGTGTATAATATCTGTATTTCTACACATATTTTCCAGAGTCTGTTGTTTCCTGCCTTTTCGATGATCGCCATTCACGTGACATGGTATCTCATTATGATTTTGATTTGCATTTCTCTAATGACCAGTGATGATGAACTTTGTTTTATATGTTTTTTGCCTGCGTAAACGTCTTCTTTTGAAAAGTGTCTGTTCATATCCTTTGCCCACTTTTTGATGGGGTTGTTTTTTTCTTGTAAATTTAAGTTCTTTGTAGATTCCGGATACTAGAACTTTGTCACATGGTTAGATGGCAAAAATTTCCTTCCATTCTGTAGGTTGCCTGTTCACTTTGATGATGGTTTCTTTTGTGGCTCAGAAACTCTTTAGTTTAATTAGATCCCATTTGTCAATTTTGGCTTTTATTGCCATTGCTTTTGGTGTTTTAGTCATGAAGTCTTTGCCCATACCTATGTCCTGAATGGTATTGCCTAGGTTTTCTTTTAGGGTTTTTATGGTTTTAGGTCTTATGTTTAAGTGTTTAATCCATCTTGAGTTAATTTTTGTATAAGGTGTAAGGAAGGGGTCCAGTTTCAGTTTTCTGTATATGGCTACCCAGTTTTCCCAACACAATTTATTAAATAGGGAATTTTTCCCCATTGCTTGTTTTTGTCAGGTTTGTCAAAGATTAGATAGTTGTAGATGTGTAGCTTTATTTCTGAGGTTTCCATTGGTCTATGTGTCTGTTTTGGTACCAGCACTATGCTGTTTTGGTTACTGTAGCCTTGCAGTATAGTTTGAAGTCAGGTCAGGTAGTGTGATATCTCCAGTTTTGTTCTTTATTTATTTTAGTGTACTTTGTCTCCTTCTGGTAGAATGTGAGGTACGTAGGAGAAATAAAGTTTACTCATTTTGTATACTATGTATTTCAGGCATCTAAATAAATAGAAGAGCCATCTTTATAAAAAAGATATTAAATTTATACTGATTTTAAAAGTATGGTGTTGGTGCAAGAATAGACAAAACAAATCAACAGAAGAGCTAGACACAGATCCAAATATTTTAAACCTTATTATCTAATAGAGATAGTTTTAAAGTCAGTGTGGAAAAGATAAGTGGTTAATAATGGCATAAAGATAATTTATTTTCTAGGCCAGGTGCATTGGCTCAAGCCTGTAATTCCAACACTTTGGGAGGCTGAGCCAGGAGGATCGCTTGAGCTCAGAAATTTGAGACCATCCTGGGCAACATAGTGAGACCTTGTTTCTACTAAAAGTTAAAAAATTAGCCAGGCATGGTGGTAAGCACCTGTAGTCCCAGCTACTTAGAGATCTGAGGCAGAAGAATGGCTTGAACCTGGGAAGTTAAGGTTGCAGTGATCAGAGATTGTGCCGCTGCACTCCAGCTTGGGCCACAGAGTGAAATCTTATTTAAAAAAAAATCCAAGAGCTCAATTCTACATGGATTTAAGGGAAAACCATAGTTATGAAAAGAACATGTAGGTAAATATCTTGCAAAGTGGCATAGAAAATAATTTCTTGAAAGATGAGTGAAGCAAAAATATTTACATATTAAATATTTTAAAGAATTGGCATTTCTAGTAAAATTGAGAAAATGTATACTAAATGAATTAATAACTATTTCTAGGTAATTCCTTCATAAAGAATAAAGATTCTTGTGTACTCCTTATAAACATATGAGGGAATTACATATATTTTATAGATAGATACATAAATTTTATAGATACATAGATTTCAATGTTGGAACCAACCCCAAAAATCTACTGATGAGAAATGAAAACATAAATTCAGGTTTACATATATAAAGAAAATTTATGTATAATTTAATATGTATCAGTTGTATTAAGTAAATTTTTAAAAAAATCTATCTAATAAAACAAACATGCACAATGATTTTTATTATAATAAAAGTACAAAACTTGGATAAGGGAAACATACCAAATTTATGGCAATAAATGCTAAAATGAAGTAAAAAGGAAAGAGATTAAAAACACATTCTTCCATTGCTGAGTTTGTAGGCTGTGTAAGTTATAACAAAATATCCAAAAGCTGAGTAGCTTAGAACACCCATGTATTTTGTTCACAACTCTGTGTATCAGTAGGTGGTTGATCCAGGGTAATTTGGCTTTGGTTTTGGTTCATCTAGGTTGTACTCTCATAACTGATGTCAGCGGGTGAGTTGTCTATGGTTTGGATGATACAGACTGGACTCAGGTACGGGTCGGGCAGTTGGTCAGCTAGTTGAGTAAAGGGCAACTTGAGTGGAATGGCTCTTCTGCTTATCTCTGCATGAGGCCTGTCATTCTTCCCCGGGCTAGGCTGAGCTGCTTCCAATGGTGCTCATAGGATTTAAAGGGGAAACAAGCCCCAGGGCACAAGCACTTCTAAAGCCTCTGCTTTGTCACATTTGCTGACATCCAGTAAGTTGGAGCCAGTCCCAGTTGAGCACAGATTCAGAGTGAGAGGCCTTTCAGAGTTCTACACCTAGAGGGGGCATGGATGCAAGGAAAGGGGCTATTCATGTCATTTTGAAATGACCCAAACAACAGTGTATAATCATGTAAGATGGAACTCATTAAAGAAATACAAAAATACGCACACACATTTTAAAAAGCAAGAAAGACAAAAATCTAAGATCACTTAGATCTGGGGAAGAGGGCAGAATCGGAAGAACACAATTGGTAAAGAGCATTAAAAAATAACTAATAGCTTTTCGAAAAGCGTTGTGTGGTGTTTCTAACATGGTTAAGGGTTTGGTGAGGAACCAAGAAAGGAAATAGACAGATGGCTTAGTTTCTTCCTGTTTTCTGTTTTCATCTCGGTATCACCAGAAGGTGGTACCTTCCAGACAGCAGATTTTCTCCAAGAATGGAAACCTAGAAGGCATTTTACATTTAAAAAAAAACAACGAGAGTAAAACAAATTAACTTGTAGTAAGCAAACAAACAATGCAGGTGGGAAGGGTAAATGAATGAAGAGAATGAGTTCAGGGTAAGGCTCAAGGCTCCCAATGCCACAGCTCACCCTGGATGAGATGAAAGCAAAACTAATTACATACATCCTTCAGCATCCAGGCTTTTCAACTTACTCTGAACAGAATTTCTCCTATTCTTGAAATCTGTAGTGATAGAAATTTCATATCCTGCTTTGAAAACACATTCTCCACATCTCACAGTGCTCACAATCAGTAAATTTTTAATTCAGTCTAGTCTATATTTGTGTTGCTGTAACATGCTTATTTCCTGTGAGGCTCTGACCTCGGCAGAGATGGTGAACATAATCCTCTCTATGATATTCTTTCATAGATCAGATATAATAGGCTGAGTCCCTTCCACATTTCTGTTCATTTCTCTTAAAAGACTAAGATTCAGACGAGACACAAGGGTCTGACCAATAGCACAAAGCAGTAAAAGAGTGAAAGCATAGCCAGTTTTTGTAGGCGATTCACACACTTATTAGCACAAGTGGCCTTTACCTTGGGCTTCTTTATAGCCATGGCATATAACAACCTCACTTGTTACCTACAGTCTCTTCAATGTCAAATTGAATCTAGAGGCAGTGTTCAGGAATGCAGGGAACACCGTGCTCAGAACGTGGGTCCCAGTTTAAGTTCAGGTTCTACCTCTTATTATTTGGTATGACCTTGGCCAAGTGGCTTAAATCTCTGTCTGACACTCTTCATTGTCAGATTAATAAGATCTACCTCTCACCTCTCTCAAACTTTATGGAGAGGATTTAATAAAATAATGGAGCAGAAAAGCACCTTATAAACTATAAACCAATAAAGCCATGTAAAGCATTAGCTCTGTTCACAAACTCCTAGGCGCAAGGAAGCTGCATCATGGTTCTCTACAGATTTTTAAAATGTTCAAAATCACACAATCTTTATCCCAGGGTTGTGAATTGGGTGGGTTAAATAGTTTATCAATAAACTATTATGTATAACAAAACATATTTTGTTATGATTTTCTTTATAAATAATTCTATCAACAGTATAATCTTAAGCCATCTCACAAAAGTCTACTATTGCCATTAGTAAACATTAAATGTCTACAGCATGTGCACTCTGTTAGATATAGGAGATAATAAAGATGCATAAGTCAATCCCCACCCTCATGCATCCACAGTGAAATAAGAGAGCTTGAGAAGTAGCTTATCATATAATGTGCAAAGTACCATCATGAAGACATACACATGTGCTAAACGATTCAACTGCCCTTTATTGCAAGAACAAGGAAAAAATGGAACTCTTTAAACATGGCATAGAACGCCATCTGAACTTTGCATCTCCACTGTGTGCTCTCACCTCCTTATTCCTTTTCCCTCTGCTATGTCTTGGCCACTCAAAATGACTTGCACTATTTCGAATGGATCCGGCTGCGTCTAGTTCCTGTGAATCTATCCATCATGTTCTTCTTCCCTGGCCTGTCCTTTCCTGCTTTACCATCCATCACTCAAGTTCAAGCTGAGTCCTCTTTTTTTTTTTTTTTTTTTTTTTTTTTTAGGATTTTTTCTTTTTTTTTCCTTTTTTTTTTTTTTTTTTTTTTTTTTTTTGAGACAGAGTTTCACTCCTGTTGCCCAGGCTGGAGTGCAATGCTATGATCTCGACTCATTACAACCTCCACCTCTCAGGTTCAAGTGATTCTCCTGCCTCAGCCTCCCAAGTAGCTGGGATTACAGGCATGTGCCACCACGCCTGGCTAATTTTCTATTTTTAGTAGAGACGGGGTACCTTCATGTTGGTCAGGCTGGTCTCACACTCCCGACCTCAGGTGATCCACCCGCCTGGTCTCCCAAAGTGCTGGGATTACAGGCATGAGCCACCGCACCTAACTGAGTCCTCATTTTTTTAAAACTTTAATTCCCTTCTCTGTTGTCCTCTGCACCCACTCCTGTCTCACTGGCCTAAATTATATCCCGAGACCTCAAGATGTTGAACAAATTGTCCTCATGGCTATGGAACACAAAGTAGAGAGAATGACAGTTGAAGCAAGTACTCAAACTTTTGAAGAACAAGGGGAAATGGTCAGTAGGTCAATGGGTGAGGAGAAGAGAGAAGGACAGGGATGGACATAGTTTAATGGTCTGATTCCAGAGGCTTGGAGATTTTAAATAAAAATGAAGTGGTTTGCAGACAGCAATGGAGAACCAAGGGTACAGTTTCAGACCCACGGATGTTTGTGGGAAAGTGAGACAGAAAAACAACATCCACTTGAGAGAGGAACTGGAGAGGTGATATCTTCAGGGGCAGTTAGGAGAATACCATCAATATAGCATTTAGGGCAGGAGTTCGGGATGCAAAAGGAATTTCTGCTGATGTTAAGTGGCAGACAAGAATATAGAGAGTGGTGGAGAGGGGTGGAAGATTGCCCAGAGTCATGACTGTATGACTGGAATGTGACATGGGATACGTTCATTCCACAATGGCATCTGGCTATCTGACCTGGGTGATACTGGCTTCCCTGGGAGGCATGGATTTCTGTTGCAGCGAGGTGAGTACGAATGTGACACATCTTGGTTGGCCACAGTTGGTTGGTCGTTGTTTTGGTGGTGGCTGCATAACCGAAGACACCCCTACCGAACATTAGAAACGTTCAAACTGAAACGTGGAACAGAGATTCAGGATGTACTACTGTCAAGATGTGTGAAGTATGAGGTTCATGAGCTGTTTCCACCTGCGTCTCCTGCCATGCAGAGGAGGCTGTCCTGCAGCAGAGAAGAATCCCACAGGCAGAGAAAAGCAGATTTGTAAAGCGGAGTGGGCAGGCCCTGGGAATGTCGGGGTCCTGGTTCTGGGTTCCCACCGAGCGGCGTCCCTGCTCTTGTTGGTTTATAGCGTTTGCAATGTTTCTCTTCTTACCCAAATGATTTCAGTTTGACTAACTCTCAGTTATCAGTAAAGAAGTCTTAATTCATGAATCTAATTTAAAAAGAAATAAATCATCGACAAAATTTGCCACTGTATTAGTACCAAGAAATTGCTTGCTACTCATCTCAAAACTGAATATGACACTGCTAATTAGGACAGACAGTTGAGAACAACGTGTCTCAAAAAGTGGGGACTCCAGCCATGACCCCACAAAGTCGACAGGTTATGCCTTTTCCCTTTTTATCTTCTTGAAGCCATGCTGGGTTCCCAACAATCCTGTTGTCCAAATCCCTTTTGCTTGGGCTACCTACTTACCTATTTGTGATCAGTTCACTGTTTCAGTTTGGGCCTGGGTCTGATTCAGTTCCCTGATGACATGCCTTGGCCTGAACTCTCCTGCAGAGACTCTTAACTTCTGTTAGCCCCAACCACTCCCCTGAAGCACTCCCAATCCCCTGTTTTGTGGCAAAACACACTTCTTGAGACCTTGCCTTAGTGGGATAATATTAAAAGTTGTCACCAGGGGTTTAATATTGTTGAGTTCAGTGCACAGTGATGCAGGCTAATGACATACAAACTTCTTTGTAAAATTAACTAATGTGAACTTAGGAGCAAAAGTAGCAATCCACAGATGTCTCTGATTCCCTGTACTTACTGCAGGGCGAAGGGTGTCCTGTGTCTCGTGTAGTCAACCTGCTGTCTGGACACACACACGGGGGAGAGGAGGACATCACTGGGGCCGTGCACGTGAAGCCAGAACTGCCTTCCTTCAGTACTCCTTTTCTGGAGAAGTCCAGTCTTCCCACCTCCCCACTCTGCATACTCATAACCCGTATTCTTTGAACCTCTTATGTTGAAAGAAAATTAAGTAACTTCTCTTCCACGCATATGAAATGAAGACTACTGTTAATATTAATTTGGTGTTATGCATTAGTGATGATGTCCATTTGAATATCTAAATGTAATCTTTGTGACTCATCCCATCAGTTTTGATGGCAAATACATTCATATGTCTTTTATATTTTTAATTGGTTATTCAAAGACCCTCATGCCCACATTAATAGAAAATGGTGTCTCATTTTCTTAAGGGCGACCCCTTCTCAATTATCCAAGCCCCAAGGAAATCACTCAATCCAAGAAAGGAAGGAGGGGAGGGAGCTGTCCTTCTCACAAATGCCAGACAAAGAATGGAGTCCCCCACTTTGTGGCAGAAGTCTCTTCTGGTGGCTGTATGTTGTCACTGCTAAGAACAACGGTGCTTGCCTGTGGTGCTGAGAGGCTTTGCCTGTCAAAATCTCTGCTAGCTCTGCAATTGGGCCACATGTTTGGTCTCCAAGTTTATGGCTTCCTAGTTCACATAGACAATCAGCCACTTTCCTTCAAAGCATACCACATGCCAGGTAGCTGGTTCCCAGAAGATTGGCATCATGGCAGACACTGCCACAACCACTTCTTCCAAGGATCCCTGGATTAGAGCAAGTGTTCTAGATCTAGATTTGATTTTTCTTCAGGCTAATATCCTTCCTTGCCATGGAACCATGCCGGGTCCATGTGTGCTCCTAACTTCAGATCTCATGGAGCTTGTACATGTTTCTCTGAGACATGTTGACTTCCATTTTAGATAGCACCGAACTGTGTATTGCTTGGGGCACAAGGTATTTATTAAGGATTGAAATCTGTGAACCCAAGAGGGAGGAAGCAGAAAGAGAGGTCAAACCATGATTTGGGCCTAAGAAAGCCTTGGCTGACCTGATGGGGAGCACCAGAGAAAGTCTTTCTGAGTCTTGCACTTCTGTTAAATCTGGCTATGTGCTTAGATGCTATGCCATTGAGTCACTACATGGGGGCTGTTCCAGGAAGGTGGTGGCCTTGAGCATGGTGGCTCTTTGCAGTGTGGCAGGCCTGGAATGAGCTGCCAGTCGTAGGCTGCCTGCTGGGCACACTTGCTTGCCGGCCACTTTGGCTTCAAAGAGTTCCTGGGCAATATGTCTCCTCACCCAACACTGGTAGAATCACTGTAAATCAAGCTGAATACAAACCACAGATCTCACCTTCCCAAAGGGAACCACCTGGATAGACAAGGTTGTTCAACCCTCATACTGGCTTTTCTGGTGTGAGTGCCACAATCATTGCCCCCTATCCTTCTCTGGGAGAAGTCCTTTCCAAGGCCTCTGTGACTTGAGGGTGGCAACTGTTTTGGAATCACAGATGATCCTGGAAATGGGTTTTGACTGGATGAATGAGCATGATTTCTAGACCCAGTCTCAAGCTCTAGCTCTCTTTATAAGAGTTCTGCGTTTTATGCCATCACCTCTGTCTCCCTCATTGCCCCATACTCCCTACTTAGAATGTAGGAGATCTTAATAGGAACAGCAGTGCAGTTCTCCACCAACTCTGTCCTAACACAATGGTGAGTTACCACTGAATGCTGAGGCCTGGCACAGACAGCTGCAGCACTTCCTTCTGTCCAGCGTGTCCAGATTATTCACGACCTCACGGGGATCCCTTTCATCCAGGAAAAGACACCTTTCAATACACTGTTTTCTAAATTCCCTCACTTTATAGTAACAAAGCGACTTTGGACTTGGGCCCCTGATCCTTCCAGGAGGACATTTGCTTCAAAATCACGAAGTGTACATTCTCAGCCTCATGCTGTCCAGCCAAATGAGGCCTCCTGTGGAGGTTGGATAAGGCCCTCATACAGCCCCAAAGATCTCCATATCCTAATCCCCAGAAATTGTGAATATGTTACCTTACTTGACAAAAGAGACATTGCTGACATGATTAAACTTCCAGATCTTGAGATAGGGAGGTCATCTTGGAGGATTTGGGTGGATACAATGTAATCACAAGGGTTCTTATGAGAGGCAGAGGTAGGAGGGTTGAAGTCGGAGAAGGAGATGTGACCAAGGAAGCAGAGTCAGAGTGAGAGAGGGGAGAAGACGCTGTGCTTTGATGATGGAGGATGGATGAAGGAAGCCAAGGTGTACAGGTGCCTTCCAGAACCTGAAAACGCCAAGGAAATAGATTTCACCCTCAGAGCCTCCAGATGGAGCCAGCCCTGCGTCCACATGATGGAACCCAGTGAAACTGATTTTGGACTTCTGAACTGCTGAGCTGCAGGATAATAAATGTGGATTGTTTTAAGCCACTTTGTGCTTTGATGATCTGTTACAGCAGCAACAGAAAATCAGTATACCTACCTTACTCAAAACAGACGGTGATTGTACTCATTGCCGTAAGGCTTTCTGGACATTGCCCTCTTTGAGAACTGAGTGCAGCCTCTTCTTGAGGTGGTTGCCATGGAAGTAGCTATAAGGACATCCCCTGCAAGGCTGAACCCTTGGCCCCTGGACTCACCACGTCTCTTCTTCAGACCTGCCTCCTTGGAGACCGTCGTTGAGAAACAATGAGCACTGGAGGATGCTTTTCTCAGCTGACTTGCTTGTGCTTGGATCCTAATGAGAAGAGTGGGGGTAAAGGAATTCTGAGTCAATCTGTAGGACAAGTTTGACTGCTGCCTCCCTCAAGAAAGCCTTCAGCACCATGGACTGACCTCGAGAGGTTAAGAAACTCACATTAATGAACATTCGTGTACATGTGTCCTTTGGATATATACCCAGTAATGGGATTGCTGGGTCGAATGGAATTTCTATTTCTAGGTCCTTGAGGAATCGCCACACTTTCTTCCACAATAGTTGAACTAATTTACACTCCCACCAACAGTGGAAAAGTGTTCCTATTTCTCCACATCCTCTCCAGCAGCTGTTGTCTCCAGACTTTTTAACGATCGCCATTCTAACTGGTGTGAGATAGTATCTCAATGTGGTTTTGCTTTGCATTTCTCTAATGACCAGTGATGATGAGCATTTTTTCTTATGTTTGCTGGCCTCATGTATGTCTTCTTTTGTAAAGTGTCTGTTCATATCCTTTGCCCACTTTTGAATCGGCTTGTTTGTATTTTTCTTGTAAATCTGTTTTAGCTCTTTGTAAATTCTGGATATCAGCCCTTTGTCAGATGGACAACCTGCAAAAAATTTTTCCCATTCTGTTGGTTGCTGATTCACTCTAAAGACTGTTTCTTTTGCTGTGCAGAAGCTGTGGAGTTTGATTAGGTCCCATTTGTCTATTTTGGCTTTTGTTGCCAATGGTTTTGGTGTTTTGGTCATGAAGTCCTTGCCTACCCCTATGTCCTGAATGGTTTTGCCTAGATTTTCTTCTAGGGTTTTTATGATGTTAGGTCTTATGTTTAAGTCTTTAATCCATCTGGAGTTAATTTTAGTGTAAGGTGTCAGGAAGGGGTCCAGTTTCTGCTTTCTGCACATGGCTAGCCAGCTTTCCCAACACCATTTATTAAACAGGGAATCCTTTCCCCATTGCTTGTTTTTGTCAGGTTTGTCAAAGATCGGATGGTTGTAGATATGTTGTGTAGCCTCCAAGGCCTCTGTTCTGTTCTGTTGATCTATATCTCTGTTTTGGTATCAGTACCATGCTGTATTTATTACTGTAGCCTTGTAGTATGGTTTGAAGTCCAGTAGTGTGATGCCTCCTGCTTTGTTCCTTTTGCTTAGCATTGACTTGGCTATGCGGGCTCTCTTTTGGCTCCATATGAAATTTAAGGTATTTTTTTCCAGTTCTGTGAAGAAGGTCATTGGTAGCTTGATGGGCATAGCGTTGAATCTGTAAATTACTTTGAGCAGTATGGCCATTTTCATGATATTGATTCTTCCTAACCATGAACATGGAATGTTTCTCCATCTGTTTGTGTCCTCTCTTATTTCCTTGAGCAATGGTTTGTAGTTCTCCTTGAAGAGGTCCTTTACGTTCCTTGTTAGTCGTATTCCTAGGTATTTTATTCTCTTTGTAGCAACTGTGAATGGCAGTTCGTTCTTGATTTGGCTCTCTTTAAGTCTGTTATTAGCGTATAGGAATGCTTGTGATTTTTGCACATTGATTTTGTATCCTGAGACTTTGTTGAAGTTGCTTATCAGTTTCAGGAGATTTTGGGCTGAGATGATGGGGTCTTCTAGATATACAATCATGTCGTCTGCAGATAGAGACAATTTGACTTCCTCCTTTACTATTTGAATACCCTCGATTCCTTTTTCTTGCCTGATTGCTCTGGCTAGAACTTCCAGTACTATATTGAATAGGAGTGGTGAGAGAGGGCATCCTTGTCTAGTGCCAGATTTCAAAGGGCATGCTTCCAGTTTTTGCCCATTCAGTATGATATTGGCTGTTGGTTTGTCATAAATAGCTTTTATTATTTTGAGATATGTGCCATCAATACCCAGTTTATTGAGGGTTTTTAGCATAAAGGGCTGTTGAATTTTGTCAAAGGCCTTCTCTGCATCAATTGAGATAATCATGTCTTTGGTTCTGTTTATGTGGTGAATTATGTTTACAGACTTGCATATGTTGAACCAGCCTTGCATCCCTGGGATGAATCCTACTTGATTATGGTGGATAAACTTTTTGCACCAACCCAAATGCCCATCGATGATAGACTGGACAGGGAAAATGTGGCAGATATACACCGTGTAATACTATGCAGCCATCAAAAACGATGAGATCGTATCCTTTGTAGGGACATGGATGAACCTGGAAACCATCATTCTCAGCAAACTGACACAAGAGCAGAAAATCAAACACCGCATGTTCTCACTCATAGGTGGGTGTTGAACACTGAGAACACATGGACACAGGGAGGGGAGTACTACACACTAAGGTCTGTTGGGGGGAAATAGGGGAGGGACAGCGGGGGGTGGGGAGTTGGGGAGAGATAGCATGGGGAGAAATGCCAGATATAGGTGAAGGAGAGGAAGGCAGCAAATCACACTGCCACATGTGTACCTCCGCAAAAATCTTGCATGTTCTTCACATGTAACCCAAAACCTAAAATGCAATTAAAAAAAAAGAAAAGAAAAGAAAAAGAAACTCACATCAACTCCTGCTCCCGAGGCTGGAGCTGGGATTTCAGGTGGGCTTCAGAGCCCAGCTTCCGCTGACCTCCTGTGACTCAGGAACCTGTATTATTGGCCCTGTCTCTGCCTTTTCCAGAATTAACCTTACTCACCACCAGCAGAACACTCAGGTCCAACTGTGGACTCTCAGCATGCCATTCCAGGCTAAGTCTTTCAAGTCTACAGGTCATGCTGAATCCTCATGCCTGCTTCCGTCCCGCGTTCCCTCCTGCACAGCCTCCTGGATCTGTTGCTCTAAAGTCAACACCTATGCAGAGCCTCCTTGGCCCTGTGTTTCATGGTAGAAAAAGCCGACATGCAAGTTCTTACAACCTCCACATGACCAGCTACCGTTTAAGTGTCGTTAAGCCCTTGGTGACAGGGACCGAGGCACTAGCAGTTTTGAGGTCACAGATGACCTTTTGTGCAGGGTCTTGCAGGCTTTTTAAATTATCATCCTTTTTTCTTGCCTCGGGGACCCACCAGCCTAGTAATATCTAAATGGCTTGGCAGAGTCACAGTTTAAAATCTTCTTTTCTGTAACTGCACTGAATAAAATCGCCTGCAGTGTGGGTATTTTGGGGCATTTCTCTGGACTTCACAGCCTGGCACTCGCCCACACAGGTGTGTTCACACAGTATAGACACTGCCTGACGTCCTCCAGGTACACCTGGCACAGACCTCCCTTCTAGTTCAAGCCGTCTTCTACCGTTTTAGAAACTGGGTGTATGCAGATACTGACATAGACATTACCTTCCGGGGCTCTTTCTCCTCTGATGCTTTTGAGAGATTTTAAAATATTTTACCACTTAGTTCATTAAAAAATTGCGTGGGTCTTACTTCCTGTTTGATATAGCCGGTTTCTAATAGGACATCCCTCGGGGACAGTAACTACATCAGTGTAGCTCCAACAACCCGTCTTTCTCCTGTGATGTGCCAAGGCCCCGCAGATGCAGGAGAGTCTGTGCTCCCCCGGGCGGCTGGGCCGCCGTGCAGAAATGTGCTTCTGACTCTATCCGAAAACCAGCAGGGCACACATGGGCGCTGTATCTGGATCTCCCAGATCTTACATCAGATCACCCAAAATATAACCAAATGCCCCCCGATGTGTGCTAATGCATGCCTCATGAGTGTAAGAGAACTGCTGGCCTCTGCTCCTATCAGAGTGCCTGCAGGACTCACACCCTTCCCTGACCAACATGGGAAAGCTGCGCTTTCCCGTACTTAGCTCCTATTTCAGTTGTGTGAGGCTGCTGGATAAATCCACTCCCTGTTGCTTTACCAGGACCAAAGGTGGAAGTCTTTTATTAGTATACTCTTTTAAATCTAGTTTCCTTATCTAGGACATGGTCCTCAAAGCCTTTGAATCAGGATTTATCATTAAGATGAAATGCATGTGCACCTTTCTTTTTCTTCTTTGTTGAAGTATCACCAGTTACTTCACAGTATTAGCTAAGTCTGAAAAAACATCCTTAGAATCACTGAGTGGCCGCTATTAGACATCCAAGAAGTGCTTGAGTGATCTCCTTTAGAGAGAAGGTCACTGTGGAAGCTCCAAGTGCAGCCTCTTTTAGAAAGGTAAAGATATGGTCAATAGTCCTATTTGTCCTAGAGAAAGGATGGACAAGACCTTTTGTGTTTTGTGAGGACAAACATAGTGCTCCTGCTTGGCGCACGTGGCCGCCTGGGAGGAGCAGGGCAGGGTGCCTAGCCTGAGCCTGTGGGGGCTGGAGGCTGTGCTGCACAGTGCTGCAGTACCAACCCTCTGGTGTCACCTGGACGGTGGAGCCCTACCACATGAACACACTGGGCACAGGCAGCAGGGAGGGAGTGCCTATTTTTGAAGACCCTTGTGAGTTAGCTGTCATCTGGGAACCAGGATATCCAAGCAAGTGACAGCCACCATTGCCTAATTCCAGTCTTGGCTTTGAGAAGGCTTTGTTGTTGTAGGAAAGCTGGTGCATCCCCCAAAACTGTGTCTGCTGCCCATTTTTGAGCACTACAAGGCTTTCCACAGAATAGCCCCATTCCAGGCTGGGAACTGCTTCTTGCTCCGCAGGCACAGTTCCAGTGCCAGACAATGTGGTCCTCCGCAGCTCAGCCCACATAGCTCACATCTGTGAGGCCAAAGCCCAGCATTTTTACTTCCATGCTTTCAACGCCCCACTTGGCAGGAAGCTTAGCTTACAAGGTGAGTTTTTGAAAGAAAGACCCTGGAAAACTTGATGGGGGCAATCCCAATGAGGACAGCATGGTAGGTGGACTGACCAGCATGCAAAGATGCCACTTTACAGAGAGTGGCCCTGCTCCTGTCCCCATGACTGTGACTGAGGCCATACCTAGCTTCTTTGCTTCAGATGAGGCTTGATGCAGGTGGGTGCTACTCAGTATCCAAGGCCCACACACCTGGTAAGCACATCGAGTTCTAAATCAATCTGGACTCCCCTTCCAAGCAGTGGCCCTAAGCACTACAGGATGCTGCACACCTAGCAGGAGGGGCTGGGGTGCTACAGGGAGACAGGTGAAACTTGTTCTGTCAAGGCTGGAATCTAGGCCACCCTCTGCCCAGCCTGCCGGGCTCTGCACAGCCCCCTTCCTGAGGACATCCAGCTTCCTCTGTCACCATGCCTTCCAGCCAGCCCTTTGTACTCCAGGCTGTTTGCTGCCATGGGGTCTGCATGATGTGGATTCCTCTGCCTCAAAGTCTCTCCCAGCCTTCTCCAACCTTTGTCTGATTAGCCCCAACTCTGCTTAAATGTCATTTCCTCCAAGAAGTCTTTTCTGACCCCCAAGAAAATTTAGGCCCCCAGTTTTTCCTCTCCATTCGCGATGTACCTTTCTTCCTATGCTCATGTATCACTTATTCTAGGCCAGATGCTGTTCAAAGTGCTTTATATATAGTAGCTCACTTACTCCTAACAAAACCCCTAAGCCACAGGTACTACAGTATTTGTATAAGTATTAGGAAATGTTATTGGTTAACACCCGTCCGTTACCAGAGAGTAACACCATGAAGAGAGCAGCGGAAGCTAACTTGTTCATATTCTGAGCTATTGCAATGTAGCAGGTGCTCCCTGAATATGGAAAGAAATAATTAACAGGCAGTAGCAACGTTTTACAATATTTGTCCTATTGAGAGGCCACAATATTTTTTTGAGACAGAGTCTCACTCTGTCGGCCAGGCTGGAGTGCAGTGGCACGATCTTGGCTCACTGCAACCTCCACGTTTTGGGGTTCCAGCAATTCACCTACCTCAGCCTCCCGAGTCGCGGGGGCTACAGGCACACGCCATCACAACCGGCCGACTTTTGTATTTTTAGTAGAGACGGAGTTTCACCATGTTGTCCAGGATGGCCTCGATCTCCCGACCTCATGATCCACCCACCTCCCAAAGTGCTGAGTTTGCAGGCATGAGCCACCGCGCCCAGTCAATACTTACCCTTTTTTAAGTGGAACACTCCTTGTGGGCAGGGCTGTTGCCATATTCACTTTCATATTCTTAGTTCCTAATAGTGCCTGAAACATAGCCAATGCTTACCATCTGCCTCTTGGGTGAATAAAGGACTGTCTTGGAATGTATTAAATCAGCCCCTCTTTTTGTTTTCAACAACGGAGGGTGAGCCTGCAGGCTTTCGGCTCTTTGCCATACACTTCACTTGGTTTGCCTTCATTTTTAATCTGTTTCCTCCTGCCTTGCCTGTAATCGGTTTCTTTTGCTGATTGTACAGTGTTGTGCCAGGCAGAGAATCCAGCAGAAGAGATTCGGATCAGACAGGAGAAAGTGTGTTTACATTGTCAGGACTGCAGAGCCCAGAAGGACCGTCCAGGGGACCTGAGCACAGGTGTCCATGGGAGATGCTGCTGTGATCCTCACAGTTCAAACTCAGCACTGGCCAGAGACAGGGCTGAGTGACAGGCCTCTGACAGCCTTCTTGGTGCTGATCTATGATTTCATATGGAAAGAAGCGGATCCCTTATTCTGTCTGTATGTGAAACAGCAAGTGATCACATTGAGCACAGAGTCTCCCATGAATAGGTGGCTATTAATAGACATTTGCTAAATGCCAAAACCATGTTGGACATTGTACCAAAACAAAGAATTAGATAAGGTCTTTGCTAGGATAACAGCTCTTCCCAGGGAGCATAGAAAATAAATTCATTGAGTAGGTGACCAAAAAAAAAAAAAAAAAAACGCAGATAAAGAACATAAATGCAGTCAGGGTCCTGACCCTTTTGAAAAAATTTCTTACATATTTCTTTTTATATATCGTGGTTTATATATAGAATGTGGTATTCACTTTCCTAAAAGGATTCATAAGCTGTTACCCAAAAACCTTTGCAGACAGGAAAACCATGATGGGCCATTTCATTTGATCTTCTTGAGTCTTGGTTTCTTTATTTGTAAAAATGAGTCAAGTGCAGTTAGCAGTCAGCCCAAGAGTGATGGGACAGCACCCCTCTGTGTGATTCCATCAGCTGTGGACACAGTGCAATGCTTCGCTGCTGGCTGTCCCCCTGAAAGCTCCCATAGTAGACACCCTGGACCTGCCCCCCCACCATACCCGCTGGACCATGCCATAATCCAACTGTGTATGTATCATTCCAGAGTTTTTTTAAAATCGTACTTTAGGCTCTGGGGTACATGTGCAGATCATACAGGGTTGTTACATAGGTACACACATGGCAAAGTGGTTTGCTGCCTCCATCCCCCTGTCACCTATATCTGGCATTCTTCCCCATGTTATCCCTCCCCAACCTCCCCACCCACCGCTGTCCCTCCCCTAGTACCCCTCAACAGACCCCAGTGTGTGATGCTCCCCTCCCTGGGTCCTTGTGTTCTCATTGTTCAACACCCGTCTGTGAGTGAGAACATGTGGTGTTTGATTTTCTGTTCTTGTGTCAGTTTGCTGAGAATGATGGTTTCCAGGTTCATCCACGTCTCTACAAAGGACACAAACTCATCTTTTTTATGGCTGCATAGTATTCCATGGTGCATATGTGCCGCATTTTCCTTGTCCAGTCTATCATTGATGGGCATTTGGATTGGTTCCAGGTCTTTGCTATTGTAAACAGTGCCACAATGAACATAAGTGTGCATGTGTCTTTATAATATAACTATTTATAATCCTTTGGGTATATATCTAGCAATGGGATTGCTGGGCCAAATGGAATTTCTATTTCTAGATCCTTAAGAAATTGCCACACTGTCTTCCACAATAGTTGAACTAATTCACATTCCCACCAACAGTATAAAAGTGTTCATATTTCTCCATATCCTCTCTAGCATCTGTTGTCTCCAGATTTTTTAATGATCCCATTTTAACTGGCATGAGATGGTATCTCAATGTGGTTTTGATTTGCATTTCTTTAATGATCAGTGATGATGAGCATTTTTTCATATATTTGTTGGCCTCATATATGTCTTCTTTTGAAAAGTGTCTGTTCATATGCCTTGCCAACTTTTGAATGGGTTTTTTTTTTTTCTTTCTTTCTTGTAAATCTGTTTTAATTCTTTGTAGATTCTGGATAGTACCCCTTTGTCAGATGGGTAGATTGCAAAATTTTTTTCCCGCTCTCTTGGTTGCCCGTTCACTCTAATGATTGTTTCTTTTGCTGTGCAGAAGCTCTGGAGTTTAATTAGATCCCATTTGTCTATTTTGGCTTTTGTTGCCAATGCTTTTGGTGTTTTAGTCATGAAGCCCTTGCCTGTGCCTGTGTCCTGAATGGTTTTGCTAGGTTTTCTTCTAGGATTTTTATGGTGTTAGGTCTTATGTTTAAGTCTTTAATCCATCTGGAGTTAATTGTAGTGTAAGGTGTCAGGAAGGGGTCCAGTTTCTGCTTTCTGCANTTTTTTTTTTTTTCTTGTAAATCTGTTTTAAGTTCTTTGCAGATTCTGGATATTAGCCATTTGTCAGATGGGTAGATTGCAGAGTTTTGCAGGATGCAGGCAGCCTACTCAAAAGTGTGGCTGAAGAGAAATGAAGCTGTTAATATCCCTCTGGACTCATGGAGGGAATGACATTAAAGCAGAGTTGGGGTGAATCAGGCAAAAGTTGGGGAACACTGGGAGAGACTTTCGGGCAGAGGAATCCACATCATGCAGACACCATAGCAACAAAGGTCAAAGTTATGGAGTGTTTATTAGAATCTGGTTGGATCTGTGGCCATGGAGAGAAACCACTGATGGGAACCGAGGCTTTTATAGAGAAACGTGGACTCTGCTGACTTCTGCCTAGCAGAAAGGGGCCCAAGGGAAGAGTAGCCCAACTTCTCTTATCTCTCCTTTCCGCTCTTCTGCAGGTGGTCCCTCACTAGCAGCATCCAGCCTAGAGCTAGACAGTCAGGGGGGCTGTTTGAGGCTGGCAGTTAAGGTCAGCGTCTTGGGTCCAGAGCAGGATGGAGGAGGATGGGGAATTGACTTGGAGGGGCAAAAGAAGGTGCTCAGTGCTATTCACTTAACACAGTTGGTTCTGCAGGCCTGCTTCTAGGGGCGGGAGTCTGGCCTGATCCCTTGGCATAACAGCTGCAGGGGATTTGTTTACTGTTAAAAAGCTTGGTCTTAGAATGTCATGTTCTCTTTTCCTCTTTGCATTAGAGTCAAGGTTAGCCTGAAGAGAACAGGAAGCAACCTCTTCTGCTCTTAAAGTAGTCTTTTTATTTGGGGGGGACAGGGTCCCACTATGTTGTCCAGTAGGCTGGAGCCCAGTGCCATGGTCACAACTCACTGGGCTCAAGTGATCCTTTCACCTCAGCCTCCACAATAACTGGGACTGCAGGCACATGCCACTGTGCCTGGCTAGTTTTTATATTTGTTTTGTAGACACAGAACTTTGCCACATTGCCTAGGCTGTTCTTAAACTTCTGGACTCAAATGATCAGCTTCCCAGGGTAGTAAGTCTTTAAGTAAGAGATGGAAAAGGACTGTGGCTCACAGGAGAGTCAGTCCAGCTCCTGGGCTAGGGGCTCTCCCTAGGAGTTCACAGTCAATCAAAGCTTTATGGGAATAAGCTGAATACATTTAGTACATTTACCTATGGTATTTCCTTTATCGTCTCTTTACTAATATGTGTTAGAGGAAGGCAAAAATCGAGCAATGCACGGGTCTTAGCCATCTCTTGCTGTCACCTGTCAGTAGAAAAGGTCTAATTTCTCTGTCTATTCCCACTGCAGAGCTTCCGTGCGGCTTCCCCTGTGGAAAGGCCTGACCTTTTGTCATCCACATCCTACTGTCTCCCTGCCCCTTTCTCCAGTCCTGATTTTCCCTGGCCCTCCCAGCTGGCCCCATGCCACTCTGTTTCTGTTGACCTCCCTCCATTCTTAGAATCTGTGCACCACCATTTGGTATGTCCTCTGGCTCTCCTGTCTTTTTAATAAACCTCTGTTTTATGTATCAGTGCTGTACTGCAGAGGATGCCTTGTGGAGGAGACCCTCAGCAGGTCTCCTGCATCTCCCAACAATCTGGGCACAGTACTGAGTCCACAGTGGGGCTCCTGAAGGAAGACAAGGCCACTGATGAACTGTCGTGAGCTCTGCTATTTCGAAATCAGCTAAACATCAGATACCAGGAGCTCTGCACTCATATCAGCCAGAGTCTGAAGGACCCCACAGGAAGAAGTCGCTTCTCTTCACAGTTTCCTTTCTCTAGATGAGGACAGTGGAGGATGTGCAGGTGTGGGAGCTGCTTCCTTCACATGACTCACCCCTCCCTGACAGAGAACATGTGATGCTGGGCTTTGAGGATACTCTGAAGACCTCATCCTCCAAGACACAATAACCTTTGCTCACCCTGTGGTTTGCCATATTCCTCGCTATTTCCCCATTGCTGGGGCGATGCTTACTGAAGGAACTGCAATTGTCTATCCTTATTGCCTTTCCAGTATTAGGCGAATGGAACTCTAATCCTGGCAAAGGCAACCTAAAGCCGGAGGAAGCTGTCATGTCAATTTCAGTTTAACCAGGTGTTGCTTCTGCTGTCAGTCGCCTCCCTGAGACTGCCTTTGCTTAGCAGCAACCTCAGCTTTTCATAACAGCGTCTCCCTGAGTCTCAGCAGTAACTCTGGAGCTGCCAGCAGGGGAGAAGCCTCTCGGATTTAAACTGGATGGAAGATAAAAATTCCCAGAGGTTGTGAGTTCCTGGAGGGTCTTAAAGCCTCTGTCATTACAGCTCTGGATAATGGTTGGGCTGCTAATCCCATTTAACATAAAGGGCTGGTACCCACATTTTATTGATATGGTTCGGCTATCTGCTCTTACTCAATTGTGCTGGGTTAACCAGTGAGGATGTGTTTTGGGCATGCATCTAGTCCTAGTGCTATCTGGCTCACCAGGAAATCTCACTTAGGAAATTCATCTTAACAGAGGGGGGGAATTTGTGAAAGTGTTTTCAAGGCACTGAGAGATAAAGAAAAGGCAGAGTGTGGAATGAGCAGCATACTCTTACTCTGAGTTTTGTTTCCCCAGAGATCACTGGGTTATCTCTAGAAATTTCCCAGAGTCCTAAAGCTTTTCAAAGCCTTCTGGATTAGCATGCAATCTCTGGGAAAAAAGGCAACATCCAGACTGGGACGGTGAGTGAGTCTTAGCATCTATGTTACAGTGAGATTCAGAGCCCCAGCACAAAGCCATGTGTGCTGTGCACACCACAGCTCCTGTGCTACGTTCCTCAAGTAGACCAGTGGTCATGGCACCACTTAAAGATGTGCAGTGACACACATTGGGAGTGACAGGGCCCAGACAGAAGGTCCAATCTATTCCAAAGCGTGCAGCCTTGCTCAGCTTTGAGCAAATGAACTAAGCTGTTCACAGTTAGATGTCTCAGGCTAAGGGGCTCCTGCTGCCCAGGTTCTGCTCCCTAGATTTCCTCTAACCCAGTCTTTTCTTGCTAGGTGCCACAACACACAACAGTGAGCTCTGGTCTGCAGCTGCAGACTCATTACCACTCAGGAGAGGACTTCCAGAACTCTCTAAGACTCTTGACCCTGTGTCTCCCTGGCTAAGTCATGGCTTTGGGCCTATCTGAAGTAGTCATTTCAGAGCCCTGAGAGTATTTAGAGAGAAATACAATTAAGAAAATGCTGAGTGTGAAAGGCCGTGTCTATCCTTACACAGTTATGGAGAGTTTTAAATAAGATTAAGTAAGATGGAGTGTGTGAAAGCATTTTATAAACCACAGTGTAACTTTTGATGTTTAATACTACTACTAAGGCACAACTGATTAGGCAGATGTTCCTCACTTACTGATTGTAATGCTGCAAATCCCCAAATGTCCAATCCAAGCCATCCACATAAAGTAATGAATGAAATACATGCAAATAGAAGGCCAAGCATTCTGTTTTTTCTCTCCTCTAACACAAGAAAACATTGGGCTATTTTTAGAAGTGTATGATTCACAAAGGGCAATAACGGTACCTCAAATTAGGAACATCTAGTTCAAAACACCTAGAGTAATGAAATAGGGTGAGTTTAATGCCTTAAAACATCTTACAATAGCAGTTTGGAAGAAATAATTAAGTGACTAAATATTTAATAGTAACCAGGAAATGTTAAACATAAGTGGGTTACTCTAATGTAACTTTAGTTCTTTTTTTTTTACATATGTTAAAATATGATTAATTGAAACCATAAATAATGATGGTAATAAGAACGGTTATATAGGCCACTACCATCTTTTTCTGAAGTGTTCAATGCATCTTGTATGTGTTGCTTCCTTGAAGACAAAGCCTAAGCAAAGATGTTCAGAGTAGCTCCCCTGACCTACTCCCTTTCATTCATTCATTCAACAAATACTGTATTTCACCAACTCTAAGAGTTATCATTTGTAAGATATGCAATTATTTTATATACCATAAGAAAAAGTTAATGCCCATTAAACTATGACACGCCATTGATTGCAACACACAGCTCTAACTTCAAATACTTTTAAGTAAAAACATATGTATCTTAAAACCAGATAAAAATTCTACTTTTTAAATGTAGTATACTTTAGGGAGTAGGCTTGCAAGTTCAGACAACTGGATTTAAATCTTGGTTTGATCTCTAGTGACCTCGAGTGCTCCCTAAGTCTGACTTTCTTCACCTGCAAATTAGGGCCAGAAAAGTAGCCTCCTCAAGAGAGAGTTGTTAATTGAATTAATATAAGCCAAAATCTACAATGGGTCATTGCTTTTTAAAAAGTCCCACTCCAGCATTATTGCATGATGTTAAGTTCAGCAACAGATGAAGACTAGCTATGGGGCTGTTGTGGACTAGGTGGGGAACTAGTATAGAGTAGTCTGAGCAACAATGGGGTCTTGAATGAGAGAACAGAATGCAGATGAGATACAGATTGGAAATGACAGCTTTCTGATGGATTGCATGGGGTTGGTGAGAGAGAAGGATAAGTCAAGGCTAAGTTCTAGGTTTTTGGTTTGAGCCCAGTTTGATGGTGCCATTTATGGAGGTAAAGAAACTGGGAAGAATTACATGTTCTGTTTTGGGTTTACACCTTTTGAAAGATCATCAGGGAGGCTTGTTTAGAATACTCCTTCCATGGCCTTCCCTACGGAGATCCTCATTCTGTGGGTATCTCCTCCAGTGAGTCAGATGTGCTGCGTGAAGTTTTGAGAAGAGCCCAAGTCTTGAGATACATGGAACCTTCATATTTTAAAAGTTTATTGGTGCATTATTTTGTGGGAATGTGTGTGTAAAAAATGCAGTTGTGCTGGTTTGAATTCAGCTATAGGTATAGTAAGACTGCCCATACCTGAAGAAAGGAATAGTCCATAAAAATAATGTGTATGGGAAGAATGCATGTGAGGATGATGGTTTTTTTTGTTATGTTATTCTTCCTCCTTTTTTAGGGCCTTGTTACCGATGGTCACTGAGTGCTTCCTCCCTTCCTCTCTCAATCTGCATAGTTAACTTCTTCCTGTCTTTGTAGCTTAGTGCAAATCTCGCCTCATCCAGACACCTTCCTGGTCTCTCAGACAGGCTCCTCGTGTTGCATGTGTTCATAACGCCCCACGCATAGCACATTGTGTGTGTAATATAATTTTATCATTAACTTTCTTCCCTGCTAGATTGAAAACATCTTGGGAGCAGGAAGTATTTTTATTCGGTCAGCATGTATCCACAGCATGGAGAACAGTGTCTAGGTATATTAAGTTCTCAATAAATAGGGCAAATCAATTAATATATATGGGTGTTTTTTTTAATCCAGTTCCACGTGTAATTAATTTTCTCCCCAGCTTTCCCTTCACTAGTTTTTAGAGGGGTCTTTGGGGACCCTAGGAACAAATGCACCAGAAAGAAGATGAAGTGATTCAGAAATATAAAGAAATATAACTGGACTGAAAAAAGTCCTCACATAAACTTAAATGTCAGCAACAACATAAATCTACTGAATTCCCCTCTTGACTCTCTGTGGAGTCCTGATGTTCTAACGGAATTTAATAGTCCTGATATGAGTAGTGCTAGAGGGAGGGCTGTCTCCAGCCCATGCTGGGGATGTGCCAGAAACCTCCAGCCAGCCATGGGGAAGCTGGAGCTTGATATGACCCACTCCTTTTCCTCAAGGAGCTGTTGAAGTCGTCATGCCTGGGCTTCCATGGCAAATGTTCTTTTCTTGCGAATAATCTGGGTTATTCATCAAATGGCTAAAGGCGAACGCATGGGGCTAAGTTCAACTGAGTTTCCTGACTAGTTACCAAATGGTTCAAATCTACTGATGCAACTCCTAGCACAGAATAGCCTCAGATATCCACTAAGCATTGCCAATGATATGGACTGCCTATGTCAGGGCACTGTACGTTTAACCCAAGGTGCAGGCAATGCATATTCCCAAGTTAGCCCAACCATGTCACATTTCTTTCCTCCAAGTCATGTCACTCTCTGAATGACTAATGTAAACCAAGAGATATGGAACAGCCTTGTGCAACTATTTTCCCCCAATTGGTTCTTCTTAAATATCTTGCTTCTTAGGTGATTACTGCAAAGGTAGGTTATACTGGGGGAAAGAAATGACAGAGACAAGAGGAGATAATGGGAAATATATAGAAAATGCTACTAAGGAAATGTGGTGAGCTAGGTTGGTGAGTTATTTAGTCAGAAAGACTTTCTCGTTGATACGGGCATGTTTTAACACTGCTGTTTGTTAGGAAATGGGGTATATTGCTACTCACAGATTCTGATTTGATCCCCAGTGTTCTGAGAGCTCAGCTCATCCTATGCTGTGGACTCCATTTGTCTGATTATTTCATATTCTTGAAAACAAGGAGTGATGAGACATTAACATAGAAGTTCCTAGTGTGCCAGTATTCTATATGTGGCTAGGCGAAAAGACATGCATTAATGCAAAAATGATCTGGGGCCAGGGTGTCGGAAGTTTTTGTAAAACAACAGCGTTGAGGTGCATGTGAGAATTGGCAGCAACCTCGTTGTAATGAATTTACTGCTCCTGTGCTGCCATGAGGGAGGGTGATTCCTTCTAACTGGTGAATTACACTGTGGAATACTGACTTCTTAGCTCAGGACTAGGACTGGGCAAATGGTTTGCCTGACCCTCTTGTGTACATGCTATGCTAATGTCAGCTCCATCAAATGCTTAGATGAAAGAAAAACATGTTTCAGACTTGGTATGGGGGGAGCAGCAACTTGTACTCAGGACACAAAGAAGAATATGCTGGCGAGAAGGACAGAGCACCTTAACATTCTGGAGCCCTGATGCACGGCAGTATTTCCTGAGTTAGATGTGATTAGATCAAATGTCCTGACTACCTTGAGCCTAATGGGCATGGGAAAACAGTGCTGATTTGATTTTCTTGACTCACTGTAACTATGAGCTCTATAGTGGACAGCAGGAGTTGGTATCTCTAGTTATTATAAATCAAGTACAAACTTGTTTGGTTTTATCCAGACTGGTGTAATTGTCAGAGGTAGAAACATATGCCAGGAGGAGTCCATCAGCAAAAAGAGTTTGGGGCAAAGATCTTGTGCAGTTAGATCATTACAGGTTTGATTCCCCAAGGATTAGATTCAGGCCCTATGGAACTCCTTGAGGGATTCAGAAGGATGCCCTAGTTGTTTATTTAGTTAAAAATTAAAGCCTTATAGGACACAATTCTTACCAATAATATTTGAGAAATGTAAGCAGCCTATGAGACAAATCCAAGGTGAAATTGCACTGCAGGGGTTCTCAACGTGAGTCTCACTAGTGAGTTTTAACAGCTCACAAACCACTGAAACTTCTGTAGAACATTTTGTGTATTTATACTTGAGTGTCTGTATTTTTCTTCAGATTCTGAAGGGGCAGTCTTACATCCAAGGTGTTAAGACCATAGCCTTTCAATCTGTATGCCACGCCAGAAACAAGGGCTTTTCCAACCACTTCCAGCGTGAACAGACATAGCTCCTACATAGCTCCACGGAGGCAACACCACATAAAGATTTTGCCTTGGTTTGAATTGTGGAATTTTATTAATTAGGGAAATAGATACAACCTATGGACACATTCAGGTGGAGACCCAGAGGATTTCAGAACTCTGGAGGTCTTCTGAGATGAACTTGTCCAACATTCACTTCATTGACGGGGAAACTGGGACTGGAAGGTGCAGCAGCCTGCTGTAGGCCCCCTAGCAACTCAAGGCTGGGTTTGGGTGCCTGCTTCATATTCTCTCTCCTCTATCTATCCCTGCTCACTGGGAAAATGGGAAGACATAGGTATGCAATGACAGCACATGCTACCCCTAGTATTCAAATCTGATTGTATTTTGCTGAGAGCCTGTCTAGGAATGGTGCTCCCTGTGACCTCAACTCTTCTCTCTGAGATCCTACTTCTAGCATCATAGAAGACATTTGATGCACATCTATGCAGACCTCTCGCACTTAGATACTCACTGACAAGTTTTAACTGTCTGGATGTCCTTTATATTTTCTCATTTTATTTTCATTTTTCTTGCCTGTTAAATTGTAATATGAATGCTTAGAGGAAAAGGAATTTTGTATTTGACAGACAGCATCTGTTGCTGCAGATCTTAGCTCCTTTTCGAGTAGCCAAACACAAATAAGAATTATGGACACTAGCTAAAGGGAGTGGTGAGTAGAATCAGTGACAAGGCGAAGCATTTATTTGCTCTTTCTCTTACTCCGGCATCCTTCCATGAGGAGATGAGGACCCCTCATCCACATGTGCACTCTGCAGTCTGGGCTCCTCTTTCCTGGCGTCCATGTCACTCTTACAGTTAATCAAGTTCAGGAGGTACAGCTTGCTGGCTCTGTCTGACCTTCCATCAACTCTGAAAGTGAAGCTTCAGAAGAAATTAAAGCTCAAGTGGGTGGCTGGCCACAGGCAGTTGGGGGAAGGGACCAGGGCTCCCCTATGTTCCAGCTCCACATTCTGTCTGCTCCAACCCCACACTTTTCCCTCTTCCTCTCACATCTTCAGGCTCTTCACAGAGGGGTTGGAAATGAAGTCTAGAGTCTAGAGGCAAGAGAGGAAAGTGAGCAGGACTCCATGAACTTGGAATTGAGCCAAAATATGTGAATATGTCCAATGAAACCTGCATGCACACTTCTGGATCCTTGATTACAATGATCAGGATGACGAGAAATCATTGCAAACCATATCTAGAGACCCCTCTTTTCATCACTATTTGTTGTCATTTTAAAGATGAATCTTGGTAATAACAGGTGTCATCTGTTTTGAAGAATTAAATAATTACAGTAAATACTACACACCAAATGCACGGGTGCACGCACCCGTGCGTGCGCGCGCGCGCACACACACACACACACACACACACACACACACACACACACCTGTACTGAAAATTCTGAGTATTTTGCCTACTCCCAACATCTTTTACTTTTCTGGACTTTTGGATGTGTGACAGTTTGTTCTCTCTTGTTTTACTTGTGTCGTATAGAGGGCAGCTTGGGGCTAGCATCACTTCCTGTTCCAGAAAAAGCCACTGTCTTTTATTAAGCAATGCTTCTTTCCAAGTGCTGCAGCATCCATCCTTCAAGTTCTCCTTAAGGAGTCACTTCAAATATCTGCAGAAATGGCCGTTAGGATCATGCATTTTATCTTCTTATGAGCCATTCTGGAAACGGAGACAATGCATTGGCTGTGGATCTTGCCCAGATTCACACTTGCAATTTTCATTTATCAAAAATGCTGCTTCCCCAAGTTTTTCTTGCAGAAATCTTATAAAATCTGAAATCACTTAATTATTAAATTCTAAAGCTAGATGGAACAGTAGCAATCTTCCATCATAACATCTTATATAAAAGATAAGGAAAGGAAATTCAACTAACTAGTGATAACATCTGGACTGCAGCCTAATTCTACTGATTAGCAATTCAGTTCTGTATCCAAAATATCACAGTGATACTCAGAAATGCCACAGTTCAAGATTCACTGGAAACAAGGTAAGTCATATGGAAACTCCAGGAAGTTCTAATCAAATAGATGTACTGAGAGAGAAATAATTCATTTTCAAATAATGTTAACAATCCCTAAAATATTAAAATAAACTCATAGACTCTCACTTCATGCCAGGAGAAGGGATCCAAGTTATTTGGATGCTTGCATGGGAGTAAAAATCAACATTCAAAAAACGAATTTCAACCCAGGTCATCTTCGTAAAGGATAATGCACCAAAATGCCTCAGACTTGAATTGTAAGAAGGAATCTTAACTTGAACTCAGAAATTAGGGAGACTTTTCTACAAACAGTATGTGTTTTTAACCACATAATATGTACATGATGGCAAAGGTATAGTGTTATGGAAAACAGAAAAATCTGAATGAGAAGGCAGAGACTCAGAGAGCTCAGCTATTCACAAGTCATGGGGATATTAATCTGCATTTATTGCCTTGGAGGTGAATAAAGTTGGACACTCATGGAAACAAAGTTTGAATTGAGAACAGGGAGAGAAGAATTGATGCTTTAGAATGGCTTGTTTGAGCAGTTATGGGATAGCAAAGGAGGCATACTATGAACTCAAGTCCCAGTGAGCAAGTTCTGAAACAAATCAGCTCTGGGATTCAGTTTAAAATTTTTTTTTTAATGCTAGAAAGAGGTAATATTTCATTGCTGAATCAGATACCACTAATCTCAATTATTTTACACTGTTTCTCTGATGAAGGGTAAGTGACTGGTGTGTGTGTATGCATTTGACCCACAGTCGCACAATGAATGACATTCAGTTTTCCACGTTCATCTTTTACCATACATTATTCTCTTCAGTGAGAAGTACCTCATGTTTTTACCATTGTGGGAATAGAAAATCCTTACAAATGTGTTGCTGAAGCATACTGCATGTTTTAATTAAACAGGTTCATCCACTAAGTTCCTATAATTTGTTAGTGCTACTGTCTTTCCTTCCCAACTCTCAGTTCAGGAGGTAAAAGATAAAGATGAAGTCAGTCCAGTGAAATGTGCTGAGCCTCAATTAAATTTCAGTGTTAATTCATTTGCTAACTTATTTCCAGCTTGAAGAACAATAGCTGTCATTCATCATCACTGTCATCATCACCATCCACTGCAACAAAAACAAACATTTGTGGATTGTCAACCATGAATATGCTTGGCACATCCTACTGGTCAGAGGGCAGTCCTTGGATAAATATTCTCAAGGCTTCAAGTTAGACATCTGGACCTATCGTGTACAGGCCTTGATGGGGAAAGATGTAACAACAGGACCAGAAGAGCCACTGCACATTTGCATGGCTGGAAAGGAGTGAGTATTTCACTGAAAGAAGAGCAATGTGATTCTACAGGGGTGGTTGGCGAGTGGCTGGGGACTGTGCATCCCTCACCATCCACCTTGCATTCATGAGAGGCTGAAATCCTAAATGCTGCTCATGCCAGGGATAGTGGAGGAATCCTAAAGTATGGCAGTGACTTAACTCTGAGTCACAAGGGGTCCAGGGTCCGGCATGCTTGAAATCCAGGCCAACCTGTAGCAACTGCCCTCCATCTATCCCTGTACCAAGAAAAAACATCACTACAGACTCTATTCACGGTGATTTCCTGTGCTAATTCTAATGAACATTCTCTTACCAAGCTCCTGTTTCCAGAAAAGGTAGGTCTGTGACTTGTCCCTATAAGCCCCTTTCAAAGCCATGTCCTCCTAGATGGAACTCTAAATCTGGTTGAAGACCTGGGAGGCAGAATACCCTTTCCTGTGGTGCCCACATGATCCCTCTAAAGACTGCAACTCAGAAGACTGAGGCTCACATGGCACACTCAGCTGAAGATGAGAGTAAGCTCCTCTTGAGGCAGGATAGGGAGGGCTCCTATCTGGTGAAGTCGTCAATCACAGGAAAGCTGGCCCAACAAAGAATGTGCTCTTGTATACCCAGGCCTTTAAAAATCCACAAGACAAGACAACTATTGAGCTGGCAAATAGGTAAAATTAAGTCCTCATCAATGCCACTTTACAGTTGGTTCTGACTCAGCACTCACTCCTAGGAGGATGGTGACAGGGCGATTTGAAGCACGATTAACAGTAGAAGATATTACTGATGTCTACTGGTGGTCATCTGGTAGATATTGGGAGATATCGACAAGTAAATAGTATATGTGAAAAAAAAGCTCCCATTCAGACAAAGGTGGTGTGCACTGTGTTCTCCTGTCTCAGCTAAGCCTCAGAAGTGCCTCTGTGTGGGGGCCTTGGGACATTGTATTAAGAGGTGCTTCTGGGCTCCAGTTTAGGAATATGGAACTCACCTATCTTTTTCCCACTCTATTCCAGTGAGCCATGCTTTGCACCCAGACCCTCAGGTCAGTGTCTGCTGAGGTGCTAGGCATGGTTGAAACACGTGGTGTTCTAGCCCCAGCATTAGAAGTGAACATTCTATGGCTCCTGTCCCCCAGACACGCACACCATGTAACAGGAAGCTTTCTCCTGCAATGAGACGACATGAGGATACAGGTGACCAAGGACCATTCCTGTCAAACTCTCGAGGACTTACATTTCAACCCATAGTCAGTTCCATCCACCCACTTTCATTCTAAGGAGACTCAAACCCCTCCCGTTTCATTGTTCCGGGACGTAGGAAGGGATAAACACCAATGCAGCCAAGATCCCTGAGGCTTGGCCAGGCAGTTCCAGACCTTGCTGTCAGGAAAATCTTGGGGCAGCTGGGAAGTGGGCGGGTTTAGGGTGAAAGGGTAGAAGGACACAAAAAAAGGTGAAGTCAATAGCTTCCTTCAGTTTTGCCGGAAGCAGCTGGAAATGACAAAGCTCCCTCCCAATCCTCCCTGGTTCCTCTCAGGTGGAGATGACCTGGAAACGCAAGTGCTGTCATTCCTGAGTTGTTTTTGCTCGGACCCAATTCTGTCTCTCAGTTCCTCCTATGTGGCTAGAGGTGAGGTTTGGAGGTCGGGTTTAGAGGACTGGTTGATGGGGTTTGAGATTATTTAAAACCAAACACACAGTGTTACAAGTTGGTTTTGTTTTGTGTTGAGGGGAGATTGTTTTTGGCTCATGGGGGTTTTCTTGCTTTTTTTCTGTGACAGTGACTTTCTGCTGCCTCCCAGAAATAATCGGGCCTAAAGTCTTCTCCCGACTAGGCTTGACCTTTGCCCACATTGTGTGGTGAGATGTTTGAGCACACACTGGACACTGGCAGCCCTGGCCAGGACCTCCTGAAGGCACTGGAAATGCAGTCCCTATCAGATGACCCTCACCTTGCCCCTGCCAGGGGATGGAGGAGGTCCCATGTCCTTTCTGTTTGTCATCTCGGCACTTGCCACCCCTCCACCCCAGGAGGGTTTAAGAGCCCATTCTCCCCCATTCCTCAAACCTGAGCTAGGAAGGCTGTGACCCCGCACCGCTGTAGAATGAGGTACCACACCAGGTGAAGAGGGACATGGAACACTTTTTAATGTCAAGTCAGAGACAACCCCACCCTCCCCGGTCCCCCAATCCCACTTTCCCTCATCACATCCAGGACCCCTCCCCGAAGACTCTCTGGTTCCCAGACTTTCAGGGGAGGGAAAAAAAAGATTACCTAAAAATTGCATTTTCTTCTCTTTCATACACACTCACACAAAGGTGGGAAATTAAATAAAATAAACCAAGAGGATTGAACTCTCCAGTGGTCACAAAGGCATCAGAGATTCCCATAATGGGCTAAAGCAAGTAGGTCCTGACGGTTCTCCTTGTTCAGTTGCTTGCTGCCTGTTAATGCCGCAGGGCAGGATGGAGAAGCGGGCCGCTGGGGGTGGCCTACGTGCAGGGCCACACCTGGAAAGATGCTGCGCCTGGTGTTAGTCGGGTTTTTTTCTCTTTTCACTTTTTATAACTGTCTCTGACATGTAAAGAACCCAAGAAAACAAAAAGGCAGGAGCTGATTACACAATTACCAGTAAACTCTATCATCTTTTAGAAGATCAACACACAGCTAACGCCATATACAGCATGCAGTAATGTCTGAGAAAGGACCCTGCGGAGAAATAAAATGGCTAGAACTCTAACAAAAAAAATATATGTATATATATACTGTATAATATATGTCATCAAAAGAAGCATAGCCAACAAACCCAAGATACAGTGCAGATCACCTTTCCATTTCTAAACAGTGTGTAGAGAGCATGGTATTGTCTGCATGAGATGCCAGAATCGGGAGGAATCTGTAGCGCTGGTGGAGATGTTGGTTAAATCAGATGTATTTTTGGTGGATATGCCAAATCCTCACCAGGTGATTAGTGCCTGGTGTGTGGTCCACCAGTTGTAAACCTAGTTAAGAAGAACACTATTCAATTCATTTTTACTGTTTAACAAACATACTTCTCTTCACCCTTTTCAGTTGTGTATTTTTTAGTTTTGTCTTGTTTTGCACTAAGTTCTAGACTCATATCAGAAAATATAATTAATAAAATTAATAATGAGTCAGAATCCCTTGTTATCCATGATGTCCATGTAGTAAAATGAGAAAAAAAAAAATGTTTAACGGTGTCTTTTTGTGACTGTTGTTTGTGGGATTGTTGTTGCTGTCGGACGGTCTTATTTTTTTTTCCTTTTTCTTTCTTTCTCTGTCTTTTTATTTCATGTTTCACAACACACACCGTGGTGGCACAGTCTACCAAAGTGCCCGCAGCGCCAAGCTTGGGCCGGAAGGTCTCACTCTGTTCGTCTCTATGGACTGGTTGAATGTGGGATGGCCAGCTCCAGAATGTTCCATGTGAGGGCACTCTGTGGGCAGAGCGACTGAGCCCTCACCCACACTGGCACCAGAGAGGTCACACGATGCAGCTTGCAGTGGGTCCAAGCCGGGTGTGCGTTCTTCCCATTTGGGAAAAGAAAGAGAACTCCGTTGTACCTAAATATCTGCAAGGCAATTTTCAATTTCTTTTTTTTTAAACTTTTTTCCCCCAAAGTATTCTTTGTTTCCCTCCCTCAAATTTCTGTCCCATGAGGCTGTGTTTCTTCTAATTTCATTTGAATATATCTGATTGGTTGCTGTCGGTGTTCCGTTCCTGTTGTGTCGGTGGTGGCGGTGGCAGCAGCCTTTCCCGGGTGGGGAAGTGGCATTCACATCAAAATTTGAGGAGTAGGTGCAAGACCAGAAGAGGCAGCAGCCAGACGCAGCCTGCCCTCCTCGACGTGCCGTTGCTCACCTCGCTGACGGCGCCCGGGCCTGTGGAGAGAACACACTCGCCGTGAGTGGCCTGGGAGAAAGTGGAAGGAAAGTCCGGCCAATGCCTGGTCAATCAGCCTTGCCCCTGGTGAGGTGTTGCCCCTGGTGAGGTGTCCCTCTAAGTGAAACACGCTGTTGTCATTTGGCCTTGCCTCTGGCGACGTGTCCCTCTAAGTGAAACACGTGGTGTTCCAGCCCTAGCATTACAAGTGAACGTTCTATGACTCTCCTCCCCCAGGCACACACACTAAGTAACAGGAAGCCTTCCCCAGCAAGCAGAGAATGTGAGACTCAGGTTAAAGTGTCCTGGGCCTTCTTCCTTACTGTGTCGTAGCATGCAAAGGCCATGGCTCAGGCTCAAATTCAAGAAGGCTGCAGACTCATTAATATCCTACACAGAGCTTTAATAAAGTCAGACTCCTGCACTGTGTGCCTCATCACCCATCCACTTCTGAGCACTGCCTGCCTGAAACACTCACCCACCCTCCAGCTGCTCGGCCTGTGGCTCCAACAATGTGTCTGCCTGCTGCTGCTGCTGCCTCAGGCACAGAGGCCATCCTGCCAATCACTCTATGTCAGGGCAGGGCACCAGGGTTCCACCTGGAGCACTTGACCTCTTTCCCCATCTGGATGGGGCAAGAGCAGATGCAGCTCAAGAATTACATGCCTGCGAGGCTGAAGCCAGCCCACGTGGATGGAGGTGAGATCAAAGAAACAGGAAACCTTCCTGTTCATGTGGATGTAAGTGGAGATTAATGAGGACACTGGGATGCACAACCTGCCTCAGTGTATGTCCTTCGGTGGGGAGGTGGGGGCACCTTTCCCTGTGAGGCACACACTGACATGGTCGGCAAAGAGATACTCTTTGAGATGGAGACAAACACAGAAGGTAAGAGAACTGCAAGGTGGTACAGCTCCCCAGCAGCTTCCCTACTGTTCTGAAACACATGCTTTCTGGCTACCTCAGCCCTTGTGGCCAAGAAACCAGATGACCAGTGGAGCTTCGGTTTCTGTAGGGTACGTAAGTTTGGATGACTAGATGAATTAGGTACCCAAGGAGCCAGGCCACCTTCTCAGACTGGACGTTCTCTGGCATGCTCTGTTGCATTCAATTTAGTAGAGGTATTTAAAGCTGGTGGCCTCACTAAGCCCATGTCCTCCTGGGGTTGGGAATAAGGAGGAAAGCCAGAACTTGCCTGCCTGACTTGGATCCTCAGCGTTGGAGACATTTCTGGCTAAAGCAATTCAAAATCAAAACAGGCTTCTTGATTCCATGTGGGATTATTCCATCATGTCTAGAACTCCCAGCCTGAAGGCACTGCCCATATGACTTTATGTCTTGGCCTTTTGGGATAAATCCCTACTTTAGGGGCAGTGGCTGAATAGGTAGCCACAAGATTGAAATGCAACAGGTCATCAACCTCATGTTTCCCTGGTGATTCCTAGTATCCCTAAGGCCAGACCTCCTCAGTGGTGCAGATCCCCATGCTGAGAAGCCCAGGGGATGCTTATTCTCCTCTTTACCCTGCAGAAAGGAGAAAACACCAAACCAAAGGCATCCATGCTGGGATACAGGTGACCAAGGAGCATTCCTGCAAAACCCCCGAGGACTTACATTTCAACCCAGACAGGCTAGTCATTTAGGATCAATCACTAACTGGTTGTGTCTTCTAGAATCTAAAAACACTGTGTCCACAAAACACATCAGCAGACACTCCCCCTTTGCAGCCGCTCATTCTGCCATCTACACAGCACAGTCTCTGGAATCAAAGGAGAGAAGCCTCCGCCCGATGCCTTCAAGGGTGAGATGAAGAGGAACAGCTCTCTGAAGAAGTCTGGCAACTCCAGGATTCTTTCCACCAAGGCCCTTGTCTGTGCCTGAGGCTGAGGACTCTAAGACGACAAGGGTGGCTCTGAGTCCACCTGACCCAGCGGGCCTTTGTGGAAGCCAGCTCTCACGTTTTGCCTCAGCAAGTCATTAGTCACATTCTACCTTCATACGCCTGCATCACACAGTGCAATGCCACACATGTCTTGCACACTGGCATGCTGAACTCCTGGCAGGACACACACCTGTCAGCACACTGCTCTGCGTCTTTCATCCCATTTGCTCTTCTGAACACCCACGCACATCTTTGAAATCCATTTTCCATTCAATTCCCGCACACCCTGCCTCCAGTCTCCTGTTCCCTGCCAATGGCTACGGAGATGCCCTGGGTATAAGAGATGGAAAACAAGTGCCACTTCCCTGCATTGAGATGTCCTCTCCTCTCTCCTTCTCTCCCTCCTTGCATGCTGACCAGCCAGTGGAAGCCTCCAGGGAGGAGAACGCCACAGCCAGGTGTTCAGCCCAGCAGGGTCCTGGCGTGGTTACCATGTAAGGAAACGCTGAAACCTTGTTTCCAGGGTGGGGACTCTGCAGCTCGGGGGAAGACTGAGAGAGGGCAAACATCCCTTGTGGCACATCTCAATGGCCCTGCAGCTATGCCAGGCACTCTCCCTGGGTGCCTGTGTTTGGTCTTCTTGCTACACCCCTCAGAGTTCTTTTGTGGTTCTGCTCCCTGCTGGGAAGCACTAGAGAATGCCTGTAGGGATGAGCCCTGGCCTGTTGTGTTAGAAAATTCTTCCTATGGAAGACAGAAAAAGGCCACCGAGCACCTGCCAGCCATTCTCTTGCTTGTAGTATATCTAGGAAAATCCCGAGAGGCCCCTCTGAATCTCTCCGTCTCCATCTCAGGCTGCTGAGGAGCTGGCACTGACTATGTGACCATATCCAGTCTGCCCGCCGCAGCCCACCCCACAGGTACATGCACTCGCCACCCCCCCGAACCGGTCTGTCTCTTCAGCACATCCAGGACACCTGACCTGGATGTTCACAAATTGAGCCTTGCCACCTGTGGCCTTGACCCCTGGAATTTATTCTTTATGCTCATTCCAGGGTGACGTTTCTGCTCCAAATCGATCACGTCCCTCATTTATTTGAGTCCAACAGTTTAACACCAAGCCCAACTTCTCATCGGAACGAGCACTAGATTTCGTGATGTGCCTGCAATCTGCACCTGTGGTGCCTCTTCTTGCCACAGCTAGTTCAGTGCCCTTGCCCCTTGCGACACAGCCACATGTGTGCACACAGGGGCGGGTCTTTTTTGCCCACTTTGACACACTACCCCCTTTGTCTGAAATGTTCCTCATGCATATCATTCTTCTTCATTTCAGCTCCTCTTCCAGCCTTCAGACACCTCTTCCAGGCAGCCTTCCCTGGCTTGCTCAGTGCCATAAAATACTTACCATCCAGTGTCATAATTCTCTTTGTCTACCTTATTTGTATTTCCTCCTTCTGTGTCGAACTTAATTGCATTTCCTCCTCTGTCCTCTGTGCAGTAAGCTCCTTAAGGGCAGAGTCTGTATCTCATTGGCCCATGGCAGGTATTCAACCAACATTAGATGAAAGAAGGAAGGGGCACTGCCATTCATACTGACATATCCACATTTATTTGCCTTTGTATTTTTCTTTTGCTTACGATTATACTTGAAGAAAACGAAACAAAAACTTTATTGTATGTTGCCCTCTTCCTTACCCAAATTTTCTCTTCCAAATATCTTTCCTCCCTGTTTCTAACTATATCCAGTACAAGTTACTGAGAATTCCTGTGGCTGAGTGGCTGTCTACACAGAAGCAAAGCCAAGTCAATTAGGATTTCAGACAGAGTGGTTGCATTTGGAAAGCTATCATAGCACCTTAATGACACTCATGTAGGAGATGAGAATTATTACCTCCCTTTCTAACATGTGGAAACTGAACTTCAGAGAGCTTAAGTGGCTTTCCCAAGTTTCTTGACTTCTGTTTTCAAATGCAACTAGCTTCCCACTATCTCAGAGATACATCTTCAGAGAATCAAGAGAAGAGAGTGTGGCCACACAGCCTGCTCCTCCTGGGTACAGGTTAAGGTGGGAACCACAGCTGTGCGCCTGGGTCCGGCAGTCGATCCCACACTGAATGAATGCTATGAGGAAGGCTTCCATGAGATGAAGACCTTAGGTCCAGGCGGGTGTGGATCACAGCACCCTGGGAGTGAGGCCCTCTCAGATCCAGTGCTGGCCGGAGCGACAGCTCAGCCCATCTGCCTAGTGACCTAGGCCATGCAGATGAGGCCTCTGTTCTTCATTCAGCCACGCCTCCACTCCACAGTGAATGCCTTTATTGCCTCTGTCTCATTAGAGAGCTGCAGAGGCCTAAAGAGACTAATTACCGGGACAGTTAGGGTCCCAGAGAACTGTGATGAGTGTCAATTATCCATCGGAAACATCTGGCAGGAATGAAAGCTTCAAATAAGATGCATTTTATTTGTAGCCAAGTGACTCACCCAAGAACCTCCCCCTTCCTCCCATCTGCCCCTCCCTCCCACCGCTTGCCTTCCAGCTCCAAGTTAGAGAGAGAGAAAGAACGATGTAAGCAAGGGCAGCATGCAGGGCCAAGGTCTGCGAACATCGCTGCATTAGAGCATCCATGTGAGGAAAGAGGCAGGCCTGTGCAGAGGAGCCCAGGCCTGGAGCTATTCTCAGCACTGACAGGTGCTCATTAGTGCTGCCAGCAAGGAGAAGTTAGGCTGCTGCAAGTGGGATCTACCCAGGAGGGATTGGAGGTCCTTGGGGATGGGGTTAATCTAAATTGACACAGAGATGGCCCAAGGTCCAGGTTCCCTCTGGGCTGCTTCCTGGAGTTAGCTCAGGAAAGAAGGCACGTGGAAAGAAGGTGAAGAGTTTTACATACCCCACACCCACCAAGGCAACAGCTCCCTGAAACATATACCAACCTTTCCAAGGGGTCAGGGCTGTAGTTTTCACTTCTAAAAGAAATTAAAAACAAGCCACTGTTAAGGTCGAAAGACGACAGAGACGCTCACTTTGCCATCAGAAGATTTCAGGAAGAAGCTGGTGCTCCCGGCGTAGGAGCTTCCCTGGGCCTCTTGCACACATCCCCTGCTGTCCTGACCACTGCCCAGCCCTCCTATGTGACCGCCCTCTGGTTTTCTGGTTTACTTGGGAAGCCAGGTGCCACAAGAGGTGAGCAGGTGGCTGGAGAAGGACCATGAATGACAGTCAGATTGGACCACAGATGGAAGCAGAGGCAAGATATCTGCCTGATTTTAGCAGGTGACACAGTTGCACCTTTGGGGCCTGAGGCACCAAACCAAAACTCCTTTGTAGAACAACTTTCTTTCTTTGGTCATCAGACTATCCTCTAATTTGTTGAAGCCTGTAGGCCTTAAGTATAAAGGTGACTGCACATATGGAATCATACTATAGCATTTGGAGGTAGGTGCTCATGCTGTGTTTGAAATGGAAAAGTTTGACTGGCATTTAGCCATGTGTTTAGAAACACTGGTGAGTAAGCTTCCATGTTCCGGAGGAGCCCAAACCACTGATATTGACTTTCCTTGAGGAGTTGGACAATACCAAGTCCCCACAAAGCCTCATCTCTCTGGGGCAGCCTGCAGCTGTAGGACCCACCCCTGTGCTGCTGCAGTCACACTTGCTGGGACCTCCCTGTAGAAATGCTGGGATGCTAGCCCCTTTCTGCTGCCTAGACTGTGAAAGATCTTTATTTCACCAGCTTCAACTGGCAGAACAACCTACAGAGTTTCTCTACCTTTTCTGTTGATAGTAGGTGCCTTGTTTGGCCTGAATTTAGAATGATCTCTAATCTCTTCCTACCCTCTTTGTTGCTCACCATGGATACAGAGATGGTGGAAAATGGCACTAAAGCTTTTTGCATCAAAGTGATACCTTGGGAGTCTATGTTCTCTGTGCAAAGGTCCTCACATACAGAAAGACAACCAAGATATAACTCATCCTAAAAGCAACTAAAACATTTGTTCAAAGTCAGATGAATACATACCTGTGCATTCAAGCCTTCAGTCTATTCTTTAAAGTCACCTGACATATGATATCCCTCTTGATTTAAGTGGCCATTAACGACCCTGAGAGGCTACCCTGAAGGTACAAAGAGGTAAAGGGTTTATCTACGATCAAAAGTTTTGTGATTGAGAAAATATCTGAAGTACAACAGGATGGTGGAGACAAGCCAGGGGTGAGGACGCCATGTTGCCTGTGCATTTAACAAGGACGGGCCCTTGAAGTCCTTGCTGGGCCCCAGAAACGAGTTCAGAAGCTAAGGAGGGGGAGGGGCTATTTTCACTAATTGTCTTATTTAGGTACCAGTGATTTTTGAGTCTCTCTGTGCCAAGGAAAAAAGATAACTGGAAGGAGGAAGGATGGACTGAAGACAGATTTGAGAAGATAAAGTAGTCGTAAAACTTTTACCCCCAAACCACAAGCAGTTTGGAGAAGGCTATCCAGGGAGTGATGGGAGTGCTGGTTCAGATTGTGCTGCAGGAGGGGCACAGGAAGAGCTTCCATCCGGCAGTTGGGACTATCAGAAAGAAGAATGCATTGAAAGCACACGTTCCTGCTGGAAATACCAGAAGTTTTCTATAAAGCAAAGACATGAAAAAAACTGCAACTTAATTATTCCATCCAGATGAGTATTTTGTTTTCCTCTTTCTCTGAATCTCCAACACACACTACTTGAAAGGTGGCCAACTCTTTTTAGTATCCATAGAAGTAAAGAACAATTTGATGCTCATCCTTGACTTTAGCTGGAACTCATCCAGGGGCTTTTCCAGGTAGCGAGGGTTCAAGGCTCCCAGTTAACGACAGCATCCTTCTGATCCCACTTGTACTCCACCACAATGCAGGGGAAATGCCAGGATATTTTGGTGTATACTCTAAGCTCATCATGCTCTCTCCAGTCCACCCCCCTTGCTTTGGTACTAAGGAGAAGGTGCATGTGCTGGCACTGTCCTCTGTGCTATGCTTGAGATGCTTCTGTCCAGGTGTGTGGTGTCCAGCTTCCAGAAGCAAGAGCCTTGCTTGAGCCACCAAAGCTAGTGCTGGCCACAAGCTCAAGTCTTTGAGTAACAGCTTGACTATCAGGAACATAAACAATCCCTGACAATTCAAGCATGTATTTTCCACACAAAGACCTTGACGGAAATGTAACTGATTTCTTTGTTAATGATGTATTAACAATAAGTCGGGGAGGGTGGGAAAATATGTTGCCAAGAAAGAAAGAAGGATGGAAGAAAGAAAGGGAGGGAGGAAGACAGGAAGAAAGAGAGGGAGGGAGGAAAGGGGAGAGGAGAAAAGAAAGGGAAAAAAGAAAAAAAACAACAGTAAAAAGAACCTTCCCACCCTATCTCCAAGTCAATATTCAATGCCTGCTCAATCCAGAAAGTTATATTTTCACCAGCAAAGCCAATTTAGCTGAATCTGAGTGCCCAGGTAAGCACAGGCTGTTGTCTTGCTCCAGTGGCCGGAGGAGGGCTGTTTTCATGTCAAGATGGGTATATAAACCTTCTGGCAAGAGGGTGAGGGAATTTTCTTTCTTTTGTCCTTTATATTGAGACACACACATACCACAGAAATGCTTAACTACTGGATGACCTGACCTAATTAACTGTCTTTAATCCTCTGCAGGGAAGAACTAATCATCTCTTCTGTTGCATATGTAGAGTTTCTGATATGTAAAGTTTACTTTGGTCCCCCATTCTTTAATAAATTGATTTGATGGTCACTGTGAGGTTCACAGACATTAATCAGCCAACCTTTCCCAGCCGACTGATAACATCAAATCTGACTTAATGCCTAGGAGATAAAAGACGAAGGGCCAGTGGGTGGAAAATGAACAACCACAGAGCCGCTGAGTTTGCACTGTAAACTCAGTTTCCTGTACAGAAGTTTGGTGAGGGATGGTGGAACATCCTTGAGTCCTTATTTATCACCGTAAGAGTCCTGCACCACCAAATATTAATAGGAGATGTGACACGCAATCTATTTTGTTTGCAAAAGGGAAGCAGAAAAATACTTCAATGGTGGCAGAAAATGCTGAGGAAGAATGAAATTCTCTTACCAAAATCCTTCTACTCCATCCAGTTATTGGGTAGCAAAATAGCTTTGAACTTCTCTTAAAGCCAAGTGTACTCTGTCAGTGGAAACCCATGCGTTTATATAAATCTTTCCTGGTATTTCTGAGGTAAGCTGAGTAAAACTTGGAGGGTATTTCCTGAGAAGATACATAGCTCTCTATTGCAATGAGGACTAGCAAAGGAGTGGAAGAATGAACACAGATGAGTGCGGTAAATGAGCCCAGGTGCAAGAGCTGTTTTCTCTAAAATATTTCCCACTGTACGAGGATCCAGCACCTATAATAAAGGCTGTACTAATCCAACCGTCAGAGCATTTTAGATGTCCACAGCCTCCTTCCCTGACCCGCTCTCATACGCCCAAGAAGGTTGCTGAGCTGAGTTGAGCACATCCAAAGAATCAGAGTAGCAAGTTGGCACAGAGAACCTTTCACTGAGACTCATCAGTTCACAAGGGAGAAGTGAGCAGTCCAGCTTTTTCTCAGCAGATGGGGTCTAATAAAAATGTCTCCTGCCCCTTGCCCCATGCTCAGTGACCAGGCAAAGTGACCTCTTTGGTTTAGTTGGTGTTTCTGGTTGATTTTCCCATGGTTGACTTTGATATGGGAAGATGTTCTCTCTGTGAGCTGAGTGCACCTTCCATTAAATACCATCTTGTTAAAAACCCCTGCCAGAGTTTCAAAGGCTCCAGTTTCCTCTGAGAATGAAGATCTCAGGGGTCGGAATTAGCTCAGTCCTTCCAAAAGCATAGCCATAGCAATGCATGTCCACTCTCCAGGCTCTCTCACTTCCCTGGTGCTATATGCTAGCCACTTTTCTACTGCTCTCTATTTTATGTTTGTGAATACACTCACATGGAGGTTCAGCGAACACAAGTTGAATCATAGGTTGAATCTGAGTAAGTCCATTGACTTCACGTTTCCTTTCTATTTGTTTGATTTTCTTGCTCGTGGCTCATCGCTGTGGTGCTATACATCACTAAGGTGAGGAATGCAGCCCTCACTCTTTCCATGATAAGGTACTTTTCCTCATCTGTCAAGCAGCTTCCCATGTAATGCATTTCTTTTCATCTCCCAGGCCACCTCTGAAGTCTACAGCCATCCTCCGATGACTGTTTGCAAAGCCAGAATGTGAGTAAATGAACAGGGTGGTGTGGGGTGAGGTGGGAGAGGAGGTCAGGGGACTGGGGTGGAAGGTGGGAGAAGCATTCACCTCCCTGGTTTCGCAGCTGCCTTCCTGCAAGGCTAGTGCTGCGGTCAGCACTGTCCTCAGGGTGAGAGCAGTGCACTTGCTTGGATGCTTAGTCATAGTCTTAATGAGTCACTTACTCTAGGTCACTGGAAAAATTGGAAGGGATGTGCAAAGGCAGGGAAGAGATGCAGGAGGTATTTGCAGGGGAGGGCTGGAAGTGGAAGAGGAGGTAAAGGGACAGTGGAGAAGGGGCTGATGAGAAATGAGTGAAGGACCCTGATGGTGTTCTGTGGAGGGGCGTCCTTGCCTTTCAGTTTAGGTATGGAGATTCAACATGCACCTCACACAGTGTTCAAAGCCTTTGTAATATGCACTCTCCACTGACTGTTGGGACAAGTCTGTAAGGTGGATAAAGCACATCAACTGTATTGTATAGAGGAGGAAACTGAGCTAAAGAAGGCTTAGTGACTTGCCCAAGACCAAAGAACCACTAAACGCCAGGCCCCCAACTAGACCTCAGTGGCATCCCCTGGAAATCATTGAGTATTGGCAGCCACTCCTGCAGCGCCATGCGCATCTTCTTCCCTTGGAGAACTTCAGGAGCCAGTTGATACATTGGACAGAATATCTGAATCATAGTGTGCTTGCTGTCTGATTCTGCTGCTGAGGGGCCATCAGTAAGATCCTTGTTATGAAACCTGCTCAGCTGGTTGAAGTAGTCTTTCTACGAGTCCCAGACTGACTCTCTACCTTGTGCCTTTGTGCTGATCTCTGGGCTTTGAGATTTTAACGATACTTTTCCTTCTACCTCCCAGCCCTCCTGGGGGAGTGTGAGCAAAGGGAGTGTGTGCTCATCTTCCTAGGGATGAGCAGAGCTAAGGGAGCTTGAAGTCTCCCTGGCTCCCAATCACCTCCTTCAATAGCCTTCCACTGCCACTTTACAGACAGGAGCTTTAGGTAATGCACAGCAGGGGAAAGGGAGTGGGGAAGGCGGGCTCTGGGGTACAGGGAAGGGGAGACAAAACACAAAGCAAGGAGGATACTGACCTTGCAACAAAGTTGAGCTCGTAGGCTCATTTAGTTCTAAATCGGTTGAAGGACACACAGGAGAGAAAAATGAGAACAAACACATAGATTATATACAGTGCTATATATTTGTAATATATAGTTTGTATACTGCTTTCACAGACATTTCTGGGGAATGTATAATAAAAGGAAGACAGAGACCGAAGGCGGTAGGACAAGGTGTGGCGAGAGAAAAGCTGACGTGCTTTATGTTTCCATACTGAATGCCATGGCTGGGGTGGGAGGGAGCTGGCCACATCGTATGTTTTCTGGTGCAGTTGGATTCATTCATTTGTGCTGAGCCAGGCCACCAATTGGATAACAAAGGACTAAAGTTTGTTTCCAGATGAGACTTATTTCCCACTTCCCCGCCTCCATTGTTTCATCTTGGGACACCACGTTCAGGAATCTGCCCCGGGCACCATGGTAGGAACAAGCCCCCCAGAGCACTGTGATTCAGGAGTGTGGGAGCAGAACTCTCAGAGGCCCCTGCAAGCCCTGAAACCTTAGAGTGCTTGTGATGGGAAGGACCAAACTGCTCCTGTTTGGCTTAAGGATCCCCAGACCGCTGGACTACGGTCTCTTGCAACAGAATTCCTCACTTCCCAATGTCTAGGCCATATGCAGACAGCGTGCAGTTTATGCGCAAGTCGGTGGCAAAATGATAATTTTTCTGGCTTTCTGTAATGCCACAGGAGAATCAACTTCATCAAGAAGTCTGTAATTCACACAAAGTAAATGCTGCTTTCCAACCTGCCCCAAGTGCGCTTGCTGGCTTTTAATGGAAACTGACAAGGAAAATTCCCTAATAAATTCATATTTGTCAAAAGACCTCATTGATGGTGATCCTCAGTAATGAACCTAGGAGCCACAATAACATCCGAACCATTGGCTGCAAATACTCATCTCACTCTGGAATGGGGGTTGCGAGCTCTGCAGAACTATGCTACCCGGGAAGCATTTCTTGCGACGGGCTCCTCAGGAATGATGTCTCAACTGAGGCTAAAAAATTTAATTGGTTTCTGATTGAAACATACTGCAAACTTTTTCTCCTTAGAGATTTAGCATGTCAAGGCTCTGAGACTTCTGGCATTAAAGGACATCCCCACATGTACCCTATTCATCTTGGTTTGCCCCAGTCTTTCTAAACACATTTGAATATATACTATTACTGTTTCATGTCCTTTTTAGAAAACCCTGAACTCCTGAGAGCTGGCAGGGGTAGAAACGTCCCAAAGGAAGCACAGGGCAGATGCTGACAGACCCATAGGGCAGAGGGTCCCAAGAAGTAGACGTTGTAATTGCTACACGTGCATCTGCTGAAAAGAGCATATTTATGACCCACGCTTCGCTGCTTTCCTTGTCATAAATGCCATCTATTTAACTCTTAAGAGAAATGTTTGCTGCTTCTCCCTATTCTCATCCTGAGATGACTTAAGGGGAAGAAGCTGGGGAAGTAGACAGTCCTGATAAAGCCTGCAGCTGAACCATCTCCCGCAACCAAGTCAGGAGAGAGTAGTCAAGGGGCGGGGGGAAGATGACCCCTGTAAGGATCAGGACTGCTGTGGCCACAGAGCAGGACTTGGGGAGGGGTTAATGGGAAACTGAGGGGGAGCCTTAGATTTGCAAGGCAAGGGAAGGAAGGGTCTGTTCCTTCCTAATCCTGGTCTCTGTTCACGCAGAGAGGCACCTGCCAAAAAGGCAAAAAGCCCTGACAAATGTGAGGGGCACTTATGGTCACCACTGCGTGAGATGCCAGACAGATCAATCACTGGAATCACAGCCCTGCCCATCCTGAGCCACTGGCTTGGGGATCGAGGGTGGCTTTCTCCTTTCCAACCCTCTCAGATAAAGCTGGGCTTTATTATTTGTGCCGGGTAGAATGTGGGAGGATGTAATAGGGAAGCAGCGATCGTGTGGTGAAGCAGGGCAGGCTGGTGAATCGGAGCAAGCCATATACGCTGCCACCGGGGGCACATGGCTGGGCTATGCGATTATCCCCAAAGTTCTCAGAATATAAGGAAGTTGTGTTCTTGCCAGTTATCTGTCAAATGCCTCCCCTTACTTCCCCATCACATTCAAGAGTGCTGTTAACTGGGGAAACAGATCTGAAAAATCTCAAGCTCAAGAAACTTGACGGGGTATGAAGAAATTTGCCTGAAAGCCAACCGGAATTTAATCCTGTGGCCTGTACGGAGGCTCTGCATTCAAGGGATGGAGCCACGATGAGATGCCTGGAGCCCTGCCTGGTGGCACCATCAGGAAGGCAGGCTCACGTGTGCACAGCTCTCTGCTCGCAGGGGCAGGCATCGGGTTTACAAGGAAGCTCACTCATTTGCTTCTGCTATCAATACAGTAGCCAGATACATGATGAAGGTGGGGCTCTTCACATCCCAGTGACTGGAAACAGTTTCAGAAGAGGGAACATTTTACACTAAGCCAGTGAGCAAAGACTGAAATAGTAAACGTTACCCTCTGAGCTCTTGACTATTTTACCTAATTATGATTCCCACTGTCAGTTTAGGAGGCATCACTGAGGAAAAAAAATCAAATGACATTTTTGGCATTCCAGAGTCTTTTTCTCCTTCTCAGGATCTTTTTCATTATAGAATGAACACGAACATTCTTTTTCGTTTTTCTTCTCCCACTTCTGATATGTACACATGTATTATGCATACACTACTTTGTAAACACACTGTCTCTCTGTCTCTGTCTCTCTTGTTCTGTCTCTTTCTGTCTCTCTCTGCCTACTCCTTGTGTCTATCTCTGTCTCTGTCTCTCCTGTCTCCCTCTCTCTTCCTCTATTTTGTTCTCTTTGTCTCTCTCTCTCTTTTTTCTCCCTCTCCTCATCCACTGCTGTCCTGCTAACTTCTGACCATGACCTTGAGGGGCCCTCCCACCCAGTTCTCCCATTCTGCACCCTCTCCCCTCTTCTTGCCCAGCTCAGAGCACAGTCTCACCAAATAGCATGATGCTGGCATTGGTGTGGCCCAGCTTGTTGGAGGCCACGCAAGTGTAGTTCCCATAGTCATGTTCAGAGACATTGAAGAAGATGAGTTTTGAGAGGAAAGGTCTGTTTTCCACTTTCACCCCTTTCTTTCCTTCAATCAGTCTGAGGGAAACAAAAGACAAAAAAAAAAAAAAAAAAAAAAAAAAAAAAAAAAAAAAAAAAAAAAAAAAAAAAAAAAAAAAAGACAAAAAAAAAAAAAAAAGAAGAAGAAAACAAGATGGTTATATGTCCTCATAGGATAGGGCTCATAAGATAGGCCTGGGGATTTGTGATCTTCTCCTTGCCTGCCTTCTGACATCATTATAACCACTGTTTGATGCACTCAGCCACACCATAACATAGCAGTAGTTCATAGACAGTGACACGTGTTTCTTGATTTTCACATATGGGCCCAGGGACACTCTTGCCAGAACATCTGATCTCCCTAGCCTCTCATTCTTGCTTTGTACCCTGTCAGCCACACCACAACAAATACCCCCTCCCAGCTGTGTGTCATTCAGAGCAAGATGATTCACACAGTAGGTGCTCGAAAAGGTGGACTTGATGGTGATGGTGGTGATGACAAGTGTGCAAATGAAAACCTCAAACTTCCGAGAGAAGAGCGACTTCAGGAATTCGAATGAAAAATGTTTCTCAAGCACCTGGGTAATCTAATTTCTCCTTAAGCACCGGAGGCATCGTCTAGATAATATTTAATTTTTTGGCTATGAAGAGGAGAAAATCATCATTTACTCACCAGGGGATCATGAAGGGCTTGGAATGAGTGATCTGCCCAGACTATTATAGAGGATTAGTTTGGAGGGATTAGTGATTCCTAAGAATATGTCCCTCTAGAGGCAGGAAAGTCTCTCTGATCGCCACAATAGCAGCCCAGTAAGCCACAAGGACTTGTGTTGGTCTAGGGGCCACTAAAGAAATGCCACAGGGAGTTAGTGGGGGGAAGTAAGGTATGCTTATTACAGCCATGGATTCTATTACTGGGCAGATAAAAGGGTAAGGAGAAAGCTGCTGTCAGAGTCGGTAGGCACGTGTCCTCCTTCTCAGGAGGTTGTTAACAGCAATTCCTCTAACAATCATGGGCACCACCTACCTTCCTCTGCAAGATTTTGAAATGCCCATTTCTTAGAATGAGCTTTAAGCCAATCCTTTACTTTCCCTGAAACGATTTGTAATCCTTGCCCTGAAGCTGATTCTGTGCTATGGGAAAGATGAATACTCTCAAGGCAAAAATCCTTTCTAATGAAGGATCTCAGGGAATAAGGACACAAAGCTAAGTGTCCTGTCTAGGACCTGGCTGGAGCTCACCTTGTAGCAAGCAGGCAATGTCATGGTGGGAGCATACTGAAACAGACTCAGGGGACACGCTTAGGGACAAATGGATGCTTACTGGAGTCTTGAAACTGAGAAAAACAATGCTCAAGGCAGAAAGAGAAAGTGAAGACCAGCAAGACGATGATGAGGAAATGCTTTGCAGACCACACAATGGTATTCAGTGTAATGTATTTCTATGGAGGGAGACATAGATGACTCTTGCCCATCCCTGGGTCACAGCATGTTTTTGGCATAGAGGGCAGCTGCTTTGTCATTATCTGAAGACCTGCCTCTGTGGAATTACAGAATAATTTTCTCCACTCCTGCAACTTACAGTAACTTTGATCAGAAAAAAGAGGCCGGTTCTGGCTGGAGCTCTAACCCAACATCTGCCTCCAGGGAAGTCAGAAGATAGGTTGGATGGACTTGCCTTGCTTTTCATTATGTAGATGTTCCTCCGGGAGCCTTCCTCTCCAAAAGCTAGGGGCAATGAACTGGCCTGAGTCCATGACTTCATTAAAATGCTAGCACTGTCCAAATGGAATGAGGCATCCGGCTGTGCAGCCAGAGGCCACTTTTCCATTTCAGCTTGTTATGCACATATTGATCCTCTAGGGGGTGCTGTCCATACCTCCCACCAGGAGAATTCCGTGAGCAAGTCAGGCTGATTGATCCCACGGGCCATTTTGACACCATTCCTCCACCATGGGGAGGAAGCCTTCCCTTCATAACCAAACTGTGAATGAGATTTCAGCTCTGCAGTGGGGAGAGACTTAACAGGAAGCAGGTTGCTGCTTGACAGCTCTGAAATGTCTTTAGCTAAAAACAGCGCAGGGGGGCAGCAGCACTTTGCAGCTCCTGGGAGGACACACTTTCCCCTCCTCTGTGCCAGCACACATCCCTCCATCCTGCACTGCTTCCAGGCCTCAGTTTCTTACGAAAGCTGTGGGATTCTCATTGGCCAATGCCCCTGTTGGATGGGTGGCCTTCCTTAAGCATAGCATTCCATTCCTCTTTCTTTCTTTGATGGCACATAACAGCACGCAGTTGAGTGGTGCTAGCATGTGGCTAAAAGACTTCTCACCTAACGCTTGAGAAAGCAGCTGTCCTCACCACACAGTTTCCTTTAATCTGCCTTGGAAGTCTACTCATCTCACTGGAAACAGGAGAGGGGCTAGAGCTGGCCTTGGTCTTCCCCCAGGGCAGATACAATATGCCTTGGGAAACCTGCGTGGTAGACCCAAGGGGCTGTGACCAGGACCTCAGAGGCAGGGATGCTCAGGCTGGGCTGGGTGCCAGGAGGAAAGACAGCCTGTCTCATGGCAGCATGTTGGAAAATAATAAATACGTGATCATCAAATGGAAAACTGACGTAACTAAATGGAAAGGAAAGAAAAGGAGAGGCCATCAGAAGAACCGAAAGGCAGGAACAAAGCTACCTGAACCAGGGGCCTCTAAAAACCATCCCTGGCCCTTTCAGATGGCTCTCTCCTCCTGGGTGCATGGTGGCAGGCACGGCTGTCCCTATGGTGAACCCAGATGCTGCACAGAAGCATCTTTTTTACTCGCCATTGGCCACTTTTGCTTTATTTTCCTCCAAGATGTTGCTTTCTCTTATGTTTTGTTTCTATTTTTCTCCAATAAAGAATTAGAATAATAGGACGCAGCTGACGACTTTTTCTGAACCCCTAGACAATTGAAGGTTTGAGAACTGACCCCACAGCTCAGTAGGTTTTTGGTTTGGTTTGGTTCAGTCATTAATTTTTATGCCTCAGTTTACTTCTTAGTACAAGGGAATGGATAGGTGAAACAGAATTCTAAGTCAGGTAACCACATTGATCAGCAAAACACACTCCATTCTGCTTAATTCATCTTTCTTGGAAAAAGGGGGAACACCAGCTCTATTTCTTCTTTTTCTTTGTGAGTTTGTTTTTCCTCTTTCTGTCTTAGTTTTTTCATCTGTAAAATGGACCACATAAATATAGTACACCTCACTAGAAGCTGCCAGAATATGTCCTTAAAGATTAAAAAAAAAAAAAAAAACCACTGCTTTTCATTTGGGGGGGATTATGGTAAGACACAGTGAATCTTACAACTGATTGACATGGTTCTAAACAAAACTCAGTTTTCAATCTAGAGGCTAGAAAGGCTTGGTGTCTGACTGACCTCATAAGGAAAGAAAGCCAAGGCTGGCTGAAGATGTGCGCACGGCGCAGGCAGCCATCCACTGGCCCCTGGCCCGTGGTTTCTCATGCTGCTCTCCTTCTCAGAATGCCCTCTTCGTTGTTTTTCCTTCTCAGCTTCCTGGCCTCCCTCACTCGTTCCTCCTACTCCTCCCAACATACACCTCAGGACCCTTTTGCATCCCCGGTCCCACCACCTCTTTTTAAGTGAACATGTTCTGAATACCGGCAGCTCTCCCACATTTCCCATTGTTCATCAGCCCTTAAAATGGCTCTTTGATAACAGCCATTGCCGCAGCGCCTGGCTGTACTGAGATAGTGATCCCTGCACTGACATGCCATTTGATAACGCCTCGAAATGATCATCTTCAGTGACTCACAACAAATATCCCGACAAGGGCTGTGACAATGGGAAGGAGGGGAATAGTCCCCTCTCTTTTCTCCTGCAGTAGAAGAACAACTTGGGCACAAAGCGAGGGCTAAATTGGGTCATGGACTCTTACACACCGCTACTGATAGTGTTTGGAACAGATGGGGAGACCTGCTAGCTGCAGCTAACTTCTTAGCCACTCCCAGGGCCCCATGAGCCTTCCTAGCTCCTTCATGCAAGCCTTAGAATGTAGCAAAAATAGCTTCAGGCAGAACACATTATGTTCTTGGCCTATAAAAAATTCACAGGCCTTACAATGCTCCTGGTGGCCTTTCTCTTGCGATTTTGTTTTTCTAAAAAAAATATTACCTTTCAGGTCTGTTGGTTGGCCAGTGACAATTCTGCATGATGACATTAAAAACGTCGCTGAAATCCATTAATGTTAAGAAAAGACTTGTTTGCATATTTGCCCCCTATACGCAAACAAGTCTTTTCTTAACATTACTGGGTTCATATTAAGAGGAGACATTCAAAGAGGATTTTATAGAATTCGTTTGAAACCATCTGGAATCAGGACCCTGGAAGAGTTTCTTCTTCTGAGGATCTGGGTGGGAGTGGGAGGGAGAAAGAAGGAAGCTTTACCTTTTGTCATCCTTGTACCACTGGAATTCTGCTGAGGGGACTGCTGACGCTTCACACTGCAGTGTCCCCTTTTGTCCCACGGGGACACCCGTACCCTTGGCTTCTGAAATGTATGGTGGATCTGCAGAGAAAAGATGTCTCATAGTATTTTTTTTTTTTTTTGAGATGGAGTCTCCTTCTTATTGCCCAGACTGGAATGCAGTGGCATGATCTTGGCTCACTGCAGCTTCTGCCTCCTGGGTTCAAGCGATTCTTCTGCCTCAGCTTCCCAAGTAGTTGGGATTACAGGTGCATAGCACCACACTTAGCTAATTTTTGTATTTTTAGCAGAGATGGATTTTCGCCATGTTGGCCAGGCTCATCTCGAACTTCTGACCTTAGATGATCTGCCCACCTCAGCCTCCAAAAGTGCTGGGATTACAGGTCACCACGCCCAACCTATAGCATTTTATAATGCATTTTAAAATGAGGACGGCTGCTTCATTTGTTGATTTTATTTCTCATTCTCCGTCCCAGCTCTGCTTACTTAGATGGTAAAATTGCTATAAAAATTGTACCAGAGAATGAAAGCATTTTTGATGCCGCTCTAGGGAAAAGCTGGGTCTTCCTAGCATGTACTGCTTTCGTTCTCCTCTGTACAGAGTTGAAATGACCATGTGCTCATGCATATTTTCTCTTTAAACTTTTTAACTTTCTTAGGATGATGGCAGCCCATCAACCCTACACTTCATGGGTTGACAGTCAGCACCTTTAATCAGCCTTCTAGAATTTCTGCACACCAGGTTCTTGCCAAAAGTATATAACCTTGAACTATTCCATTTCCATCAAAAGATCAATTGCAAGAAATAATATTCAAGGAAAATTGCCTGAAGGATATACAGATCCATCATTCTTGGTATTCTGAAACAGATCCCTGAATCAAGCCAGACCAGGTGACCAAACTAGACCTAAGCACTTGGTCTGCATTCATTTGAAGTCTTTGCCAAACTACCCTTAATGTTCTAACAGTTTATATTGCAGGGCATTATGAAAAACAGCCACAATAAGCTTGCTATTCCATTTAATGCAGAAATTTTGTATATGATGCTGCTGACTCTATCTCAAAGTGCTCTATTTGTGGAGACCCTGAAGAGAATTTTCTCCAGGATCTCAGTACCAGGGAAGGCAGTGTTTCTCCCAAGCAACCAATTTGCCTTTATCTTAGAGACAACACAAATCTTAAAGCAAGTGATATTTCCCTCTTTACTTTAGCAAGTCTAAGCCAAATTCTGCACCTGCACCTAGCAGTCTTGTGGTAATATTTCACGTGCTGGGGTTTTCCTAGCTTTCACTCATTTTCCTAAGTATATTTTTTCTTTCCTTCTGTTTCTTTATGTTTTAGGTTCATCTTTATAAACTGCAAATCATCTTAAGCCCCTTTCTAAAAAACGGTGATATGATTTTTTAAATGACATTCTTTTAATACTTTAAGTTCTGGGGTACATGTGCAGAATGTGCAGGTTTGTTACATAGGTACACATGTGCCATGGTGGTTTGCTGTACCCCTTATACATTAGGTATTTCTTTTATACCTATTGTCTTGCTCTTAAACTGCTTTATATTGAATGGGTTCACATGTGACACAAACCTAAATCTTAAAGACTGGATATTCTCCTGGATACAATATTCTTCTTCTAACTCCACCCCGCCCAAGTTTTGAGGGAAAAGTCATCTCATTTGCTGATTTAGTTATTGAGTTCTGTTTCTTCATAAGTCTTCCTGGAATGTGCACAGCAGAGAAAATCTTCGGAATGTTGAAAGGAGCTAAGTCAAGGTACATAATGAAGAAGCAGGAAGCCAGAGGGAAAAGACTGAAAGGACATAGGAAATTCACATAGGACTGATGTCAGAGAGCATCTGGAAGGCTGAGAAGGGAGAATGAGGGCTCCACACGGGCCTTCCCAACTTTTTGGATGCTGTACCTGTATTAGTAACAAGCAAATTTGTTGATACATCCTCTAAGATCTATATCAGAGCTATTTGCATGTATACCATGCACACCTATAATTATAAAATAATGAGATACAATAAACGTACCATAAATGAAAGTTCTAAACTTCCTTTATACACTCTAGCACACGGTTTCTTGTCCCATTATGGAGAGGCCTGGTATAGACAGTGAGCGGCTCCAGCACTGCTGCATTGTGTGAGTAAATTACAGGAAAATTTTGGATTTGAAGACATGTTTATATAAATTATGCACTGAATGCCATTTAAGGATCTCCCAGCCCTGTAAGTCAAGTTTGGTATTCAGTTACTTTCAGCTGCTTTTTTTTTTTAATGTGACACTGTGACACCTTGAGATGTCAAAAACTAGACTTTGAAATGGCTGATCCTGAAAGCAGAGCATGGAAAGGGATGCTGCATTCCTTCCAACTCGAAGTCAGCAGCTGGCTGTGCCGATAGGCTCTGTGTGGTGGCCGTGACGACAGGCCAGCCTTGTGCACATGTGGGGTGGGCAGTGGCGGGAACACTTACAGTTCACGGTGACCTTTACTCTCCGTACCACGGGCGCGGCCACGTCATTGGAGGCACTGCACTCGTAGTCCCCTGACTGCTCCCGGGTGATGCCCTGAATTTCCAAGTATTCATCTTCACTCACAAAGCCAACAGCTGCAGGAAAAGAAGTAATGTGTGGTGAAATAGAAGGCAAAAAGACCAACCCATATTAACCTAAAAAACAAAGTATAAAATGGTTATGTCTGCAGAGAATTGTGCCACTTGTAAGCTCTGATTCTGAGGAACTGCGTGGTTCCTCCCGCCTCCGTCTCTTCCACACCTCTGCACCACCAACTTGTCCTTGGCTCCCCACTGGAACCGCTGAAATGTTTGTGTTCCAAACTGAACCAAGCACAGCGCCTAGAGAATTACTGGTCCCCAGTAAGTGATTAATAATTTTGATATTTATACTGCCTGTATTTTACCAAGCAATCGTGCTCTGGGATCTGAGTTAGGTAACTTAATTCTTTCTGATTTCAAGGTATCACTTAGACTGAGTCTTGAATATAAATTTGATGACTGCATCCTTGAGCATGAATTAATTAAAAATGCCACACCAGCAGCTACACACACACACATACATACACACACACACACACACACACACACAGATGTACCACAAAGGCAGTGGAAATAGTAACATAATAAATTTAACTTTCTGGTTTTTTGACTCAGACAATTAATTGGATAGGCAGAAATCAATGTGCTAAACTTCGACCTGCTGGAGCTCCCAGGTACAAGATCCTAAAGACAGAGTAGCCATGGGACTCTGCATTTGATGCCTAACTGTAAGCCTTGTCAGAAATGTGTCAGGTGACATGGCTGTGAATCCACTCAGCCCTGTCATCATTGCAGGACTTCCTGTCTTTAGGGAAAAATTATGAGCAATAATAACAACTCTCCACTTACCAGACTCCGTTCCGGATGTCTGCCGTGAGCACTCAGTGATAGAAAGACCAAGATATTTAAGGCTAGAGGAGATTTCAAAGTTCTCTCCCAGAGACACCTGAGCCTTAGCTTCCTTGCCAAAAGACAATGAAAAACAAAAGTAATGGCTTACATCCCAAGTTATCCTCCCTTATCTCTTAAATGCGGGTAATTCAGATGACAGCATCATAAACCTGGATACCTCTAAGAGGCAAAGAGGTGCCAGAAGCGATTATTAGCAGGCAACAAGCATAAGTTAACACTGTCTCTAGCAATTGAGAAGCATTTTCCTAAACATAATACATATATAATCCTAACATCTCACAGGGTCACAGGGCTATTTAGGCTAACACACAAATATGCATATATACACACGTATACACTCACATACACATATGAAAGCACTCTGAAACTCCTGTGTGCTGCACACTTGTTGATTTAGCTATTAATCCTATAATCTGCATGGAGACACAGCTTCAGGCAGTGTGGGACTGTAGGAACATGAGTGGCCTAAGAAAGGGAACAAAGGACCAATTTTCCCCAGGTCACAAAAACTTTCTGTAATGCCACATGTTTCTGCGGGCTCAGATCATGAAAACAATAGCCATAAGAAACCAATACAGCAAGGGATGACGTGTACGGTCTGTAAGGGATGACTGTTATTTATTCCATGACAGTGCTGAAGTAACTCTTTTGTCAAGGTAACCACAATAACAGTAGCAACAACAGTAAGACCATGGTCTTGTAAAGAGGGGCCACTGCCTCGTTCCACTCGATCAGCACTGTTTGGCCATGATCAGTCTGTGCCACTGCTCAACAGTAGGACCAAATGGAGCCTCGCCTCATACATCCTCAGGCCATATGCAACCTACACTATGTATATACGAAGCTTTCTTGCCTCTGTTACGTAGAGAAGAGGAAAAGAACAACCTAAGTCCATTATAACAAACAAGAAATAGTTATTAAATTCACAAGACAAAGAACCTGTTCATAAGTAGAAAACATGGTCCAAAAGACCAGGATATGGAGAGGACAAACAATATTAACCCAAATAGACTCATAGTTCCTACCAGTAAGACACGTCTAATGGTCTCAGTAGCCTTTATTAATATTGTTTGATAACTGTCTTCAGGGCAAAGGTACTAACCTTGATTTGAGGATGGGTGGGAGAATTGAGAAGCACTTTAAATGAAGAATCTGTAATTCCTCTTGTGTTGTCCTTGTTTATTTGCTACCAACCACGGGCTTACATTTGTCAGACCTTTCCCTGCCACAATGCTATAATTACTGTGCCAAGCATCTCGGAGACCAGTGTCACACTTAATATTCCCATTAATTTTAAATGGCAGTCCTTGGTACATATGTGTGGCAATTGGTGTCATATTTTAATTAGGCTTGCCCTACACCATCTGAAATTAATAATAGCTCGAATTACCAGTGTAATTTATAAATTAACAGTGCTGCGGCATTAGGAAATAAATTAGCTCTGGACAGCTGTTTCTGGATTGAGCTCCAGGGTCGAGCAGTGACTGGTAGGACCTCAGGTCTCCTGAGAGGCTGTGTAGTACTTCACCAAAGCAGGGAAACAAACAAAAAGACACAGGTTCTCTGGATCTCTTGTGCTCTTCAGCTAAAGTTCATGCCTCTGTTTTAATTCCATAATTCAAATTTGCTCTTCTGTGGCCACAGTGAGGCTTGCAGGCGCCAACCTGTCATATGGAGATCCAAATGGAAAGGCCTGTTGGGGGCATGACAGTCCTAGACTGAAATGCAGGTACACAGATATTAAGGCAGTCAACATCAAGAACTTATCAGGGTTTCTGCAGGGACATGGGTGCATTAATGTATGTGTAGTTTTGTGTATTTATGTCAGGTGATCTTGTGTAGGAAAGGAAGTTGGATGGCTCAAGTTTTGGGGAAGGCATATGGTCTCCACTGATCCAGATTTCTAATTCCAGAGGAAGGAGATTTTTTTTCCTGAAGTCCTCCTGCAAGAACATTGAGGCTTAATCCTACCATCCTACATTCCCTGGACCAAATGTGCCATCATAGAGAAACTATAATGACTTCATTGCTCACCAGTTATTACATGTACGCTTTTGGATTGATTTGGTAAGGCAGGTAAAAAGTGACTTGTACATAGTAAGATGCTTAATAAATTTAAGCTTTCCTTGTCATTTTGCTCACTTTTCCCCTCACCCACCGTTTTCTCTACTAGAGGCATATGTGGCAAAACCAGAGAGAAAGTTGGTCAGTTTATATGTAACAAAGTAAACTTTGAACCATCTGAAATCAGGTTCCTAAACAAGATGCCTCAAACAAACAAACTCCCAAAAACACTAAACTGAAATCTGAATTTCTTGAGTTAAGAAATCAAGGAAAAGTTTCATTTAAAATCATTTCTGCTGTGGCTATGAAGTGATCAGTGCTTTATCACTAGTGTGAGGGACTCACAAAGCATGTTGGGTAAAAAAAATCAAGCAAGCATAGTTTTTAAAGTGCCAAAGGATATTCTTGGTTAAGAGACATCAGTGGGGAAGAGGCAAACCACTTGATAAAACCCTATGAAAAGAAACTCTTCATGGTCAATAGCTTCTTATTATAAGTCTTTCTCTTTCTGTAAAGAAAACGCATCCTCGGGTGGAAATGAAACACTCATCTGCCTGAAATACCCCCTTCAGCATGGTCCCCCTCTTCAGACACTAGAAATGGCTCCTTATTTTTCTGTCACATCAAATACAAATGCTGCTGCCTTATTATCAAAGCCCTCCATAAAGTAGCCCTGATCTACTCACGCAAGTTTATCTTGCATGAGTGCTATGAAGAAGGCAACTGATTAGCGTCCTAAGAGGCAAAAGTTTGAGATCAGAAAAAGCCAACTCCCTACCGTCTAGTTTCATGATGGAGTAGGTCACCTAACTCCCCTGGACCAACATGTCTTCACCTGTACAACTCGAAATAACACTGCTAACTTCTAGGGTTGCTGTGAAAGATAATACGTGGAATGCAGTAGGGACAGTGAGATGCCCAGGAGAAGCCCTCTGCAGGACTTAGTCTAAACAACTGGTACCATGCCACCACTGCCACTGCCACGGCTCTTCTGCCAGTCCTTGTTAGTCCTCATCCTGGGCCAACATGATGATTCGTTCTTCACAGATTTTTTTTTTTTTTGGTCACCTAGAAAGCTGGGTCCTCTTGGTCTACCTAAGCAAATATCACCTTTCTTTCAAATTTTAACTGTTCCTTGCAAACACCCTATTAGGGGTTCAACTGTGTCCTCCCAAAAAAGTTATGTTGAGGTCCCAACCATCAGTACCTCAGAGTGTGACTATATTTGGAAATAAGTCTTTACAAAGGTAATCAAGTTAAAATGAGGTATTATGGTAGGTCCTAATCTAATGTGACTGGTGTCCTTATAAAAAGAGGCTTGGGCAGACAGGCACAGAGAAAGGGTAGTGTGAAGACACACAGGGTGAAGATGACCATGTGATTGGAGTGATGCTTCTATGAGCCAAGGAATGCCAGGAATTGCCAGTGCATATCAGAAGCTAGGAGAGGCGAGGGAGGGTTCTCCCTGTCACTGTCAGATTTCGACTTCTGTACAGCTACCAGCACTGTACAGTTTTGTTGTTCTAAGTCACCCAGTATTTTCTGCCTTGTCACAGCAGCCTGGGGACACTAATCCATTCCCTTTTGTCTCCTAACTCTTGGTGCCACTGGCTGTTCTGCACTATTGTTGCACGTTCAGTTCATCTAGTCTTTAAAATCATAAGAGAATTAACTTAAAGAGCTTAAAGGGGCATGAATGTTTACATAAAGCCATAGTTGCTCTGCTACGACACAGTCTGACGTAGAATCTGACACAGAATCTCCTAGGATAAGGTGTTTTCATAATCTCCTTAGGAAATTTTCATGCATGGGCAAGCCTCATATTTTTCTTGTGGGAAGCTGAAGCTTAGAGAGTCTGTGGGCACACACCTGGTCAGTGACAGAGAACACGAGGTCTCCTGATGTCTGATCCACTGCTGCTGCAACTGCAACAGAGTTTTTGAGTAGTTGTCTTGTACTGCTCACACAGGGCTTTTTTTCCCAATGCAATTGAAGGCCTTTGACAGCAGGAACCAGATCTTGGACATCTCTGGCTCTCAAGGCAGCTAGAAAACCAGTTAACAGAATTTAAAATTTGTCAACTTCTTATTGACTAACTTTTGGCTGACAGATCCAGAACAACAGGTTGAATTCAATGAAAAAAAAGGCAGAGATCCCAGAATTTCATATCCAGCCAAACTGAGCTTCATAAGTGAAGGAGAAATAAAATCCTTTATGGACAAGCAATTGCTGAGAAATTTCATCACTATCAGACCTGCCTTACAAGAGCTTCTGAAGGAAACACTAAACATGAAAAGGAACAACCAGTATCAGTCACTGCAAAAACGTACCAAATGGTAAAGACCAATGATGCAATGAAGAAACTGTGTCAACCCACAGGCAAAACCACCAGCCAGTAACAAAATGGCAGTATCAAATACACACATAACAATATTAACGTTAAATGTAAACAGCCTAAATGCCCAAATCAAAAGACACAGACTGGCAAACTGGATAAAAAGTCAAGACCCATTGGTGTGCTATTTTCAGGAGGTCTATCTCATGTGCAAAGACACACGTAGACTCAAAATAAAGGGATGGAAGAAGAGTTACCAAGCAAATGGAGAGCAAAAAAAAAGTAGGGGTTGCAATCCTAGTCTCTGATAAAAGGGACTTCAAACCAACAAAGATCAAAAGAGACAAGGAAGGGCACTACATAATGGTAAAAGGATCAATGCAACAAGAAGAGCTAACGAACCAAAATGTAAATGCACCCAATACAGCAGCATCCAGATACATAAATTAAGTTCTTAATGACCTACAAAGAGATTTAGACTCCCACACAATAATAGTTGGAGACTTTAACACTCCACTGTTAATATTAGACAGATCAAGGAGACAGAAATCAACAAGGATATCCAGGACTTGAATGCAGATCTGCACCAAGTAGACCTAATAGACATCTACAGAACTCTCCACCCCAAATCCACAGAAAATACATTCTTCTCAGCACCACATCACACTCACTCTAAAACTGACCACATAATTGGAAGTAAATCACTCCTCAGCAAATGCAAAAGATTGGAAATCATAACAGCTTCTCAGACCACAATTCAATCAAATTAGAACTCAGGATTGACAAACTCACCCAAAACTGCACAACTACATGGAAGCAGAACAACTTGCTCCTCGATAAACAATGAAATGAAGGCATAAATAAACATGTTCTTCAAAACCAATGAGAACAAAGACACAACATACCAGAATCTCTGGGGCACATTTAAAGCAGTGTCTAGAGGGAAATTTATAGCAATAAATGCCTACATGAGAAGCAAAGAAATATATAAAATTGATACCCTATTATCAAAATTGAAAGAACTAGAGGAGCAAAAAAATTCAAAAGCTAGCAGAAGACAAGCAATAACTAAGATCAGAGTAGAACTGAAAGAGATAGAGACACAAAAAAAAAACCCTTCAAAAAAGTCAATAAATCCAGGAGCTGGATTTTTGAAAAGATTAACAAAATAGACCACTAGCCAGATTAATAAAAAAGAAAAGAGAGAATAATTAAATAGATGCAATAAAAAATGATAAACAGATATCACCACTGATTCCACAGAAATACAAACTACCGTCAGAGATTACTACAAACAACTCTATGCACATAAACCAGTAAACCTGGAAGAAATGGACAAATTTCTGGATGCCTACACCCCCCTAAGACTAAGCCAGGAAGAAGTTGAATCCCTGAATAGGCCAATAACAAGGTCTGAAGTTGAGGCAGCAATTAATAGCCTGCTAACCAAAAAAAGTCCAGGTCCAGATGGGTTTACAGCCGAATTCTATCATACGTACAAAGAGGAGCTGGTACCATTCCTTCTGAAACTATTCCAAACAATACAAAAAGATGGAATCCTCCCTAACTCATTTTATGAGACCAACATCATCCTGATACCAAAGCCTGGCAGAGACACAGCTAATAAAGAAAACTTTAGACCAATATCTATGATGAACATCGATGTAAAAATCTTCAATAAAATACTGGCAAACTGAATGCAACAGCACATCAAAAAGCTTATCCATCACGACCAAGTAGGCTTCATCCTGGGGATGCAAGGCTGGTTCAACATACACAAATCTATAAATATAATCCATCACAAAAACAGAACCAAAGACAAAAACCACATGATCATCTCAATAGATGCAGGGAAGGCCTTCGACAAAGTTCAACAGTTCTTTATGCTAAAAACTCTCAAGAAACTAGGTATCAATGGAATGTATCTCAAAATAATAAAAGCTATTTATGACAAGCCCACAGCCAATATCATGATGCAAAAAACAAACAAACAACAAAAAACAACTGAAAGCATTCCCTTTGAAAACTGGCACTAGGCAAGGATGCCCTCTCTCACCATTGCTATTCACTATAGTATTGGAAGTTCTAGCCAGAGCAATCAGGCAAGAAAAAGAAATAAAGGGTATTCAATTAGGAAAAGAGGAAGTCAAATTGTCTCTATTTGCAGACAACATGATTGTATGTTTAGAAGACCCCATCATCTGAGGCCAAAATCTCCTTAAGCTGATAAGCAACTTCAGCAAATTCTCAGGATACAAAATCAATGTGCAGAAATTACAAACATTCCTATATACCCATAACAGACAAACAGAGAGCCAATCATGAGTGAACCACCATTCACAATTGCTACAAAGAGAATAAAATACCTAGGAATACAACTGACAAAGGATGTGAAGGACCTCTTCAAGGAGAACTACAAACAACTGCTCAAGGAAATAAGAGAGGACACAAACAGATGGAAAAACATTCCATGCTCATGGTTAGGAAGAATCAATATCGTGAAAATAGCCATACTGCCCAAAGTAATTGATAGATTCAAGGCTTTCCTCATCAAGCTACCATTTACCTACTTCACGGGACTGGAAAGAAAACACTTTAAACTTCATATGGAACCAAAAGAGAGCCTGCATAGCCAAGACAATCCTAAGCAAAAAGAACAAAGCTGGAGGAATCCTGCTACCTGACTTCAAGCTATACTACAAGGCTACAGTAATCAATACAGGTACTGGAACCAAAACAGAGATATAGACCAATGGAACAGAACAGAGGCCTCAGAAGTAATGTCACACATCTACAACCATCTGATTTTCGGCAAACTTAACAAAAACAAGCAATGGGGAAAGGATTCCCTGTTTAATAAATGTTGTTGGGAAAACTGGCTAGCCATGTGCAGAAAGCTGATACTGGACCTGTTCCTTATACCTTACACTAAAATTAATTACAGACAGATTAAAGGTTTGAATGTAAGACCTAACACCATAAAAACTCTAGAAGAAAACCTGGGCAAAATCATTTAGGACATGGGCATAGGCAAGGACTTCATGACTAAAACACCAAAAGCAATGGCAACAAAAGCCAAATTAGACAAACAGGATCTAATTATACTTAAGAGTTTCTGCACAGCAAAATAAATAATCATCATAGTGAACTGGCAACCAAGAGAATGGGAAAAAAAATTTGCAGTCTACCCATCTGACAAAGGGCTAATATCCAGAATCTACAAAGAAATAAAGTGGATTTACAAGAAACAAACAAACAAACAAACCCATTCAAAAGTGGGCAAAAGATGTGAACAGACACTTTTCAAAGAAGACATTTAGGCGGCCAAGAAACATGAATAAATGCTCATCATCACTGGTCGTTAGAGAAATGCAAATCCAAACCACATTGAGATACCATCTCACACCAGTTAGAATGGCGATCACTAAAAAATCTGGAGACCACAGATGCTGGAGAGGATGTGGAGAAATAGGAACACTTTTACACTGCTGGTGGGAGTGTAAATTAGTTCAACCATTGCGGAAGACAGTGTAGTGATTACTCAAGGATCTAGAAATAGAAATTCCATTAGACCCAGCAATCCCATTACTGGGTATATACACAGAAGATTAGAAATTGTTCTAGTATAAAGACACATGCACATGTATGTTCACTGCAACACTGTTTACAATAGCAAAGACCTGGAACCAACCCTAATGCCCATCAATGATAGACTGGACAAAGAAAATGTGGCTCAGATACACCATGGAATATTATACAGCCATAAAAAGGATGAGTGTTCTGACTCATAGTTGGGTGTTGAACAATGAGAACATGTGGGCATAGGGAGGAGAACATCACACACTGGGGTCTGTTGGGGTGTGGGGGTCTAGGGGAGTAACAGCAGGGGATGGGGAGGATGGGGAGGAATAACATTGGGGGAAATGCCTGATGTAGGTGACGGGGGATGGAGACAGCAAACCACCATGGCCTGTGTGTACCTATGCAACAATCCTGCAAGATCTGCACATGTACCCCAGAACTTAATGTACAAAAAAAAAAAAAATGGTTCTCACACACACACACACACACACACACACACACACACAGTCAGAGATCCCTTGTTTTTCACCTAATCCTCCTGTGGCTCCATTCCCAAAACAACACCATGTACAGTCATTGCTCATAGCAAGATAATTGTATTTCCTGACTTTAGAAAATATCCTTACTGTCAGTATGTTAACAGAAAAGATTTTCTTTAAATATGTGATTTTAAAAGGTTTATCGAGTGTTTAGTATAATTTATATTTAGTTTTGGAGCTAATTATTTCCTCAGGGGAAGGCATCCTTAATTTAAAAATGTAGATCAATGAAGAAGTATGATTAATCTAACAGAAATTTGTTTTACAGCCAACTTGGAAATACAGCCACTTCATTAAGTGGAATATGACAACCAAAGCAGGGAAATGAAACGAGCTAGCTATGTGATCACACCTGCCCCCAAGTCCCCACAGGTGTTTGGTGTTGTCCAAAGTGCTGAGCTCAGCATTTACAGCTAATCAAAGGAGAAAGACTGTCTTGTGTGCATAACATCCCTTTGAAAAAGAAAATCCCACATTTCTGACTTCATAGATTGGGCATTAAAAATCTTTATAACTGCAAATAATAATACCCACAGTGATCATTTTTATCATACCCAAGAATAAGCTTGTCAGGAGAACAGCTGTAGCTACTGGAGAGGAGAGGACACAGCTGCCTCTTTGCTTCATATTTTTATGGCATATATACCAGCTGAGATAAAAATCACTGGATGTCAGAAATTGAAAAAAAGATACAGAACATAGAATCCCAGAATTGGAGAGTTGGAAGGAATCATTTTTAAATTGTAGCCCATATCCCATGACTAGCAGTGACATTCCAGTCCCACACCAGCTCTGCAGCCACTGCTGTCTCCACCCTCTCAGGTTGCCTTGGGTGCTCCTGTTAAGCCCAGGCTGGCCTCAAGGAGAGTTGTGTACCTCCCTGTGCCATTATGATGGCTGATGAGCATGCAGAGTTTTCTGTTTTGACTGGAGGAAGGCATTGTTTTGCTCAGATGCTGGGAGATAAGACAGACAGAGGTGAGACTCTTCTTCCTTGGTATCAACACATGCAAGCCCCAGGAACTGATTTTGAGGTCTGATGAAGAAAGTGGGCTTGGCTAGAAAGCAAAGAAGCTGTTTTCATGAAAGACTTTAGAGGTTTGGCTGTGTCTTTACCCAAATCTCATCTGAATTGTAATTCCTATAATCCCCACATGTCGTGGAAGGGACCAGGTGAATATAATTGAATCATGGGGGCAGTTTCCCCTTTCCCATTCTGGTGATAGTGGGTTAATTCTCACAAGATCTGATGGTTTTATAATGGGCTTCCCACTTTGCTGGGCACTCATTCATCTTCCTGCTGCCATGCAAAGAAGGACATGTTGGTTTCCCTTCCACCCTGATTGTAGGTTTCCTGAGGCCTCCCCAGCCTTGCAGAACTGTGAGTCAATTAAAGCTCTTTTCTTTATAAATTACCCAGTCTTGGGTATGTTCTAGTGTGAGAACAGAAGAATACAGAGGTGTATAGAGCCACTGTGAGTTCTGGCGTCAAGGCCTGCTGATGAATTGGGAAAGGCTTTCTTAACACCAGGTCTACTGAGGATTCAGTGCAGTCCTGGGAGTTGGAGTGCACAGACCAGCATGGCTCAAAAACACCCTCGCTCCCATTGGCAGCAGAAGCCACACGAGGGACTATATCGAAGAGGGTGGCATGAGAAGACTTGTATGTAAGCATGTAACAGGGATTCCAGGAAATACCAGAACCAGTTTTGAGGTAAAGTGAGGGTCCCAGGCAGGCAGATGGGTGCTGAGAGGCACAGTAATGTGGAATTAACGCAATCCTGTGCTGCGAAGCTTAACAAGGCTGGGGACATGTGAGCTACACACATAACTCACACACAAATATCGGCTGCAACAGGGTGAAATGATCAGTTTTAAAGTGTTTCCACAATGTGATATTCATGTAGAATGATCTAAATAGAATAGTTTCTGTCGGCCTGATACTAGGCTGGAGTAATGGTTGAAGAGTTGCTAGCAGCTGTGAGCACCACTTCCCCCCTGGCTGCACTGGGGAGCAATGAGGAGTTCTAGTATTTCTGCACTTGAGCCCTGTACACTCTACTAGCTGACAGTTCAGTTCTCTGCACTTCAGATTCCTCTTCTATAAAATGGGGAACATAAGATTACCTTATAGTATTATTGTGAGCATTGAATGAGTAAAGATGGATAAAGTACTCAGCAAATAGGAAGCTCTCAGGAAATGGTAGCTATCTCGACCTTTATTTTTACTGAAACGCTAACTAGGATTTAGCACATTTTAATACACATGATCCTTGATACAAGAACGTCTCAACTCGGAAATGAAATAATAATCAGGCCTCTGCTTTGCCAGTAGGAACTTAATAATAATAAATCTTACAAAGGATTCACCAGAGATCCTTTAACTCTCTTCACTTAAAAGAGGATGTGATTGATAAGACACATAATTTCTCTTGATTGTTTCTTTTAAAAAAGCAGGTATAGCTGCATAGCCTAGGTAAGAACTGCTGAGAGCTTAATATCTACATACATATGTAATATACATACATATATATTACACATAGTTCCTTGACATTTCCTTTGGATACAGGTATCATGGCTGGTAGAAAAGAGAATCTGATGATCTTGCCAAAAATGGGCAAATTAAAAGATGTGTTTCATAGGAAAAGTTCTGAAGGGCTCAATCCCACTTTTTCCTGTTGTAGCACTGCAGTACAAGCCACAACAGACGATATCAAACACAGAGCCAGTCTCTGGGAAATGGGACAGCCAAATTGTTCTAAATAGGTGGCTCCCATCATATAAATCATCCTTAAATAGGCAATGCTGGCTGTTTGTGTGCGCACATAAGTCATATAGGATGCATGTGGCAACGTCCCCGTGCCATTGCCTCCCTGTCAGCTGATTCCTGTTTATTTCATTTGGACTTCTTTGTTTGTTTGTTTATTTATTTATTTATTTATTTATTTTGAGATGGAGTCTTGCTCTGTCACCAGGCTGGAGTGCAGTGGCACAATTTTGACTCACTGCAACCTCCGCCTTCTTTCTAGGTTCAAGCAATTCTTCCGCCTCAGCCTCCCGGGAAGCTGGGACCACAGGTGTGTGCCATCAAGCCTGGCTAATTTTTTTTGTATTTTTAGTAGAGACGGGTTTTCACCATGTTGGTCAGGATGGCCTCGATCTCTTGACTTTGTGATCCGCCCGCCTTGGCCTTCCAAAGTGCTGGGAGTACAGGCGTGAGCCACCGTGCCCGGCCTGGACTTCTTTTATACCTGGGAAACTTTTCTCCTCCTTTCTCTCAAGATACCCTTTCTGTTGGATACAAAGAAACTGCTTCTTCCTGAGCTCCTCCACCTTGCCATCCTTCTTTTGCACAACGTCCCATTCCCCAAACAACTTCCATGTTCACTATAAGCTAGAAATGCAAACTAATAGTTTTAAAATTAATATTAAACAGATTCTATCACAAAGCAATAAATATAGATTCAATAAAAATACTGTACAAACTGGTGCCAACTATAAATTGCGTGTGTATACACACATATATGTATGTATTTATATCAACAAAACACTTACCATAGATCCTGACACATATTAGGAACACATTTGATAGTTGGAACTGAATATATGTATATGTTTGAATATGTATGGCCACATATATATCAACTGTAACATTTTACAGATATGTAGAAAAGAAAAAAAAATCCCTTAATTTTGTTTGATAGAGAAATCTTCTGGGAATAATAATTAGCTTCATATTAAAGAGAGGCTCCAACTTAAAGTGCAACTATAAGAAAGTGAACTGTTTGTAGTCTGCAGAGGCCCTGAGCATTTCTGAGGCCGATTCCTTCCCCTAACAACATGATGTGAGTTTTCTTTGCAGATGCGGCTTCAGAAGCTGAGCCAGCCCTGGGAGTTGGGTGCTCTTCTGCTGTGAGCCTTCTCTGTAGGCCTGTCAGCTCAATTTTGCATGCAGACCCTCTATTACGCATGATGATATCAAAGTCAGAAAGCACACAGCTGGGTGTTTAGGGTTTGCAGCTTGATGTCTGGGAACTGTGTATTTGCAGTAGTGCAGCTGATGGCTGCTAAAAAAAAATAAAAATAAAAAAATAAATCAGCTTTTGATTTGTAAACTCAGCCAATTTGATCTGAAAGACATTGATAGGGGATAAATATAGCACTCCTCAGTGTCATATTGCCTCAGTATCTTGGCTGTTTGCTTTCTCTTTTTCTAGATCACTGGAGATATAAGCCAGGAAGCGCTGATAAATTTGAAGGAGTTCATTGCTTTCAATTCCTTGCCCAGATTAATTTAAGGAAATTCTATTGACTTAAGAGGCTCCTAAAGGGTTAAGGTTCTCCTGACACCATCATACTCAGGATCAGATAAGAAATCACCTCCACTCCCTGGATCCCAACCGTCTTGGGAAGTAGGGTAGCCTATGATTTAGCCATCAAGACATTTTGTAGGGCAGGGGTTCTCCATCTGAGAATTGTGGAACTGCAACCCTCGGGGTTTTGAACACGAGGAAATAATATGCATATGTGCATTGGTGTGTGTTTTACAGCTCTCTGAAAAGGGTATAAAAGGAGCCCAGGACACGGCTTGGTATCCCTCTTGGTATGAGTCTCTGGATCATCCCCTAGTGGTGGTACAGAGCCAAATCCATGTCAGCTCACATGTCTGCCAAGAAAAAGCCCTCAGAAATCTAGCTGATGATAGGGAGAAGAACATCACTCCACAGGAAAGCGTAGCGTTACATATGTTTCATTAAATATTTTGTGGAGGATGGGAAGTGAAATAACTTATAAATAATCCTTTTGAAAAACAGCTATATCGATATGGGGAGTTCTTTCTTCATTAAATGTGGGAAGGTCTTTTCCCACCAAAGCGTAAGTTCAAAGTCACGGAGGATACACGGCTCTGTCTATTCCTGCAGATGCCCATGCCCACTGACTGATGAACTAGAGGCTTCCTGCACATGGAAGGAGGAGGGAGGCCAGGCTTGCCCTTGGCAAGCAGCATCCTAAGATGCAATATCAAAACACGGGCTTTCCTGAAGAATCCCATTTATTAGTAACGGTATCAAGCAAAACCTCAATGACAACGTGACCACTTGGCAGACAGAGGGAGTAGGAAAGCTGGGGTGGGGTCAGATCTATAGTTAAGACAATCTAATGAATAAATTCAGATCAGCTCCTGGGAGAACAGTACAAGGTGCCAGGAATGCTAAAGATGGAAGTGCCATCTGTGTATTTTCAGTTGGCATGGAGAGGACAGATACCGCCCATGTTCAGAGGAGAATACGTTGGGAAAACACACAATTCTATAGAACAGCAGGAAGCCTATTGGAGTAGGATCGTTTGGGCCTGGGGAGAAAGGGAGACATGACTGAAAATGACTGCATGTGTAACATTTAATTAAAGTCTTTGACTACGGAAAAAAATGAATCTTTATAAACAGCTCTCAAAATCTATTCCATACCATAGCTACTTCCTACCAAATCATCCTGCTGGGAACACGTGCCTGGGCCCTGCCCGTTTATCTGTGAATGCCTCACCCCTCTGTTCTCAGTATTCCACTGCCAGGTGGAATTTTCACCTACATGAAATCTAAAAAAGGAATATAGAAAGGAAAAGAAGAGCTGATTTACTCTTTCACTGGGCACACTACTACTATGTCTTTTACTTCATGTCACAGAAAATCTAAACATAGGCATGCTCACTTGGGTCCTGGATAGAATGCAATCCATTAAAACAAGCAAAGAAAGATACTGCTCCTGAGTCCTCAGGATGGCGATGTCTCTTAGGAACTGGTAACCTTGAGTAAATTACTGAGCCTCAGCTCTCTCCTTAGTAAAATGTGGCTGTTTATTTATTATTCAAATACTCATATATTGGGTCTGAAAATCATATGAGAGAATTTGTGCAAATAGATGGAAGAATGATTAACACCTGAGAAGTAATTTTTTAAATGTTAGAAGGAACAAACTATAGGAAAAGTTTGGGGCACTCAAACCCTAAATAATAACATCTCATAAGGTCCACTCCTCCACTACTTCTACCCCTTCCCTGGGTGAACCTGTCCTTCTAATGCCATCCCCGCACTGTAGATGGCCAGCTGTGCTTATGATCTCCACATCTGCATGCCTGCCCCAGGAGGATCTGCTGAGCTCCAGGCCCATAGCTGCCCGTGGAATGCCTCCTCTGTACCCTTCCCAGACACCGCAGGCTGAATTCACCACCTTGCCCTTACATCTGCCCTCACTCCTGTGTCTAATCTCTCTTGGCAGCACTGCCAAATCCCCATCCTCCTAAGATAAAAGGGAGTCACATGGCTTGTTCTCTTTCCCTTACTCCTCACCTTCAATCAACAAACCCTCCTGTGTCCACTCCCTTTACAGCTTCCAAATCCATTCTCTTCTTTTCCTCATCATTGTTACTGTCTTAATTCAGCCCCTCATTATCTACTCTGGATTATTACAATATCCTCTTTATAAGTCTCCATGCCTCCCATTTATTCTTTTCTTTATTGCCAAAATAATTACCAAAAATAAGAGTCAGTCACACCTCTGCTTAAATCCTTCCATTGCTCTGCATTGCTCCATGGCATGGAATGTGAAGGCTCACATGAGCTGTCTCTTGCCTGCCTCTCCAGGTTCTCTGTTACCATCTCATTTCCCTCTGCACCCAGTGGACATACCAGTGAAGTTCTTAAAACACGAGGCGTTGTATTGATACACTGTGTGTCTTCTCTTTTGTCCACTTTCAAATATCTACGCAACCTTCAAAACGATCTCAGCTATCATTGCTTCAGGATAGCTTTCGTCACACTCAAACCTCCTGACCTCCTCCCCACACAGTTTATTACTGTTTGTTTGTTTCTCTAGCATTGCTAATCACACTGTAATGATATTTATTTATGTAGGTTTACCCCACTGGACTCTAATTCCAAGAGAGCAGTGACTCTTTTATGCACCTCTGTATCTCCAATATCTACAGCAGGTTTAGCACATAGAAGGGGCCACAGGGTTCTGTGGGCAAAGGTTGAATGAATGAACTCTCTGACTAGGGTTTTGATGGCTGTTCTAGGCTATCATAATCAATGATTCAGAACACTGTTGGATGACCTTTAAGACAACGGTGGATATATATATTTTAAGGTTTTACTTTCTTGTGTGTGTGTATGTGAGAGAGAGAGAGAGGGAGAGAGAGAGAGAGAGGGAGATAGAGAAAGGGCTGGATTCATGAAAAGATGTCTTAAAATCTCTGAAAGTTAAATAATTTTACTCCATATTTCCTAAGGGAGACTAAAAGAGCCTTCATCAAGCTAGGCCTGGAATGAATAAGAAAAAGTCAGGTTTGGCCACCTTCACAAATATTCTTAAAAACTCTTGTAGCCTATGTCCCTGCTTCCGTGAGATGCAGTGTGCCCTAACCAGAAAATGTCTAAGAGAGCTTTCTTATGTCATCATCAATTTGGTTGAATTTTTATCCGAGTGGGATCAGCCTGGCCATTCAGCTCTTTCTATCTGTAATTAGTGGAATGATTGCAAGGAATGTGATTAAACCCTCTACCTTCCTGGGACAGGCAAGGAAAATACTGCTGCCATCACTACAAAATGGGCCTTGACATGCTCCTGTGACTTTCCTGCACCTGCCTGCTCTCAGGACTGGGGCTTTGCCTGCCACTGAGAGTGCTGTCCTTCCTGCCACCTCTTGTCCTCACTTGTTCAATGTAAGTGGCATTAATTCACATTTCTCTAGGCTTCTCCAATTCCAGTAACTCTTCTTTCCCCATAATTCCAAGAAATAGGATAAAGGAACATTTTGCTGTATCAACACCCAAAATGTCATTGGTCCTTGGAGTGAAAAAACTAGCAAACTTAACTGAAGAGTTTTAAGTCATTTTTTTTAATTTCAGCTCTAAATCTCAACTTCAGAAGACTAATTTCCACATCTAAGACTTGAATGGCACCTTCCATGGTGCAGTACAGGAGCAGATAGGAGCTCATGCATCAACTAATGGAGTTAGCAGCTGGTAAAAAAGTAGGACTAAGGAATGAGGGGAGGGGAAGGAAAGGAGAGTGTGAGAGAGCCAGAGAGCACAAGCAGATGATAAAATTACACGTCAAACAGAGAAAGCAACCAGAACACCCATGATTGCTGAAGGCAATTATTCAGTTGCTTAGGTAAATCAGCAGCTTACTCCGATGACTACAGTGTTCTCATCAAAGCTCAAAGTCACAGTCACACCTCTGGGAGGTGTTAGCCTTAACCATGCTTTCCTATGACGCCTGTGGGAACAGCTAGCCTGCAAACTACTGTAGCATCCTATGGTGCTTTGAAGACCCCGGCATCAGCTCCAGGAACCACTCTTCTCCAGGAGACCTCCATAACCAATTCTGTAAAATAGGGTCAGCAAACGTTTTCTGTAAAAGACCAAATAGTATAATACATGTTTGAGGCTTTGCAGGCTGAGCGACCTCTGGAGCAACTATTAAACTTCCCACTGTAGCACAAAAGCAGTCATAGATAATACATAAATTAGTGAGTGTGGCTTCATTCCAATAAAACTTTACTTTTAGACAATGAAATTGTGATTTCATACAATCCCAATGTGCTACAAAATAGTATTCCCTTTTTGATTGATACTCAATTATTTAAAAATGTAAAAAGAAAAAAGATTTCTTACATTGCAGGGCATACAGAAAAGAGGCAGCAGGCTGAATCTGGCCCATGGGCTGTAGTTTGCTGACCTCCCCTCTAGAAGCATAAATCTCCAGTCATCTATGAGTTCCTATAGTCTCACACCTGCTGTTTCATATAACCCTTCATCTGACTCCACTCCACATCCTCCCTGCCCTTTCGCAGTCCTTCTGTTCCACACTCAGGAACCTCTCCTGCATGATCAACACTCCCTCACAGCAGCCGACTCTTGGCGAGGTGCCTCCACCTCACTCTCATACTCAGGCGGGGACATGGGTTCTCCTGGAGGCCTGTCCTGCCAAGTGGGGGCTACCAATTTTCAAATACCACACATATTTTGTTATTGGTTGGTGTCTTTATTTTCAATGACGCTTCTGAGCTTGCTCCATCTTTTTTAAACCTTACACCTTTGAGGCTCATATTATCTAAATAATTACACCCCCTCTTCCTCTTCCATCACATTTCTGTTCTCTACTGACCTCCTGTTTTTTTTTTTATTCGATAAAAACTTTGCTTTTTAGAGCCTCCATCTGTATCCTAACTCCTACATTATTTTCAGTGACCTCCTTGTCCAGAAACATCATCCATCAAAAACCTGCCCCTCATATTCCTGATCTTATCTCCATGGCTTTTACCCTGCTGTCTTCAGTGACCTACTCCACATTCACATCTGAAACTTTTCAGAAATGGAACCACCTCTGAAGGCATTTACTTAAGCATCTCACTCTGTCCATGACTTTCTACCTTTTTAAAATCTTTGTTCAGTGACTTGAAGGAATAATTATTTTTCTTCACTGAGGTTTTAAATCTCATGATCCAACATTTTTCAGGTATTTTCTTTTTTACTTTTACATGTCTTTTGATACATTTATATTTTATAACCCATCATTGTTATCTCTCCCTGGAAAATGCTCAACTCCTTTGCCTTTCTCCCTTGTTCCACTAGCCTGGGAAAACCCCATCCTAGATGAATCCAAATGTCTCTCTCCTCTGTGTCTGCTCTAGGAATATCACAGAAATAAGCAAACTGGCTTCTCCACACATTCATGCGTGCCCACCTCAAACAGACACTCACAACTGACCCGGACACTTGAGTACTCTCAAGGTTCACTTTTTTCCTTCTTAATCCTCTTCTAACTTCTGAGTGTCTCACCACCCTCTCCCTCCATCCATGCTGTCCTCTTCTGAGGATGCTGTCTCCTGCTCCTCTGGGGTTGAGGAGGGGCCGGAGGAGGGAGAATAGAGAAGCCATCAGACAGACTCATTTTCCCATGAGCAAATGTACAGACCTACATTTTTGCTTGCCATAGCACTATCCCCAAAATTTTAGAAAACTTAGATTTCATGACCCATCATTGCAATCTCTCATGGGGAAATTCTCTCAACTCCTTCACTTATATTCATCCTTTACACTAACTGTCTAACAGAACAAATGTCTTCCCTTCCTGCTATCAAAAACAAAAACAAAAAACGAAAAACAATTCCTTCTTTTGTTCTACGCATTTTGTTCCTTCCCACCTTTTCAAAGACTTCCCTCCATCAGTTACCTGGACTTTCTCCTAAATCTTCATCTGCTTTTGCTCTACTGGATCGTTTTCATGGATTTTCTCACACCCTGTCATGACTGCCTGAACAGTGCTGCTCTCCACTGACACCACCTCCACAGCCTCTTTGCACAGTCAAGCTTCTTAGAACAGTTGTGCAAATTTGCTGTCTCAGATTCTTCCCCTCATATTCACATTTCAACCAGTCCAGTCCAGCCTCTGTTCACACCTCTCCACTGAACCTACCCACTCCAAGGTCACTGAGTGACTGCCAGGTTTCCAAATTCATGGCACACATCTTACCATTTTCTTAAGAGCCTTCTCAGCAGGAGTATCCATAGGTGACAGCTCACTTTTAAAAATGAGCTTCTCTTGGCTTCTATAATGTCATAATCTCCTAAGTGCCCATCCACCTCTCTGGACAGTCCTTCAAAATCTCTTTGCTGGCTTGTCTTCAGGGCTAGGTTCTAGGTATTCTTTTCTTTTCTCTCTGTACAATGTTTGCTCAGGCAATATCATTTATTCTGTGGCTTTATAACTCATAAATTTATATCTTCACCTTATTTCTCTTCCGTGAGCCTTAGACTTACAGAGGCAATTGCCTACCTTTCATGGTCACATGGAATCTCATAGACATCCCAAATTTGACATGTCCAACATGAAATTCTTCAAGCTTTATCTTCCTTCAAATTTTCTTCTCCTTCAGTTTTTTTTTCTTATATTCACAAATGGCACCTTTATCAATCACATTTCTCAAAAAAAAAAATGTAGAAGTCAAGCTCAATACTTACCTTTCCTTGGCTCCAATATCAAATACATCACCAAGTCTTATTAATTCTGCCTCTAAACTATGTCTTGAATCCATCCTCTTCTGTTCACTGAGACTCTTATCACTCACTTTGGGGACCACTGGAGGGATCTGCTGGACTTCCAAATTTATAAAACTTATTGACAATATTAACTATTTTAGTTTTTATTCAATAAGAATATTAGATGGATGTCATCATCTGATCCATACTCACATACCAGGCCATAGGATACCATCATCCCAAACATGGCATAAATTCCTATACAGCTCTTTGTGATCTAATGCCTCTTTATTTCCTTATCATTTTTCCCTTACATTTTCCCACACTTGGTTCAGGTCTAACTGAACCAACTCACAATTCTAGAAGAATGTCATCTTATCTTTGGTCCCTGGTTTTGGCCATACTATCACCTGGAAACACTCTATTTTTCGGGTTGTCTCTTATTTTTCTTTCAGGTTACAGTTTAAGTTCAGCTCTAATAAGAATCCTTCTGTAACGCCTGCACATTCCCAGGGATAGCACCCCCATCTTCAATTCAGTGTACATCTTAACTACTAGGTGCTTTTTAAAAATGGTAACACTTATTACATTTTAATAAAATGGCCTGGTTATTTCTCTCTCTCTCTCTCTCTCTCTCTCTCTCTCTCTCTCTCTTCAGACTAAAGGTCCATTAAAGGGTGATAATATTTTTGTATCTGTAACATACAGTTATATACAATATATAGATATATAGTTGTTGAATGAATAAATGCATAAAAGTAAAGCTGATATGTTCCTTGCTCTCAATAAATTTATAATTCACTAGGTCAATGTTAATTCTCTGTCTATGCTTTAATGCACAGGGTCTATTAAAACAATCCACTCAGTACCCAACACATATTTGAAACTCCAAAATGAAGGACACCATCCTTATTAAGTTCTTTATAACCCATGACATACATAGCTGGCTCTTTAGCCCTATATCCTATTGCTTCTGGCACTCAATTTCTCCATATCAGTGGTTTACCAAGGGCAGGGCAGTGGTGGATGTGTGTTCACTGACAGTATTTAAAATTACGTGTGTATGGTGATAATAAAAAAAAAATCAGACTAACTTTTAGTCAGTGTTACTATTATTATTTTTAATTCTCTATAAGACTTGCAGTCCCAGTTATTATGGGGTAACCACATCTTAGCCTTTCTCTCCCATTTATTATAGCTGACAAAATACGTAAACGAAATAGCTGAGGGCTCCGGAAGACAAACAATAGTGGGAAGCTTATGGAGGGAAATGAAAACTTGAAGAAAGAACAATATAGTGGTGAGTCTCCTGCTGTTTGTCTTCCTCCTGCCTTTCCTGGCTTAAACTCAGAGCAACCAGAATCCTAAAACCGTACAGCAGATGCCAACAGAAAATAAATAAATAAATAAATAAATAAACCTCTGGGATAAACTCCTGTTGCTCCGAGGACGTGGAAAAGTGAGGCTTGTAAGATGGAGAGTGAGGGGAAATCCATTTTCTTTCCTTCCCTTGGCCCTGCCCTGATGCAAATCTCAGCCCTAAAGCTGCCCTCCTGCAGCAGTGCTGATTGTAGCAGCAGGGGCCACAAAGACATCTAAAACTTAAAAATACTTCATGAGCAGAGGAACTGAGTACGGGAGCCTCTGTGGTCTGAAAAGTGCAGAAGAATATCTGTTACATATTTTCTTTTCTTTGTTCTCACCACTTTCCCTCGAGTTGGACTCAGTCACAAGAAATTAGTAGCTTTAAGGTTATGGCAGGGGGTGAGGGGATAGAGGATGGTGCTTTCTAGATAGATGGCAAAGAAAGGGGGCTCACGGGAGCTGGAGAGCAGGGGAAAATCACAGAGAGAATGAGCTCAAGAAAGGAATCAGATATAGCAATGTAAAAAGTCCCAGGTTCACCCAGAACTTATGTGGAACTGACCCAGAGCGGTGCATCAAAGGCTTTGAGAACTGAACCCTTATGTAAACTACCACCCAGAGTCCTGGTTGGCCAACCCTGCCTCTGTATTCTCAAAGGATCTTAACAGAATCTAGAGTCTAGTAATAAAACCAAAATGTGCACTATATAATCAAAAATTACTCATCCTGCAAAGAACAAGGGGAAGCTAAACAATTCCCAAGGGAAAAGACAATTAACAAACACCATTCCTGAGAAAACCTGAGAATTGTTGCAAATTGCCAGATCATATAGTGGCTAGTAAAACTATGCCCTGCAAAGTAAAGTGAGCACTTTTGAAACAAATATGATGATGGAAATGCTCAACAGAGAACTAGAAGCTATACACAAGAAGCAAGTAAGAAAAGCTAGGACTGAGTTTTAGGTACTAACTACATTGGCTTAATAGCAAAATACAGATGACAGAGTAAAAAGTCAGTAAATTTAAATATAATTACAAATTATCATGGTGGGTGTGGTGGCTCATGCCTATAATCCCAGCACTTTGGGAGGCTGAGGCAGCTGGATCACCTGAGGTCAGGAGTTCAAGACCAGCCTGGCCAACATGGTGAAACCTGTCTCTACTAAAAATACAAAAAAATCAGCTGGGCATGGTGGTGGGTGCCTGTAATCCCAGCTACTCAGGATTATCCTGAGGCAGGATAATCGCTTGAACCTGGGAGGTGGAGGTTGCAGTGAGCTGAGATAATGCCTTTGCACTCCAACCTGAGTGCAAAACTTCATCTCAAGAGCAAAACTTCATCTCAAAAAAAAAAAAAAATTATCCGATCTAAGCAACAGAGATTAAAAAATGGGAATGGATTTGGCTTTAAAAAGGCAACAGAATAAATGTTTTGGGGGTGATGGAACTATTGTGTATTTTGTTCAGTTCAGGTAGTATTGTATACATGAATCTATGTATATGTTAAAACATACATGTACAGAAATATGCATTTAAAAAGTAGCAAAGTTTAGTAGCTAAGAGTGTATGGCATACCACAGGTGCCAATGAAACTGTATTTCATATGTCAGAATCTTGGATGTCCCCAAGTTTTATAGCTTTTTAAAGTCTATTGGCCCTTTCGTTAAGTAAATCTTCTGAATCTTCTGTGCACTGAGAAACTCCATATTCTTTCCAGTGGCTTGGGGCATCTTGGTAAGCCTGTGTATGTCTTGGCTTCCATGGTGCTGGGCTTTCTATTCCACTAAGAATCATAGTTCCCACTATGTGGCATACATCCTACCCTGGGTATCCGCCCCCATGCTGGTTGAAGTGTTTGCTTCAGTCCCCAGAGAAATGCTGACTCTAGCCTCTGTGCGCTGCGCACAATGCTGAAGGATTTTGTAAAAAGAGATTATTTTTCACAAAGCGTATAAAGAAACTGAAATTTTACTTAATGACTTTGTCTCTAGGGACAATGTATATTTTATCCTTGAACCACATAAATGTTTATTAAATGAATAGCCTCCATTATTCTTCCATATTCTTCAAAATAGACACATACACACCAAACAAATCCTCAGCACACTATGTTTCTCCTGCTTTCCAAATACACCCATATCCTGCATTTGGACATGAATCCAGACCCCAAATTGTAAGCTCATGAAATCTAAGCACATTAGACATACATTCACATGCACGCTCACACATACGTGTTAGCGCATTTTTTTCTTTCTCTATCAGAATACTTAGATCTCTCATTTATTTCAAGTTTAAATTCATTTTTCAGATGTTCTATATTGGGAAACATTCATAGAATCAAAAGTCCCTGATTCATTTGTACTTGACTCCATGAAATTATATTCTTTTTTTTCCCCCATTTATTTATTTTATTGCATTTTAGGTTTTGGGGTACATGTGAAGAACATGCAAAATTGTTGCATAGGTACACACATGGCAGTGTGATTTGCTGCCTTCCTCCCCATCACCTACATCTGGCATTTCTCCCCTTGCTATCTCTCCCCAGCTCCCCACCCACCACCGTCCCTCCCTTA
>NW_016107315.1:12605865-12613044 GCF_001604975.1 Cebus imitator
TCTTTTTAAATAGACGAATGGGCGACTTCCCGTGGCTCCAATCGCCAGCCAAAAGGGCACCCAGACTGGTGTATTTTGTATGGAGAACCGCTGCTCTGGGACGCCGACAAAGCAGTGGCGCGGGGCAAAGCAGCAGCGCCGGCTGGCACAGCTGCGCTGGCGACCGTGGAGCTCCTCCGCCTGGGAATTTCCTAGTCTGTGGGCAATAAAAATGCGGCGTCCACTCACCCTGTGCGCTATCACTGGGAGCTGCAATCCTGAGCTGTTCCTAAACGGCCATCTTGCCAAACTTCCGAAATTATATTCTTTAGGGACTGCTCAGTCTCTCAGATCCATTTCTCAAGACTTTTAAGCATTTTTTTAAAATAAACTATTTTTTTACCCCAAGAATGTACAGAACTTCAACCTCAGATGGCACAACACAGACGCAGCTCTAGGGTTCTGTGCTTAGTCACATGCCCACCCAGCCTGACGCAAATGACTTGAGCTGGATAAAAGAATGTTTCTTCTCTCAAATTGTTAGAGGGAAATGTACCCAGAGAACATCTGGGTCAGAGCCTCATGTGTCTTCCATTATTCATTCTATACATAACGAAAAATAAGCATTTGGAAAACACAGCGTACTCCATTTACCAAATCATAGTTCTGATTATGATCATCATTATTTCACCATTATGTGTGCATGAGGAAAGCACTCAGCTTTACACCCACCAGGACTGAAACTGGCCTTGCCTAGGGGCTTCAGGACTGGTTAGACAGATCTGATAAAGGAGGGTAATGGATGAGCATCAGACAGCACATTTTCTGTCATCGAGAGCCTGGGGGGTTTCAATTTGGCCTAGAGAGTATTTTGAAGAATAAATATACACTAAGAAGAAATTTAAAGGAGGAAGTCCTTGTTCATGTACCAGATAAAGGATTTTCTATTGTTGAGACATTTCAAGAGTGAGAAGGAGATGGCACCGAAGAAGAAAAGCATATTGAAAGAAGGATCAATAGGCAGAAGGGCAGGAAAGGCACAATAGTCGGGGTTCTCAGGGATCCTGTGAGCAGGTTGAAGTTCTGTACGTTCTTGGGGTGAAAATTTGGCCCCTCTGCCACAGGGGGCCAGTATTGCCACACAGTCATTCTGGTGGGCTTATGCATACTCAAATTTCCCCCCGAGATGGTGCCCAGTTGAAAACCATTGAGTATCAGGAGTCTCAAAAGTTCTGGTAGCAGCAACAGACTAGTGAAGCAAAAATAAGTGGGCCAAATTTGTGCACTGAAGCTGTGTGTGTTTGGGGGTTGGGGGAATGCAAAGTGTGTGTAATTTCATGTTCTTTTCTAGCTTTTACTTAAGTGGCACTTCTGTGTTACTCCTAAATCTCCTTCCCTTGAATCTTTCAATCCTTTATTCAGGACCTCTTCCAAGAAAGGACCAGAAACACAATCCCATTTTAAAAGAACTACTAATGTTTTTAAACTCTTCTCCTGAGATGAAATGCAGAGTGGCAGCCTGCTGTAACAGACAGAAATAGCCTGCACTGCCACAGACCTGACTCATTTACGTTTTAGCTTGTCACTGAGGTATCTTGAGTGAGTCTCTTATTTTAAGTTCCTGTTAAAATGAGAAGGATATAATATCGACTGTGAAGTTTATAGATCAGTTTAAATATTTTAAATATATGGATGCATTCTGTAAATTGTACTCCTCTGGGTGGATATTAGAAGCTATTATTTCACAGGAACCGGAGGCTCAAACTAAAGGTACTGATGATCAAATGTCATCCGGTAGCCAATCCAAGTGCTTGGGGTGATAGGTCTTCCTCGCATCCAGAAGCACTTAGTTTGCAGGTGTCCACTGACTCTGCATGCCTAGGAAGCCAGTCTTGAGCTTAACTCCATTTTTCTCATGATGCAGCCGGGATAAGCCGGAGTAGCTGCATTAGCAAGATTACCATCTACAAGAGGTTGGACTATACCTTGAATTGTAAAGACCCTGGTGGAGTGAGACTCATCTGTCAAGGCTAGGAGAGGCAGACTGCTTTGGGGACAGGGACTGGCAGCAAATAGGGCCAGAAGGAGAGATGTGGAAGATTCTTGTCCTACCTGAGAAAAGGGGAGTGAGGTAAAGAATAATGATCTCCGATCTCCTGTGTGTCCTTCGGTCCCAAGAACTAAATTCGTTTTGCCAATTTGATGCCTGGGGAACTGCTGTGAATATCTCACGGAGAAAAGTGGCAGGTGTGATGAGTGGTACCAGAGACATGCATGGCAAGTGCAGGTGCACTAATGCCCCAAGGGTGGGTGCTCCTGAATAGCAGGGAGTGTGTCTCAGGCTGGCAAGGGGTGGCTGTGACAGTGAGACGGGCAGCGCCATCTGGGTCAGGGCTGTGAAGGAGGAGGACAGTGAGAAAAACAGAGTTGGCGAGAGCCAGAAGCATTTCATTCCTCCTTTTTCAAGATGTGCATGACAATTAACAACAATAAAAAGGTGAGAGGAGAGAGGCACTTAGGGCACTCAGAGTGGTGGCTTCCAATATTCCTGTGACCACAGGCTGGAGAGAAATGCTGGTGGTCATGAGGACCGGGTGGGACAGCTCCCAGTTGATGTCAATGTGAAGCCACAAAGAGGGCAAGGCAGGGGTCCAGGCCTCCGGGGGGCAGGTGTGCTGAGAGCGTACTACTGAGGATGCCTCTTGAGAGAGGGGGAGTCCAGGCTGGAAGACGTGGGGAGCAGGGAAGCCAAGGCTTGGAGGGTCCGAGCGAAAAGCACTTGCAGGCAGCGTCACTATGCTCCTCACCCTGCTCTTTCTGCTGCATCTCGGGGTCCTGGGAGCTCAGTCCCAGAGTGAACCTTCCTGCTTCTGCTCACGCTTCCCCAGATGGATGAGCTCCCTATCTCTCTTGGAGCTGTGCCTTCCCCATCGCGTTGCTGTGGCAAACACACCAGCACACGTTCCTAAGTCACGCACGCATCCGCAGCCCTCAGCCTCATGGCTGTGCAGTAGTCGCGGTGCTGGGCATCCGAGGCAGGTCTCCTGGAGGCAGGTGTGGAAACCCTGGCAGGCCTGCCCTTCTCCCCAAGGTCACTGTGGGGAAAGAGTCAGGTGGGTTTTGCAACGTGAGAGTTGGAGGAGGCAGAGGGGCAGGATGGGCTGATTTGTGCTCCCACACCAAATCCGTAAGTTGAAGTCCTAACCGTCAGTATCACAGTGTGGGAGCATTTGGAAACAGGGTCCTTAAATAGGTTATTCGGGTAAACTGAGGTCATTGGGGTAGGCCCAATCTAATAGGATTGGTGTCCTTATAGGAAGAGATCAGGACACAGAGATGCAGAGGGAAGACCGTGTGCAAACACAGGGAGAAGGCGGCCACCTACATGCTAAGGAGAGAGGCTCTACCAGAAATCAATCAGGCCAACAGCGTTAGCTCGGAATTCTGGCCTCCACATTTTTAAGAGGAAGCAATGCTGTTGTTGAAGCCCGCCAGGCTGTGGTACTTGTCACTGCAGTGCTAGAAACCAGTACAGTGGGTGTCCAAGGAAAAGCCCAGAACAGGGAGGGGGCTCACCTTGGAAGGTGTACTGTGTGCCAGCTCTGTCCCATACCTTCTTTTTATTTTAATCCCCACAAAATCATCCTCTAGGGATCCTGGGGCTGAGGCCCCAGGGGCTGGGACAGTCCTTTGGAAGTGGTGGGGATTTTTACAAGCACTGGGCAGCTGTCTCAGAGGGAGGAAGGAGGGGAGAGGGAGAAGCCCAGGTCAGGAAAAGGGTGTGATGGAGAAAGTCACTGAGTTAGAGCCCCAAGGGTGATGACGGAACAGGGGCTCCCACAAGGCCTGGGCAAGAGCTGAGTATCTCATCTGCAGCCACGGTTATTGGCAGGGCTTTTCCACTTGCCCTCAGAAGCCGATCATTTAACAGAAGGGCACATTTCAGACTTGCCCATCTTAGCCTCCCCTCCCATCCCTCTTCGCTAAAAGCACTCTCAGCCCCTAAGCCTAAGTTAGAACAGGGTGCTATGAAGCACCACCTAGAGATGGAAGCAACTGCAGAGAGAATTGGATGCTTCTTTTCTTTTATTCATCATCTAGGAATGTAACCATGATGCAAATATTTTTTAAATGCCAAATTTTTCATCCAGATTGGTATTCAAGCATAAATAGGCATCACATTTTGTACATCATTCTGAGCTCATTGATCTCTGATCGCTGTCATATTTGTCTTACTTGACACACACGATGAGGCCCCAAACTCTGCACTAGAACAATGAATCTGTGCTTCTCCAAGAGGTGGTGCTAATTATTTCCAGCCACTCACCTAGAACTACTGGGCTGGCTAAAGTAGGTTATGATTTTACCAACTTGGAAACAATGAAGAATTTGCCAGATGCTTAGTTTATACCCTATATAATAGAAATTACCCCTGTTGGCCTGGTGTGGTGGCTCATGCCTGTAATCTCAGCACTTTGGGAGGCCAAGTTAGGGCACATCACGAGGTCCAGAGATTGAGACCATCCTGGCCAATATGGGGAAACTGCGCCTCTATCAAAAATACAAAAATAAGCTAGGTGTGGTGGTGTGTGCCTGTAATCCCAGCTACTCAGGAGGCTGAGGCAGGAGAAATACTTGAACCCAGGGGGCGGAGGTTGCAGTGAACCAAGATCATGGCACTGCACTACAGCCTGGAGACAGAGCAAGGAGACTCCATCTCGAAAAAGAAAAAAAAAAAAAAGAAATTGCCCCTGTTTTATTCTTTCCAAGGACATAAAATTATATGAACACATGTTGATAAAGTTGTGTAGTCTTATATCTATTACAAGCTTACTAAAACTCAATTAAAATGGCATATACTACATAAACACACATATCACTTAAGAAGTTAACGCCTATTAATAAGCATTCATAGGAAGTGAGAAGATTTTGTGTTGATTATGTTTCTCTCTTAAATAGGCTAAATATGCAATTTATCACTTTACCTATCTTAATTTTTTTCTAAACCATCTTCTTCTTTCTGCTATAGACACAAAGGAAAAAGTTATTCCAACTGAGTTGAAACAGCCCGCATTTTAAAATTAATCTAGTTGGAATTAATGATGTGAAATATCGTTTTGTTTGGTTTGGGCAATGAAATCTTTTTTGGAAGACATGAGATTTTCAAGACACAAGCTGCTCCGGGAGCGTATTTCTGTTCAGGGAGTTGTTGTAGACAAAATCTGCTATTTGAGGAAGGGGCTAGGACAGCCATCTGAAAGCTTCTAATGATCAGCATTATACCTCACCATAAAAAAATGTCTTTGTATAAACTTGGAAACCAGAACAATTTATAGCTATTCTAAGTTACCCACTGGCTTCCAGACACAAGCTATTCCCTAAAGAGCTCTACCTCAGCTGCTCTGATGACAAGAGAATTCTGAAAAATATTTCATGGAGATTTTTTAAAATGTTTACAACAATGCAAATATTGATGTCTCAGCCCAGTCAATATGGCAATTTATTGTCCTTCAATATAAACATTAAGCCAGGCTCCCTATTGGTCAATATCTGAACTCAGGTAAATAAATATTTATACTGACTTCAGCAGATGTCAATAGCTACTTATTCCAGATAAGTAAAAGTAAAAACAGGAAGCATTATTTATTTTTTGAGGTAAAACAGCAACTAGTTACATAAAGGCCTGGCAGCATTTCTGAAATATCAATACATAGTTGCTTTTGGAAATGAAACATAACAATATAAGATGTGAGCTTAAAGCTCACAGGTTGAAAGTTGGAAGTAGGAATTAATAAAAATAATTTGTATCTATGTTATTAATATCATAATACTTTTTTTTTTGAGATTGAAAGAATTCCAGGATTTCTTGTTCTTTTTGTCATGTGTGAGATCAATTTTTGATAGTACGCATAACTGTGAGAATTCACAAGACTATATTCCTGGATGCTCTCTAGATGATGTAATTAACCCTTATTCCAAACCTAAAAGAAAAATATGTCTGTGCTTGACCCATGTATGATGTGAAAGCTTACTGTCTGCTCATGCTTTGGATTCCACATACTGTGCTTCAGAATCAAGTTTCAAGGACAATTTCTGGGCATCAGGCTTCTGGATTTTTAGATATTGATTCTTATAGACTGGGGATCTGTAAATGAAAGAAGGTTCTCCCACAGTCATTGTGCAGTGGGTTGACAAGGAACCCAATCATCTATTGAAATGATTTGAAGATGAACAAATGTTCTGTGTTATTTGCATCTGAATTGTGAAAAACATATATGTATATGTGGATACTGATCATTTTTGGAGGCACACTGAACTTCGTGTGTACAGAATTTATTTACCTAGACACTGTCAGATAATGACTTAAAAAGGATGATGTATTAAGAAAAGTACCAATGTTACTGTCCTGTAAGAAACTCCCGAAACCTTCAGGCTTGCGATTATGCTTCACTAATTGGTGTGTGGACTCACTGGGCTAAGAGAAAATTTAGCTAATCAAAACGCAGCCATGCTCTGAAGAACCACTGATCACACCAAGGGTCATTCCTTTGAAGCTGTTAGCAGAATTCAGTTACTGAAGGAGTGATGTTCAGTGTTGATGCGGTACTTTCAAAGCAGCATATGTCAAATAAAAGTAAATGAACATTTATGCTCATCATAAAAATGTCTACAATGCAATGGGGGCTGGAAAAAGAAAATGAGGTTTTAAGAAAGATAAAAGCTGCTAATAGTGAGAGAATGTTATGTGCCTCAAACGTGATTTTCCTCCAGAGGCTTCTTAGCCAATGACTACCCTGCAGGCAATGGCTATCAAATCTGAAGAACAGCTATAGGTGGCTTTGAAATCCAGGGTGGGGTCTACAGAGCCATAAACAAATGAAAGCTATCCTGAATCCACAATAAGAAGACTATCAGAGGTTGGGCATGGTGGCTCACACCTGTAATCTCACCGCTTTGGGAGGCCAAGGTGGGTGGATCACCTGAGGTCAGGGGTTCAAGACCAGCCTGGCCAACATGGTGAAACAATATCTCTACTAAAAATGCAAAAATCAGCTTCATGCAGTAACATGTGCCTGTTATCTCAGCTACTTGGGAGGCTGAAATAAGAGAATTAACTGAACCTGGGAGGCGGAGGTTGCAGTAAGCAGAGATCACACCACCGCACTCCAGCCTAGGCGACAGAGCAGAACCCTGCCTCAA
>NW_016107315.1:12613120-12668085 GCF_001604975.1 Cebus imitator
CAGGAGATGTCCCCAGTATACTAGGAGGGTGCTCAGGATAGGGTCGCCTGAAAAACTAGAGTTGGTTCACTATAAATGTGAACTAAAAATGCTAACTAAATACAAACAGCATTTTTCTTCTGGAGTGTCCTGTACTTTTACCATGTTACATTACTATTTTTAGGGGGATACTGATGTCAACAGCCTTCAAGATAAATCGAAGGAGCTGTGATAGCAAACATCAAATTTACTTTCTGGTATTATGCAAACTAATGACAATCCCTGCCCTATATGTACAGAATGATTTCTCTAATGACGTCAGTTGAGATCCATCAAGAGGGGTTTTCTCTCATCAACTGTTTAATAACACTTACCGAGCACCCATGTTAGTCCAGAGGTGATTTAAAAATTCAACGCTGATGTTCTGACATGTGCCATGAGCTGGAGACAGACTTGCAGTGAAGTCCTGTTTACTGTGGCACTCTGTTTCAACAACAGTGACTGGCATACAGTAGGAGTTACTGGCCATTATTTGTTGAATGAATTAATAAATGGATGATTACTAAGGTAGTCCTCACCACTAAGAGATGAACAGCCCACAGAGAGCTCTGTGATACGATTATTATAACACAATGTGAAACTTTATATGGAAGATATGCAAAGAAAATGCAGAGTGTTAAATCCACAAGCCTACAGAGTTCTTGTGTTTGTTAATTTTGGTGGTTACGTGCATGTGTGTGAATGGAGGGGGTGAGTTATTAGGGAAATATTCATAGAAGAGGTAGCACTTAAGCTGAGACTTTTAAAGACTAAATGTAAACAAAGTCCTGGAAGATCAGTGATGGAAAGGATTCCAGGCAAGTGGAATGACCTGTGCAAAAATCAGAGGCATGAAGAAATATGATTTTAAGAAGTATTGATATGTATTTTTTTTTGAGCTTTGGGTTTACAGTGCAGTAGTAGAAATTCTGGTGAGCATTAAGTGTGAACATGTGGGCCGGTGCCTAAATATGACAAACAAAAGGACCGTAGGGTATTTCCTGAGAATCACGGATCATCATCTATCTGCCAGATTGGAGTGAGAGAACATAAACAGATCTCTGTGATAAACAGTGCCCTCTAGCAGCAGAGTGGAGGAGGAAGCAGAGGCCAGGTCTAAAGATAAACAGCTTAGTGAGAGAAATAGTGCAATGATTCCAGTACGAGATAATACCTGCCTCAGGTAGACAGTGGCTCTGGAAATGGACAGAATGTAGTATATTAAAATTTAGAAGAATTAATTGATGGGACTTGGATATTGATTGAAAAGATAGCTGGAATAAAAAGAAGTCATCTACAATAACTTACAAGTTTCCGTTTGGGGCCAGTGGATAGCCGTGTTATTCTCTGTGATAAGCAACATAGGATGAATGTCAGGGGCAGATAGAGGAAACGCCATGTTGCATTCCATTTGGATGATCCAAGTTTAACGTGACTGAAGGACATTCAAAAGGGGCGTCTTGTGGATATTTGTATTTGGCTCTCAGGAATGAAGACTGAGCTGTACAGATCTGCTTGTTACATGTTCATTGCAGGTACATATTGGTGTAAGTTATAGCTATGGGTTTGAATGAGATAGAAGCAGAGGAGCATAGAGTAAAAAAAAAAAAAAAAAAAAAAAAAAAAAAAAAAAAAAAAAAAGCCCAAATGAAGGTTAAGAAAGACATTCCAGGGGAGGAGTAGAAGCACAAAGCAGCATTATAAAGCTAAGACGGAATACATTTTCCAAATATCTCTGGACGATAGCCCCATACCACACTGACTTTGACAGTCCTCCCACTGGGAGGTGAATACGACCCTGCCTCCTTGCATTCCCCTGGTGTCTGGGTGTTACTGCAATGTAGTTTCTGCCTGTGTTCTAGAAACCCAGACACCTTGCTAGAAGGAAACCCAAGCAAGCCCATGCAGAAAGACTACTTGGAGAGGCTACCTGTAGGTGTTCTGGCTGGCAGATTAGCAGAGATGGGTGAAGATGCCTCTACATGACTGCAGCCTCCAGCTGTCCTCTCATCCCTAACCTTCAGGTCTTTCCAACTGAGGCCCACAGACATCATGGAACAGAGATAAGCTGATCCCTCTTTGTCCAACACAAATCCCTGACTCAAAGTATCCGAGACCACAATACAATGGTTGGTTTATACCACGAAGCTTGGGGGTGGTTTATTACACAGCACTAGCTAAGTAAACAGAGGCCAAGCAAAGGAATAGAAATCCTCAATAAATAGTGGGTAGGCTGTAAAGAAGGCATAGTGTTGAACTAAGGTAAGGAAAAGTGTCCACTGGATTTGGCAGCCAGAAGGCCCACAGTGATGTGATTACCGTAGTGAGTTAAGCAGTGACTGTGGCCCAAAGCACAATGCAAGCAGACTCTTCTTTCTACAAGCATTTCTCTTATCTTTCAGTAACTGTTTGATGATTTCTTAATACTAATAATTTTTCAAGTTCTCAATAAACTGTTAGACAAAGTATTTGGCAAATATGCTTTCAATTTCTTGGAACTCAGAAAGCAAGAGTCCTCAAACCAGAATTTACCTATTTCTCATTAAAAGTAGCACAGGGGGTTGATTTTTTTTAAAGACATATTTTTTAGTATGATATAAATAGCACCAAGCTTTTTCAATTATCAATAGTGTAACAATCTCATTTTGGTTATTGTTGTTATTTGTTGGAATATTTGAAAATAAATCTCCAATATTATTTTCCCTGGAGATATTTCAGAAATACCTCTAAAAGTAATGTTTTGGATAATACATTGTCAAATATAATTATGGCGCCCAACAAAATTAAAAACAATCCCTTATGCTGATTGATTTCAATTCAAGTATCCCCAAATTCTTATTTTCTGAGCACCAACTCTCTGAGACGATGGACTAGGAACTGAGAGATATATAAGTGAAAAGAAGACAAACAAGTGAGAGGAAAATCTACAAAGATATCAAGTAGGTTTTTCTTTATTTCTTTTTATCCTCATCAGTAGAGGCCTTCTCCTACAATCCTTGATCACCTGGTACCTGCACAATATGTGCCTTGCTATTGTCTCCTGTTTTTGAGCAACCTTCTCTTAGAAAACCATCCAGTCAAGGCAAAGTCATTAAGTCATAAGTAAGTCAATAAAATCAATAATAAATTAATAATGAGAAGATGAATGCTTTCCACCTTATATAAGTACAATCCAAAAATGTACACTCCCGCCACTTTCATCCAACAGAAGCCTTACTAGGATTAAACAGGAAACAGGAATAAAAGGGATTACAGATTAGAAAGGGAGAAGTAGAATTATCTTTATTCACCAATCTCATGATTTCCCATGTAGAAACATAAGGAATTTACAAAGCACTGCTAGAACTAGTAAGTGAATGCTGTGAAGTCACAAAATACAAAGTCAACATACAAAAATCAATTGTATTTCCATATGCTAGCAACAACAAATTGGAATAGAACAAGCCACCTATCTGTTAGGAGTCCCTAAGACCACCCCCACACCTCAGAGAGTGCTTAGAAGGACTCATAGGAATCAGCGTAGAGTTGTACTCTTGGCCAACACTTATAACAGTGGTAGAGTAAGACTTACTGCTGAATCATAAGGGATAAATACACAGGCAGAGGCTGGAGGAACCCACATACAGGCTTCTCTTTGCTCTTTCCCTCTCATGAAGGGTTACACAGAGCACACCCTTCCCCAGCAACAAAAATGCAGCACCATGTGCATGATGTTGCTGTCTAGGGAATCCCAGTAGCGACTGAGCAGTGTTTGAACTGGGGAGTGGTCACAGAGATATCTCCTGCCTAAGGTGCACCAAAATTCCAGAGTCCTAGAAGGAAAGCAGGTGTCAGCACAAACGACGCTTTTTGTGTGATTGTTCTATGCACAGTAGGCCACTCTCATCTGTTAAGCAAAGTCTTTTTTATAAGTTTAGGAAACTGTTTACCAGTCAAGACCGAGACATCCCTTAAAAGCCAAGCTTCCAAGCATCCTCTATAATGCCAGTAGTCCCAGGTCTGCTATACTAACCCTTATGATCCAATAATCCCATTATTGAGTATGTCTAAAGAAAATGAAATCAGGATGTCAGAGCGATATCTAAACTCTCATAACTATTGCAACATTATTCACAACAGACAAGATACAAAACCAGCCTAAGTGACTAACAATGAATGAAGAAAATGCAGCATCTACACATGACGGAATACTATTCAGCCACACAAAAATAAAATCTGTCATGGCATTGCTTTACATGAATGAACCTGGACGGCATAATGTTAAGTGAAATAAGCCAAATATAGAATGATAAATACCACATGATCTTACTTATATGTAGAATCTTAAAAAAATTAAAAGTTGGTAGAACAGAAACAGAGAGTAGACAGTAGTTATCAGAGACTAGCAAGGATAGGCAGGAGGCGAGGATGGGGAGAAGTTGATCAATGGGTATAAAGTTACAATTAGACAAGAAAAATACATTCCGATGTTCTATTGCATTGCATGGTGACTATGGTTAACAGTAAAACTTTATATATTACAAAATAGCTAGAAAAAAGGCTTTTGAATGTTTTCACCACAAATAAATTACAAATGCATGAGGTGTTGGATATACTAACTACCCTGGTCAGATCATTATATAACATAGATAAATATATATGAAACATTAAATTTACTTCATAAATATGCACAATTTTAATAATGTATCAGTTAAATAAATAAATAAACGCCAGTAAAAAACACAGTATTTTTAAAAGAATTAACTAACTTGCTCTGCAGTATATGTAGAAAAGTGAAGTATACAGAAGGAGCAAAAAATGAAAAAGCAATGAGAAATCAAATTGGAGAATTCATACTATCTCATTAAATGCTTACTAGAAAGTTGCAATAATCAACACATTGTGGCATTGGCATAAGGATTGACATATACATTGATGGAAGAGAATAGTTAGTTCTCAAATACCCATACATATATAGTCAATTGATTTTTGAAAAGTCACCAATATAATTTAGTGTTAAAAAGATAGTCTCTTCAACACATATTCTAAGATAACAGGATATCTGAATCAGAAAAATGAAGAAAATATCTCAATGCCTCCATTACATCAGATAAAAAACTACTGAAATGGATTGTACATCTAAACATAAAGGCTAAAACTATAAAATATCTTGAAGAGAACACAGAATATCTTGGGATAGTCAAAGATCTTTAGACTTGCCACAAAAGCTATATATAAGTTTATCAAGAGATAACTTAAGAAAATAAAAATGTAACCCCCAAAAATAAAATGAAATGAAATATTTGCAATTCAAATGTATCTGGCAAGGTACTTGTATCCCAATATTATGATACTCCTATAACTCAAAAATAACAGAATACATTTTGTTTGAAAATGGGCAAGTAACATCATTAGTAAGCAGAAACACATGAATCAATCCTACAACGAAACAGCCTGAACACTCACTTGACTGGCTAAAATTTAAAGAGACTGGCATATAATATACTCCATTGAATAGCGCAAGTGCGCTTGGAGCACATTAAATGCTATGGTTTATCCTCCAAGATATAGCTTATACTAGGCTATAAAACAAGTTCCAATAAATTTTAAAAGATTCAAATCATGGAGAGTATATTCTCTGACCACAGTGGATTGAAATTAGAAATATGTAACAGAAGAAAATTGAGAAATTCACAAATATATGAACATAAACAATGCACTTCTAAATAACTAATGAGCCAGAGGAAGCTTGGGATTTATTACGTATAAGATCATATCATCTGAAATTTATCTCAAATTATGCTTTGAGATGAATGAAAATGAAGACATAATATGTCAAAACTTAAAAAAACAACAACTTTGGGGATGCAGCAAAGTAATATTTAAGGAACATTTATAGCTATAAATGTCTGGAATATTAAAAATGAGAGAAAGAGAGAGCGGGACCTTAAATTAATAACCTAAACTTTCACTTTAATACACTGGAAAAGGAGTAAACTGAGCCTAAACAAGGCAGAAAGAAGAAAATTATTTTTTAAAAAGACATTAATGAAATAATAAATTAAAAAACAATTTAAAAAATCAAGAAAATCAATTGTTGGTTATTGACAAGGCTTTACTAAGGCTTAACAAGAAAAAAATCTAAAAGAAATAAAACTAAAATTACTACAATCAAAAATTTAGGAGGAAACATTACTGCCAAACTTACAAACCAAGCAGGATCCCAAAGGAATGCTATGAATAATTGTATACTAATAAACTCGATCACTTAGATGAAATGGACAAATTCATATAAATACCAACTCATATAGATACAAAACTACTGACAAAAAGACTTTTTTGTTTTAAGACGGAATTTCACTCTTGTTGTCCAGGCTGCAGTGCAATGGCGTGATCTCAGCTCACTGCAACCTCTGCCTCCTACATTCAAGCAATTCTCCTGCCTCAGCCTCCCAAGTAGCTGGGATTACAGGCATACACCACCATGCCTGGTTAATTTTTTCTGGCCAAGGAGATATTTTAAAAATTAAAATAGAACTATAACAAACATATTAAATTAGCAATCAAACGTTACTCACAAAGAAAGTTTAGGCATAGATGGATCCCTGGTAAAGTCTACCAATTATTTAAAGAACTGATACAAATTATCCACAAATTATTTTAAAAATAGCAGAGGAAACTTCACAACTCATTGTATGCAGCTAGTATTACCCTAATTCCAAGATTAGGCAGATATCACAAGAAAGGAAAACTGCAGACCAATGTCTTTTATGAATACAAATGTGGAATTCCAAAAAAAAAAAAAATACTAGTCAACAAAATCTGGAAACATAAAAATGATTATGCACTATTAATCAATGGGATTTCTACCAGGAATGCAATATGGGTTCAACATCCAAAAATTGATTAATATAATATATCATTTCAACAGAATAAGGTACAAAACCACACAATAATCTCAAAAGATACAGTAAAAGCATTTGACAAAATCCAACACTCCTTTGTGATTAAAAAACATACAACAGACTAGGAATAGCAGGAAACTTTCTCAATCTGTTGAAGCAGATCTACAAAAAACAAAAACAAAACAAAAATCATAGCTAACATTATACTTACTGGTAAAAATCAGAATGCCTTCCCCCAAGGTCAAGAACCAGAGAAGGAAGGCTATCTCCTCTCAACTAGTTCTAGTCAACATTGTACTCTACGTTGTATCCAGGGCTACTAGGCAAGAAAATGTAATAAGAGGCAAACTGGAGGAAAGAAAAATCTATTCACAGATGACAGAATCTTATATACAGTGAAACCTAAGTAATCCATGAAAAAGCTATCCGAACTAATACATGAGTTCAGAAATGTTGCAGAATACAAGAGTAATATGCAAAAATCAATTGTATTTATATATACCTTCAATAAACAATCTAAAAATGAATTTACAAAAGCAACTCTTTTTACCATAGTATCAAAAAAAAAAATGCCTAGCAACAAATTTAATAAAATACTGAAAAACTTATAATCCACAAACTATAAAACATTATAGAAAGACACTAAAGAAGATCCAAATAATGGGAAAACATCCCATGTTCATGAATTGGAAGGCTTAATGTTACAATGGCAATATTCCCTAAATTATTTTATATTTTTAATATAATTGCTATCCAAATAACAGCTGGCTTCTTTGCTAAGACTGACAAGCTGATGATTAAATTTCTATGGCAATTTAGGAGTGTCCTCACTGTGCTACTGGCATAAGGATAAATATATAGAGCATTGGGATAAAACTGACAGTTTCGGAGCAACACTCCTACCCCACAGTTATGATTAAGTGATTTTTGACAAGGGTAGGGGAAGGAGTAGCCTTTTTAACAAATAATGCTGGGAAAACTAGATATCCACAGACAAAAGAGTAAAGTTGTACCTCACTGCATACCAAATATAAAACTCAAGATATATAAGGTCTAAAACTCTTAGAAGAAAACATATGGACAAACCTTGATTACCTTGGAATGGTTTCTTAGTGAAATAATTTTTGTTTCTTATATGACAATCAAAACTGCAAGCAACTTATGTATAAGTTGAATAACAACAAAATTTAGAAGTTTAGTGCTTCAAAGAATGCCAAGAAAGCAAAATGACAAATAAAGAATGAGAGACAATATCTGCAAATCATATATCTGACTAAGTATTCATATATAGAAAATATAAAGAACTCTTACAGTTCACAAAAAAAAGACAACCCAATTAAAAATGGGCCAGGTTCTAAATAGACATTTCTCCAAAGATGTATGAATGAATGGTCAATATGCACATCAAAAACAGTTCCTATTATTAGACCACAGGAAAATGCCATCAAAACCACAATGAGATCACACTTCCACCCCCTTAGGATGGCTATAATCCCAAAGATGGATAATAGCAAGTGTTGGTGTAGATGCTGAAATACTGGAAGAGTCATATGCTAAAGTGAGAATGTAAAATGGTACAGCAACTTTGGAAAATAGTCTGACAGTTCCTCAAAGGGTTAAATGCAGTTAGTCACCCTACCACTGAGTGATTCCACTCCTAACTATATAAGCAAGAGAAAGAAAAACATGTGTGTATACAAAAACTTGCACACGAATGTTCATAGCAGTGTTATTCGAAATAGTCCCAAAGTGAAAACAACCCAAATGTCCATCAATTGATGAACAGATAAACAAAACGTGGATCCACATAATGGAATGTTACTTAGTCACGAAAGGAAATGAAGTACTGATAGACTCTACAACATGGATGAACCTTAAAAACATTAAGCTAAGTCAACAGAGGAATGGCAAAAGACAAAAGATATAAAACCGAATAGGCAATTTTATAGAAAAAGAAATTATACTAGTGGTTGCCTGGGCTTAGGGAAGGTAATGTGGGGGAGGGTGAGATGAAGCGTCACTTCTAAAAGGTATGGGTTTCTGTTGGGGATGATAACATTTTTCTAAATTGATTTTATTGCACAACAAAAAATGGGTGGTTGTATAACTTTTAAATATACCCAAACTCACAAAATGATACACTTGTGAATGAATAAATTTTAAGCTATGTTAATTGTATCTCAACAATGCTAACAACTGCATTTATTCATGTTCATGTATTACCTTTTAATTAGTTAATTGTAACACACATACAAACACAAATCATGATTCTAAAAAGCAAGGATGTGGAATAAGTGGAAGGCTCATATATTTTTGGTGGTAAAGGGGCTCAACCACTTTTCAAAATTTTTTTTATATCTTAACATACACTTGTGATACAGCCATTCTAATCCTTGGTATTACCCCCCCAAAAGTAAAAAGTAAATAAACAAAAATAAATGTATAAAGACATATACACAAATGTTCATAACAGTTTTAGTCACAATAACCTGAAACTGAAAATAACCTAAATTTCTTTTGACAAAATAATTTATTGAAAAAAAAAATATGGTCTCTGGCCAGGCACGGTGGCTCACTTCTGTAATCCTAGCACTTTTGGAGGCTGAGGCAGGCTGATCACTTGAGGCCAGGAGTTTAAGATCAGTCTGATGAACAAGATGAAATCCCATCTCTACTAAAAATACAAAAATTTGCTGGGTGTGATGGTACCTGTAATCCCAGCTACTTGGGAGGCTAAGGTGAAAGAATTACTTGAACCTAGGAGGCAAAGATTGCAGTTAGCCAATATCGTGCCATTGACTCCAGCCTGGGAAACAGAGCAAGACTCCATCTCAAAAAAGAAAATAATAACTAAATAAATAAGGTCTCTTAATAAAATGTAAACTATATGCAAAAATAAAGACAAATCTCAGAGAGATTATGTCAAGTGAAGAAGCCTTACCCCAAAGAATATATAATGTATGATCTCATATAAATAAAATGCTAACTTCAGTTATAGAAGACACGTCAGTGGTTGGCTGGAGTAGATGCTGAGGAGAGAGAATGAGTAAAGAAATGTAAAGAGACATGAAGGAGTGTTCTCTCTTGATGAGGAGGTTTTATATTTTGATTAAGTTGGTTACCTGACTGTATACAGTTTGTCAAAACTCATCAACCTTAAAATGTTTGAAAGTCTTTGTATGCAAATTATAGCTCAGTAAAGTTGATTTTAACAACCACACACAAATCACTTGATGGAGAAAATGACACATGTCTCAGATGTATGTTCAGGGTTGGCGCCTGAGTGATGCGACGTCTGGAACATTTTTAAATTGTTGGCTTGCCGGGATCCTCCAGTCAACAGAGACTGTTTTCTCACCCTCCAGCCCAGCCACAGTGCAGTGGCCACTCTCGGTCAGTATTGTGTCATAAAGAGAACACCGAGTTGGAAGTCAGGAATCTTTATTCCAATCCTTGCTATAGCATTTATGGGCCATGCAATTTGAATATAAATCCTGGCCTGTAAATTATGTATTCTTCAGGCTTGTTTACATCAATTGAACTACAATATAAGACCTACATAATAATCTGCCACATTAGTTGGGATTGTTATTGATGAGTACTTGATTAGCAGAAGGCAACATAGAGAAGTACCGCACTGTGGTGAAATATGTGCCCATTTTAGCGGGACAGAAGGTGCAGTCTAGTCCAGGAAGCATGCCATCCTGCCGTTGCAGCTTGACTCATTCTGTTTCCGCTGAAGCACAAAAGGAAGACTTAATTACCTTTGGTGACTAATTTAAAAACAAAATCACTAGTATTGCCTCCTCTCCAGGTCTCTGCACCTGCAATTGGAATGGAAGACGCTATCCAGCACAGGAAGCAGACAGGAGCTCTTCCACACTTTATTTTCTTGTTCTATTGTATGTCCTCAGCCTCCCTGCTTCAAAACAATATCATGCCTTTTCTCCTGACACTGCAGCCACTCTCACATTTAATTAAAGTGGTCACATGGAGTCTGCCTTCAGATTCAGTTTTTCTTTTCTCCCCTCTTGCTTTGGATTGCAGGGGATAAAGGCATTAGGAGGAGCGGAGACCCAGATGATCCTTTGATTATGCCCCAGGCTGAGGAATCGTGACTGACCGTGTCTGGGTCATCACTCAGCCCACTCAGGAACAAGCTGGCATTCTCTTACCTTCCTCAGGCTACCACCGAGACTCACCGTTCTTTCCTTTTTGCTAGAGAGAGCGTGGCCAATGTTACTATTCTCATAGCAAACTGGACTTTTTCCTTCTTTGAAACTAAAATATTAGCATTAGCTCAGATCTACCTTTAAAAATAATGCAAATTTACCCTAAATTTAATGCTCTATCTGAAACACCACAAATTCTCTCTCCCTCTCTCTCTCTCTCTCTCTCTCTCCACACACACACACACACACACACACAGAGGGAGAGAGAGAAGACCACATTCCACACACCCCCTCACCACACACAGACACACACATTTGAATTAGTAATCACAACCATCAGCCAAACCTAAACATATGGGTAACCTCTTCCTTCACCAAACACGATTGTATGCCAAACTTCTGAAACAAAAATAAAACAAGATGCAGAAAGTGTTTGATGATTACACGTGTGCTGTGAAATTTTTACTGAACTGTTCATGGAGTCTGAATTCCTCATTTGAAAAATGAGGGTGATGTCTACTTTGTGTGGTTGTGACAGAGAGTAAAATAAAATAATAGTGTATATGTAGCTAGCACAGTGCATGAAGAAGCACTCCATACACGATTTTCTTTTCTTTTTATTCACACAGACGTGAGGCTGAGGCATCATGACTTAATATTTGTAGTTATTAAGAAAAATGTGGGATTCCAGAAGTCTACCTTATAATATAAGCTCTAACTACTATGTTGAAAGCTGAAAGTCTTTGTTACATAACCTTTGCTCCATAGTGGCAAAAAACTTTACACATTTAAGCATTCAATAAAAGTTCATAACAGTCATTACTTGGTAATACTGTAGGTATGAACAGATGGGCTTGGATTCCACAATCTCGTTCTTGACTTCTAAGAGCTGTGCCTAACAGGAACAAGAAAGACAGTGTTCTTTTGGATGTGTCTCACTATCATTTCTTCCTATTAGTTTATTTCCTGAATCTGAAAGAAACACCCACTTGCACTCCATTAAGGAAGTTTCATGGATATAATATGATTTCCAATGAGCTGTGGTTTTCTGTTTGTTTTGTTTTTTTGAGATGGAGTCTCACTCTGTCACTCAGGCTGGAGTGCAATGGTGCGATCTCAGCTCACTGCAACCTCCGCCTCCCCGGTTCAAGTGATTCTCTTGCCTCAAACACTGCCTCCTCAGTTCAAGTAACTCTCCTGCCTCAGCTGGGATTACAGGCACCCGCCACCATGCCCAGATATTTTTTGTATTTTTAGTAGAGACAGGGTTTCACCATGTTGACCAGGCTGGTCTCGAACCCCTGACCTCAGGTGATTTGCCTGCCTCACCCTCCCAAAGTGCTCCAGTGAGTTTTAAGTCACACACACACACACACACACACACACACACACGCACACACACACAAAGGCATCTGGGTGAAAATTAAAAAAAAAATTCATCCAAGATAAGCAGTTAGGTACGAATTTGAAGCCCATCAACTATGGGTAAGGAAAGCGTGAGGGAGGGAGATATGTAAATTTCAGTAGACTTAAAGAGAGTCACGTAACCAAAGAGTGAGAAATGTATATATTTAAATGATAACATGTCTTCCAATGATCTTTACAATGTTTTAGCAGCAGCCTCTCTAAGTAACCAGCTATAATATATTACACTGTGTTTTTAAGTTAATTGATTTTATGCTCCTGGACCGCACTTCTAGTCTTTCATCTACTGAATCTTTGCTATGAGACTAAATGAGCTTTTCAGAGGAAAACTCCTTTGATCTAGCTACTCCAGGGAAAAGGAGTGCATCAGATATGTATAAAATACTGCTTGTCCTTATTACAAGGTGCTAGCATAAGAAAATGATGATAAATGGTGGGCGGCCCCTCCCGTCTTTCCTCTGCTACTTGAACTTCAGTGTTGGTTATTTCCATCACAATTTGATATGCCAACCTTCCCTGATGAGGACTAACAACCTCTAATGCTTATAGTCTCTATAAAGATCATTTGGTTTCAAATAAAACATTTACAGTCAAAATCTATTAATGGCCTTCTCTGGTTCAGATGTCAACTAAGTTATTCAACAATATGTGCTTGTTCTAAAACAATCAGCCAAATTCCATCGACAGGCACATTCACAGCTTTCTTCTCTGAAACTCCTTCCACCAGACCCCAAACTGTTATGAGCATATTATATCTATATTATCCACAAAAATCAAAACCTCAGAAAGATCTAGAGCACCTGGACTCTCTTTCTCACCACCATGTCTAAATAGCTATAAAACCTCATTCAAATCACATAATCCTTCTAGCTCTTGAGTTCTCTGTCTGTAAAACTTAGATTATTCTACTGTCTCAGAGGAAGAGATTAAAAGCCTCTCTCTTCATTACATGTGGCTTCTATTTGGTTCTGCCTAGAGTTATTGTCATGTAAAATCATATTTAGATGGAGGTTGGGTCTCAGTTTCTGCTTCACTCCTCCCTGCAGCAATCTTAGCAGGGCTCACACTGCTCTGAGGTTGGAATGAGGGGGCCTCAACTGCCACTACTACAACAGAACCAGGGTCCCGCAACCCACACTGGCAACAAGAGAGATGGCCATGCCAGTGCCTTAGCTGGACTCACCCCGGGGAGACTCTACCTGCCTGGGAGAGTGGGTGACACAGTTGGACTTGAAGAGAGTTAATTAATGCTCCTTGGTGTGGTCGTCAATCAGGAGTGATCAGTCCCTGCCCTCCTCCCCACAACAGACTGTCCAGAAGTGCAGGTGTTTCCTGTGACTCTCCTGAGCCATTTCATAGACCAGGCAGGCAGATGCATCACTGTGAACCTGTAACCAGCTCCAGAAAGATCGCCCCTGTACTTGCTCTCCCTCCTGCTCTGTCCTGCTTCATGTTTTTCCTCACTCTTTCTCCTGGAACAGCACCCTATGTTAAGGAATTAGCAGGCATGGTTTTGGCTTAAGTTTCTGTTTTCCAGGAACCCTGAGCCAGGACAGGTGTCAACTCTCCACAGTGTATCCCAGCCCTGCCACCTGCAGATGTGTTTCCCTAGGCTTTCTACTTAACCCCTCTCTGCCTGTGGCTCAGTTTTCCCAACTATAAAAGGGGGAGAATAATAGCACATACCTCATTCCAGTTGTTATTAGAACTGAATGAGTTAACGCATTAAAAAATGCTTGAAATAGTGCCCCACGCACAACGACACTATGCCACAGGCGGGCGACATCATCAGCACCATCACAATTATCCCCACCCACCTTCATGTCATGTTTCCTGCCTGTGGCTCAGCTTTTTATAAATTCCATAAGCCCTTAGATTCTCAGCAATATCTTCCCCTTAGATTACATTAATATCAGTGCTGGTTTCTATGCAAAGGAAGAGTCCAAACTGCTACAACATGGCTACGAGTTCGGGGTTCAGGAGGCAAGGGGGAGTTTGGGTTGTTTCTGGTGAATGAATTCAGAATAGATTTGATGCCTCTTGTGGGCCAGAAAATAACTTTAGTCTGTTAGAAAATTTAAGTAATTTGCTCAAAATCCCATGGCTAGAAAATGGCAGAACAAGAAGTAAAACCTATGTTTGCCTGCAAAACTCATCTCCTTTCAACCATGCCAGAAATTTCATTTTTTAATAAAAATATCTGACTTTTTGAGCATTTGTGTTTAAAATGCTTGAGATGGGTAATGTCATTTCATTCACAGAACCGCCATACAAATTAAGAGTAGATTCTAATGCCATAGTATTTAAAAGACAATGCTATGAGAGAAGTGAAAATTATTTGCCCCAAGTCTCCACAGCTGGTACGCATGCAGCTGGTCCTCTCACCTTAGCTACTGCTAATTTCAATGTGTCCTTCAGATTCCACGTGGTGGAACCTTCATTCCCAAACTCATATGTTGAATGGAGGTGAAGATTTTGGGAAGTAATTAGGATTAGATAACGTCATTATGGTAGGGCCTGCTGATGGGACAGGCAGGTTTATAAGAAGAGAAGGGAGGCCGGGCGCGGTGGCTCGCGCCTGTAATCCCAGCACTTTAGGAGGCCGAGGCGGGTGGATCACAAGGTCAAGAGATTGAGACCATCCTGGTCAACATGGTGAAACCCCGTCTCTACTAAACATACCAAAAATTAGCCGAGCGTGGTGGGGCACGCCTGTAGTCCCAGCTACTCGGGAGGCTGAGGCAGGAGAATTGCTTGAACCCAGGAGGCGGAGGTTGTGGTGAGCCGAGATTGCGCTATTGTACTCCAGCCTGGGTAACAAGAGCGAAACTCCGTCTCAAAAAAAAAAAAAAAAAAGAAGAAGAGAAGGGAGACTTGAGCTGTCATCCATGCTCTTGCCCTCTTGCCACGAGAGTGCAACGGAGGTAAATACATGAGCAGCTGCTTGAGGTTGCCTTTGGCGATTATGTCTATTGGAAACATTGTAAGGCCTGAGTAATGAGATAATAAAGTTGAAAACACTTGGGAAGTAAAAGTGGTATGTAACTATAAGATACTACTGTCTTCACATGTGACATGCCTGGGAGGAACTCTTCTTATTTTAATTCATTCATCTCCTTTATTTTTAATAGATTTAAGGCTTACACAAATATACAATACATTGTATGTATAAAAGGCAAGCCTGCCTAAGCAAAACACGAGATGATACTGCCATAAAGGAAGAGGATGACAGATTTTATTACATGCAAATCTGAAACTGTTGTATGACAAATGACACCATAAGATAAAGTAAAAGACAAGGGAAAGACTTGGAGGGATATCTGCATTCTTTATAACCTTTGTAACAAAGGGTTAACATCTATAATGTATACAGTGCTTTCACAAATCAATTTTCAAAATGATAAACAACCCAATAGAAAAACGGAAGAAGAACATGGACAAGCAATTTACAGAAGAAATACAAATACCCAGTAAATATATGAAATATGAAAAAATATGCACGACAGCTTCCCTAGTAACTGGAATATGCAAATTAAGGTAGGTGCAATTTCTTGCCTATCACACTGGCAGAAATGGAAGCTATTGAATGTATCTGTTATAGGCCAAAGGGCGGGGAAATAGACTCTTCTATTTGTTGGTGAGATTGCTAATTGACATAGCCTTTTCAGAGGGCAAGCTGGCTGGTAACGTAAACATTTAAAATAAATATGCCCTATGACCAAGCCATTCCATTGTAGGAATCCTGTCTATGAAAATATTCCTTGTACATACATACAGACATTTGTATGTCTGAGGCTATTCTGGGAAATGCTCATTGGAAGAACAAAACATTAGAATTTACTATGTATCACAAAGTTTAATAAATTTTAATATGGCCATATTATGATTTATGTAGCAATAAACTGAATGCCATCTAGCTATGTGGATGAACATGAAAAAATGTATGATATTCTATTAAGTTTAGAACATGGAGTTACAGAACTTTAAGTAGGGTGTAATGCCATTTATATGATATATAACTTACACATTATATAGCAGCATATGAATAATATACAGAAACGTTTTTAGACAGTCATCAAACTGTAAATTGGAATCAATAAGTTGTTAATAATAATTAACTTAATATTAATTGAGCATGTGTACCTAAACTGTAGGAAGTATTGGGATTAGAGTAGATAAATTGGCACCAAGAGAGGAGTGATGCTGTAACAAACACTTAAAAATGTGGCAGCAGCTTTGAAACTGGGCAATGGTTAGAGGCTGTAAGAGTTTTGTGGTCCATGTAAGAACAGACCAATATTGCCAAAGGGACTACTGAAGGCAATTCTGGTGAAGGTTCCGTCAGAAAAGAGGAGAACTGAAGAGAAAGCTTCCATCTTCTCAGAGAATAGCTAAATAACCGGGCACATGATACTGGTAGAAATATGACTGGTAAAGGCCATTCTGATGAGATTTCAGACAGAAATAAAGGACACGTTATTAGAAACTGTAGGAAAGGTCATCTTTGTTATAAAATTGCAAAGAACTTTGCTGAATTTTGTTCATGTTCTAGTGTTTTGTGTGGAAGTTAGAACTTGCAAGGGATGAAACTGGATATTTAGCTTAGGATATTTCTAAGCAATGTGTTGAAGGAGCAGTTTGATTCCTCCTGACTGGTAATAACAACACATGAGAAAGGGAGATGAATTGAAGATGGAATTGTTCAGGAAAAAAAAGGAACCACAACATAAATATCTGGGAAATTCTCAGCTGGTCAAAATTAAAAAAATGAAAACGCATGTTTGAAGAAGAACACTAAGGATGTGGCAGACTTATTGCTTGATAAGGAAATCTGTGGATGTGAACTACAAGCTAATCAGCTGACCTAGCAGGAGAACTGCCAGTTTAAACAGAAGGAAATGGAAGGAAGGAAGGCTGACTGATTTCTTGGATTTTACATAGAACTACTTGGCTATAAATGTGTGCAATTCTTCAAGACAAGGGAAGAACAACCCAGAAAAGTGATTTGGAGATCATCAGGGGTGTCCCCTAAGTTTCACGTGAGGACGGGGGAGCATCACCTCAGTTTCAACAGGACAGACGGCCCCCTCGAACAGCCTTGGGGTTGGAGCTGCAAAGGTCGTGGAGCTGTAACCCCTGCCCTGCGGAACTGTGGGAGTAAGACTGCCACCCCACTGGGTCTGGAAGGCAGAGCATCAAACAAAAGAAGATATATTCCTGCAACAAAAGGAGACTAGTCTTGAGCCTTAAGATCTCATGGAGTTTGCCTTGTAGTCTAGCCTTGCCTAAACTGTTGCCCCCTCTTTCTTTCCAGTTTCTCCCTCTTGGAATGGGAATGCCTGTCCCATCGTTGTATTTTGGAAGCACATAACTTGTTTGTTTTCACATGTTCGCAGCTGCAAAGAAATTTTGTCTCACACCAGATTGAGATGATATTAAATGAGACTTTGGACTTCTGAGGCTGTTGGGATGGAGTAAATGCATTGCACAAGAAGGACATAAATTTGGGAGGAATGACAGGGTCAGAATGCTATGGAGTTGAGGTTTGTGTTCCTCCAAAATTCCTGTGTTGAAGATCTAATCCTCACTGTGATGGTAATAGGTGATGAGGCATTTGGGAGGTGACTGGCTTAGGAGGGTGGAGTCCTTGTGAATGGAATTCATGTCCTTCTAAGAAGAGATAAAAAAGAGATGATCTTTCTTTCTCGCCCCCTGCCATGTGAGGAAGCAGCAAGGAGGCAACAACTTACAAGTCAGGAAGAGAGCTCCCACCAGACACTGAATCTGGCGGGACTTCCAACCTTCAGAACTGTGAAAAGTAAACGTCTGTTGTTTAAGTCACTCCATCTATAGTATTTTGTTATAGCAGCCTGAGCTGACTGTGGCAAGTGGCATACAAAATGGCCAAAAGTCCCACCCCTGGAATAAAAGACACAGAAATCCTGGGAACCTGGGGCAGTGGGGAGAAGGAGCCAAAGGGCCTTGGTAGGTGGTTGGTTTGCAAATCCGGAGACAAATCAAGCAGCCACTAACAAAGAATGCTCTGAGACTGTGGTGGTAGGGGCTACCGCCCTGGAGGGACTCCTGGGGGAATGATTTTAGAATCCCCCTGGCTAGTAAGGCATCAGCTGCAGACACTTTGTTCCCTGGATTCTGTAGGGTTCCCTGGATTCTGCATAGGGTGGGGGTGGAGGGTGCCAATAAAACAGATAGCTGAATGCTCATCGCACTTGACTGGATGGGTTTAGATCTGGGGCAAGACCACAGACTTGGAGTGCTCTTTATCCAGCTGGTGCCTCTTTAATGAATGCCCATGGGGCCAGCCCTGGATCTACAGCTGTCGGTGGATTCAACCCAGTCACCCACCTCAGCTTTATGGGTTTTCAGTTCAAACGTCGTGAATAGTTTCCCCACTGTGACTAGTCAAACACGATCTGTCTGCTGTCTCCCTTCCTCCACTCACAATATTTATACTCATTTCTTTTATTGAAATCTATCTGCTCCCGTTCTATTAAAACGGTTTGACTGGCAGCTCCTATTCTACTGAAGCCTGCAACCTATCTATTCTCCAGACAATGAGGTACAAGCATTCTATCTTCCATTGTGCTGGCACACGGCCTTCTGTGCTTCTGCCTGCAATCTTAAAAGGCATGTCAGAGATGCCTCCATCTAACTAGGTCTGGAACATGGGCAGTCTAAACTACCAGTTCTGCATTTAACCAATTCTGACTAAACAAAGAAGAAAACCAGGATCTTTCCTCTCCCCAGTGCTTGCCCTATTGGCATGCCCCACTCTTCAAAGCACTATACCCACCGCAAAAGGGAGGAGGAAGCTGGTTTCTACACAGGGGCAGCGCTGTGAGCCGAGCATCTGTGCTCCCAGGCGCACTCAGACCTGCCATTCCAATACGTGCCCCAGCGATTCCCATGCAGTCTACAGCAGTCTTTCCACCCACCACGGGGTCGGTTTCAAGACAGCCTGAGTTTAAGGATGCAGAAACTGAGGCTTAGAGAAATGAGGCTACATGTGAAGGCCCTTGAGAGCTTGTTTGGAAGTTCTGGCAGGGAAGTGGACCATCTCTACTCTCTCGGCCAAAGAACGGTTCTTATCTCCATGAAAAGCCCACCTTTTCTACAGATAAGGAAAAGGACACTGGGTTAGTGCACCAGGCCACCCCTAAATGAAATGAACGACCTGTGTCACCTCACATCTAGCTAACAGACATGTGCACGACCGTGCAGCTAAAATGAGAACAAGTGACTGTGCCCAAATCCTTTGACGCCTAAGCATACTCTCTTTCTATGACCCCATTTCACATCTGAGCTGCCAATGGCTCTCTGTCTCCCTTTCTTAAAGAAAGTAGGTTTACAAGTGGTGCTCAGGAGAAAATGAGGCAAGACGCCTAGAAGCCGATCTCTAAACCAGGCTGAAGCTTATGACTTAATGGGTTCAGGGCACATTTGAACAGAAGGTTCCATGGTGTTCTACTGCCAACACCGGAAAATTCAGCTGTGTTTTAGGCCATGCCCCGGAGACGAAGGCTTTCCCATCTGGTGACCCTCTTTTGATGTAGCTCTTCAGCCAAAACAAGCCAGTTTGGCCAGATTGTGAATAAAATCATTTTTGGAAATATTTTGTAGTCTAGTTGTGCAAACCACAGACAAGTCAAACGTGAGGACACAAGTTTGTACCAGAATTCCAGCTTAACTCTGAGTGCCATACTAATAATTTTTTGGTGGAAGTTTTTTAGTCATTTTACAGTTTATCTTGCTTCTAATTATAACATCCGCATTTTGAAGCACCTTTGTCCAAAGCAAAGCTGTAGAACTTTCTTAAAAACAAATAGAACAAGCATGCAAAAATAAACATTCCCATGGTAATTCAGAGACAGCAGGATGCTGTGGAAGGACTTACAAAAAAAGTTACAGTGTCTGGAATCTAGCTGTAGTTTTGCTACTAATTGGCTGTGTGACTTTGAGAAATTCACTTAATTTCTCTGAATGTGTGTTCTCTTTTCTTTTTTTCTTTTCTTTTTTTTTTTTTTTAATAAAAAGGCTGTGTGATTTTTTTAGATTTTTTGTTTGATTCATCCATGGGCTCCCGTGGTAACTAAAGAAAGACTGCCTGTTTCACCCAGGTTTTAGGTTTGATTTGGGGCCAGGCTTAGTTCATTGTGAATCAGAAAGTCACAAAATAACATAAATGCTAGTCCTCTTCCTCCCTTGTTTCCCATTCACAAAAGTTTTCATGTTTCCCTAAGGTACATCTCTCCTGCTCCCACCACCCAGGCAAATACCTTCATCAACTGACTCTACTCAAAACTGTCCTAGTTGTGGGTGAATCACCTGAGGTCAGGAGTTCAAGACCAGCCTGGCCAACATGGTGAAACCCCGTCTCTACTAAAAATACAAAAATTAGCTGGGCATGGTGGCACACTCCTATAATCCCAGCTACTTGGGAGGCTGAGGCAGGAGAATTGCTTGACCCTGGGAGGCAGACATTGCCGTGAGCCAAGCTCACACCATTGCACTCCAGCCTGGGTGAAAGAGTTAGACTACTTCTCAAAAACAAACAACAAACAAACAACGACAACAAAAAACCCTGTCCTGGTTGACTTATTGGTGACTAAAAAACTATTTTTTTTTTTTTTTTTTGAGATAGAATCTCACTCTGTCACTCAGGCTGGCGTGCAGTGGCATGATCTTGGCTCACTGCCACCTCCATCTCCCGGGTTCAAGCAATTCTCCTGCCTCAGCCTCCCAATTAGCTGGGGTTACAGGCACGCACCACCATGCCTGGCTAATTTTTGTATTTTTAATAGAGACGGGGTTTCATCATGTTGGTCAGGCTGGTTTCGAACTCCTGACCTGGTGATTTGTTCACTTGGCCTCCCAAAGTGCAGGGATTACAGGCATGAGCCACTGCACCTGGGCTAAAAAACTATTTTATAGCTGACCCTGCAGCGCCACCACTCTGCAATGTGCAGTTTCTACATTTCTTTTTTTCATCTGAGCTTCTCTAGAGATTCCTCACACTGCCTCAGGGTCTTTTTTTTTTTTCCTTTAAAATTCATACATTGGAATTTAAGACTCTTTCCAATATTAATCACATCAAAACTGACATTCATATTTAAAATGGCAACTATTTTAAAAGCATGATTTTACTAGAAAATCATATATTTACGGAGAGATTCTAGATACAACATTCTTACCTATCACCAGCCTGCTTCTACAGCCCTATCTAGCAGTGACTTATGGAGAAACTGAGGCGGAGGTGGTGGATGCTTAACTTTAAATTCACAAGGAGTGAAGTAATAGTTCTAGCACTTAAATCAGGGGCAAGGCACAAATAGGAAACTTATGGAATTAAGCGCAGGAGATGCTTCGAAGCAGAACTATTGGGTATTTAATGAATTGGACTGTTTTGACTGAAATTGAACTGAACATTCAGTTTGACTGTCACATGCATGAAGAATGTCTGTCACTACCTTACAGATGAATACTCATTCACTACAATAATGTGCTTATGAATTTTCCACAAAGTCATAAGCATCATTCTCTTCCCCATGTAGTGTCTTTGCGTACTTGTGTTGAATGGAAATAGTGGGCCACACAAAAGGCTCATTTTAGATCAGTGTGCCCTAGACACTGTGGTCCTAGGTCTAGAGGTGTTCACTTTGAAAGACGGTTAAAGTTATATGGGTCCAAACTCTCAAGAAATACATGGAAAGAACCCTAGGTGAGAAAATCACAATGGCAAAGCACAACGCTATGGTAATTGACCTGGGACTTCCCTGGTTTTGAGAGAGTGCAAAACGCAAAGACACTACTTAGGTGGCACATTCTATATATAATACATCAGCAGTCCAAGAACTGCCCCAGTATTTGGCAACGCTGAGCAACCTCCTAGAAGACGACAGGAAAACTCATCATCCATTTAAGCCAATGTCCAACATATTGAATGCACGTTCACTCTGAACTTGAGGAAAATGCACAACAGAGTCTAATAACCCATTGATGGGTAGTCAGAAGCAGAAGATGATTCGCAACTGAGATGAGGACAGAGTTTAGCAAATGTGTTCCTCGGTCCTCTGTCCTTTCTGCCAGACCAAGTCATTTCCAGCTGAGTGTTTCCAACTCCCAGATCATTAGGCCGAATGTTCCAGCTTGGGTTCTAATTAGAGATGCCGCATGGCTTGTCCTCTCCTAGAGGATGGAGTCATGCTGTCCCCAGCCAAGATCTCTGCCTAAGAAGGGCTGCGTTAGAAATGCCCCAGCAGCTGTCCATGTGTTCTTGCTGTCACAAAGTACAAATGTGTCTGGTGGAGAAGGCTCTGCAGCTAAACCCACAGTAAATGCCAGCCCCATTAGGATGGCAGGTGAGCAATCTATTAGGAAATCGAAGGCCCCTCCCTCATTATAGGAAAACAAATGAGCTGTGTCTCATGGGGAGCAGGGAGACAGAGGAGAAATTCTTTTATAAAGAGAGGCAATGGGCTTTGAAATCAGATGGATGTAGTTTTGAATCCCGGCCCTGCCACACATAAATTGGATGACCGCAAGCAATCGCTTTAAACTTTCTGAGGTTTCTCATCTGTAAGATGGGCAAAAATAATTCCTATCTCATGAGAAAGTGGGCATTGAAAGAGATCAACTGTGAAGAAGTTATCCCAGCAAGTCATGTGTAGTGAGGGTTTGGTGACATTGATTTTGCTCCCCGTCATGCTGGCTTCTTCAGGAGTCCCCCGGTCACACTGCTGGGCAGAGTTAGGATCAGGCCCACATTTCCCTCTGTCCCTCTCTGTTCCCGCTTCCTGGAATGGATGAATACTGCTAGCTCTTAGCTGCACCTGCTCAAGTTCTAACCCTCTGGTGGCACGATGTAACTCAGGCTGTTTCCAAGCCTCTCAAAGACCTTTTCTCTCCAACTCCTTACTTCCTTTCTATATCCAGAAGTGCTTTGGGACAGTGTCAAAGCTTGGAGAGACTTAGACCCACCACAAGTTCTCCTTTTATTATCTCCTTCTTGCAAGGTGAGAGAGGACAACATCTCAGAATGAAAGATTCTCCTCCATGCCCTCTCTCAGCAGAGGCCCTAATTCATTTTTCATGGCCCCTTGCAGTGACAAAAGCCGCGGCTTTCTCTCTTGTAAGCGTGCTTCATGCAATAAGTCAAAACTGATGTGCATTTTCCCCCTGGGTGCCAGAGCGCGCTTTGATTTAATTTGCCCTGTTGTCTGGCACAGAGCCTTTGCCAGCGAGTTTCTTTGCAGACCTGGGGAGGCAGGGCCCTGACAGCGATGGGGCATGGTGACAGATGGGGTTCAGTGGGTAGTGTTTAAATAATTTGCTGCAATGATAAAGGAAATATTGGAGAGTGACAGACGCTCCTGCAGAAAGGCAGCCAGACAAACACACACATCCAGTCTGCAGGAGCTGGGGATCCCAACGATAACACAGGTCCCTGCGAGGCAGGCCCACTCTCCTGCGGTTGGAATCGCTGGGGCCATATGTGAGAGTGGGGTTGATCGGCCCACCCCTGCCTCTCCTGAAGTCACTGGGAACCAACGACAGGGGCTTTCGACAGATGCATTCATGTTCCGTTTATGCCATTTTCACACCTCCCATCCGAGAACAGGCCCTGCCCGTCAACACAAGCCACAAGAAAAAGAAAAATCAACCGACACCGTGGGGGCCAGCTCACATCCAGTAAGCACCTCTCTTTAGGAATGTCCTGGTGAAAAAAGGACCTCGTGAGCCATGAATGAGAAGAGCAAAGACAATGAGAAAAAGCAGGCAAGTTATGGACCTCAAAGGTGGAAGGTGGCTGATGGGATCAGTGGGAGAGGAACGTGTGCCTGTTCCAGGGCCTGAACAGTGCAAGCGATTAGCTTGGTCCTGGGCCTCGGCCTGGGCCTGGGCCATGACAGCATTTGAAATCCTGTCGACGTTCCTGGCATGCTGCCTCTGTGGTGGATACTGGAGGGGTGGAAACTGGATGGGCGTTGCTTATTCCAGATGCTGTGGTCATGATTGTGGTTGGGTCAGTAGCATGGTCTTTCTCAATGAAGGGCTGCACATGAGAGCACCACATTGGGATTTGGGAAATGATATGAAAAGGATGTTGGCAAGCAAGACAGCCATAGTGTTAGAACCACCGTGTATGGTGTGTGCTGTGTGCAAGAGGGCGTTGCACGAGGAGACGGTTCCCGGGAGCCCACCCTCTGCATGGCACAGAATAGTCCACATCTGCCTTGTAGGAAGAAGTATGCACAGATGTGCTGCAGGGATATAGAAGAGAAGGTGGGAGGTGCTTGATGGAGGAGGAGGTTCATTGGGTATGTCCATTTGTTCATCATTATTCTTTGGTTCTGATGTTTTGCTGCAGATTTGGGAGTGAGGCGCATTTGTGAGAGGAGCAAGGAGAAGATGTGCAGCCAAGACCAGCTCCCTGGGTGTAGAGGTGAGCTTGGAAGGAAAGCAACAAGATGGCAGTGGAGCAGGGAAGGCGGGTGCTGCCTGGAATGAAAGTAGGCACCCAAGTGGAAGCAGAGCTCCACGGGAAGCAGAGTCAATAGGACTGAAACATCTTCCAGCCAAGAGTCAGCAGCAGAAGGTGAAGGTGACTCAGGTGGTTGGGCAGATGGGGGCAGCCACATTAGTACTGAGTCTATTCTCTGGCTTACCTGTTGCGAATTTAACAGCTGTGGATCTCACCAGCCCCTGCACACCCCCTTCTCTGAGTGGGCAGTGAGCTTCATTCTGAAAGGTGAACTGAGATTTGCCTCTTGGCATTTTCTGGATTTTGTTTTACAGCTAATCAAACAGGCATTAACCACCTGGGAGCCCAGAAGCAGAGTTCCCTCGAGCAGCCGAGTGACACCTTGACCTTTCTGAGGGTGCAGATGGAACACCGTCAGAGCCACTTCTGCAGGAATCATTTAAAGGGCTTAATCAGAGCCGGTTTTAGCAGTCTGGGCCTCAAGAGCGTCATGTGGTCAGGAGAGAAAGAAGTTTGGATTACAGTGAAAGAAGGCTAAAGAGAAGACATGGATAAAAAGCCAAAAGAAAGGAGTAGAAAGAGATCAGACCCAAACCAAACAGGCTTCTTGTGTGTCTCCACCGACAGCTTCCATCCTTTCCACATAATTTCCTGCTTATCCAACAGGCATCAGAAATCTCACCCAGGCATGTGCTTCTAGCAGTAAGGTTGCAAGGTGTTGGCTAGGACCATGCTTCTCAGATGGGGACGATTTTGCCTCCCCGGGAAATCTGGAAATGTCTGGGGCATGTTTGGTTATCACAGTTGGGATATATGTGTTACTGGTATCTAGTGGGTAGAGACCCTATATCCCACCTTACATAGAACAGCTCCCACAATAAGAAATTAGCCAGCCCAAATATCAATGGTGCCAAGGATGAGATCCCCAGACTGGAGAATCCCAGCGGGGGCGACAGGATTCTGACCCCATTGGAAAACATCCAAACCCATCGAGAAGAGGAGACTGATTTCCTTTAACCAGCAGCCATCGCCATCACCGCGGAATGCTGGTGTTGTCTTCCAGTAATAAGGAAACTCACAACACGGGTTAGAAGAGAGAAAGTCTCTTATAGAAATGGGAGAGGGAGAGGGGAACACGTCGGAAAAGGAAAAATATACAAAGAGGTCAAAGAAAATGAAAAGAGAGAAGAGTGACCAAAGGAAGGATGATGGTCGAAGCGCCTTGAGAACAATGGCATGGTGGGGACAGAGAGACACTGTCAGGAGCTCTGAGAAGCTGAGGCGGGGTGAAAACAAAGCACATTCACAGCGGATATGTCACAGAGATGTGGGGGAAAGGGGACTGGCTTTCCAAGAACCGTGGAAAAGGCGAGGGGGAAGCAAAGCAACATCTCTAGACAAAGACAAGAGGAAGACAGGAGTCAGAAATAATAGGAAAAGCAACCAGGAGACAAGTGGGTGAGAAGGAGGTTGAAGAACGTCGGGGATGAAGGCGGGTTGTGGGGAGACACTCCCCAGGTAAGGGCAGGCAGGAAGTAATTCTGTCTCTAGCCGGGTGCTGAGTGGAACACACAGACTCTGTCAGTGCGTCTAAGGGCTAAATGCCTGGCTGCCAGCTTCACTTGGCAGCTCAAATCTAAAAAGTTGGTGGACAGGAGGCTGGGACTCTCGAGAGCAGAGAACACCAAGTGAGAGGAGGCTTTGGCAGAGTCCAGAGAGCTGCCGTCCAGCCCCTGCTTGGCTTGAGTTCCCAACTACACCTGCAGAGACTGCCTCATTTCTCCAGATTCCAAATCTAGGAGATCTCAGGAGATTGCAGGACGACGGCATGCTGAGCTCCTATTTCCTCTGCACGAGGTCCTCAGTGCATGCAGACGGGAAGGACAGCCTTGTTCCTGATGCCTCCTCACAGAGGGGGCGAGCTGAGGGGGTCCTCATCATCTTCACACTTCAAATTGAGCATTTTGGCAAGTCTCAGCCTGACAAATCGCCTCTGAGAGGAGAGGGAAGAAGTCACTGTGGGTAAAAATAGCTGGACTGGAAGTCAGAGTAATTGGCAGTGATCATGTAGACTCTGAAACCAGCTGGCCACGTGAGCCTGGGCAAGTCAGGTCACTTTCTACAGACTTCAGTTTCTTTATTGCAAGGGGAAAAAATAAATAGTAGGACTAGATAATTTTCAGATATTTTTCCCCTAGAGTTGGCATTCAATCCATAAGCAGTCCTTGTATATAAATAGCCAGGCTGGTGAATTTGTTTGCTTTTTAAATCATTTTGTTCTGTGTTTTGAAATCTTCCCCATTTTCATCATGGGTACAGTATGATGGAAACAAACATTATGTTAGAGTTAGCCAGACCTTGGATCAAATTCTGGCTTAGCCACTTGCCTTGGGCACATTATTTAACAAGCCCGACTCAGTTTTCTCACAGATGAAATAGGGCAATGCCATCTCTCCTATGGGATCACAGTAAGGATTAGAAGTCATGCATAGAAAAAGCACCTAGGAGATTAACAGGCCCTCAGTAAATGGGGGGCGGTGGTCATTATCATCATCAGATAGTAAGATAGAAGACTACCAGATCCTAAGCTCCAGAACATGGGATGTGTTCCAGAAAGGGCATTTTGCTCACAGTTACCATTCTAGAAACAGCAGTTGGACAGAGAATCCCTGAATAGCAGAGATAAAAGACAGCCTATTGTGGCTTTAAATGAATGTTTTCTTCTAAGTATCCTGCAAGAGGGTACTGTAATTAGTATTCTTCAAAGAGGGTGTCTTTGCCACACAAGTCTGGGGAAACTGGGTTCATTAGATTAAATGCAGGATTTTTAGAATCTTTAAGTTCTTATATCCTGTGGATCTCCAAATGGGGAATGGAGTACATACAGTTGTTTAAACTTATTTAACCAACATACATTTTTGCTCCTTACGTAAATACCCATTAACCTTTCAGAGACAATCAATGTCACTCTGAACAATGGTTTCAGAAATCATGGTGTACCTGGATGCTTGCTCTCCTTCCCCAGCCATATATCAGGACAAAAAGATCCAGGCGTTCATGTATCTGAGCAGGTGTTCCTGGTCTGTAATTACCAAGAAGTATCCCAAAGCTGCAAGTAGCCTTTCTCTCTCTTTTATTAACCAACTTCTTATTCATCTGCCCATCCACATCTCTGGCCTCAGGTGCTTCTGTCCAACACTGTCTTCCAGGCTTCCCCATGGAAAACTGTTGTCCGGGCTTTCTTTTCCTGCTGCCAAATCCCCCACAGGATCACTCCTCTCCCATTTCCACCCTTTTCTGGGGACTCTCTGCTCTCAAGAGAAGAGGTGGCCGAACAGTATGGGACATTCCTGAAGCCAGCCCTGATGTCAGCTCACTGTTTTGCCCGTGGCTTATATCAAGCTCCTCAAATTAACCATTTGTTACACGGCTGTCGGAAATAAATGAATATTAAAGATGGTGGCGCTGATAAGGAGGTGAGTTGGAGGGTTGATTGTAGACAGACATGCAATTTTTCGTAAGATGAGCAATAAATGTTAAGATAAAGATGAGGAAAAGAGGCCTGCCAAGGAGAACTGACTCTGAGTGGCCAGCCCTGGCTAAGACGGGAGGGAAAAAGAGCGGTGGGAGTGAGGCTGAGGGGCTACCTGTGGCGGGGAGTGCTCTAAGGGCAAACCTGCTTTCAGGACATTCCAAAGAGAAGTCATCACTCTCTTCCTGGGCAGAAAGGAGGGTGAGGTGAGCCTCAGGCCTGGAGCACCTGTGCTTTACTGGTGCTGTGCTTCATTACTTTCAGCCTGAAGACTTTCTTCTCATGGGTAGAGGCCTGCGCCTCTTTCTGACCCTAAGTTTGCCCTTGGCCCTCCCCTCTTTGACAAGCAAGCAAATTCCAAGTCCCACATATAAGTAGTAGGCTTGAAATTCCAAATGGCACATTCATACATACCACTGAGTCCAGGAAAATAATACACACTGAGGATCATTTTGAGCTTTGGAATAACGCTGGGGGGCAGACATAGGCACTGCAGGCTGTTGGTCCCACCATTTCACATCCAAGGATATTGAGACACAGAAATATATCAACTTTGATCCTTGTACAATGTGACACAGCTGGTGAGCAGTGGAGTGGCTTCCACATGCCTTGCTCTTTCCTCTAGATACACTCATCATCACATAAGGAAGTTTCAGACTGTGGATGGAAAGCAGATGTGGGATGTGGGTTAAAAAGGTACTCAACTTCTTATTTCTGGAAAAGACAGATTGGGTTATTCAAGCCAACCCTCCCATTGAAAACTACTAAAAGAACTGGATGACACACTTCACATCTGTTTTAAAAGCATCAAAAGCTTCATTCTTGGTACAGAATTACCAGACCCTAAATTAAAGGAAAATCAGGAACCAAGAGACAGCTGGTTCCTGACCTGAGGGCATTTGCTGAGTCAGGCAAATTGAAGCCTTTGTTTGACAACCTGAAAGGACAGGGGAACAGAAATCAAAGCACAACACCCTTTTGAAGTGACAGAGTCTAATAGGAAAGCCTCCTTATCATGAGTGGAGACTGCAAAAAGCTGCATCCTCAAGATGAGAGTGAACCAAAAGACGAGCATCCTCTCCAAGAAACTGTTATGGTTTGAATAACCTGGGATCGCTAGGAAATTAGATACCCTTCTAGGCCTCTGTCATCTTGCAAAAGTAAATACAAATCATTCTTGAAGGAAAGTGCTTTCTTTTTAGTGCTCAAAAATTTTCAACTGTTTGTAAAAAAAAAAATACAGTGATCATCACAGAGCCAGAAGTAACCAGGCACACAAGAAACCATAATATGAAGAGTGAGAGAGCATAAACTAGACAAAAAAAAATAGACTCACAAATATATCAGATAATAGAAATGTTGACTAGGAAACAACTACCTTTGTATAAAGAAATACATGACAAACTTGATTAATCGTATTGGACCATAAAGCTATGAAAAATAACCAGCATATCTGAGTAAAAAAGTAAAAATACGGTCTCTAGAAAAGAAAATTTTAAAGTACCAGTGTAACGGTTTAAAAGAATATGAGACACAGCTAAAGAGAGAATCAATTAACTGTAAGTTAAGTGAGGAAAAAAAACAGCAAATCGTGTGAAGAAACAAAGAGATGAGATTAAGAACACCAAAAATGCCTAAGGGCATTGACAAAGGAAGGGGTCTTGTCTACATTTAGTGAGAAGTCCCAGAAGGAGAACAGAAAGGGAAAAGGGACAAGAGGCAATATTGGAAGAGACAATACCTGAGAATTTTCCAGAAGTATAAAAAAAATGCATCCATAGATTGAAGAATACTAACAAATCCCAAGAATAGTTAAGGAAAGAAAGAATGAAGGAACTCTATACCTAACATAGCATTGTGAACTTTCAAAAACCCAGACCCAAATAAAAAGTCTTAAAAGAAACAGAGGTTGTTGGAGGTTGGGGAGAAAGGCAGTTAACTTTCATGGAAATAAAAATAAGATTGACAGCTGACCTCTCAACAGCAGAACTGAGAGTCAAATTTTCCTTAGGAAACTGAAAAAAAAAAAAAAGAATTCCAACTTAACATTCTGTATCAGAAAAGTATTTTTCAGGAATCAAGACAAAATAAGACATTTTCACTAAACAAAATCTGAGGAAATATGCCACCAGCAGCAGAGCTACCCCAGCGGAAATCTTAAAGAGGATTAAGACAGAAGGAAAATCATTCCTGACCTAAGAGTCTGAGATGCAGGAAGAAATAAAGAGAAAAAGGGTGATAAACTGGTGATCAGTGAACATCATTTAAAACAATATCTGAAAATATATTGTTAATTAAGCTATATACCAGCAATGACAGTAAAGTTGGACCAAGATAGAGGACATTAAAATTCTTTGGACATCCTTGGATTGGCAGTGGGGGAAGGCAAAGACATTGATTAAGATGGTCCTTTGATGAGTTGAAGAGAAAACCAAGATAAAGTACCTGGCTGGGGGTCATGACCTTCACCACATCACGGTGAGAGAGCAGATTCAGGAGAAAATCCTGGATCTTGATTTCTCAACCTTTCTGGCTTTAATAGTTGTACAAGGTTTTGAGAATCATTTCCAATCTCTGGCTGGGCGTGGTGGCTCACACCTGCACGTTGAGAGGCTGAGGCGGGCGGATCACCTGAGGTCGGGAGTTTGAGACAGCCTGACCAACATGGAGAAACCCTGTCTCAACTAAAAACACAAGATTAGCCAGGCACGGTGGTGCATGTCTGTAATCCCAGCTACTCAGGAGGCTGAGGCAGGAGAATCCCTTGAACCCAGGAGGCAGAGGTCGCTATGAGCTGAGATCGCACCATTGTACTCCAGCCTGGGTAACAAGAGTAAAACTCCATCTCAAACAAACAAACAAACAAAAACAAAAAACCAGAGAGAATCATTTCCAATGTTTACAGGAAAGGAGGATTCCAAGGAGAAGGAGGGACTGAAGTCATGACACCTAGGATTTGAAATCCGACAACCCTAACAACCTGACACAAGAGACCAGTTTTCAGGAAACTTCCTCCTGCTGCCAGTCCTTTTGGGCATCATAGCCAAGGAAACAACCCACATAGCCAGGATTAAAACATTGTCTGCTTCCTGCAGGTGGGTGGCCTCCTCAGTAGATCAGCTGGAGATAAGTGGTCCCTGTCTTCCCCAGGGAGTTCCTTCTCCAGCTGGCAGAAGGACTGCTTAAGCCAAGAAGGAAGTGATCACTATGTTCATGAGGACTGGCACACACCTTCCGCTCACACACACACAAACACCCCCTCATCACACACACATGATTTATTTTCTAGCCTTCAGCCTTGTCCTGTCCCTGGTGTTTCACTGCAATGGCGTATTCCTCACGAAGCTCATTTAGAATATGATTGCTTTGCTGATGCCAGTTCAGAGGGAACTCTGGAGAGAGCTTGGAGAGAAAAGACAAGGCCAAAATCACTTTCAGAGGTACAGGTGCCTTCATGGAACTGAACTGTCATACAGACAGGAAGTGTGTGGAGCGTGTTCCAGCCGGTGCCCCAAAGCAGCAGCTGAACGACGATCTATGGCAGGGAATGCTGAAGAGTTGGTATGGGAAACACCAGCGTCCGACGCCTTCCTTTCTGATCTCCAAAACAGATGACATTTCCCCTGGGAAAGAAGTCCCTGGCCACCACTCTTTTCTGGGCAGCTGAGGAGAGATGCATCTGGATGGTGACTGGCAGCGCAGCTGAGCAAAAGCCTGCATAGCAACGGCTGAGTCTCTGTGCTGAGTGGCTGACACACGTTCCCCTCCTGGCATCAACAGGCACACTGCATTTACTGCCTTCAGCTGAAATTGCTTTATTTGGACCTGATGCGTGGTAGACCGCTAACAGCCACCAGCTTGATACGATGGCCACTTCCGAGGCAGGGGCACTTCCAGGCCTTGGCTTCTGCTGTCTTCTTTCAGAAAGAACAAACAACACTTCTGATTTTCTTGGCAGTACTGAAGAGAGCTAGGTGCTGGGCTACACCAGGGACCACACTGGCCCTACCCTCCCTCTCTAAAAGCAGGAGACAGCTTGCTCAGGCAGCCTTCTGGTGCTCAGATGAAAGGCCATTTTAAATAACAATCATGTATTAAAGCAAGGGGAGAAGAAAGAGAAAAAAAAAACAAAAAACTCAAGGGCTATAGCACTGCCACAGTTTTAAATTATAGTGTAGGAGGATAAAAATAAAAGAGAGAGAGAAGAAGGCAGAGCAAGGGAAAAAAAATTGCCATTGTTTTATGAAGCAGATGGGAAAGTTCAGGGGATCAGAAAAAGACTATTATTATCTCAACTCTACAGTGACAAGCCAGGAGAGGGATGTGCAGTTTTTCCCCGTCTCTCCCTGAGGATGGGACACTGGTGGAATGCATTCTGAATGCAGTTTAAGGACAGGAGTTTCGAGCCACAAGGGTGGAATTAAAGATTCATCAGGCAAGCACATCTTGAGAGCGCTTTCTCGTAATTTCTCCATTTTCTCCCATGTTTGGATGCTGCGGGCTGTGACCATTTAATGGCATTTCAGGTGCTCTCTCTAGGGCCTGTGGAGAGAAGGTGAGGTTCTTGGAAAATCCTAGGATTTAAGAGCTGGAAATGACATTTCTTAGGGGTAACTAGTTCAAATTCAAGGTTAGAGATACACAGGAGGTAAAATGAGGTAGCAAGTGTCTACTAAATGTTGAGGTCCAATAGACAGAAGAAATCAGAGAACAGAAAACAGACAGAGGGGGAGAGAAAGAGAGAGGAAAAAAGCGGAATCCTGAAAGAAAGAAAAGAAGGAAGGTATGAGAATGTGCAGAGGTGGTCTCTGAGATCCAACTTTAAAGGGTTCTTACGCACGAATCCAAGATCTCTCCATGACCCAAGTCCTGCTTGAAGACCCTGGCCACATGTCCTTTTGAAGATGTTTTCCTTTTGAATCCCCAGTATAGTTTGAGTCTGAACCAAACAATTTGCACTTAATTATATATTTTTTCTTATTCCTTTATTCACCTAATAAATCTTTATTAGAGAAAAGAGACATCTATTAAAGAGAAGGGAAGAAAAATTATCTAAGTTTTCTATAGCATATGTGTGTGTGTGTGTGTGTGTATATATATATATATATATATATATATATATATATATATTTCCTCACTGATTGATTGCTTACAACCTACCTCTGATCCCCATTTTTGAGATGAAAAAAGGGAGGTCTAAGCCGGTTATATAATTCCTCAGGCGCCTCATAGCGAGTTAAGTGGCAACACTGGGCTTAAAACCCAAATCTGTATAATTCCAGTGCCCATGCCCTGAGTATATGTTCAAGGACGGTGTTCTAGGGTCTGTGAAAACCTCCCTGTCTCTTCTGTGAGCTGGACATACACATAGATGGCAAACCGCAGGGCCATCAATGATGAGCCTTGTGTGCGTCTCAAGTTCATGGGGATCCCAGGAGGGAGGCTGCACTTGAGGGTGAAACCAGGTGCCCAGGAATGTTTCCCAAAGAGGCAGCCTGTCTGCTGACTCTGGAAGGCTGTGAGGGTAGGCACCAGGTTTGGGGAGGGGAGGAGGATGGAGTGGTATTCTCAGCAGAGGGAACAGTATCTGTAAAGCTTAAATGTCTGGAGTCTGCCCTGGGAAGATTCAGGAGGGGCAGGGAATGAGCCGTAAGCATCAGGCTGGATGCTGAGCTTTGTTCTCAAGGCTCACAGTGAAGGTGAGTCAGTATGTGACTGGCGTGTGAAGGGATGGCCATCGTAAGGAATAGATGATGCCTTCCTGGGCTATAACTACATGTGTTTAGGATGTCACTCGGTAAATTATTCTTCTTCTACCACTTTAATATCTCAGCCTAGCTCATTTTTCAGCTTCTTCCTCTCAACTCACTCCTCCCAGCAGGTGTGCGTTTCAGAAACACAAAATTATCTGAATGTTATCCAAAGCAAAACAATTGGAAACCAGAGAGGGAGTGAACTATCAATAATTGGGGGAGGGGGAGCGTGCACATGGCTCCAGATCAGAATAAAGGCGTTTTGTTCTGCCTCCACTGGGAGTTCAGCGTTGTGACCTTGGCAGAATCACTTCATCGGTGGCTGTGCTGGGCTCCTTACCTATAAAGGAGGAAAATCACCATTGCCGTTTCACTGGGCTGTTGGGAGCTTTAAATAGCCAAGAGATGTAGAACAAATTGTTTGACTTTCATTGTGTGATTGTGTCGGTGGACACACACACATACATACACGCACAGGCATGCACCCCCTCCCTGGGCCAGGCGGCAGGCTGGGAGGAGTCCCGCCTGGGTGGGAGGTGCGGCAAGGCCTCTTTGCCTGAATCAGCACTTTAGTTGTGGGAAAGCAAAGCTGGTGTCTTCCTGGGATTCTCCTGCAGGGCACAGCCAGTTCCACTCACCATTGCTAAGGAGGCTGTGGGCCCAAGGCAAGAAGACTCCACTCTCTCAGCCCCGTTCTCCTATTTGCCTTCATTCTCCTCTAGCCTAGGGCAGTTCTCACATCAAACCCCTGCAGGATAGGGGCACATGGACCTCTGGGGATAAAAGATCCTGTCTCAGCAGCTGGGATGAGGAGAGAAGATCAGAATCCTACAGGCTTACTACCTCTATTGGCGTTGGCTCCCCGAGGCTCTCTGCACATTCTGGGAACAACCGAGGGGTTTCAACCCTGAAACTGGCACAATGCTGCAACTCCCAAGAAAGAGGAGAGGGGAAGAGTTTGGAGGGAAGAGCCAGCTGGCATGGCTGAGCACAGGTAGTGGCATGAGAGGAAGAGATAATAAGTCAGTGCTGGGAGGCAAATAACGTCCACTGCAGGCCAGCTGGCAGTGGGAAACATTTGTTCTTAGGACAGAGCCCCCGTGACGCTGTGCCCCGCACCGGGGCTACAGGCCATCCGACAGAAAGGCTCTCTTAATTGCTGTCACTCCCAGCCTGTCCCTGCACCTCCGCCATCGTGCTCTCTCCTCAGCACTTTATTGATGTGTCTAAAAAGGCACTGTGCATAAAATGCTCTGCTTGCTCTTTCTAATATTATGCCTGACACCCAGCCTCCCCGGTGCACGTGTCCCTCAGGCCTGCTCTCTCCTCTGCAATCCCTTCACCCCTCACCTCTGCCCTGGCACTACCTGGGCCCTCACTTCTCTTCTCTGTACTTGGTCTTCTTGTGCCCTTTCACCTTCTGTCTGATTGCTTTCTATTGGTCCCGAGGTACACAGTCTCCATTATTTCTGACCTCTCCCCTGCCTGGACAGCAGGTTCTTTCTCTTCTACCAAAGCTCCAGGAGGTGGCCACAAGAAAACAGACTTCACGCCATGCAGCTTTGCCATAAAAGTTCCACCCATGCCCCAGCAAATCTCTGTCCTCTGCCAGGCCCGGGAGGGACCGGGGAACCTCTCTGCCTAATCCAGCAGCCATTGCTTCAGTGCACTTAATATTCACGACAGATAGAACATTTCACGGCGAATTGGACGCACACTCAACTGGAAATGAAAATTTTATGACTGTTCTCACTCGGCGCCGCAGATTACACCAGCTGAGAAAACATGGGCGCAAACGTACAACCTGTGAACTGTAAAGTATATTAATAATGAAACCACAGCCTGGGAAATGAAGGCTTTATTCTGTTTATATTCTGCTCCATTAATAGAAGACACTTCAGCTAGCTCCGCCCCATTAGCCAGCTATCTGTGCAGTGAGCCAGTGGGCTGGGTCAACTGGGGGTTCCCTCTCAGCCCACCATACCGGCTGCAGAACACTCAGAGGTCACAGGCTTTCTCTCAGTGACAGGCACAGGGGCACCTGCATTGTGAATAGCTCCTGTGTACGGAGAAGCTAGTGTGGTTTTGAACGGAAGAAATCTGTGTCCCTATTAGCACCCAATCCAGAAACAAGAGGGTCAATGACAGACTAGAGCCGGAGAGAGGTAAAGGTTAAGTCTGTGTTCCGCAGTTTTTAAAGTGGGGGACTGAATCACCACCCAAGAAACACCTGGGGTATATATTTAAAAGGAAGATTGGTAGACCCAATCCCAGAATTGATGAATCAGTCTGTTGCATTATTAAACTAAGTTTGAGAAGTGCTGTCCCAACTTTATCAAACTCCAGATGAAATCATCTCACCTTTCCTCGAAGCTAACTTTAATAATCAAACAATAATAATAATCAAAATAAAAAAAAACCTATAGGCAGAGACATTAGCTACATTCTTCCAGTCAGGGTGGCACTGCCTGAGACCCAGTCCCGGGATGAGCATGCATATACAGCCACAGCCGGCTAGAGCTAGCCCCTGGGCATGGGCCACAGGGACTGGCCACCCGTCCCTTCTGCATTGAGCACTGATCGGTGGCTGCCTTAGGGCTACTCACTGCAGGTGTGGCAGGGAGCCCCAGCTCAGCATGGCAGACGGCCCGTCTCTCCCTGTCGGCCCCAGCCTGGAATGATTTACGGATCTGCAGTGTAATTAGTGACAACTGGAACGAATTCAAGAACCTGATGAGCCCATCATGAGAGCCCATGAGATGGGATGGCAGATGGTGGAGACAAAATGAACCTGGAGACCCTTTAGTGAAGGAGGGCCTGCACCCTTGCAGCCTCTACTCCTGCCTCTGCTCTGGGCCTGTGAGGGCTCAGAGCCATGCTGCAGGGCTGGGGGTTCCGTGGGCCAATATGCCAGCTGCATAGCCCTCCTCTGGACTACTGGGCAACAGTCTCCTCTTCCATGACCCTCCAGGCTTCCTGGCTCCACCAGTGGCCCAGGATTGGTCAAAAAGTTGGGCAGATGGTCAGTCCTGGGAAGTGGTAAAAACACTATCATAAGGTGCTTGGCTACATCAGAAGGTCACCTCACTCCATTTTCAGCAAAAGAAACAAAATACCACCTCTCATTCCCAGGCCCCCTGTTCTAGTCATGGGCTAAGGATGAGGGAAACTCTCTATTTCTCTGTTCCCCTTCGATGTCTACTGTGTCCTGGGGCTCTGAGTGTGTGGAGGGGCAGATCTGCTGCAGAGCGATTCCGCACTCCCAGGCCAGCCACACACAGAATTATTCACAGCGAGAGTCGGAATGGCTCCACTGGCATGCATGGCACGGTAGCCTATATATGTTTAATAAATATATTCAAGATATATGTTTTATAAATATATATGTTTTATAAATATATAACAAATATATGTTTTATAAATATATATATGTTTTATAAATATATAACAAATAGCCTATATATGTTTAAAAAATATATTCTGACTGACAAATTCAAAAATTTGTTGAGTCACATGGAGTTTGTATCTTTGCTATTTATGAATCTAAATCCTCTGAGACAAATCAAAGTTTATTGACTTCTTACCAAGCTCTTCCAGAAAGCCTCCTCTCCCAGACTTTCCTTCAAAACATGACCAAGGATTTGAGCAGCAATTTGTTAGCAAGAGCTGTTCATTTGCATATGAAGAGCCAAAGCCTTGAGAAGGGAAGTGATAGGTCCTCCCTAAATTGGCAGCTGTTAGGGCTGGATGTTGAGTATGCACCTCTACATCTTAAGCTGAGAACCCTGCAGCGTCTTCTTAAAACTGGGGGGCAAAAATGGGTTTTTCTTGAAACTCAGTCCCTGTGTCTGAAGTCACACTGCTGGAAATCGTCCCCTGTGTGTTTTCAAATCCAGCTGTGCCTCTGTCCTCCTGCCACAACAGTGCAAAATGCCACAGTTTATGCAAAGCACATCATGGAAGCCAAAATGAGCTGGAGCTCGATTTCTGTAGCTGAAACAACCTGATGTTGACAGAATGGGGACGCATTTCCAAGCTCAAAATTTTATAATAATACCTCGAGGGAGTCATTGGCAAAGTTTGGCCAAAGTATAATTAGTTTGCACAGCTCTGAGAGCTGATAAAAGGTTTTAATTTGGGGAATGATCTCATGAATCTCAGACATTTGATGGCTGCTCTTGCTTTACGTTCAAACAAGGTGGTTACTCGGACCCTGTGAAAGTCCTGCAGGCCCAGCCCTGGCTGCGCAGGCCTGAGGGCACCTGAGGGAGGGGCAAGAGAAGTGGATTTCTGTGCTCTTTTGATAACCAGGATAGAGGAAAAACAAGTGAGATGCCCATATGACACCTCTTCTCTCTTTGCTATTCTTGTCCCCACCCGCCGATTTTTCAACTAAGCAGGACCCCCCCCTTTTTTTTTTTAACCTTAAATGTAACATTTTTCTCCACAAATTGAGAAGCCTGGAGAATTTACTCAGATTGATCCTCCATTTCCAGGGAAGCCAAAAGGAAATCCTCAGTCATTTTCTTGTATGCGCTTTAATTGTTAAAATGGAGCTTCTTCTCTGGAGAGTGGATAAATAAAGATGGCAATGCAAATCAAGACAGCCTGACTTCCAGAGGGTTGCCCAGGATGGGCAAGGCTCCACTAGTTGATCTGAGCCTAAGGACTGAGAGACCTACTGAAGGCTCTTGAATTCTTCCGCTTAGCTGAGAGACAAGCAAATGTGAGAAAAGTAACCAAAGGAGATGGTGGCAAACGACCACAATCTGTTGTGCCACTGCAAAGTACAACTGGGCAAAGGCTGGGATTGTATTTGATGGCATAATATAGGTTTTCGCCATAGGAATTTGCCTCAGAGGGAGAGAAAACACAGCACACACATACCGAGACCATCACAACAAAGGCTAGTTTACATTTTCCTCCCAAATGCCGCTTCTTAACAGAGAATTCTACTGTGTATGGGCAATTGGGCTTGAGGAATGTACTAGAAATCAGGGAGCAGGACTGGAGGGTGCATATAAGTGCACTCGTGGATATGAGGCTTGGATACAAACATGCAAAATAATTGTGCACTTTCGTGATAGCTTTCAAGTTACGACCTCCGAAGTTTTATATCCATATCACAGATATTTTGAGTACTAGGAGGAGGGAACAATTCATCATGAGCTTCATTTTACAGAGACACATGCAAGAGGTCATGGCAAGAGGTGAGCATGACTGGACAGAGCCAGTCACCAAAGGGTGCTGCTTGTCTTTACGACTTCGAATTACTCCGATTGTATGGCCCTGCTCAACAGTCAAAATATCCCGTTAGTTAATTTGGCTCATGTAACTAGACATCACTGAATTGTATTCCGAGGAGGGGATGAGGACTAAATAATATTAAATTTAATTGCCTAGCATTGTGTCCAACACATGGTAACTGTTCCGTAAAAATGGTTACATTGGCCTCAGAGTACCAGTCACGTGATTATTAACCAAATAAAATAGGCTTAATGTGCCAAAAGGGAAAAACGTTATATGTAAATTTGTTATATATGAAGTACATATATTAAAGTTTACATAAAGCAAATTTCTGAATTTATCTAATTCAGGTTGAGCATCCCTTATGTGAAATGCTTGGGATCAGAAGTGTTTCAAATTTTGGATTTTTTAAAAACATTGGAATATTTGTATATACAAAATGGGATATTTTGGGGATGGGTCCCACCTCTAAACATAAAATTCATTTATGTTTCATCTATACCTTATACACATAGCCGAAAGGTAATTTTATACAGTATTTTAAACAATTTTTGGTTGAAACAAAGTTTTGGCTGCATTTTTGACTGTGACCTGTTACATGAAGTCAGGTATGGAATTTTCCATTTGCAACATCACTCATAAAGTTTTGGATTTTGGAAAATTTCTGATTTTGGATTTTCTAATCAGGGATGTTCAACTGTAGAAACACTCGGGACTTCCCCAACCACAATATTTCTGTACCTGTTTCCATTCACAACTTTGTTATACCTAAGTGCCTTTTATTGATGACACACCTCACCGTGTTTAGAATTTGTTTCTCTATCTAATTTCACCCCCGAATCTCTCAAGTTCTTTTGAACAAATTTCCTTCAGTGCAGTCTTCCACTTTTGGCTTCTTGAAAAAGGCTAGTGGCAAAGTGTCTTCAGCAGGACGGCATTCTTCCGGCAAATGGATGGTCACCAGCGAACAGCTGCTCTCTAGAGCTAAGCTGAGGGTTCCACCAGTGTTTGGAACAGGAAAATCTCTCATTGGAATATGTAAAAACATTCTTGAGATGGAAGAGTCGAGTTAGTAATGCCCAGTTTTAAAATTGGAGACCTTATGAAAAAGAAGTGGAGTTGTAGTTGTATTGGGGAGTCACCCAAGAAGACAGTTAGAATCACCATTTCAAAACTGTACCCGGTTCATACTCTTAGCTTTCCGCTAGATTCCGTGCCTTCTTTTATCTATGGTTCAATAAAAAGAATTAGAGATTATCTCTACAAAGAAAACTGCCATAGAGTTGAGGAAAGAAGAGAACTAAAATGTACCACTAAATGGTATCACAAGAAGTTTATGTTTGTCTGTCCTGATAAATTACAAAATCCCCAAAAGACAGAAACTATGTCTCACTTGTATTTACTTTTCTAATTTTAACTTGTTTTTCCAGCTTTACTAGAACCTGGTAAATGTTTGTGGATGAATGTATGTATGTATGTATGTATGTATGGATGGATGGATGGATGGATGATGGATGATAGATGGATGGATGATGGAGGATGGATGGATAGATGGATGGATGGATGGATGGATGGATGATGGATGATGGATGGATGGATGGATGGATGATGGATGATGGATGGATGGATGAATGGATGGATGATGGATGGTGTATGTATGGATAGATGGATGGTAGATGGATGGATGATGGATGATGGATGGATGGATGGATGGATGGATGATGGATGATATAGTTGGATGGATGGATGGATGAATGGATGACAGATGGATGGACAAATTAACTAGGAAAGGCATAATGCTCCTAAACCAGGTAAATGTTATCCAAACACTAGTGGAACAGTTTGGTAGACAACATGAAATTAAGTTAGTGAAGTCCTTTATCTTTAAATATGATAAAATTTGAAAATTATTGTTATGCTACTGTTACAGAGGATGAAACACACATACATACACATCCCTTACACTTCCTATGCATGACATGAGATAAAAAAAATTCATTATAAGTTTTCAAGATGGATATAATAAAGAGCTTTGGGAGGGAAGATGTTCAGTAAAAGACAATACCAATTTATACCATCAGCCAAGATCTGCTACTCTTGAGATTGCATATTAAATCACAAAGACTTTTTTCTCTCTCTCAGTAAAATTCAGTGATGATGTTGCTTGGGCAGATGAGCACAGGGTGAACTGAGAGAGACTTTGGGAAACATGACAGCCCCATTTTAGTTTTTAAGAAGAAACTCTGGAATGTTCTAATAAACAATTTTTAATTTCAACCATGATTACCTGGGTTAGGGTTATGGGATGATTGCTTAAGTTTCATTTAGGCTATGCAGAGAGAAGGTTTTCAACATCAAGAAAACAGATAATTTTGGGAAGCCCACCAGTGGCATAGCAGAAACTATATTTATTTATCTTTACAGAAAAAGATTAGACTGGATTCCAAGAGTCTAAAGTTGTACTCAGGCGCTTCTGATTCTTTCTCAATTGATAATATAAAAGTAATTTCGTGGGATGTTTTAGACCTCCAGTGTTCTCCGCCCTACAAATCTAAAGGTACCAACTTACAGCAGTGTGTCTGCTATCTATTGTACCCCGGATATTCTTTCTGAGAAGGTTTTGTGCTTCATTCATTCACCCCAGGACCTGTATAGAAGAAGTCGGGATTTGATGGGGCAAAAGGAATTCATTTCTGTTTGCCCACCTCAAAAATGGTAACAGTGCTGCTGTTTTATTAGACTTCATGGAGCATGATCTTGAACAAGGCAGTGCAGACATTTTTTAGAGAAACAAGGCTCCTTTTGCTGTGGACCTGCAACATCAGCATCCCCTGGGAGCCACTTAGAGATGAAGACTTTTCAGCCCTACCCCAGACCTGCTGAATTAGAATCTGCACTTTAACAGAAGTCCTCAGGTGATTTTATGCAGCTTACAGCAAGAATGTAAGTGACAAGGGAGGCTTTATGCAGAAACTCCTTTCATCTGCTCCTCTGTTTCTCAGTATGTCTCCAGCTGTGTTTCACCTAAGGCAATGAGCTCTGCAGGTCCACATGCTGGCTCCTGTGAGCTCAGCAAACGGCCAGAGCTCTGGGAGCCTGCCCTGCTGCTCAAACCGAAAGACAATCTATATGGAAAGACAACCTCATGCCGAAAGACAACCTCATTGTCTAGTTCTGTCTTCTGTCTGTTGTGGGTTGCTGTGGTCATTGTGAAGATGCCAAATAGAAAAGAAAAGCCAAACGTGGTCAGAAAATGGATTCTGTGGATTCATAACTCCTGACCTTAGAGAGGGGAGGCACGTGGATTATGCCCAGCCATCACATCACCTTTGCATCTTCCCAGGCATTTGGGACCAGCAGAACAGGGGATTCCTGCCCTCTGCCTGCCTCCTCCTCCTGCCTGCCTTGGTCCGTCACTCCACAGTCCTCCCTCCTGTTCGGCACACATCTCTGGGAGGGGCTTGCTCACCTTTAACCTTTCCTCTCCTCTCCCCCATAGCTCCAGCCTCTTCTCAAAGGATGTCTCCCATCCTCGCGGATGAAGGGCACATCAAAAAGAGTGGCAGATTTCCAGGTTAGGAGAGATTTAGTGGAGTGCACTGCAGCCAAATTAATGCTGGCTGTAATGTAGTTTACCTCATTAAACAATGCACACCAAGATCCTGTCTGCTGTAAAACAATTGGTCTCTGAAGCCCAGTATTCATCTTCCAGGGTTGCTGGGAGATAATAAATGGGTAATACTCCGGTGATAATGGTAATGGAGTCACGGCTCAGAGCTAATATTATGGCAAAGTAGTAATTATTTCAAAAGTAAACAAGGGGATGGTTGGGCTGCCGGCAGAATTCAAGCCTGTTGAAAGGGTTCAGTGAATTTCCTCAGAGGCAAAGCCTGGGACTGACTGAGAGGGGAGGACGAAACTCCAAATCTCCCTGCGCGCTCGGATTTCCTCTGGCTGTGGAGGGACGAAGACGTCCAAGCTTCTACTTGCCCTGCTTCTGGTTTATAGGGGAGGACAGGTGGCTTGAAGCCTCTGCCTGTGGGTTCCAGAGAGATGGACTAGCATTGGGACCCAGCCCACCTCTGTCGCCACAGTGTAGCCCTCAGCCTGAGATGCTGAGACTAAGTGTGGCTTTATCAGGGAGTGAGAATGTCCACAAATGGGCTGAAGACATAGACCTCTTCACAGGATGGGCTTCTCTAAGTTTCTGCCATTTTGATGGGTTCAATGGCCCAAAGGCAGAGCCAGTAAAGAGCTCATTATCAGGACAAAGTTTCAGGGCTTTGTGATTCTGGAACTACCCGAATCTGACAGAAGCTCCGGGATCACCATGACATACTGAGATCTGAAAGAGAAGCCTTGAGATCAGATGGCAAACAGAGGGCACTGGAAAGGCCCTCGGGTAGCCCAGGCCATCGGCCCACCTTGCCTTGACAAAGGAAGCAAGTGCAGAGGGACAGGGAAGCCAAGATGAGGAGCAAAGGACCACAGGACGTCTAAGTGAGCGTCTGGCATTTCCTCGGATGATGGACCCATGCTCTGGATGTTCATTGCTGAGGATCAGACAGCTCCAAAACAGGGGCTTACACCAACAATGGCCATCTTAGTTTTCTGCTCATGAATCTGGGGTGGAATCAGCTCAACCAGCAGATCCCATCAGCGTCTTCCATGAGGTTGTGGGTCAGACCGACGGTGACTGGGGTCCTCTCTAGGGCTGCTGTACTTCCAGACTCTGACAGATGGGCCTGGGGATCTGGGCCCCTAGTCTCCCCTCTCTTGAAGATCTCTCCATGTGGTGTCCCTAGGAACAACCAGCAGAAGCTGGGTGGCCTTCTGTAAACTGGCCTTGGACATCATGGAAGATAGATGTGATGTGATTGTTTCTACCTCACTCCATTCTTTCAGAGGGAGTCATTAAGGCCAGCCGTTCTCCAGGGCAGGGGATTAGACTGCCACGGATGAGAGGGACACAGAGAATTCTCAGACACATCTGAGCACCAGCACAGCCCACTGCTTCTTTCTGGCTTGCTTCGCCTTTCTATGGCAGTGCTATGGTTTCCCTGCCTCTGATTTTGATTCAAAGCCTTTTCATTGCTCTGTCCATCCCTACGTTGATTCAAGTAAGTCTCTCCCCATCATCTCATCCTGATAACACTAGTAATCATGGCTGCTGTTGATTAGTGCTCCATTATGCTTACAGCGGATGTGGAATAGTTATGCAATCTCACTTTTAGAGGTATGTATTTTTCCCAATTTACAATTGAAGAAGCACTGACAAATGTGAAGCAGATGGAAACACAGGTCTGTTCGATTCCAAGTCGATTATCTTTCCCCAGTGCTGTTTTCCTTCTAAGTAAAATTAGTTTCTATAGATGCCATACGACCTAATAAAAAATTGCCACAAAAGTTATTACTAAATAACTTTGGAAAAATCGCTGATCCTCTCTGAGCTTTAGTGTTCTTATCTGTAAAATGAAGATTACAATGGTACTTACCTTATTATGAAGATTAAATGTGATCACAGATGTAGAGCACTTCACTCAGGCTTGACAAAGAATAAATGCTCCAGAAAAGTTAGCTAATGATACTTTTTCATGCCTTCAGTGACAACAAAATCATTTTTCAAGCATAGGCTTTATTTGTGAACAGCCATTTGAATCAAACTATCATAAATTAAGCGACTTATACAATTTTATGTGTGTGTGTGTGTGTGTGTGTGTGTGTGTCAAAAACTGAGGGCTGACTTTTTAAACCAGATCGAAGACATTTCTATGACATGTATTCCAAAAAGGTTCACAGCAATGGCAGATCAGTGACTACTTCCTGGGGGTATACTAAGCAGTTCTGGTATTTGTCAAAAACACCATATTTTTGAAATAGACTGCATATGCAGAGGTGAATATTAATCAGTTGCAAATTTTCCCAGGGGGTTCACTTTTAAAAACACTAATAATGGGATAATAAACAGGCCCATATAGAATTGTGTGGAACTATGTTGGAGAATCTACCCTGTCAGAAGGCAGTGCTTCTGGTGGGGTGGTCTCTGAGCCCCATGTGGTTCAGCCTGGATTACCTCAGCTAATTGATAAAAGGCCCAAGGGACTTTTGTAAGGCAAATGAATTAGTGCTGTATAGGGACAGGAAGAAAAAAGAAAAGTCGGAAAAAACAGATTCCTTTTGATAGTTTTGTTTTTCCTATTTCAGTGCTACCAAAAGTACTACATTCTAGGCATCCGCTAATTCTGAAATGTGACCACCTTTCAATACAGTTTAGTTGTAAACAAGAGGAAGACATTCTGGAGGCTGGAGATGCATAATGACTAGGCAGACACACACATACACACGCACACACACACGCACACACACACAGTGAACACTTAAAGCCTGATGAGGGTTTGATAACCCACCTTGCTTCCTATTGATGCATCATTGCAGGATTCCAACATTCCTCATCTCCTTGAGGGGTCAGAAGATGATTCTAATAAAATTTAATGAAGATGGAAGCAGAGGTGACACCCCCTGCATTAGAAAACCCATGTGGGTTGACTTTAGAATCTGGGCTTCGTTCCAGGAGTTATCCCATTGACAACTAGGGAATGTCATGACTCAGACTTCTGCTACCACAGAGTCTTCAGATCATATGACACTCTCTGCATCACAGCAAAGGGGAGAACCACATTAGTACATGCAGGCATATTGCCTGCTGGTTCACCAAAGGCCTATACTGCCTTAATTCAATATCTGTCTCAGCTAAACATCTCTTACTGGAATCTAACCTTGAAAATCTATTTCTAAAGGCTCAGTTTATGACTATAAGATTGTCACAAACACATATTACACGTTTGCAAAAGTAACAAAGTTATGAAGAAAAATATAAATGACATACACTTCCAACAGTGAGCAATAACCACTAATTAATTTTTTGATAGAAAAATTGAGATTCACTTTTGAAAGTGCCGAGATTTCAGAGTCCATCTCAACAGAAAAGAAATATCTATGACAGAGTGGTCCCTTTCTCTTATCGTTGAAATGATTATTACTATAACATGTGAAGTATTTTTGAAACTATGAAATTATAATTATGGGATTCCGAGAGGTCCTTAGGAGATACCGAAGGAATTCAAAAGAAATGTAGCAAATTGGGTAGGGCTCATTTGACCACGATCTTCTGATCAACTTAAGGCATGCCACCTCTGCTTCACAAACAAATGGTGTGCTACAGAGCGATTTCGGACAGAAACAAGGAGAGGGTGAAGAGGCAGGGAGCAGAGTTGGTGATGGTAAAATATGGGTTTGAAACCAGCTGAACTAAGGAGTATGCAATGACATGTTTTAGTTGAAGGTGCTGATTGATGCAAATATTCTCCTCCTGAGAAGATGCTGCCCCCATCGGAGGCAGGATTCATGCAAAGGGGGGCTCAGATGCTGCCACAGAATGCTGTGTGCTACAGAAACAAACTAACCAGTGACACTAACCAAAAACAAACTGCCCCATAGGTAGAACCAGAACCAACAGCAGACCAGTGAGCATGACCAATAAACCAGGGCAAGAATCAGAGTTTTGTTAACCCCAGATAAGAGTGACTCCGAAAATGCCCAAGTGGGCAGAGTATAGAACCGTTTGAATAATAAAGATGGAGGCAGAGATGCCAAACATGTCACTGCATACTCCTTAGTTCTGCTGGTTTCAAACCCATGTTTTACCATCACCAACACTTTTGAATTCCTTAGGTATCTCCTAAGGACCTCTCAGGTCAGGGACAAGGCAAGAAAGTTTCTTGCTGTAGCTGAGGTTGAAAATAAGGTGAGCCATAGCTGTTGGGCACAGCACAGCATCTCTAAGCCAGGAAGGCGCCCTGTGGGGGTGGCAGGGGCCACTCTTGGAAGACAAGAAAAGTGGGCATCATTAGCAATGGATATGAAAACTACCATCATTGCAACTTTACAGAGTGCTGAGAAGAAGCACCAGAAAGAGAGTATGGATAAAAATAAGAATTTTAATAATAGCAGTCAGAGCCTTGAGGAGTCTGTCTTTATGTAGTGCAGGGATTGGCAGACTTCTCTAAAGGACCAGATGATGAATATTTCAGGCCTTGCCAACCATACCTACAATCTAGTTGCAACTACTCAACTGTGCCATGGCAAGACAAAAGCAGCCATAAACAAATGGGCATGGCTGTATTCTGATAAAACTTTATTTAGAGACAATGACATTTTAATGTCAAATAATTTGCACAAGCCATAATGTATGATTCTTCTTTAATTTTTTTCAACCACTTAAAAATTTAAAATTCACTGTGAGCTCACAAGCTATTCATAAACCCATCTGCCTTAATCTGCTGAATCCTAGTGTCATGAAATGAGGCAACAAGAGTCAACACTGGCTTTGAGAATCTTAAATCCTTTGGAAGTCAAATATCCTGGTCCTATTCTTTTTTCTTTTTTTTTTTTTTTCTTTTGAGACAGAGTCTCGCTTTTTCGCCCAGGCTGGAGAGTCTCGGCTCATTGCAACCTCTGCCTCCCGGGTTTAAGTGATTCTCCTGCCTCAGCCTCCAGACTTGGTGGAATTACAGGTGTGCACCACCACACCTGACTAATTTTTTTTTTTCACTTTTAATAGAGACAGGGTTTCACCATGTTGCTGAGGCTAGTCTTGAACTCCTAACCTCAAGTGATCTGCCCGATTCTAAAACTAGCATCAATTCCATCGTTCCTTTTGCCTGGCAATTTCCCTTTTGATTCCTGCACTGCCCAGTTGTATCATAACCTTTCGCTCTTAAAAAATCAGTTCCAAGGAAGCTGAGGCAGGAGAATTGCTTGAACCCAGGAGGCAGAGGTTGCGGTGAGCCGAGATTGTGCCATTGCACTCCAGCCTGGGGAACAAGAGCGAAACTCTGTCTCAAAATAAATAAATAAATAAATAAATAAAATCAGTTCCAGCATCAACTCTCTTCCCTTCCCTAAACTCCATTCCACCGTAGCATTTGTGAAATGGTTAGGTGAATTTTCAGATTAATTACGCTGCTTAAATAAATGTAAGACTTAGCAAACAATAATGAGAACAAATGATAATTGCTGTTGTTATAACAACGGTCATAAACAGTGCTTACGTTATTTGCTTTTTGAGTTTGTGTTGCAAAAATTTAGAAACACCTTTTTCTTAGAAGATTGCTCTGTGGTGGGTTCACACGTCTCCTCTCTGCCTTTTATATTTTCTTGGCACTGCCCAAAAAAATATGTGTAAGTGATACAAAACATTTAATAAAGAGTAATGTGCACAATGTGTTCGTATTTACAAAGCACCGGCAATGTATTGTTGCTAATCTTCATATTCTGATCCTATTTTACAGATGAGGTAACAAAGGTTCAGAGAGGTTAATTGGTTTGTTAAGTGTCACCCACTTAGCAACTGGCGGAGCAAGGAGGCAAACCAAGTGTTCTGACCAAAGTGCTCTTCACTTCCCATGTTCCCTGCCCCCTCCTGTAGTTATGCGTGAGCTGGGACATCAGGTTAAAAGCTTTCCTTGCCCGAGTGTAGACCACAGGCAGCCCAGCTGCAGCAGCGACAGGTGGGTGACTCGCCCCAGCTGTGGTGGGTGACCTGTCCCACCCGTGTGCCCGGTCCCAGTTCCTTCCATGAACACTGGATGATCAGTTGTCAGCTTCCCCACAAACTCTTTGCCTTCTCTCCTCCTCTTTTCCCCTAGTGTTTGCCAATGTGGTATATATCATCAGATGGTGAAATAACTTACACTCGCCCCTCGGAGCGCTTGGCAAGCACCTCCCTTCCTTTCCTTGCACAGTGGGAAGTTTATAGTCAATATGAATTGTAATTGCTCTGAAAGGCTGACTTCTCAGTGCTCTCCAGCTGCAGCGCTCTCCCGGGCGAGACGCGGGTAGGGTGACAACAACGCAACATGAAGTTTTTAATTCCCTTTTGTGTCTCTGTTGGATCTGGGAAGAGACACTGCTGTGAACCTCCTGGCTCTCTTGCTCTGCTTTCCACTTGCTTGGCAGCCACATCGCCTAGGGATAGCAGCAGACGGGTCTCCTCCCGTGGCGCTGCCCTATCCATTAGCTAGGCAGAGGGGAGAGCTTTCATTTGAAAAGTGCATGAAAACTGCATCACAGCTGATGTTTAAGCGTCAAAGGAGGGCAGCAGCATCTTGATATTATCAAGGCCTGTGGACAGCGCCAACTCTATTTCCAAGTCACTTTTTTATGGAAGTAGGAATGCAGACTGGTATTCAGCTCATAGTAGCCTCCACCTCCTGGCCTCAAGTGATCCTTCCGCCTCAGCTGGGACTGCAAGTGCACATCACCAACACCAGCTAATTAAAAAAAAAACTTTTTTTGTAGAAATGTGGTCTCACCATGTTGCCTTGGCTGGTCTCGAACAGCTGTGTCCAAGTGAGCCTCCTTCCTTGGCCTCCTGTTGTGCTGGGATCACAGGCGTGTGCCACCACACCAATCCCGAGCATTTTTTTTATATCAGGCCCAGGGCATGCATGTACATGAGCTGACTCATGTAGTCCTTACAACAAGCCAGGAATATACAACCTTTCATGGTCTTCACTTGACAGAGGAGACAGTGAAGGCTCAGAGTGGGTGGGCAAAGGCACAAGGTGCGGCTGCTTGGAGAATGGTGAGCATAAAGGGAGCCTTCGGGTTCATCCCATTATGCCTATGATTAAGCTCCAGGCCTAGGTTCTGGAAGCCAGTCCAAACCTGGAAAGACACTGCCAATGCAGCCAGACCCGACTGGGTGCAGGTCCCAGCTCCACCTCTGACTTGACCTCCCGCAAGTTACCTAACCTTTCTGAGCCTCACATTCCCCATTTTCTCAATATGGATAATAATATACCATTATTACCTACTTCATAGTGCTGCTCTAAAGATAAACATGCTGATACAGGTAAAGTGCTCACAGATAATTTAAAAAACAGGAAGCCTTTGCTGCTACTGTTTTTAATCATCTCTATTAGCTTTGCAGTTCCCCACTCAGCATGTTCCCCTCCAATCAATCCCTTTGTACTCGAATGAGAAGATACATCGACTCTCAGGCATCAGCTTCCTCTGTCTTTCTGTACTTTCTTACAGACCAGCTTCTAAGTAACTTATTTGTGTTTAATTGTCATTTATATTAGACACAGAGCTAATTAACCTTCTATTGGGATTCTCCTGTACAGATTAAATGACTTGCTCAAAGCAGCGCAGATTCTATGACGGCCGTTGCCATGGAGGGAAGGTTGCTGCTCTCCTGCCTATATGGCAATAGATAAAGTAGGTACTCTAACAGTGGAATTTTTAGCCATAGAATAATGAGGGCAAAAGAGAGCGAATGGCTCCTTGAGTGAATATGCCAAGACTTGCCATGTGGTCCTTCTATCCACAGAGGTGGCTGCTGCTAGCCATTTATCTTAGATGGTTGAACCACTCTCCTCCCCGGAGCCAGACTCTGCGCCATATAACGTGACATGATATTGCAATAGGACATGACAAAATACTAGCTTCTGAATCTATAGATTATCATGAATTCAGATCTAGTCCAACATAGTTTAGAAGTCCAGTTTCCCTGGGGAGTTATGAACTCTCAAACTTTGATCTTCTCATCTGTAAAATACAGTTGATAGTCATGCTAACTGCATCTAGTTGTTGTAATCAAATGAAAATATTTTAAAACCTAAGAGAAGTAAAAAATATAAACTATAAAGAATCTAGCCCCCAAAAGGGTGATATAGATTAGCAATGCCTTCACTAACTAGACTAATCCATGTTGAATTTTCTTGTTAGTATTGAAACAGAATAAATAATGAATTCAGAGTGAAACCTGTGGAACCAGGTTCCCCCTTAAGTCTTGGCCATATTGCATGCTAGGGTGTACCTGTGAGCAAGTGGTCTAAGTGAGCACTCCGTGTCTCAGTTCCTTTATCTGCAAAAGAGCAGCAAGAACACCTACATCATAAGGCTGTCAAGAAAACTGAGGAGTTCACACATGGAAAACACTTAGAAGAGTACCTGGAACATAGCCAAGCTACCATAAAAATATCAGATACTATGCAGAGGAAGAAGAGGAGAACGGGAGGAGGTAATTGCGGTGACGAGGATGATAATACCTCTTTCAGTTTTGCATTTCTCACGTGGTTAGAATCTCACCATTACAGGCTGCTGCTACTGCCCTGATCATAGCCACCTTCATTTTCAGGCATATACTACTCATGCCTCACCTAAGAATCCAGGCTTACCGGAAGGTCCTAGGGTTCCTTCCTGCTCTCCACATGACAGCAGTGAAGTGGGGCTCCCATCAAGAGGTCCTGATAACCATGACAACATGAGCAGCGTCACTCTACTGAGGGTGTCATTGCCATGACAACACCTGAGTGACCCAAACCAAGAGGTCTAGGACACTGTGGTGTTGCAGAGAGAAGGCAGGTCAGCACACTAGGAACGTGATCACTCGAAAGCAGGACAGCGGCTGCTCAGTGAGGGCAGCTGGAAGCAGAACTAAAGACACCAGAATGACGCAGAGGAAAACACTGTGGTCACTCTCGCTCATTTGCTCCAAATTCTCAAGAGCCATGAGTTCTGGGTAGAAAGCGGGTGCAGAAAGGGATGGAAGCGATTCTTTCCTATTCCCCGTCTTATGCAATGTCCTATCAATCAACTGGCTTTCCCTCTCCAAGAAAGGAGTGCCTCTAGGGCAGTGGTGGCAATGGGAATGGGTTTGTTAAAACTCTGAAGAGCAGCATTTTAGATGGATACCCAGGAAGTCAACTGCAAGGCAGGATTAGGTGAGCAAGTTATGGTGGCAGGTAGCTTTTCCATGTTGGCGAGTTCTCCCTCATCCCTAACCTTATTCAAGCCTAAACACTGAGGCAGCCTGTGTCCTCTGCCCCCTTGATTTAGAACTCACACCACTGAGGCAGCAGGGATGGTCACAGAATTCCCAGGACAGGGAGCTAAGTAGAGTGGAAGTATTTTCCTCGGAGCCCTTCTCTCCCGAGAATACGACTTGGGTGGTGTTTGTCTACTTTCTGTGGCATTGGTTCGCCCCTCCACTTCTACTCCCTTCAGAGCTTCTCCTGGACAAGGAGGAGTCTTCACTTGGAAACTCATGTGTGGGCCAGAGGGGGTGGCTTCAAAAGGCTGACTTGGTTCCCCCTCTGGCTTCTTTTTTGAAAAAGAGATACATTAATACACGCCGCTTCAGGTGAGTATCTGGTCATGCAGAGTTAAATATAAAGGACTTTGAGAACTCCTGCCCTGGTTCTTGGGGAGGGATTGGAGATGAGCAGAAATCATTCTGTGTCCCCTGCCCCTTCTCATAAGCTGGTTCACACTCCAAGCAATGTTTCCCGTAAGTGCTACAACTATCAATCCCCAGTGGAATCCTCATTAGGGCTGGCAGCAGATAGTCTCACTTCCAGACAAAGCACCTAGTGTCAGCCACAGTCAATTGCTTTAGCAACAGAGTGACTTTCCTTCCAAATTCCCAGAGCACCCAAAAGCCACACACAAAAATTTTGAGGTCATTTGGATGAAGATCAAAATGTATAGGTTGCTCAGCAAACAGAGGCCAATCTTGGCTAACTCTTTCCCCTATTTTATCTGAGAAAGAAGAACAACTGAGAACACGGAGACAAGTAATTTCACCGTAATAATAGCCAGGAAAGGATCAAGGGACATTAGGCTGCAGACTGGACTTCAGAGAAAAAAATCCTGAACTCACACTCCCCTCCAACCACCAACCCTCAAAATTCTGTCTCCCTTTGTAGCAAAACTTCTCAGCAACATTAATTATTCCCTCAACTTCTCTAACCCATTCTCCCTCTTTCTAATTACTCCTTTACCTACTGTCTTAGTCAGAGCCCTTCCCAATGTCTCATGTGTATAACTGCATTTTGCAGAATCTCAGCCTAATCTCCCTGGACTTCTAAGCAACACTTGTGCTGTAAGCAAACCTGCTCTTTATGAAACGCTCTCCTTCACTTGGTTTTGAGATTTCCCTCCCATCTCCCAGTTGCCTTTGCTGGATCTTCCTTTTCCTGATGCTGGGCTATGGGAGTGCCACTGTTTCTGGCCCACAGAGCTGTTGTCTGCCTTCACTCTGCAGGTGGAATAGCCGACTTCTGGCTCTAAACACCACCTGTATGGTTAGGATTACCATATGCATTTTTCTAGCTCCCTGGCATAGCCAACTATCTACTCGACATTTCCATTTGTATATCTAAAGGACCAAAGTCCTTCCTCCCATAAGCCTGCTTTTCTTGGAGTTCTTGATGGCCAAGAATGGGATATTACTGGTCACCAGCAGCCCAAGCCACAAATTTTAGAGTCACTCTTGATTCCAAACTCTTTCTCACAAACTTCATCAAATCAGTCAATGAACTTTCTAGCTTCAGGTTCAGAATATACTCCAGATTAAACATAGTCTTATCATTGTAAATCTTCACACTGCAGCCCATGACATCATCATTTCTTGATGGACGAAATCAGCAGTATCCTAAATGGTATACGCACTGCTATCTTTAGGTCCCCCTTCCTCCATCTTTCTCTTCAAGGTTAAAATAATTCTTTAAAAACATTTATCCAATTATTTTGCTCTACTGCTTAAAACATGCTGTTGTATTTTTCTTAGAACAGATCCCACAGTTGTACACATGGTTTCCATGTTCATGCATGAACTGACGATAGGGGGGTCTCATCACAGCATCCCACATCACTTCCCTGAGCATCAGAATTTTTGCTGTTCTTCATAGGCCCCAAATGCATTACCCACTCATGGCCTCAGATTCGCGGGTACCTCTGCCTGGAACACCCTCTCTTCATACGGCCCCTTTGCATCTCATCTTGCCTGGGTCTCTAGGCTCCATGATGACCTGGCTTTCTTGCAGCACTAAAGTAACTCTCTAATGAAAGCAGCTCCTCCTAGCTTTCTTCACCCATGTCTTTTTTTAAATTTTTTTCTCCATGGCACTATCTCTCCCTGGTATTGGGTTGCATATTTATTTATTGAATATTGCCTACGTTCCCATATTGCCACCCCGTGAGGTAAAGATGCATTCACCATGCAATCTGCAGCACCTAAGTACACACTGTCATGCTTTAGCTACTCAATAAATATCTATCGAATAAAAGATGATCCATTCTGCCTATTTATCATATATCTGCTGTATTCTGTCATTTTTGTTCAATCTTATAAATCCCTCTTCTCTTAAAAAAATGAGTCTGGAGTTATGATCATTTTTGTAGAAAAGAGAGCTAACCGTTTTCGGATCCAAGATGGCCGTTTAGGAACAGCTCAGGATTGCAGCTCCCAGTGAAAGCGCAGAGGGTGAGTGGACGCCGTGTTTTTATTGCCCACAGACTAGGAAATTCCCGGGCAGAGGTGCTCCACCGTCACCAGCGCGGCTGTTTCGGCCAGTGCGGCTG
>NW_016107315.1:12673397-12708737 GCF_001604975.1 Cebus imitator
GGGTGGGGAGCTGGGGGGGATAGCAGGGGGAGAAATGCCGGATGTAGGTGGTGGGGAGGAAGGCAGCAAATCACACTGCCAGGTGTGTTCCTATGAAACAATTTTGCATGTTCTTCACATGTAACCCAAAAAAAAAAAAAAAAAAAAAAAAAAAAAAGGAAAAAAAAAAAAAAAAAAAAAGAAAAGAGAGCTAACCCACATGGATCAGTAGGCAGAAATAAATCAGACATCAGCTAGTCCATAATACCCTACCTATTGCCACGCAGGAGAAAAGCTGGACAGAGAACCCCTCGTTCTCACAAATAGGCAATAAAGGAGGCCAATCCAGACACCTGGGAGTTCTTCTCAGCCTGTCCTCCACCCTCACTCCCATCCCAAATTGGACCGAGCATCAGGTCATGTCAGTTTGGCCCCCAACATATCTCTAAGCCTCACCCTCTCTTCTCCACTCGCACTATCCCAGGACCTTTTTCCTTGACCTTTTACTGCCTCCCTGAAGGTACGTCTTCTTACTCTGGACCACAGGAAGACTTGGTCTATGGACAGCTACTCACTTACTACCACTGGTATACCTTCAGGGGCAGGAAGAAAAGAGGTTTCTGCTCCTGCCACAGACACAGGCTGCAGAAGAAATCTGTGAGGTGAGGTTTCTCTATCTTCCACTGGGAACATGTGGGATTAAACCCAAAACACCTCGTCTCTTATTGCCAGGGTGAGTACAGGCATGCACATCCCTTCCTGCTCCCCCAACATCATCAGGCTCTCCAGCCCATTCGTTCCCCGCTGGCCAAAATCTCACTCACCCCCACCTTCCACACCCATCCACTGGGCTCTCTGGAACACCCACACCATGAGCAAGATGCTCCCCAAGACCATCAGCCTCCAGACAGAGCACTCCCTGAATTGCCCTCATTTATTTAAACCCAGCTGTTTCCTGAGGGCAGCGCCTCCTCGGTAGCATTCTCAAGAAACTGCTGGGTTGTTTGCTTTGGCACGCAGAGGTTGGGGCTCTGATCCTCCTTGTAGCGAAGGATCCTCCTCAATGGAGATCTTTACTCTTTCACACTTCTATTAAGTAACCCTGCTTGTTGGAAACTCCTGCCACCTGCCAATGCTGCCCCACCCTCTCTTCTTTTCTGCCAATGACTGATATCGTGAGTCCCTCAAGATTCATCCAGGGCTTTTTGACACTTGGCTCACAGCCCAACTTGTCACCAGCCTCAGCCATTACCTGGGGTGAGCGCAGCGCTCCTTGTGATGAGTCCTCAGACATCTGCGCTGTCACCTCGTCCTCTCATGGGCCTTCCCCTCTGTCTCAGCAATAAGCCCCTGACATTGGCCTGAACTTGTCATTCTGTGAAGTCACTAATTAAGAGATCGTGATTTCTGACTGGAAACTTGTGCCTTTCCAGCATGCTTGCTCAAGTACTCAAACTATAATCTCATGTTTATTTTATTCACTCAATTTTGAAACAAATATGTATCGAATGCATATAATTTGAGAGGCAAATTGGTGCTAAGCGTTGGTGCACACAGTGGTGAGCAAGGATAGGCGTGCTTCCTGCCCTCATGACGCTTACAGTCTAGTGCAGGCAGGGAAGGTTTTAAACAGGTTCTGTCGCCATGTGGCTGTGTGGTTGTGCCTTGAGCATGCTGGCTGAGTCCTGATCCCATGTCTTTGTAGCCACTGTGAACCCTGCCAGGAGTGCTCCTGCCAAGCTATCCAAATGTCTGCCCCTCTTTTATGAGGTATCTCTTTAATGAGTCAATTCTACCCAGTCTACTTAAGACTATAACCCCTCAAACACACACCCGATTGTCTCTTTGCTTCTTACCCTAAAGCAATTACCATACAATATATTACAGGGCTTCCTTATCCATTGGCTGATTTTCTCTCCCTCCCACGATCATACAAGCTCTGGGCAGCCAAGGCTTTGGGCTGCTTTGTTCACTCATGGATATTTAGCATGTCATAGAGTTGCCCAGCACACAGTAGGTGTTCAACAAGTAATTACTGAACAAATAAGTTAATCAAAATTGCTTTACCAAAAGGTTTTCCTGGGGACAAAATCCATACCATTTTCTCTGCTTCAATCCTTTTCTGGACTGGTAGGTGTCAAAATAAATAAATCAATGAGGGAGAAAGCCATTTGTCTTTTTCTATCATGCAGATAACTGGCCAGATATCTTCAACCACAGTCACTTCAGTGAAGCACTCCATAAAGGGCAAGGCAGTGATGCAAGAATTAGGGGAGGAACAGCCTCCCTGGTTGCAAATCAGTTAAACAGGAGTCCTGAATCTATTATGGAAGAACTGCAAAGTCCAAAGTCATTCTGCTTAACTCTGGGTTAGAAGAAAGAAGAGGGGTTTGTTTTTCAGGGTAGGGTGGGAGTAGGGGACGGCAGTAAGCAGAGAAGAACCCACCACTGTTGAGTAGGAGTAAGGGGCAAGATGATTCTCCCAGGGAAGGGGCCACATGTTCAGGGCTCGGAGTTCCAGTACAATAGGCAGGCTGTGGCTGTGCCATGGTGTTTGGGGAGCAGGTAGCAGGCTGGGGCCTTGATCTTAGAGGAACTGAGATGATCCTCTGCTCTGTTCCTTTCACTTATCCTGGTTCTGGAGAGAAAAACATTTTACACAGCTAGGAAGATGAAGAACGCCAACTCCCACAAGGACAAGTGGGGAAACTGAATGGACTCAGATAAGAAAGGACACGCATACCCTGGAATCTGGCAATTTCTTTTCGTATCTAAAGTTGTTAAGGTGTAAAACAACTTATAATAACAATCAGTGCACAAGACACAGCATAGTATTTAACATGAGGAAAATGTTAAGTCAGATCAGAGAGAGGCTGTGTCCGTCCTGTGCGCCATGGCCATCCGGTTGAAAGAGAGAAAAGAGAAAGGCTGACTCAGTTGGAAGAGCTCAGTTGCCAGTGGGGAAGAGGTCCAACCTCCACGCTAGGCCTCTGTCCTTTGCACTGAGGTGCTCATCTCCAGACCTACTGGAAAGAGCCTGAGGTCGCTGGGGAGTGCAGAATGCACAGACCTGGCACACAGCTGAGCCCAGAGTCTAGAGCAAGGACACAGGTGTACGTAAATTTGTAAGAATGCTATGAGAATGTGTAGAACCTAGGGACCGGGCACCCCAAGCTGGTAGATGGGATGAAACCAGAGAATAGACAGGTCCCAGAGAGCAAGATGAAGCAGTGGGCCAGACATCAAGCAGGAAATCAATATGCATTAAGAATATGGATTTTGGAGTCAAAAAGACTTGGATTTGAGTTTCACCTTTGCCGTTTAGTATTTGTGGGCAAATTCCTTCCCCTGTCCCCTGATTTTCATGTCTTTGTCTCTAAAATAAACATCATGTCTACTTATTAGAACCTCCATGACAATCAAGGAACATAATGTGGATGAAGAAGATTGCTGGGTACAGAGCACATTTACACAGCAGCAGTTCTCATACGAGCGTGCATCACAATCGCCTGGAGGATTTGTCAGAATCGGGCTTCTGGACCCCACCCGTACAGCTCTAACTTGGTAAAGCTGGGGCATGAGTTGGTGATGTTGGTTGGTGCAATGATCCCGGGATTGCCCTTTGAGAACTACACTACCCAGCACAGCAATGAAGCCCCTGCACTCTGGGTGGGAACGGACCCACTGCCTGGCTTGGAACTCAGGTCTGCAATGTGGCACTGCGTAACCAGGGCCCATTAGCCTGGTCTCCCGAAGCCTCATTCCAATGGGAAAACATATTTTAAGTTCTCTCATGGGTAAGGTGGGCTGATAAGAAGACCTGTCTCACATAGCTGTGCAGAACAGATATTACTATGTGTAAATGTTTTTAGAAGAGAGTCTCCCACGTTCTTACACATCCACCAACTGTTAGCTATTGTTATGATTGCATGATACTGCTTCTGGTGTTACTTAGACTTCAGGAAAAATAATACCAGGCAGTCGCCACAGGTCAAAACAAGACTCAGGATCCAAAAGTAGGCGCAAAGTCAGAACAATACACCTGAGGACCTCGCAATGAGGACATTTTCATCTGAAAGTTTCTCCAAGCTTGGGTGGCAGTGCTTCGTGGGTCCTACACAAGAAACCCTCCAAGTCTTTAGCTGGTCTACAGCAGCGTGACTCAAGGAGGTACCCTGGTTGCAATGGACAGTGAGACGTCCCACGAAGGACCGTCTCGTACTCCTGGGGGTGCTGACTCTTATGGGCACCGGTTAAGAGATGGGGTCTCCTGCCTTGTAGGGGATGGCGTTTTAATGAGACTTGCTTCTTACTGAGCCATGGCTGGTTGGCTTCTGTGGGGAGGATGATACAATCTCCTTGCTATTATGTTTCCTTTATTTGTTCCATCAAAACAGTTCTGCATGGTAACGGTCACCAAGTACAGGCATAAATAGCTTAAGACTCCTGAGAGTGTGGGGGAGGATGCTGTTAGCGATGTCTGAATTCTGCAGACATCTGATTCTACAATATTTTTCAAGGGTTTTAAAATAATTGGGTAAAACCACAAACATTGTCTGTGGTATGCACTCCTGCCCTTGGTTTCTAGAATGAGGCTTGATTTCATATGTTCTCGATTCAGCACATTGAACTCATTAATTTCCCCACCAGTCTTTTTATGATTTCTCTCTTCTTTGAAGTAGGAAGTTACACAGCTATAATAACGCTTTAAACCAGATCATAAATATTAAACTTATAAAAACCCTTATTGACACTGGCAAGTTTTACCCTAACTGTCTCTATCTAGCAGTAATTTTACAGTTAAAGAGAATGACAGAGTTAAACAGTGATCTATAAACGTCTTCCTCTGCTTTTCTCTCTCCCACCTTGGTTTGCCTGTCTGTGTTTGAACCACTTGCTTAAGGAGTATCTGGACATCTGTTATCCAACTTGAGGTTGTACCACTGGTTTATCTTTGTCATAACTAATTGATTTACTCTGTATAGATTGGACCTAATGCTGTATGTTTCGCAGCTACTCTGAACGGGAAGCTGGCCACTTTCCATTACGATGCAATTATTTTTTATTCTCCCACCATCAATGACGACTGTAATATCTTTTGCAATGGCAATTACTTGGCCCTCCTGGGACAGCTTCTTGGGGTACTGGGAATTTTAATCAAGCACCTATGTTAATTAGAAAATGGTGAAGATGAGAGTGCTGCTGATTAAGCACCTTTGAATAGCTATCCATTCTGGCAATGGACTGAGTTGAGCTTTTATAAAGATTCAACCTTTTCAGAAAACTTGAGTTTCCTTCCCTTCTGTTCTTTTCTCATGGGTGGGAGTGAAGAGGAGGGGGCTGGCTAAAGGTAAGCAAGCGAACATTACTGGATAATACTATGTGTTGTTATGGGCCAGGAGCTTTCCATTGGTGCACATGTTTAATCCTTGCCATATCCATGGTGGAGAGGTATTATTATCTCGATTTCATGGAGCGTCTAAAGCTCAGACTTGAGTATAGACCAGGAAGACAGTGCGGGGAAGGCCTTTTCTTATGAATTCCTTGGATGGGTTTGGAAAATACAAGCTGCTCTACAGTCAAAACCGACACAAAGACACACATTATATTATGCTTAATTATATAATATAGGTGTTAAGAGAGACTTAATTTTAGGAAATGACTGAAAACTACATCTACAGTATCAGATACTTCCTTATTCAACAATCATTTACAAGACCCCAGAATATCTGGTGCTTTATCAGACACAAAAGATAAAACAAAACAGTGTTTGGGTGGTCCTTGGCTGCCATGATCCCTGGCATGACAGAAATTTGTCAGGGGTCTTTGGGTACCTGTAAGAGCTGCCGTAATTGGAAATGCACACAAAGTGCTGTGGGATCTCCAAGAAATGGATGAGTCAGTCTTCCTGAAGAAAGTCACCAAAGGCTTTCAAACTGGTAGCATTTGAGTATGGTCTTAAAACAAGAGTAGAACTCAAACCAAAAGAAGTAGGGGGGGATGATGGAAGGAGAACAACTGGTGTGTGCAAAGGCGAAGACACCTAGCATGTGGAGAATGTCAAGTTGTTAGTGTGACTGTGGTGTGTAGAACAAATGGGATCTAGAACCAGATCATGAAAATGCCAGGGTTCCTGCCAAGAAACAAGAATAAAATTAATAAAGCAGCACATCTTCAGAGACGTTTTCACTATCCTAGCACGACCCAGCCAGTGCATAGTGCATGGGAATTCAGATCCCCTGGGACCTGCCTTCAAAGCCTGTCTCTTTCGGACACATTGCTGCCTTCTCTCCTGGAAATGCAGTCATTGTTAGTAGCCCAAGCCTCAGAGAAGAGCCAGGCATTGCTTAATGCTCAGACCTGGAGGCCCAGTTCTGATCCTGAAGCCGAAGAGTGACAGGATGGATAATTCACAACTGGCCTCAGGAAGCAGGTACAGAGTAGGCACACCTACTAGTCCCCCTACCTCCCTCTGGGGAGAAACAACAGAGGGAAAACTCCTATTAGTTGCCTCTCCTGGATTCTGGTACTCCAGGAGAAGACGGACAGGCAGGTGGCCATGCAGGAGACAGCCTAGGTAGAAAGCCTGCCCTGACAAGTAACAAAAGACTACACTCTCAGGTCTTGCCTTCCTCCCTAGGTCCCTGTTTCCCAGAGACTTGGGCAACTTCCTTGTTGCATAGCAAAGCCAAGACTGAAGATTAATTTAATCACCGAGGCCCCTTTCTGGATTACTGCAAGGATTTACAGCCCATATTGATTACTGACAGGGCAACCCAACTAAAGGAGATTCCAAGAGTTGTCTGGAATTGGCATAGATAGATTTTAAAGTATCTTTTTCTTTCTTTCTTTCTCTTTTTTCTTCTCGGTCCTTTCCTGTTGGGTGGTTGCCCTCTGTGGGTAAGGTGATATCTTTAGTACCATTTTGTCCTCTCTTCCTGTCCCCAGCTCCTTTCTGCTGAGGAAGTCTTTCTCCTCTGCCATTCTCATGATCTCAGTGCCACACGGGGCCCCTGATGCTGGTGCTGACAGGCTGCTCATTAGTGCCATGGTGCTGCAGTCAGCCGATGGCATGGCAGAGCTCTGCTCCTGACACTTTTTCACAGAGCTGTCACTGGAGTCATGGAGCCTGCCAGCTCTGGTTGAACTCAAGCTGTGATGCCTCTAGTGCCAATTAGTGCTTTAGTGTCCTGCTTGGCTGGTGAGAAGGCCTTGTCAGTGCTGACAAATAGGAAAATAAGTGGATATAGGGTGGCGTGAGGGTCCTGGAGGAGGGGAGAGGGAGCAGGGGGCTCAAGGCATTGGCCAGGAGAAGAGCTCTTATGCGGGGTGATCATCATCAACTTGGTGCCTTTGAAAACTCTAGAAAAAAGGAACAGGGCAGCCAAATGCCCACTGGGCCTCTTCAAGTAGAACAAGAGAACCGAGGTGGGAAGGAAGAGATCTGACAGCTGAGGAAGGTTACTGAGCCCTGTGAGTATGGAGAGTGAGCCATGCAGATGCACCCACTGCACGTTGGGTAAAGAGAAAGGCTTCCAGAACAAGGGCTGTGCTTGAAATCTAACAGACACAAGGCTCTGCTCTCTTTCCACTCCTAAGGTTTTTGGGTGACCCTAGGGAAGATCTCTTTTGATCTCTAACCCACCTCGATTCACACACCAGGAGGGACATGGAGGTAAGGAAAAAGAAAGAGACAGAGAGAGAGAGAGAGAGAGAGAGAGAGAGAGAGAGAGAGAGAGACAGGAAAGGGGCACAAGAGTGAAACTGAACTTAAAATACTTTTATTTTTTCTACTGATTGATTTCTTTCTTTTCCTTTTTCTTTGGTTGACTAATCCCCCTTGTGATATTGGGATTCCCTTAGGAAATCATGGTTGGGAGCCACCTGGGGTTTAGACACAGGAGTACTTGGAACAGCAAGGCACCAAAAGGGCCAGATGCTCACTAAAAGGGCCATTGGAAGAGAGACTGCAGTGAGGCAGCCATGATGGCAGAAAAGAGCTCACAGGTGATCCACAGTCCAGGTCACCTCCTCTCTTCTGGCAAAAGGAAATTGAAAAGGAGTTCTTCTTCAAGGACAAGTCGAACCCTGCCACAGCAGGATTTCATCAAAGGGACTTCAGGAAAGGCTTGGAGATCTTGTGAAGACCAGAGAAAATGTCCTGGAGATTTGCCAGCAGAAAACACTCCCGGTCTCCATGCCAACATCAAAGTGGAGGGGAATTCCTCAACGATCCAGATAGTCTTTGAACTGAGAGAACAGGCATACCCCTTTGGGGCATGGGCAAATATCAGTGCTTGTTCACTGAACTGACCCATATTTATTGAATACTTTTTTGGGGGGGGGCGGTAAAGACAAGGTTTCACCATGTTGTTGCCCAGGCTCGTCTTGAACTTCTGAGCTCAAACAATCTGCTGGCCTTGACCTCCCAAAGTGCTAGGATTACAGACATCAGCCAATGCACTTGGCCTTATATAGTATTTGATATTGTAAGTAATCTAAAGATCATTTGAAGTATAAACTTTCTAGGTGCTAGGCATTGGGCTGGAAGGAGAATCAAGAGAAGTGAGATGCAAACTGTTCTCAAAGAACTCATGAGACAGGAATATTGCAAATAAACTGGAAATCAGGACACTTCTGTGAACAGCTCACAGGGCTTTGCTGAATCCCACTACTAACATCTCAGTATAACGTGTTCTCTAGATATCCTGGATGAGGTTTTCATTGTCAGTGTCTTGCTGGATGAGGGAAAGGGGAAGGTAAGTGCACCCAAGAGGGGAGCTCCACTAGGACACTCAGTAATCCCTGACTGCAAATGGATAGTGACACCAACAGATAAGTGAAGGGACTTGCTCCTTCACCTGAGTTTCATTTTGGGCTCCCAGGAATGTGGCAATGTAGGAATCCTAGCTATGCCATTAAAGGTCTTACATTCCAACAGAAACTGGTAACATAAAAATAAGGCTTTCAGAATGTTTTTCTACGAAGTCTTACATGGCATCTTTTGGGATGTATTGAAAGAGATCATGTTTCTGTTTATTTAGGAAGACTCAGGAGAACAAGATAGCATTAACGTTCTTCTACTGGAGATAGAAAGCTGAGAGTTTAAGGGTTGTGCTAAAAAACACATCCTTGAAGGTCTAGATGTGGACAAATGGCAAAGCACAGAGTCATGACATCAGGCACAGTATGCAGATGCCACCCTGTTCCTTTTTTCTACCTCCAGAAGGTTAGAGTCCCACTGACGGCACCTGTGTACCTAGAGTAGTATGCTAGCACCCACAGGGGCTCTGGCTTGGGATCAACAAACCCTCGTGCAGATGGAGATGGCTCCTGCTAGTGAAAGGAGTGAGATGAAGACTCTTCCTCATGAAAAGACCAAGGCCTCTGCAGGTGCAAATAACATCTGCCCGTCCCAAAACAAGTGTGCAGATTCAGGGCAGTGATCTTTAAAAAGCTAGTGCCGTTTCTCTTGGAACTCTGGAAATGATAAATTCATGAAGGGAACTAAAAAGGCATAATGCCAGTAATAATATATGGAAAATTATTTCAAACAATCAATGGAAGCTCCAAGAGGTGGCCTTGGAGGTCCCACCTCCCTCTCTGTACTGGACGTGAACAACTGACATTTTCTCCGTCTGATATCAAGTGCTACACATGGCCCTCCATCTCCTGTTCCACCTGACGGTCATTCCTGAGCTGCCCTATATCCAAGTGTACGAGCCACGTCTAAAATAGTCTTTAATATTTCTGTACTCCTCTTCACACAAGGTAGCCAAGGCTAGAAATGCACATTCTAACAAGGTTTATGTAAGCTTATTGCAAGCAGCATCACATGAGTGATGATGAAGGAAACAAGAACTTTTAAGAACGTGCAGAACAAACAGACCAGTCTGGAGAGAAAAAAATGCAATGAAGCCACCAGAGTTGCCAAAATTGCTTAGCCCTGATCACCTGGTTCACCTGGGGATTTGGCAGCTTTGCATTTAAGAAAGATCTTGATGGAAACGTGATCTACCCTTGCAGAATGACACAAAAGATGACAATGGTGCTCTGCCTTTGGAGCCTCTGCTAAAGTGCACATGTTTTTCTCCAAGGAACTCCAAGCCTGTCCTGGTTTATTTAGAATAAGTCTCTTTTAGGAAATACTACTGAGGAAAGTTGAAGGCCTGACTGCTGAGGGTCTCCAGCTTCAGTTCAGACTGGGCAGCAGCCCAGTGACATCTCTGATCTCCAAATAAACAGTCACGTGGAAAATGGCACCCTGGTGAGTTCCGAGGTGATTGGTTATTGCTTGGCATGTCTCATCAGTTTCAATCCGGGCTACCTAAACTGGACCTGAGATCTGGAAAACACTGTTCATGTAAATTAATCCACAGGTAGATTCTGACTGTCCTGCTCCCCTTTCCTTGATCCATCTTCTGTTTCCATAGCAGCTAAAACCTCAGTGAAATGGGACGCCTGGCCCAGGCTCAGGTAAAAGTTCCCTGGGGAAATGAATCCGTTCAATGGCCACAAAAGGGGAAACAAAAGACTCTCACACTGCAGTGTGAACATCAGCCAGGCAACCCAAGAGGCTCACATGTCAGAGGGGAAGACAGCAAACAACTGTGAAGAATGAAATTAAAGCAGAAAGATTTCAGAGCCTGCAAGAGAAAGGCAAAGCACAGAACAACAACAACAACAAAGGTATAGGGAAGGCATAGGCGTAAAATGGCAGGACAGAAAGGAGGTGCCTGCAGGAGAAGCAGAGGAAACGCCCAGAAAAGGACAAAGAACTGGCTGAAGGAGGGAATGAGAAGAAACGTCAAGCAGAAGACAGAGCCCCTTGACATCAGGCACAGGACGCCTACCCCGATGATAAATGTTCTGCAGATTCCAAAGGCACAGACTGGGCTAGCATCCACTGGCACTGGGGACTCACATCAGGCTGTGATGAATGGTGCACACCACGGACTTAGTGTGCATCCGTCTGAATGGCCCCTCCTTCAGAGGGGCCCAGGGCCATTCCCCATCACTAATGATCTCATATACAACTGAAGCTTCCTCCCCATTTTTGGGCCAGTCCACATGTGAGGTCGTTTCAAATGGAGAGATTGGCAGAGACATGAATAGCTCTCACAGACCCTTTGTTCACAGTGAAAGTGTCAAGAATGTTGGCCCAGGACAGCTCCCAGGAATTCAGGCCACACACGACTGAAAATGTCATGCCTTCTCTGAGAACATCCATCAGGGCCAACTGTCACTGTCTGGAATTTGGTATTTCGGGCTCTTTCACGGTCTTGCTCTGATTTATTAAAATGTTGAAGTGTAGTGGACAGTGTCATGCATGGCCACCTTTGGGAGCAGAGGACCTGCTACCTCACAAAGGACCTGCTACTGGCGAACAGCCCTCAGAGGTCAGACCCCTGTGGGGACTGCCTCATGTGAAGAGAGATGCATGGCCCACAGTCACACCTGTTTTGGGATCAGCCTAATTCGGACTGCTGTACTGATGCACAGGACTGGCTCCATCACCTCGATAAAGGAAACTTCTGAAGGGCAATCCTATCTTCAGAGACTGCCGTAGGCTCAGCCGAGATGTCCCACTGGGCTGTGTCACAAACCAGCTTTTCACCTGCCCAACTATGTTCCCCACTTTCCCTTCCATGGGAGTTGAGACCAAAAGCACCCCCTAATATGCGTCTTTCATGCCAATCACACACCTTCATCCATCTGTGCACCCCTGCACATGTGTACATACATAATCACATGCACACATTTCACATTAATCAGCAATAGGCAACACGATTAAGGACTACTATTCACGTCTCTGCACGAATATCCCCTTTTCAGAGCCCGCCTCTGAAGAAAGCACTTGTCATTCTGTCAACACATCCAGTTCTATTTTCTCACCCTTAGTACCACCTGTTATATAGCACACTGTTTTTTTTTTTTTTTTTTTTTTTTTTTTTTTTTTTTTTTTTTTTTTTTTTTTTTTTTTTTTTGGTCTTTTTTTTTTTTTTTTTTTTTTTTTTTTTTTTTTTTTTTGTCATCTGTCTCATGAGAATGTGAGCTCATGAGACTGAAAACTTTACCACTTTGGCTTATTGCTATATCCCCCAGTGCCCAGAAGAGAGGCTGGACTATTACAAGCACTCAATAAATATTTTTAAACGAAATATTTTTATCTTCCTTGTTCCCAAATAAAAGCTACGTTAATAATAAATGACATCTTGTCTCAAATTCTAAAGGTTTTAATGTTCAATCCATGGAAGCACAAAACAACGCTTTGGTCTACATAACATCTGAACATTCAGATAAAGTAAATCTTTGCAATTTGGTCACATATTAAGTTATATTTGTTCTCTAGGATCAATCACAGTAAAACAACAACAAAACCACAAAAAACAGCCCGTGACCAGATTTTTGGCAAGGCTGCAGAGGCACAGACTTGGAGCATCTCCTTTTAGGAATATGGCCATTTAAAGCTCTCACCCATCATTATGTGTTTTCTCTCATTTAAAATAACCAACTGAACAACTGCCACTAAAGCTTCGTTCCATCATCAAATGACATGTAAAGTTCACCCAGAACACCTTACCACCATTTCACCCAGGGACAGCCACCTTTGGGAGCAGAGGGTTTATACAGTTAACAACTGGGATTAATTTCCAAGGGACTGGAGAGATATAGAGATATAAATTCTTAAATCTTAGAAGATATGCCTGTTTTGCAGAGAACATCAACATTCTCTGCAGAGCCATGAGTATATTATCATCAGGTAACCAAAAACACAGAAATTTTTGGAGTAGGTACCAGCACCTATAACCTCCTGTCAAGGGCCAACAGTTCCCCCATTTACCCTCATGATGCCATGCAGCAAACTGTTCTCTTACCTTTGGGGGAGATGTGTCTCCAAGTAACCGTAGGCTCTGGTCTACCCGTTGCTATGCAGGTGAGACTGATATTGTTCCCTTCGTTAATGGAGATATCTGAAGAAATCTCTACAATTTTTGGAGATACTGTGGAGACAAGACAGAATGAAAATAAAAATCCTGCTTAAACATTTCTTAGTTATCTTAACATGGCAGTTGGGAGAATAGTCCAGAGAGTAAAATATATGAACTATAGCAAGTTAACGATGAGAAATTAGAGGAATTACCTTAAATATAAAAAATGTCTTACCTTGAATTTAGCCTTGATTTCCTCCTATTTAAACACAAAGTCAGGGAGTCCGAGTGGGAATACATTCTACTGCAACACTGCAATAGCTATTCTCCTAGCCTCCACCCTCCTCCTGTATCCACTCACCCCCACCCACCTCCAACACATATCCACGAGCCATCCTCCACTCTGCATTCAGTGATGTCTTGAAAGAATGCAATTCTGTTCATATCACATCTCTGTCAAAACAGTTCCAATGGCTCCCCATGGCCACCTGGTCATAGCGGGGCTCCTTCTAGGCATGAGGCTATGCTGAATCAAACATCAGTCTACATTTCCATGGCCAACCCCAGGGATCCACCTCTGCTGACCCCCTTGTTATCCACAGGACATCAAGCTCTGTTGAGGCATCATGCATTTGGATCCATATTGTTCCTCACATCCTTCCTGGACAACTCCCAGCCATCGTCATTTTTATTTTTGAGACAGTGTCTTACTTTTTTACCCACGCTGGAGTGCAGTGGTGCAAATATGGCTTACTGAAGCCTTGACCTCCCATGCTCAAGCAATCCTCCACCTCAGCTCAAGTGGCTGGGACTGCAGGCATGAGCCACCATTCCTGGTTGATTATTTTTATTTTTGTAGAGACAAGCTTTTGTCATGTTGCCTAGACTGTCTTGAACTCCTGCACTCAAGCAATGCACCTGCCTCGGACTCCCAAACTGCACTTTCAGTCATCCTTAAGGCCCAAATCAAATGCCACTTTCTTTGTTGAAACTTTCGTGACCCTCTACACTTCTCTGCCCTTTTGCACATCTCAAACTGGCTGCTGCTGCTTCATGTGCTGCCCAGAGCACATGCTACATACCTGGTGGGGAATCGAATAAAACGTCAGTTAGCCATAACTTACTTCTGACTCTGTCTCTCTCTGTCTGTCTGTCTCGCTCTCTCGCTCTCCCTTCCCCCCTCCCCCTCTTCTTTCTCCACTAAATGACTCCACCTAGGGAGGGAAGGAGTTCATTCTGATAGGTAATAGATAAAATTGGAGACAGAATGTCTACTTCCTTCTGTCTACTATTTCGGAACCTTCTGAAGCTTATATTGTGGTGTGCTCCTCCACATGCTTATTTACAGAAGCAGCATGCCACAAGGATGGGATAGGTATTGTGGTACATCCAGCCATTGTATGTGTGTGCCTGTTTCTTTTTGGGTTCCAGTCATAGAACATAATTGTTGCTGCACGTCTGAGCCTAATTCTCCAGTCTTAGCTTTACCATTAGTAAATGTGATATTTGGTTCCATGTGTCTACTTATCTGTCTTATCATTCAAGTGGATGGAATCAAGAAGTCATTTGCTGAGCTCCCAAACTCCAATTCTAGACACTCATTCCACTATGCTATGGTTATGTGCTTAGCATCACCACTAGGCCATGAGTTTTCTGATGACCTGAACAATGTGTTACTTATATTTGTAACCACACTAAGAGCTCAGCAGACATTTACAGAATTGAGTCATAATGGTTATTCAAGGGAATAACCTGTGTGCAGCATGTCCACAACAACCTCAGAGCTGGGTCACTGGCAGATATTCTTTCAATGCTACTGATGCTGGTTTTGATTTCTTAGTTCTCGGCAAGTTAAGTGTTCCCTTCATCCCACACTCTTCTGTTTCTTCATGTTATACTCTTTGCTTGAGTAAGTATTCCTCAGAGCCACCATGCTGTACAATTCTAAAGCACGCCATCCGCCTGGCCTGCAATGTGATCTGGCCTGTTGGAGAGCCCAGGGAAGCTGTACGATGACTTTATTCCTTGTTCCAAAGTCAGAGTGGGGCCCTCACACTAAAGTCAGATGGGTTTGCAAATTTTAATGCTGGTCTTACCTATACCTGAAGCACTACTCACTCATTCCTAGTTGTGTTGGATCTTTTCCTTCATGAATAGGGGACATTATAAGGATATCTTAGCCTTCTTCCCCTTCCCTCCTTCTCCAATGCTATCTTCCATGTATGTCCTGCCTCCACCCAACTTAAATGCTCATCATTAAAAAGCATGTGCTGAACTTATCTGTGTCGCACTTAGCTGTCTCCTCATCCCCATGTCCTTGTTGCTGACTTCAGTGCTCACAGTCTTCTCTGTGACTATACACAACTATTAAAATTGTCCAAGGCCTGAGAGAATTACCAGCCCTTTGATAAGGCTGTCCAGGTGATCCCCAAGAGGACGTGACCTCTCCTTCCTGGGGATTTCACAGCACTGTAGTATCTCCCATATGGTAATTAAAGTAAACTCTTACGTTACATGTACCCCATTTTACCTTTTATACTATAAATTACCTTAATATAAAATATCAAACAAGGTCCTCACTTAACGTTCTATTTTTTTGCTCTCCTAAGTAGGGTATATTAAGTAGAGTAAGCACCAGTTAATCATTTTTAGATTTCAGTCCTCATTGAGCTTCAGGTAGAGAGGCTGTGTGTGTGTGTGTGTTGTGACACACATTTTGCATTTTCGCAAGCATTTTGTGGGACAGAAGTAATGGAGAGTGGATGTGGTGAGGGTTGGAGAAGAGAGAACGCTAGCTCTACAATCTGGGACTTTTAAGATATAACATTGCAATTTATGGTTGTATCATTTTAAAAGCTAGAATGAGCCTTCTAGGACAGAAAGGTAATTGATGAGTTAATGACTGTGCATTTGATTTGCTGACTGCCTGAAGGGTACAAACTTCTAAATTCTCTTAGTTCTGGAATCATTTAAACTGATCATTGCAAAAATAGGCACTTTGATGTGTTTTATTCACAGTTTTAACTAGAGCATTCCCATCTCACGCACCAGGCACCCCCTGCCCCAACACCAACCCATACATCTGCTGGTCCCTGCCCCTGCCCACTCTTGGCACCCACACGGGCTTGCTTGCTTCCTGGAGGACAGGCTGCCTGCAGAATGTCTGTGCTGGCCTTGCAGACATTGCTTCAACTGTGCAGGTAAGTAATTTATTGATCTGTAAAGCACTCTGAGATGCTCTGCAAGGGATTATGTCATGCCAACGCCATGCAATAAAATAAAAAATGATGGACTTTGTGAACACAGGGTGATTTAAGGTTTGTAGTTGGAAGTGAGCTTAAAGTACATTTTAAGTGGAAATCAGGCCGGGTAATGAATTACTCTTGCTTTGGAAGGGCTTACTGTGAGTTCATTTTCCTGGCTTCCTACATGATAGCTAATCTGCTAATCATACACTAGAGAACAATGGACAGTCCCCAGGAAGGATGGAAGGTGGTTTGGGCCAGAGATGTCAGCGCAGGAAGTATATTAAATGAGACAATCGTACCTCAGGCTTAGAAGAATCATCTAGAATTGTCTCTCCCCACCAACAATTGGAAAATATCCAACTCATGAGGCAGAAGTTGGAGAAGTGCTTGTTGTCTTTTAAATTCTGCCTAAGAATCCGGTTTGAAGAAGGCAAAGTGCCCCTGGATGAATGAGAAAGACAGACCATGCATGGCATGGAGATGAAATGGTTTGACCAGGAGAGCAATCCCAATTATCAGAAACAAATTGGCATATGGCTAAGATGCTAAGGGAATAAAAGTATGATTTTCTAGGTGGCAACTTCTAGCACATTGTCCATATTCAAGATTACATTGAATTGATTAGGAGGCACTGTGGTTTTAGCTAAGCCATCCTCATAAGGAAGCCTCTGGCCAAGTGTGAGAAAGGGCTACTTATATTTCTATATTGTTTCCATGGATACATTCTGTATCTCAATTCCTATCATTCAGACTGTTGGAAACATAGTAGGATTGCTTCTTTTCTTTTCTTCTTTTTTTTTTTTTGAGAAGGAGTCACTGCACACCAGGCTGGAGTGCAGTGGCACAATCTCGGCTCACTGCAACCTCTGCCTCCTGGGTTCAAGCAATTCTTTCGCCTCAGCCTCCCAAGTAGCTGGAGCTATGGGCACGTGCCACCGTGCTGAGCTAATTTTTTTTGTATTTTTAGTAGAGATGGGGTTTCACCGTGTTGGCCAGGATGGTCTCTATCTCTTGACCTCATGATCCTCCCGCCTCAGCCTCCCAAAGTGCTGGGATTACGGGCATGAGCCACCATGCCTGGCCTCGCTTATTTTCATTCATTCACTCCTTCTTCAATATTCATTGATCACTTTCTGTACACCAGCACTGTGCTAAGCGTTAGAAACAAAATAAATAAGATGCCACGCTTTTCCTCAAGGAGTTCACAGCCTTAATATGCAAAAATAGTTCCAGAAGCCTATTATTCTAATGCATGGTGACACAGAATCGTGATTCAGGTGTTATGGGAACACAGAGGATAGACACCTAAGCCAGCCTTGACATGAATGTCACAAGAAGCTTTTTAGATTCACGATACCTAAGTTAAGCCCTAGGAGTAAGTAGAAATTAATCCAGTCTGGAGAGGAAAGGAGGAAAATACCCTGGGCAAAGGAGACAGCCTAAGGGAAGCACTATTTTTAAAACATTTTGTGGCCAGGCATAATTTTTAATGGAGGAAGTCTCCTATAGAGCAGGAGTCTGCAACCTTTTTGGCACCAGTGACAGGTTTCATGGAAGATAATTTTCTTCCATGGACTGGGGATGGGGGAAGGAATGATTTCAGGATGATTCAAGCACATTACATTTATTGTGCATTTTATTTATATTATTCTTACATTGTAACATATAATGAAATAATTATACAACTCACCATAATGTAGAATCAGTGGGAGCCCTGAGCTTGTTTTCCTGCAACTAGAGGGTCCCATGGGGGATGATGGGAAACACTGACAGATCATCAGGCATTAGATTTTCACAAGGAGTGCACAACCTAGATCCTTGGCATGGGCAGTTCACAGTAGGATTCATGCTCCTATCTAATGCCGCCACCAATGTGGCACGAGGCAGAGCTCAGGCGGTGTTGCCAGCAATGGGGAGTGGCTGTAAATACAGAGGAAGCTTCATTCACTCACCCGCCACTCGCCTCCTGCTGCGTGGCCTGGTTCCTAACAGGCCACAGAGCAGTACTGGAATGCGACCTGAGGTTTGGAGACCCTTGCTTTAGAGGCTGGGCCAAAAGTGATTCAGTGAACATTTTGTGAACACCTACCGATACACAGTGGTGTGTTAGGCATATGAAGGACATATAGACGTATACCAATTTGCCTGGCCCTCTATAAACTTATAATCTGTTTGGGGAAACAGGGCACATAAATATTCCAGAGAGTTGAATAAAAAGGCAAAATGTGTAAAAAATTGTGTGTGATTGAATGTGAACGAACAGTACAAACGTTAAGTGCTATGAGTCACCAGGAGGGACGATAGTAGCAAGTGAGAGTGTCAGAGATGCTTCACCTGAAATTGGAGTTTATTTTAGGTATCAATAAGTGAGAAACAGGCATCTAGGCAGAAAAACTGAAGCTGTTTCAAATGGGACAGAATTACATGGGCACAGATGGGAAGGCAGAAGTCCATGAACTGAGGAAATACAAAGTCTCCTGACTACAAGAGGCAACGCAGAGCAGGGGCTGAGATCCAGCTGTACTGTCTCCTAACTGGGCAACCTTGGCCAAGTTACCTCACCTGCCTGTGCCTCACTGCCCACATTTAAGAAATGAAGATAATAATAAGTTTCTTTTGAAGGCACAGGAGTAAGTTATGAAATGCACTGAGAACAGTTCCTGGCAATGTGAAGTGCTCAGTGAGTGAGTTTTAATATTGTATGTGCTTGGCAAACACACATATGCCATATGCAGTGTCAACACAGAATGGACAGTCAATAAATTTTAAAAGAATCAATGAGAAATGGAATACAGGACCATGAAGTGAACAAGTGCCAGATCATGGAAGAGCCTGAATGCCTAGGTCCTAGATTTTAGCTCTATCCTATAGGCAGTGGCAAGTATTTGCATTTTTTTAAAGGAAATGTCATAATTTTTAAACATGTTTATTATACAGGAAAGAATTGGTTAACATTGTGTCACATGGAGTAAAATAGAGAGAAACTGGAGTCACAGAAATCAATCTACAGTGACATTCAAAGCCTGGATTAAACTGTTGGCTCTGAAAAGATGAAAAGCAAGGGATGGACTGGAGAGCAAAGCCCAGGAAAAATGCACAAATGGTTACTGGGAGGGCAACTGGGGAGGCGGAGTCAAGCAGGAATGCCATTCTATTCAGTAGCATCTAGACAGCTGCAGGAGGAGATCCCTAGATGTTCTAGGGAGAACTACTTTTGGGGAGAACATTGGTGTGATTAATTCTGTCTTGGACCTGCTGATGGTGAGATGATAAGGACGTCCAGGAAGAATATTACTATTGCTTTAGCAGTTGGAATCAGAGGATTGGAGGTCTGGGCAAGATCCCATTTTGAGAACCAAATGAAAGGTAAACAGCAGAGGGGTGAGAACTGATGCGCCGGAAGTAAATTAGACCTACTAAGAGGGGATGAGTCCGTTGAATAGGCCGTCGGCTTTTCCCCACAGGCATGTGTGAGGTGCCAGGTCCTGGCTTCTGAGAGCTGAATCTAGAAAGTATGCCAATTTCAGAAACAGAAAGACCAAGGAGTAGTTACGATATGTTTAGGAAGAAAGACAGAATCCAAGTGAGCCATGCTCTTTAGATAGAGTTCCACATTTAATACATTATGTTAATGTTTAATCTGGTTCTTATTGAATTTTAATTCAAATGTGTAAATAATTAAATAAGATAATTATTAAAACAGTATTCTGAGGAACTTCCCTACTCCTGGTTTAGCTTCCACTGCCCAGGTGTTGCGTTTTAATAATTATGTCATTAATAAATGGCAATTTGCTGTTTTTAGCACACAGTGGATATCCTATTAAATCCAAATTAGGATGCTTTATTAAGCACTGTGCAGTCCTGTGGGGCTGAGAACGCACATAAGCCACTTGGACCAGGTAACTGCACAGCACATGCAGATCTACAGATCCCAGATGGCTTCCTTGGCTGTCAGTGGGGCTCCCCCTCCTGCTTCTCCTCTGTCCTGAAGACTGGAGATGCACACATCTCTTCAGGGCAGGTCTCATAGTGAGGGCTGCTTTGCTGCTAAGGCCTCTTTAGGGACTTTGTCTTTACAAAATTAACAGGACAAATCTGGAATGCTCTTAACCTTTCTGGCTTCCAGACCATGTGCAGAGACACTCAGGCCTATGAGAACAGCCTGGTGCATGAATGTACAACCCGGATCAGAAAGCTTGGAGAGATGCAACCAGGCAGGTGTTGGTTTTGAGACAAATCCATCTTTTCCAAAGTGCTAGGCACAGCTGAGCGGTTCAAGTGGGATTCAGGCTGTGGCAAATGTGCTTGGTTAAAACTTCCCTTCTCTCATCCAGACTGAATGGAGAGATGAATCTGTCTCGGAGCATAAAGGCAAACTCCTTTGGTCCCAAAGGCCATGCATGCACTGGACGCCGTCTCCCTCTCTGTGCTCTTCCCACAGCATTTTCCCTTCCTCACCCTGCAGGCCACCTGTCCTCCTCGGATACCTCAAGCCCTCCTCTGACTCCGTCCTTCACACATGCCTTTCTCCTGCTCCTCACACTGGTTCTAATTCTTTCAATCTCAGCTCCTCACAGAAGCCTTCCTTGAACCCTCTTTCTACAAGAGAATCCCCAGGCTACCTGGCTTGCTACACAACTGTCTGCCTCTCCTAAGTACGATGTGAGCTCTGTTGGTTGTCCCATTCATTGAAACGGTCAGCACATATCATAATGCCGGGCTTTGTTTGTGTCCAACAATTTTTGAGTGAATGAATTACTGTGTTCTTTCAAGGCTGTATGCAAATGCAAATAAATTGAAATGACTGAATTTCCTCAAGATCTTTAAATTGCTCCTAAGGACTGTAAGTGAACCTAATGATGTTGATAATTGCCATTTATTAAATACCTGCTGTATAACAGGTGTTTAGCATATATTACCTTTATTTTATTTTTCATTATATGAATCCCACAAATAGTCTAAGGTGACCAACTGCCCAGGTCTACCTGGAATTGGAGGGTTTCTTGAGACACAAAACTTTCACTGCTGAAACCAAAAGTGTTTCAGGCCAATGGGGATGCATCGGTCACCCTGATTATTTCCCACACTTTACAGATGAGGATACGGATACTCAGAGGAGTCAAGGAACTTGTTCAAGGACATACAGCTGAAAATTGCAGTATTTATTTTTAATAGAAATAATATGGGTTAGAAAAATAACAAATGTACATGGAATCATGGGAATATACACAAAGAATAAACAAACACCAATACCTATATATTTGTGGACACCTACACCCTATGAAACTACCGTGCACTAGAATCTTCGCAGGAATAAATCTTGAATGGATTACTAGATAATCTTATCCTGTATAAGAATCCTATGAGGCAGTGAGATTGTTATTCCAATTGCCAGATAAAGAAACTAATGATTAGTGATATTTCAGCAATGTGCTCAAGGTCACTCAGCTAACAAGTGATGCATGTGGGACCTAAATGAAAGTTACATATGATCCCAGCTATGTTTTCATCACACAGAGTTCAGTCCAGTAAAATGCAGATCCCTACCCAGCGGCCCTTGGATTTTGCTGAATACGTCCACACATTGTGTGTGTGTATAAAATACTTCAAGTTCTGGGGGACATGTGCAGATTGGCTAGGTTTGTTACATAGGTATACACATACCATGGTAGTGGTTTGCTGCATCCATTGCCCTGTCATCTACATTAGGAATTTCTCCTAATGCTATCCCTCCCCAAACCCGCCACCCCCTGCTATTCCTCCCCTAGCCCTCCACCCACCAGGCCCCAGTTTGTGATGTTCCCCTCCCTGTGGCCATGTGTTCTCATTGTTCAACAGCACTTACGAGTGAGAACATGTGGTATTTGGTTTTCTGTTCTTGTGTCAGTTTGCTGAGAATGATGGTTTCCAGTTTCATCCATGTCCCTGCAAAGGACATGAACTCATCTTTTTTTATGGCTGCATAGTATTCCATGGTGTATACGTGCCACATTTTCTTTATCCAGTCTATCATTGATGGGCATTTGGGTTGGTTCTAAGTCTTTGCTACTGTGAACAGTGCCACAATAAACATATGTATGCATGCGACTTTATAATAGAATGATTTATAATTCTTTGAACAACCCCATTAAAGGGTGGGCAAAGGATATGACCAGACAATTTTCAAAAGAAGACATTTATGTACCCTACAAACATATGAAAAAAGGCTCATCGTCACTGGTCATTAGAGAAATGCAAATCAAAACCACATTGAGATACCACCTCACGCCAGTTAGAATGACAAGCATTAAAAAATCTGGAGACAACAGATACTGGAGAGGATGTGGAGAAATAAGAACACTTTTACACTGTTGGTGGGAGTATAAATTAATTCAGTTCAACCATTGTGGAATACAGTGTGGCAATTCCTCAAGGATCTAGAAATAGATATTCCATTTGACCCAGAAATCCCGTGGTATATTTAACAAAGGGAGCACTTCACGTTGCTACCTATAAGATGTTATTCTTTGCAAGAAGAGTGGATTGGATGTTTGATAAATATATTTTTGGATCTTCCCACATTTGAAAAAAATATTTAATCTCCATTCTTCTTCCCCTCCCTCCCTCCTTCCCTCCTTCCTTCCTTCCTTCCTTCCTTCCTTCCTTCCTTCCTTCCTTCCTTCCCTTCCTTCTTTCCTTCCAAAAATATTTGCATGGTAGAATATGCATTCCAGTATTGTGGGATTCCTATGGTCTCTTTTAATAAAAAAGAACCCTAACATTCATATCAGAAGCCCAGGTTTTAAGTCTACACCCCAAAGTTACTAGCTGTATAAATGCATGATAATCATTTGGGTCTCTGATTATATTCATGATATATCAATACCTATTTTTCTGACTCAAAGTGGATGTTCTATGAATCAGATTAAAATTTTAAAAAATCACTTTTTATACAAAAGCATTAATTAAATGTCATTTCTTAGTCTTACTTAAAAATATGTACCTCTAGAGACCAATATGAAGAGAAATAGAGATTTTCAGTGCAGCAGGGGACTGCTTTGGTTTGGACGTTGGGATGGACACCACCCCCTGCTGATGTGCTCATGGTTTGAGAATAAACCGCATCTTTAAACGAGGACTCAGGCCTCAGGCTGGGATGTGCTGTGCAACAGGACCTCATTGTTTTGCCAGCAATGTGCTTGCCGCCTTCATTTTCAAGAGAAGGGTCAGATTACAGACATTCAGAATTCCCAATGAGAGTCTGAAAATGTGGAAAGCTGCTTAATGGCATAACCTCGGTGGATTACTATTCTCTTCACCAGAACCCTTCTGTCATTTGTTACATCTCATTCCTTCTGTCCACCTCCAGAGTAAAACTGTTCATGTTTGCTGGAAAATCATGAAGCCCTGGGAAAAAACGCTAGTGATTTATTCAGGATTAGTCATAAACCAGTGGTTCTGAAGATTGGAACTTGTTCCTTTCAGGATCAACTGAAATGTGGAAGGAAGTCTTTATGAGCTCTGCCTCTTGACCCAGTTTTAGTCATTCCTGATGGAGACATAAGAGAGCAAAGTTTACACCATTCTTTCCTCATTCCATGCCTCTTGGCTTCAGGACATATTGGTACAAATTGAATTTCATAGCGACTACCTGTGATCATAAGTGCTCCATTATGTGGGCCACATCTAAGAAATTACTAAGAAGTGTCTCTTCTTCAATTTTTCAACATCGAAATATAAGGGACGTATCGACGATCATGATGTGGACCTGCCATCCAGACAGGACTGGCTGGTTTCCCAGCAGTGTGTGTTTTCCATGTACAGTGGTGAATGCTTTGGGTTGGGCGTATGTGACTGGCATTATTGCCCTATACCACCAGGCCTTGCTCTTTAGGGACCAGTTCACGAAGGGAGGAGAGATGGGGTGGGAAGAGAAGAAACACTGAACACCTTCTACGCTGAGCACTTTGCCAGGTGTTCCACATTTGCTGCTCCCTGGTAAATCCTCACCGTAATTCCTAAGGCATGATCCCCCACCATGTAGTCAAGAAATTGAAGCTCGGAGAGGTTACACAACCAATCCATCATGCAGAATGCAGAATTTCAGGCATACTGCAGATTCTCTAATAAGGTGTCCCTGAAAACTGACAGCCAAAATTGATGCAAGCCAAAGATCTCCAAAACTTGAAATAATGTCACAACAAGAAACGAATCAATTAACCTAATTCATTACATGATTTTAGGAGGAAGAGAACAAAAGTAAAAATGTAGGAAAATATTACTTTTTAATATTATTCCTCACTGGAGAAAACTAATATTTGTTGAAGACCTAATAAGGACTTTCCATATTTTTTCCCTTTTAATCCAGGAAACTGAGGTTTTACACAGTCAATGATGTGCTTAGAGCCACTGAGCTAGAAAGTGGCTGTTCTTAAACCCAAGCTCTTCCTACAGGGATTTTGGGATCAAATGAAATATGTAGGTATAATTGAAAGCACTTAGTGAATTACTAATTACTCTGCAAAGGAATGCTATTGTGATTGAGATGATTCAGAGTTCAATCAATTAGTGGTAAACAGCATAATTGTTTGCTGTAAAAACCAACGCTGATGTGCTGACCAGGGTTTATTTATAGCACTAGCAACATCTCCTGACATGCATGGTTTCTTCACAACTATCCTCTCCTCAGAAATAGGGGCTGGCAAGAGATTTCTGATACCACTGTTTCTAATTTCTTCTCACCAGCAATTGTCTATTCCTGTAGTTGTCAACAGCCATAGCCTTGCCATATCCTTTGAGGTTCAACAGCAAGGCCTCTTTAAGTGTGTCTTTTGCTCTCTTGGCATCTGGCAACTTATTGTGGCTTTCTCTTCCCAAAGCAAGAATGCAGCTGCTCATGAAACTCAAGTGACCAGTTACCATAAGCAATACAATGGTGACTGCCACTTCTATCATATACCAGATTCCATTAATCGCTTCTCTCCCCTAGAGGGACTTTTTGCACCATCTCCAAAAGATATTCATAGAAATGGAACGAGACCCCAGTAGGCTTAGAATTCTAATAGGCTTAGAGAACTCATGGGGAGAGGGCACCTCTGGCAGCTCCAGCCTCACCTAGAGGGACCCTCTAGGTATACACACTTCCATTTTAGTTCTAAGGACTTGGACCCCTGTAATCCCACTGCATTTTCAAAAAGCATCATTTGTCTGCAAATTCAGGAAGATGTTAGCTAACTCTGACCCTTGGATGCTCTTGCTTCTGTTCAGAACCCACCTCATAGAGCGAAAAACCATTTTGCTATAATAGTCTGTGCCGTCACTCTACCCCAGAATGAAGTTTGTATTTCTACATCTTGATATAATACAGGTAAACAAATATGTAAATGTATATGTATAGGTCATAGTAACATGACTCTGAGCCATGAGTCCTTCTGCTCATGTTCGCCTCTTGCCCTTAAGAGATACTCAGGTAACAATGATTCCTCTCTCCCAGGCTGCCTCACTCAGGTCAAATGAAGGTCAACCAGATAGAGACTAAGCTCCTGTCCCCAGGTGGTCCCTGCTCTTGGCTCTCAGCACTGCAGAAACCTGCATCTCTCAGCTGTCAATCTGCTGGCTGCCAACAGCGCCAAGCTCACTTACATTCTCAGCTGCCTTCATGGCGTCATCGGCACTTTAATTCTTAATTGCCTAAAAGCACTGGTAGTTATGCACTCAAACGCAAGCTATAAAACTGTATGTAGCAGGGAATTATGCTGACTGCAGTAAGAACGTTGTGGTAAAGTCCTCACCACATCTCACCCCTTGACTGCAGTAAAGTGCAAATAATTCCACAGATTTTTTTATTGTTCTTCAAATAACTGCACAGTCAAGTTCAGCAAAGGAGGGTCGTTATCCCTGAGAAGAGTTTTTGCCTCTCTCTACTGCTAGAGTCCCAATACTGCTCATGCCAGAAAACTTGAGTTGTTACACTCCCTGTGACCACTGTCTTTGGGAAGAACTTAGGCAGCTGCAAGGAAGGCACATCTCATTATCTGACCTTGAATCTTGAATCCTGGGAGGTGGTCCCACTGCTGTCCAAGGAAACTTGTCCATTGATTTTGTGTTCCAAGACCTATTGCCACTAAATCCCTCATAAAGGTTATGACTGATGAACAGATCAAGGCAAAGCTCCTTCCCCTTTAGCATGAGAGGTAGAGACGCAGGTCTGTCTGTTTTAAACTACAAGTTCTCAGTGAGAGCGGCAGCTCTGTTAATCCCCTGTGAAATGTCGCAGTGCTGGAGCAAGTGAGGCAGTACAGTTGAGGAAAGAAAAAAGTTTCAACATGACTTCTTGTTAATACAAAGCTTGTCAAACGCATCACCTAGAAATGCCGAATGTCTTTATTAGATTCCTTTATCTCCCCCTGAGACGGGAGGGATGCAACCAGTTGCTTCTCAGTAGAGATGTCATCATCCAGAAACTAATTAAAGGCTACGCAAGAAGCTGGGTCTCTCACACTCAGGAGAACAAAATGCATTAGCAAAAGAAGTAAAAAAAAAATTACAAGTGAACTTTATATCAAAAAGGGCAGGTTGGGAATTTGACAATAACTCTTCTTTCTCCCTCACCAGTTCCCAGCAGGAGAAAGCCAGTCCATCAGTATGTCAATGAATCTTGACACGAGGCCATCTGCGCCCCGGTATCACTCGGGAAGAAATTTCTCCCCTATTTATGGATACAGAGGGGAGGAGACCACCTGACCACTTACTATGAGAATTGCAATTGTGTGGGTTTTATGCCAGCAACTTCTCTTACTGTTGAGAACTGTAAAAGATCTGTGTTGCTGAATAGCATTCATTTACCTCTACATATCAAAGAGCCTGGCTACTCAAACTTAGGAGTTTGATACGTCCAATTACAGAAAAGCATATAGAAGCAGATGTTGTACCTCAAAACTGACAAAAGCTCAGAACTTAAGTCCCTTGGCATCTTTAACCATGTAATAAACCTCCTCCATATGAATTAGGTGAACAACTACACTCTACATACCATACTTGGCAATAACCAAAGAACCTACCTTTCTTAGATTTCTCCTGCTGATGTTTCACGATCTTTTATGTTTCATTCTGATACCACTTTTAATCCAGGAAACTAATCATAGTTGTCCACAAAATGTAATGTAAAAACCCACGCTTTGTCATTTAAGGCCTGCTCCCATTTAGCACTCTAGCCGCCCTAGACTGTAACTGTTCTAGCACAGAATTCATTGCCACTTTCCGTACTTCCTGTCTTGGTTGATGATGCTTATCTTGTCTTACAAGATGCTTGCTTTTCAGGTCTACATGTCTGAAATGTTGCTCATCATTTAGTCCTTGATAAACACACACTGTCTTCCACCAGGGCCTTATTAGATATTGGCTGGATGGCTGATACTAAATGAGTGAACTAATTCAAATGTTCAAGTTTGCCATCTCTGTCTACCCACATAATAAATTTCAAAGAACTTGTCTTGAGACATTAGGCACTCCTCCTTCCCCACTTACCTTCTACTCTTCTCTATAATCATGCTAGATAAACATCACATATTGGTCTCTATCTGAATGGATTAATATTCAATAAAAGCTCTATGCAAATCTGCAGAATATCAACATAGCCAAGAACTCAGACTCAGGAGCCAAGTAGGCTCGAGCTCCAATTCTGAATTTACTATCTACTAGCCATGTTTTTTCAAAGTTTTTACTATGGTAAAATATACCTAACATTTATCATTTCAGCTATTTTAAGTATACAGTTCAGTCGCATTCAATACATTTGTAAGGACAAGTGCAGTAATCTCAGCACAGTGGGAGACTGAGGTGGGAGGATGGCTTGAGCTTAGGAGTTTGAGATCAGCCTGTCCAACATAGCAACGCCACCATCTCTGCAATTTTTTTTTTAAATATTAGCTGTTTGTGGTAGCATGATACTGTAGACCCAGTACTCAGGAGGCTGAGGTGGATTACTTTAGCCCAGGAATTGAGGATGCCATGAGTTAAGATTACAGCCTTGCATCCCAACAAGGGCAAGAGGGCAAGACCTTGTCTCTGAAATAAATAAATAATAAATAAATTTATAAACTTACTTATGTTTAAGACAGTTATTTAACTTCTCAGTGTCATTTTTTTCAAAATACAAATGATAACAATACCTAATAGGGTGGTTATAACAAATGGTAATTTAGATGATTTACATAGTACTCAGCACAGCTAAGGATCAAAACAAGAATTACACACACAAACATGCACTCACCAGTTCAACCAATGCAACTATTAATAGAATCATGTTCCCCAATCTCTGTGTAACCAATCCCAGGAGCTACATCTTGCCAAATCTAATGCCCAATTTCCTGTCCTCAATATAATTTAATCTTTTAGCAGTATTTGACTCAGATCTACCTTTCCTTCTTTGGATTGATGCTCTCACATTGTCCTTATTCTCTACTTAGCTTACTGGCTACTCCTCCTTAATGTCAAACTCTAAATGTTGACGTGATCTATTTCATGACCATCAGCCCTCTTCTTTAACTAAAACTCCCTTCCATCCAATCTGTGGCTCAACTACTATCGGATACTCATGGTTTCCAAATTCATGCCATCAGCCCTGACCTCTCTTTTGAGCTTCACTCTCATAGGCCAAATACCGGATTCAATGCTTTTTATTTTACTTTTTCTCTTGATTTTTCTTTCAGGTTCAGGAAGTACATGTGCAGGTTTGTTACATGAGTAAATTGTGAGTTGCTGAAGCTTGGTGTATGAATCATCCAGCATCCAGGCAGTGACCATAGTAACTGATAGGTAGTTTTTCACCCCATACCTCTCTCCCGTACTCAAGTAGTCACTACAGTCTACTGTTTCTTTCTTTGCGTCTATGTGTATTCAATGTGTAGCTCCCACTTATATGTGGGATCATGCAGTATTTGGTATTCACTTAGGATAACGACCTGCAACTCCACCCATGCTGCTAGAAAGAACAGGATTTGGTTTGTTTTTATGACTGTATAGTACTCCATGGTGTATATGTACCACATTTTCTCCACCTAGTCCACTACTGATGGGCACATAGGCTGATTCCATATCTCTGCTACTGTGAACAGTGCTGCAATAAACATTTGGGTGTATGTGCTTTTTTGGTGGAACAATCTCTTTTCCTTGTGGTACATATCTAGTAGCAGGATTGCTGCATTGAAAGGTAGTTCTGTCTTAAGTCCTTTGAAAAATCTCCACGCTGCTTTCCACAGTGGCTGAACTAATCTACATTCACACGAACATTGTAAACCTGTTCGCTTTTCTCTACAATTTTGCCAACATCTGTTGTTTTTTGACTTTTTAATAACTATTCTGACTGGGTGTGAGGTGGTATCTAATTGTGGTTTTATTTGCATTTCTCTAACAATTAGAGATAATGAGAATTTTTAAAAATATATTTCTTGGACACATGTATGTCTTCCTTTGAGAAATATCTGTTCATGTCCTTTGCCTATTTTTTAATGAGGTCATTTGTTTTTTGCTTGTTGAATTAAGTTTCTTATGGATTCTGGGCATTAGACCTTTGCTGGATACATAGTTGGTGAATATTTTCTCCCATTCCATAGATTGTCTGTTCACTCTGTTGATAGTTTATTTTTCTGTGCAGAAGTTTAATTAGGTCTCACTTGCCAATTTTGGGCTTTATTGCTGCTTTTAGGGTCTCAGTCCTAAATTATTTGCCATGGCTGATGTGCATAGTGATATCTCCTAGGTTTGTTTTCAAAGGTTTTTATAGTTTTAGGTCTTACTTTTAAGTATTTAATCCATTTTCCGTTAATTTTTGTATATGGTAAAAGAATGGGGTCCAGTTTCAATCTTCTACAAAAGGCTAAGCTAGTTATCTTGCACCATTTATTGAACAGGGAGTCCTTTTTCCAGTTGCTTGCTATTGTCAACTTTGTTAAAGGTCAGATGATGGCAGGTGTGGAGCTTTATTTCTGAGTCCTCTATCCTATTTCATTGGTCTATGTGTCTGTTTTTGTAACAGCACCATGCTGTTTTGGTTACTGTAGCCTTGTAGCATAGTTTGAAGTCAAGTAATATAATGCCTCTAGCTTTGTTCTTTTTGCTTAGGATTGCTTTGGCTATGTGGGCTCTTCTTTTGGTTCTACATAAATTTTAGGATAGTTTTTTTCTAATTTTGTGAAAAATGATGTTAATAGTTTGATAGAAATAGCATTGAATCTATAAATTGCTTTGAGAAGTATGGCCATTTTAACAATATTGATTCTTCTTATCCATTAGCATGGAATGGTTTTCCATCTGTTTGTGACTTTTCTGATTTCTTTCAGCAGTGTTTTGTAATTCTCATTGTAGAGATTTTTTTTACTTTCTTAGTTAGACGTCTTCCTAGGTGTATTATTCTTTTTGTGTCTATTGTAATTGAGATTGTGTTCTTGATTTGGCTGTCAGCTTGGAAGTTATTGATGTAGAGAAATGCTACTGATTTCAGCCAGGTGCAGTGGCACTCACTTGTAATTCCAGCACTTTAGGAGGCCAAGGTGGTTAGATCACTTGAGATTAGGAGTTTGAGACCAACCTGGCCAACACAGTGAAACTCCTGTCTCTACTAACAGTACAAAACTTAGCCACGTGTGCTGGCACAGGCCTGTAATCTCAGCTACTCAAGAGGCTGAGGTACAAGAATAACTTGAACTTGTGAGGTGCAGGTTGCTGTGAGCCAAGATTGTACGACTGTACTCCATCCTGGGTGAAAGAGTGAGACCCTGTCTCAAAAAAATAAAGAAAAGGAAAGAAAAGAAAAAAAGAGAGAGAGAGGAAGGAAGGAAGGAAGGAAGGAAGGAAGGAAGGGGGGAAGGAAGGAGAAGAAAATAAAAGAAAAATAAAGAAATGCTACTGATTACTGTGCATTGATACTATATCCTGAAACTCTACTGTGATCATTTACCAGTTCAAGGAGCCTTTTGGCAGAGAGTCTTTGGGGTTTTCTAGGTACAGAATAACATCATTTGTGAAGAGAGATAGTCTGACTTCCTTTCTTCCTGTTTGGATGCCTTTTATTTCTTTTTCTTGCCTGACTTCTCTGGCAAGGAGTTTTAGTATTATGTTACATAGGTCTGGTGAGAGTGGTAATACTTGTCTTGTTGAATTTCTCAAGGAGAATGGTTTGAGTTTTTGTTCATTCAGTTATGTTGGCTGTAGGTTTGTCATACATGTCTCTTATTATTTTGAGGCATGTTCCTTTGATGCCTAATTTGTTGAGGTGTTTTTGACATGAAAGGATGTTGAATTTTATTGAGAGCCCTTTCAGCATTTATTAAGATGATCATGTTATTTTTCCTTTTAATTCTATTTATTTAGTGGAACACATTTGTTGATTTGTATATGTTGAATCACCCTTGCATCCCAGGAATAAAGCCAACTTGATCATGGTAAATTAACTTTTTGATGTGTTGCTGGATTAGATTTTCTAGTATTTTGCTGAGGGTTTTTGTACCTATGTTCATCACGGATAATAACCTGAAGATTTTTTGTTGTTGTTGTTGTTTGTTTAATTGTGTCTCTGCCAGGGTTTGGTATCAGAATGATGCTGGCTTCATAGAATGAGTTAGAGAGGAGTCCCTCCTCCTCTATTTTTTGGAATAAATTCAGAAGGACTGGTATTAGCTCTTTGTACATCTGGTAAAATTTGACCGTGAATCCATCTGGTCCTGGTCTTTGTTTGGTCAGTAGGCTTTTAGTTACAGATTCAATTCTGGAACTCATTATTGCTCTGTTCAAAATTTTAATTTCTTCCTGGTTCAAGCTTGGGAGGTTGTAGTTTCCAGGAATTTATCCATTTCTTCTAGGCTTTTTAGTTTGTGTGCATAGAAGTGTTTGTAGCAGTCTCTGAGTAGTTTTTGTATTTCTATGGGGTTAGTTGTAATGTCACCTTTGTCATTTCTGATGAGGTTTATATCTTTTTTCTTCTTTATTCATCATAACTTGTAGTTTTATTGATCTTTTGTATGAATTTGTGCATCTCAATTTTGTTCAGTTAAGTTCTGATTTTGGTTATTTCTTTATTTCTGTTATCTTTGGATGTTGGTTTGCTCTTGTTTTACTAATTCCTTTCAGTATGACATTTGGTTGTTAATTTGAGATCTTTCTAGTTTATTGATGTAAGTTTTTAGCACTGTAAACTTTCCTTTTAACACTACTTTAACTGTGTCCCAAATATTCTGATATATTTTTTCTCCATTTTTGTTAGTTTCAATTTTTTTTGTTGGTTTGTTTTTAACCTTAAAGTCATTCTTTACCTGAAAGTCATCCAGGAGCAGGTTGTTTAACTTCCATGCAATTGTATGGTTTTCAGAGATCTTCTCAGTATGAATTTCTATTTTTATTGCACTGTGGTCTGAGAGTGTGGATGGTGGACTTTGACTTTTTTTAATTTACTGTGACTTACTTTTTGGCTGAGTGTGTGGATGATCTCAGAGTATGTGCCATATGCAGATAAAAAGAAAGTATATTCTGTTGTTGTTCTGTTGTTGTGAGTGTTCTGCAGCTGTCTATTAAATCCAACTAGTCAAGTGTCATGGTTAAGTCAGAGTATCTCTGTTAGATTCCTGCTTCAATTATCTGTCTAATGTTGTCAGTGAGGTGTTGCAGTTTCCTACTATTATTGCATGTTTATCTAAATATCTTTGTAGATCTCTAAGAACTTGTTTTATGAACCTCAGTGTTCTGATTTTGGGTTTGTGAGCCTATGGGCATTGTTACTCATGAGATGGGTCTCTTGAAGGCAGCAGACTTTTGGCTCTTGCTTCATAATGCAACTTGCATGCTATGCCTTTTAAGGGATGCAATTAGCTCATTTATATTCAATATCATTATTGATATGTGAGGATTTTATCCTGTCATCATGTTGTTAGCTGATACATGTACTTGAACGAATAGTTGCTTTACAGTGTCAATTCACTACATACTTAAGTGTGGCAGGTATTACTCTTTCTTTTCCAAGTTTGCCACTCCCTTTAGGAACTCTTGTGAGGTAGGTCTGGTGGTAACAAATTCACTTAGGGTTTGCTTGTCTTAAAATGATCTTATTTCTCCTTTGCTTAAGAAGCTTAGTTTCCCAAGATATGAAATTCTTGCTTGGAATTTTTTTCTTTAAGGATGTTCAAAATAGGCCCCAAGTTTATTTTGGCTTGCTGAAAAGTTCACTGTTAACCTGATGGGGTTCTATTTGTAAGTGACCTGCCCTTTCTCTCTAGCTTCCTTTAATATTTTTTCTTTCACTTTGACCTTAAAAAGTCTGATGGCTATGTGTCTTGCAGATGGTCATCTTGTATAGTATCTCACAGGGGTTCTCTCAACTCAATTTCTTGAATTTGCATGTTGACCTCTCTAGCCAGACGGGGAAAATTTTTTTGAATTATATCCTCAAATACATTTTCTAAGTTGCTTGCTTTCTCTCCTCTTTCAGGAATGCCAGTGAGTTGTAGGTTTGGTCTCTTTACATAATCCCATATTATTGAAGGTTTTGTTCATTTGTAAAAACTTTTTTAAACTTATTTTTTGGATGCATTGCTTCAAAGAAGTTATCTTGAAGTTCTAATAGTCTTTCCTCAGCTTCGTCTATTCTGCTGTTAATGCTTCCAATGGTATTATAAAATTCTTGTAGTAAATTTTTCATTTCCAGAAGTTCAATTTGGTTCTTTCTTAAAATGGCTATGTCATCTTTCTACTCCTGGATCATTTTACTGTTTTCCTTGGATTGAGTTTCAGCATTGTCTTGTATCTTGTTGATCTTCCAGGCCATTCAGATCCTAAATTTTATTTCTGACATTTCAGCCATTTCTATCTGCTTAAAAACTATTGCTTGGTAGCTAGTGAGATCATTTGGAGGTAAGAAGACACTCTGGGTTCCAAAGTTACCAGAGTTCTTTCTCATGTGAAGGGTGATGTTCCTCTATTCTTTGAAGTTACTGTCCTTTGGATAGGGCTTTTGGTTTTTATGTTCCTTACTGCCCTTGTGGGTTTGACTGTGGTACAAGGTGGGTATAGTCAAATGGCTTCATTTTCAAAGGCTTTCAGAGGGCCAAGGCTCAGCTCAGCACTCCTGGGCAGTGTGCTCTAAACCTATGGGGTTCAAATTTGGTCTGTGGCATTGTCCTCTGTCCCCTTGAGGTTGAATACTGGCTGCACTGGAGGGTGGGAGCGAGGTACTCACCAATCACTGGCAGCAGCACTTTGTAGAGGGAACTGAGGTTTGAAAGCACTCTAGCATGGTGGCAGGGTTGGGGGGCTAAGGTGCTCCCAGACCACTAGCAACAGCACTTTGTTGGGTGAGGGCCACAAGCATATGCACTCCAGAGGGGCAGTGTCCAGGGGTGGGGGCTGAATAAATGGTTTTCAGCTTTTGGTCTATTATATCACCTTTTTTTTTTTTTTACCAGAGAAGATAAAAAGGTACCATTTTACCACCTTTTTCTTCTCCAGTAAAAAGGTGATATAATAGTGACTCTTACCAGAGAGTTATCCTAAGGATTAACTGAGTTCATATACATGAAGTGCTTAGAGCAACACTGATCATGTGCTCAATAAAGTATTATGATTTGGCCTATGTATCATCTTTATTTAATTGTTCAATAGGTAAATGTATATAATAAGTCCCAGAGTTCTGGGTTCCTTCCAGCCCCAGTTTAAACCTTCTTCTCCCCCTAATATTCTCTATCATAATCATACCATTACCTACCCAATTGCTCAGGACAAAGAAACAATAGTCATACTTAATTTCTTCCTCTCCCTCAGTTTGCTTAACCAGTTATGTTCTGGTGGCTTTATCTAAAAAACGACCTTCACCCCGACTAGGTAGCATTATCTTCTCTCTTACTACTGAAGTCTATTCTACTTTTACGACATCTGTGGTTTTCCTGTTTTTACTGTTTGCATGGACATTCCATTCTCTGCATCATGTCTAGAGTAATTAAAACAAAACAAAACTACAAAAAAATCAAATAATACCATCCCATGCTTAAAATCCTCCAATGGCATTTGACTGCACTTAGGATTAAATTCAAAGTCCATACCTGTGTCTCTAAGATGCTACATAGCTAACATCTGAAGGAAATCTTTGACTTTACCTTGGACTATTTTGCCCAGAATTCACTCAATTCCCTGATCTGCTGTCTACCTCCTTTTTTTTTTTC
>NW_016107315.1:12708764-12794852 GCF_001604975.1 Cebus imitator
TTTTTTTTTTTTTTTTTTTGAGATGGAGTTTCACTCTGTCACCCAGGATGGAGTGCAGGGGCGTGATCTCAGCTCACTGCAACCTCTGCTACTCTGGTTCAAGCAATTCTCCTGCCTCAACCTCCCAAGTAGCTGGGATTACAGGCGCCTGCCACAATGCCCTGCTAATTTTTGTAGTTTTTAGTGGAGATGGGGTTTCAACATCTTGGCCAGGTTGGTCTTAAACTCCTGACCTTGTGATCCACCCACCTTAGCCTCCCAAAGTGGTGGGCTTATAGGCGTGAATCACCACGCCTGGCCCTTTCTATTTCTTAAAGGTGCCAAGGTTAAGGGTCTTCAGGCCTTTGTAGTTTCTTTCCTTGCCTGAAACACTCTCTATCAAGAGCGTCACATATTTAGTTGTTTATCATTTAGATCTCATTTCAAATTTCCCTTTCTCAGTGCCCTTCCTGGCTATGCTACCTCAGATAGTTCCTGAGATAGTTCCTGGCCCACCCCATTACCATGCTTTGGTTATTGGTATGGCTCATGACGCTCTCTGAAATTCTCATTCATTTGTTTAGTGTCTGATGTCTCTCTCTTCTCATTGGAATGTAACAGCTATGAGAACCAAACCATACTCTGACCCTTCCACCAACAATGCCCAGCACAAAATAGAGGCTCAAATCATTTTGATGACTATATGAACTCCCTGGCCAGAATTAATTTATTCCTTCTTTGTCCTTTGTTCAAACCACTCTAATGGAGCATATCACAGTTTGTCTTAGCAAGAATTAGTATATATCCTTATCACAAGAATATGAGACTCAAGAAGGCAGGACCTATAATAGTTGTTATGTCTTTTGTGTGCTTCACCTTTATGTCCCCCAGCATAGAACAGTGTTTCTTGCGAATAGTAGGGGCACCACAAATGATTGTTCATTTGTATGCATGAACTGAATCACACACATTTTCTTTCTTGTGGCTCTATAGTACTTAAAGATATATTTCTGGCAAAGGTTTCATGACATAACTATTGACACTGTTGCTGTCATACACACCCCAAAATCCACTCAAGTATTGTGTGTCTGTGTGTGTGTGTGTGTGTGTGTGTGTGTGTGTGTGCGTGCATGTGTGCACATATCTGCTGTGAATCAGTGGGCAAGGCAGCTCTATTTCCTGGTGCAGAATTTGCTGCTTGCCATGAAGCTAAAGTGTCAACATGCTTTTGAGAGGCCCAAGTTCAGTTCCTTTCTTTAAGGATCTGGAACATGAAAGAAAACAATGTCCTGCAGGCAGCTCTTCTTTACTGAGAAGGTCATGTTGAGCAACACAGAAAAGCTAAACAAAAAACCTGTCACGGGGCAATAAATTAAAAATCGGTCTGTGCTCCTGAAGATAAATCAGCAACGTTAATGCTCCTCCCCTGAGCTGGGCATCTTCAAGGAATATAGGACAGGTGTCTCCAAGCTGAAGTATTGGTTAAAAAGCTGTCCTTTAAATTACATTTGGGCTATTTCTTTCCTGACTGGCTGTATTTTCCGTGATCTATCTAGAGGCTTAAAAAGACACACAGAGAAATAAATCTCAGTTCCATTAAGCACACACTATGGACTTGCATATTTGTTCTTATCTTTGGCCTCTCTCCCTTTCTGTCATCTCCCACCCCCCTCTTCCCAACACTATCAAACATCAGCACCAGAAAATGTTGACAATTACTCCAGACGCTGATACTAATCTAATTCCCTGTAATTGCTATTCATCATCATGTAGTCCTCCTTTCCTTCTTATTAAGCTCTTATGCTCACATCCCACATATCCTGTAACTCCAGATATAAACTCACGTGCGCTCATTTCTAGAGTCAAAATGGTTGGTAGAGGAAACGGCTCCCATGCACACTGTTAATCAGAGAACCAGGGTCAGTGGAGACAGCCCAGGGGGTAGTGCTATAGGTCTAGATTAGATTAGCATCCGCTAATGCACTTGTCTTTATTTTAAATCAGACACAGGCCCCTGCTGAGATGAATCAATATTTAATAATTGTGAGATACAGTTATTTGTATATGCAGGGGTCTCCATCCCACCCTCATGGGGAACCATTTGCAACAACACTGCACATACAGCGTATCATGATGCCTGGTGCTGGTTCCTCTTGCAATTCCTATTTTTATCTGCAGTGCCATTCACCTCTAAAATGCATAATAAAAATAATAAGCTAATCCCCAGGAGAGATATGCCTAGACCAAAATGTTTAAGGAGCAGCGTGAGTTCATTAAGGCAGGCAGTGGAATTTTCCTTCCTGAAGATGTGAACTGGGAAGGGTGCCCTGGAGTCTGGGAGTAGAAGAACCTCTTCATTTCTGAAAGTACTTTTCAGGACAGCATTCAAAAGCAAGCCTGGCATAGCCTGGAGGGAGACAAGACACAGGATTCTGCCTCCTCCGCCAGCAATTTTTCTCAAGTCTTCAGCTTTTCCTCCTATAAAAGGAGGGTTTGGGTTAGTCGGGGTTCCTCAACCTCAGCACTACTGACATCTGGGGCTGGATGATTCTTTGTTGTGTGCGGCTGTCCTGTGCTTTGCAGGATGTTTTGCAGAATCTCTGGTCTTTACCCAGCAGATGCCAGTAGCAGCTCCATGCCAATGTCTTTACACACACACACACACACACACACAAACGCATGCACAGAGTTACGACAAGCTAGAATGTCTCCACACATTACCAAATGTCCCCTAGAGAGTAAAGTCAGACTCTGTAGAGCTGCTGGCCTAGCTCATCTTTAGGAGGCTTTCTTGCTTTCTGTGATGCTATGTCTCATTTTCCTATTTTGGAAGTCTCCATGTAGACATGTTAGTCAGAGGCACAGATTGCAATTGTTTGGAAGTTTCTCCTACATATCACTCTCTTTTTAGTTACTCAGTCCATGTTCACTTTCAAAGCAGAGATGTACATTGTCTTGCTCTGAATTTCATTTCTTAGCCTCAGAAGGTATAGAGGTGCCATGTTCTCTGTCATACTCCTGTCATGGCTCCAGAGGAAGATGTGGTCTTAGAAACACTTTCTTGCTCTTACAACTGCTCCCCAGCACCCAGGGGGGCCTCAAATCTCTCCCCTCTTTTGTACTCCACCTGTGTCTGCTCAGCTTCATCTCACTGTCCCTTCTGCAGGTCACCAGCAGCAGTGGATAGCTAGCTGCTGAATGGCTCATTACCCAGGGCAAATTTGTTAGAGGAGCCTCAGCCTGAGCACTGTAATGAATCCTTCAATTGGCTAGGAATGAATGCATTAATCTGGGGCTATTAGAGCCTTTTATCAGGCTGCCTAAAATACACTGCCTTTCCCAAGCACACTGAGCAGGCGTTTCACCCTAAAGGGATACGTGGGAGGGGAGCACTATATTGGTGCTAACTAAAACAGAACAGCTAAGAAAAATATGAAGGAGGGTAAAGAGAAGCCAGGCGTGGTGTTGCTGAACATACTTCTAGAGTCTCATCTTGATTTTTCAGGGCATTCAATCCTTAAAAGACACACACACATGCATGCGAGTGCACGCACGCACACACACACACACACACATCCCATCTGAGCAAATTCCTTTCCAGTGAAAATGAAGAAAACAGAAGCAAGGCTCTGAAGATATCCTCAAAAGTAGCACATTTCCCTAAGGAACTTAACAATGAGATTAGAAAGGCCACAGGTAGCCAGTCTAGCCCCGCTTCTCTGACGCATTCAGTGGAGTTTGTTCAGTTGAACCGATGTGGACTCTGGCGTTCAGTTGAAGACAATGTTCTTCTAGACGCAGAGTCAAGGGAATGGACATTCATAGACCTGCGGTCACCACAAACACCTCTCTAAAAGTGTGAGCAACAGGGGCACTCCACAGGGAGCCATCTAGCATTTGAGGAAATCATAGGGATCCCCACAGGAGGCTCTGAAGTAGTAATGGGATGAGAACTGGATGAAGGGCAAATCTGAGAGTCCTATCCCTGGTGCATTTCGGGGCCACTGGTTTGATGTTTTCAGGTTTATTTGCTCCATTTACAAAATGAAAATTACTACAACTGCCTTGCCTTGTGATGTTCTTCTGAGAACCACATAAGACAACCTCCATGAAAGTGTTTACATATCAATAAAGAAAAATATATGAAGAATGGGTGCAAGGCCATGACCTGAAAGCCTGAACAATTCAAAACAAAACAAAACATTTAAAAAATAATTTAAAAAGCCGGCTGTCCAAAGCAGTGACCACGTGGATGGTAAGATGGAGTCTCTATCTGCTGTTGTCATCACGAATTTCAAGTGGCCTGCAGGTTCCTCGGGGAGCTGCGATACCAGTCAGACTAAAAAGAGAAGGCTGCGTTAGAGATCCAAGGCTGGCTGGGATTTCCTCCAAGGAGATTTGGGCTGCTAGAAACAGACAAGCTAGTGTATTCATGGAAACTGGCTATCCGCTGCCTGCTTCCCTTGGTGGCTGTGTCTCCCAACCACTCTGTCATGTCCTCATTGTGACTTACACTCCTCTTGGGCAGAGCGCCATAACGAGGTGGAATCAAGTAAAACGTGGGATCCTCCTGGGAGGTCCCGGTGATGAGACTGCCACCGCCGTGCCTCAGTAGTGGAGTTCTGGTCACCGGAGGTTCCTGCTGGAGTTCTTTCTTTCTGTCTTTAGTAAATTTGGAATCAAGTGGGCTTCCCGAAAACTTGGGATTTATTGATTTCAATCATCCTCTTAACTATCTAAGGCAGAACTCTTTGGATTTGACTTCATTCTTCCCCTAGTCTCCCATTTCTAGGGTGGGATAGCCATGATAGACCAGGGTGGCAGTTATTTCTGATTAGGATGAATCAAGTCCAGAGCAGCTGTCTGCTTTGAAGTGCCTTGACCCATTATTTCCCTGAGCACAAAGCAGGGTCAACATTAGAGAATCCAAGCCCAAAAATAAAGTGAAAGTAATGGATGCCACCCAGCCCTGCAGCCCCCTTCCTACTCCATCCTGGGCTCTCTCCCAGCTTTCATAAAAGCTATGCTCTTGAGAACTAACTTCCAACCTTCCTCCATGCCAAAGACCTGTAGGCTATTTTTGTGACTCTGACCAACATATTAAAAAATAATAATAATACTAAAAATTATTATTGAATGACCAGACACTCCTTTTCTTTATTAATGGAGAGATCTGAGTTATATGCAGCAAAGTTAGCAACACTGAGCCATTTGTTTTGGAGTGGGTTACCACGACCCATTTATGTAGCTGTTGGGGAAGGAAGAAAATAACTATTTGTGGTATAACAAAATCATGTGCAATAGGATAATTGGAAGGCATCAAGCTCTAATTTTGGGCATCGCTTCTCATTAGACAAGTACTGGAAAAAGTCTTTGTGTGCATTATAAATGCAGGGCTTATTTCAGAGTGATATTCGCATGGGAGAAAATTTCCTCCCTTAAAAAAGAAAAGTGAGAGAAGAGGCATACATTATGGGAACAAAAAAGCGTTGATATCTCAAGAAATGTGTGCATAAATGTCTGTTTGGATATACGCCTGTATGTACACACACAGACATCACATTCACATGTATGTACACGCGCACATATATTTGGGGGGAGTGAGAGTGACAGCGACAGAAAGTGAGACAGAGAAAGAGATGTTTAAGTGTGAAATGTCTTCCAACAGTGAATTTTTTGTTTTGTTTTTCATTTTTAAAGTTCTTCTCTTTCTACAGCACTGAACCTAGCTATGATGATTCAGAGAAAGTGGAATAATAGCAGATCAGATACCCTCATAAGGATGCCACTCTATATAAACAATCTCAGCAAAATAATCCAGTGCGCTGTGGCAGAGTAGAGTATTACTCTAAAAAAAATAAATTAGAACAAAAAAAAGGTGAGCTGAAAGTAGGAGGCCCAGCCACACAGTTTCATAAAATGTTGCCTCTGAATTGACACCTCTGACGCCATGAAGTGGTGGCACAGTTTCACAATGACATGGGACATTCATGATGTGGTGTGAATCTGACTGAAGGTCAACTGCCTGGAAATGAATATTATTTTTCCCAAAAAGCTTTGTGGAGCTCATTCTTCATCAAATTCTTCTTGTATAATTACAAGTAATTACAAATAATCTAAATTTATATTCAGGAAAAAAAATGCAGCTTTGAAGCTCTATGACTTCAGAGCTTCATTTCTAATCCTAATCTTTCTCCGGTCCTTCCTTCCAGGTCTGAACAACTAAGGGAAGAGCCAGGCTTCAGGCGAATCAGAGGGCTTCACCACCTTTTAACCATTACGCAGATGGTTGGAGTGTGGGGATCTGCAGGAAAGAATTTCCTGTGTCCTGCCTCAAGAAGAAAGAAGCAGCTCTCCGCCTAAAGCCAATCTGATCCATTTATCCAGTAGTAGGTAGAAAAGTCTTAAAAGAAACAGCAGCACCCACCTGGGTGTGGGGTGTAGGAGCAAGAGCCGTGTAGTGCCCCCAACAGCTGCGTCAAAGAAGCACAAAGAGGATGGGCTGAGAGAGGGATCTGCTTGGGAGGCAGCCAGTGACCATCTGGGTCAACTTGATCCCCAGCCTCAGCCCAAGAGAACAGAGTAAAGGAGCAGAGGAAAAAAGAGGATCTCTTTTGTCTGTCTTGGCAAGAAAGCAGAAGTGTCAAGGGAAGTTCCCTCTTCTGTGGGTAGACAAAGGACATGGAACAGGAAGAACCACCGACAGCCCCGTCAACTCGGTCCTTTCAAAAGAGACTCAAAAAACAGGAATAAAATGTTTGAAACACAAAATCTTCAGCTCCACTTTCATCATTTCCAGTTTGTGCTTGGCACCAGGCACCATGGAGAAATTTTAACATGATACTGGGAAGACACAGTCGGTCCTTTTTTTTCTGAAGGAATTTTTGTGCCACTGGAAACTCTAGATTAGCAAGCATCATAGTTATGAGACGCTGGAGCCAAATTTGCAATCACTATTAAGACAAAGAACTAAAGGACTGTGCATTTCCCAGCAAGGTATTCTAAAACAGGAATTGCTACTGCCTTCAACAACACAGGTATCGTCTGAAAAATCTAACGATGGCCTAAATTTCCATTGAATATTAAGTTCCAGAAACAGGAATGGAAGCAGTTTATACCAAGTTCTGCACTTTATTTTTTGGAGGTGGGGAGTCTAAAGTTTCTATGGCCATATAGATCTAGAGAAGATATACTTGTCCTGTTGCTTTAAAAGAACATGGAAATTTTTTAGGCGACACCTGTGTTGTTGAAGGCAGCAGCAATTCCTGTTTTAGAATACCTTGCTGGGACATGCACAGTCCTTTAGTTCTTTGTCTTAATGGTGATTGCAAATTTGGCTCCAGAGTCTCATAACTATGATGCCTGCTAATGTAGAGTTTCTGGTGGCACGAAAATTCCTTCAGAAAAAAGGACCGACGATGTCTTCCCAGTATCATGTTAAAGTTTTTTCATGGTGTCTGGTGCCAAGCACAAACTGAAAATGACGAAAATAGAGCTCAAGAGTCCAAGCCCTCAAATGCAGAGCCCGTCAGGTCACTGCCAAATGTGGCCACTGGGGCACGGTTAACTCATCTGGGACAAGTTGGCATGCCTCTCCAGGTTTCTGGGTCCTTGCAGAGTCATTACAAATGTGTTCATTATCGCAGTAATAGAATAACCATTCCCTGAACAACTACTATGTGCTGGTCTTATGTGACAAGAGATGGTAATGAGCAAGACAGAAGTATTAAGTTCGAGGGTATGCCAGCCGGTGTAGAAGCTGATAATATATTCTGCAATGAGTGTACAGTGTTGTGGGAGATGCATATATAGAATGAGATCGGAACACAGGGAAAGTACCAGGGAGCAAACTGCAAAGAAAGTCACCAAGTGTTTGGGCCTTATAGAAAATGTGGGAGTTCCAAGGCAGCAAAGGAGAGTATTCTAGGAAGCAGAAAGCGTATGTGAAACCTAGAAGTAAAATCTTTAAAATGTTGGAAAACGAGTGGTCTGTGTTCCTGTACTATAAGGCGGGTGGTAGAATTTGATGGTAAAAAGATAATTTAGGGCCCCATTTTAGAGAAGTTTATAGGCTTTGTTAAAGCGTTTGCATTTTATTCTGTAGGAAATGGTGACCGATCCAAGGATTCTAAGCAGATTTGTTTGGAAAGATAATGCTGGCCACAGCGCAGACTGCATATTCGAGAGGGTACTGATTAGAGGTAACTATCAGATTACTACTGCCATCATTACTGTTTTCACCACCTCACTCACACTATTACTTTCCCAGTTTCAGTGTCACCTTGCCTTTATTTTGTGCACATTGCTTGTGGGCATACACAATGCTTTACACCTACAGCCTCAATTTGTCCTTGCAGAGACCCTGTGAGGCAAGTAGTATTATTATTCCCTTGATTTTATACATGACACAGAGAGCGATTAAATAACATGCCCAGGGTCGCACAACAAGTGAGCATGATTTGCAGTTTCATCTGCCTGCAGGTGATCAGACACTGGAGCATGCATCCTTAGCTAGTACATCATTGTTTAAAAATGTAAAAGTCCTCTCCAGTCACGACCTAGGGCTTCTCTAAGAGTGGAAAGAGCAGAATGGAAGAAAAGGAAAGGAATATTTGGTAGATAGAATTGCAAGATTAGTGACTTAAGTAAACACCACTAACAAAGTGGCATGTTAAAAAGAAATGAAAGAAAAACTAGCAAATTATGGAGGTTTCTAGCTTGGTTGATATGATATGTTGGTGGGATTAGTTAACATGGGAAATAATGGCTGAAGATGAGATTTCCTCAAGAAATATGCAGCAGGAATTTGTCATTCCTTTAAGCTACTACCCAGAATCTGAACCCTCTTTCTAGATTAAAAACAACAACAACAATATCTAGACAGTGTGAGTCTACTTTGAAATATGATAAGATCTCAGACTTGCCTTATAGTACTCTAATAGGTAGAGCATAGAAATGTCACAGGGTTTCTGTCTATTGGATGCTCTGGTCAAGGAATTTACATACATAATTAAAAGTGCAAAGATACAGAGACAGTTGGAATTCACTACTATTTGGATGTCCAGCATTCACAGGTATCAGAAGGAACAGAAGACGCATCAGATGCCAGTGTTTCAATGGTGCCAACATCAGTGCCACTACTAAGCTGTAGTGGATGCAATGCCCTGGCAGGACTTCCTGCATTGTAATTTTTCTGTGTATCAACCCCTTTCCCATTTTTGAATCAAACATCTGTGAATGCCATGAGTTATACAACATATTTTCAGTCAACTCCTTGTTTCTGTTAAGTCAACCTGAATCAATCCCCATTGATTGAAATCAAAAACCTAGTTAGGTACCAAGGATAAGAAAAACAGATTGAAATACACTGAGCTTAAGTTGTCTGTGGGACATAAAAGCTAAGAATCTCAGCAGACAACTTGTAATCCTTTGGGAATTTAGAAAAGAGATGAGGCAGAACACAGCAGGATGACTACCCAAATCACAATCTTCATGAAGATGCCATGATGGAGTAGCATCACCTGGGAAAAACATGAAAGATTCAAAGGTGGAAACCAGGGGAAAGCCAGCATTTGTGACTCATGAGAAGGATTATGGTGAATAAAGAAAAGAAATTGGGATGAAGTGGTGAGAGTTGGGTGAAAGTCAGGAGGGAATAGTTTCATGAAAAGTTGGTAAAGAAAGATTATCATTAGTAAGAAGAGTGGTAGCAACGGCATCAATTACGACAGAAGGAGTACTGAGAAGGTGGGGATTTGGCAGTAGGCAATTCCTGCCTCCTTAGCACAATCACTTGTCTTACTTGCGTAACTTGTTCTGAGATCCTTAGGTTAAATAAGTAGCCTAAATTTACAGTGTGGAATTATTGACTTTAGGTATATCATATAAACTAAATTGATCGTGTCTTTCTTCTTTTATCTTCCATTTTTTCCCCTGAAGTTTCTTCTAGGAAGGGGCCCATGTTGGCAAGGACTGGTAGTAGCAGAATACAATGGAAATAAAACCTGAAGGGAGAGCCTCACCAGGTTTTAGTTTCTCATCCTCTAAAACTGGGTTGACTGGAGGTGGTGAGTTGAAGTACCAACTCTGGTGGTAATCACATTAGATTTATAGTGTTTGAAAACTCATGTCCTTAGACTGATGGAATTGAAGCCCAGCTCCCCAGGACACAAGTTATAGAAAAGTCTGAGAGCTTCAGAGGGTTTGTGGATTGTTTTGTTTGTTTTTTCGGTTGGTTCGTTGGTTTTGTTTTTTGTTTTTCCTTTTCTAGACGTGGAAACCTGTGAGTTTGCAGTTCTAGAATTGAGAGAAAAACAGAGCTATTTGTTTATGGGAAGGTGTTAAGTTGTATAAAAGTTTCTATCATTTGTCCTTTTCTTTTAAGGATTGAAGTGCCTTTTTCCTCCATTTTTTGTATTTCTTTGAAGTTGCTTGCTTTACTTCTTGGCTAATCTCTGCCTTTAATAATAATCCATCACTGTTTAGTAGCTTCTTTAAAAGTCATGTTAGACTTAACATGACTGTCAGTTTCTCTCTGCCTTCTGAATGTCTTCACTAATCACCACCAACATCTCTCTATTGGATTATTTCATCCTCTCTGAGGATGTTCTTATTCTCTTTCATCTTTTCACAAATTAGGTAATAATTTATTAGACTGTGACTACACAATACAAAGTGAATGTGAAGTCCCATATTGAATGAATCACTTTTCTCTCCATAGACAATCAATCCCTTTTGTATATTTCAAGAGTTTTCAAACAGGGTTCCCATAGGCATTTAAAGAGATTTTAAAAAGGGTGATGATTTTTCAATAATTTTCTGAAAATGTGTGAAAAATAACATTACTATTGTTAGTGCTATCCCATTTTTAAATAAAGAAATGGAGGCACCGAGATGTTAAGAAGCATGCCAGGGTCAAACAGCTAGGTTTTAGAACAGGCAATCTCTTCCCAGTGTCCACATGCTAAACTGCTATGCTACGCTACCCCTCAGCCAAGGAAATTCCTCATTCTTTTTCAAGATTTCTTCTTCCCATACCAGTCGCCAAGTCCCATGGGTCCCTGCTGGTAAAGATGCATAGGAACACTTTTACACTGTTGGTGGGAGTGTAAATTAGTTCAACCATTGTGGAAGACAGTGTGGCAATTCCTCAAGGACCTAGAAATAGAAATTCCATTTGATCCAGCAATCCCATTACTGGGTATATATCCAAAGGATTATAAATCGTTCTACTATAAGGACACGTGCACACGAACGTTCACTGCAGCACTGTTTACAATAGCAAAGACCTGGAACCAACTCAAATGTCCATCGATGATAGACTGGATAGGGAAAATGTGGCACATATACACCATGGAATATTATGCAGCCATCAAAAACGATCAGTTCGTGTCCTTTGTAGGGACATGGATGAACCTGGAAACCATCATTCTCAGCAAACTGACACAAGAACAGAAAATCAAACACCACATATTCTCACTCATAGGCGGGTGTTGAACAATGAGAACACATGGACATAGGGAGGGGAACATCACACATTGGGGTCTGTTGGGGGGAAATGGGGGAGGGACAGCGGGAGGTGGGGAGTGGGGAGAGATAGCATGGGGAGAAATGCCAGATATAGGTGATGGGGAGGAAGGCAGCAAATCATGCTGCCATGTGTGTACCTACGCAACAATCTTGCATGTTCTTCACATGTACCCCAAAACCTAAAATGCAATTAAAAAAAGAGAATTGAGGGACAAAACTAAACACAAGGTGTTTGGGTCCTAATGCTAACAAATCAACAATTAAAAGACATCTTTGAAAGAAGTAACACACACACACACACACACATACACAAAGATGCATTCCACTCTGTATCTCCTGCATTGCCATGGCTAATTATCTACATTTTGACCATCCACACTGTTCCCCTGAATTACTATCAAAGAGTAGGTCAGCTTCGTCCCTCTTCAAACCATCTTCCAAAATGACTTGGAAGAATCTTTGTGGAAATGCAAATCTTATCTGCTTATAACATCGTAAAGTATTCTCTTTCATTTCACAGGAGGTAAACCCCTTAGCTGGAGGTGTAAAGCAAGGCCCTTCCAGATTGCCCCATTTCACAGCTCTCCCATCTTGTCTTTTACCATAATGCACCCAAACTTTATCTCTGTTTCTCTCTTCACACACACATATACCAGAAGCTTTACCTATCCACTCCCATCTTTCAACCATTATTCACTGTAACCTAGATTAGGATCTGGGTCCTGCCACTGTCTTCCTAGGATTTTCTCTTGTTCATCCATTCTGATTCTTTGAATTGGCAGACTCTCAATCTTTACATAACAAATTTTTCTTAGCCCTTTAAATCTAGACTCAATCCCAGGAGCCTTCCTCAAAGCTCCACTCTACTTTGTATCAGTTTGGTTTTGACCCTCTTTTTTGTTTCCCCAGCATCTTGCTGCAGTTCATTGTACTATATTTTAGCAGAGGGTGGAGCTTTCTGAAAACCCTTTGAGAAGAGAAATTCTCTTTTATCTCTGAATAGCCAGACAGTACAGGGTGCCTGAAATATAGCAGGTACTCAATAAATGAATGGAAAAATAAATAAAAGCAGGAATAAAAAGTGAATCCCGCTTATTTAATTAATGTAATTGTTTGAACTGGATAACTGAAACGCCTGAGTTTTTCTTTGCTTTGAATTCATTAATCCAATTGACAAGTTAAAATGCTAAATTATATTAACCTACATTTTCATTTAATATTTTAAAAACATTTTTATTCTGAATGAAAATACTTCCTCTCTTACATAACCTATATCTACACTAATAAAATTCTTATTATTTTCTTTTCATTTTTAATTGCCCCCATCATGCATTCTTGAGAGACAAATGATGAACATTCTTCCCCTACCCCCAATTTTTAAGATGAGCAAATGAGCCACAGCCAAGTTGATCCACAAACAATACACAAGGTGTCAACCGTCCAGGTCATATTTTATTTTATTTATTTTTTTGTCGGGGAGGAAAGAGCCTGCCCAAATGGCCTCAGTGTGACCCCGCGGCTGGAGCCCATGATAGACACAGGCCCTGCGTGTGCTCCTAATAGGGGACATTCTTTGTGTGTGTGTGTGTGTGTAAGCCACCATGCTTGGCAAAAATATATACTTTATTTTATTTTTTTTTAGAAGAAGAAAGAGAGAAAGAAAGAAAGAGAAAGAATAAAAGAAAAAAAAAGAATGAAGAAGAGGAAGAAAGAGGAAGAGGAAGAGGGAGAGAGAACGGGGTGTTGCTTTATTGCCCCAGCTAGAATGCAGTCTAAAAATGCGTATGCCTGTAATTGTGTTTAATAATAGAGACATGAAAAAAAATGAGGGAAGAAAATAACTAACAAGCAGCTAACCAATATTTCATTGAAACCTATAAATAGGTGTGATGTGGTACTGATAAGAGTGTATATTTTGTGTATTTAAAGTGGAGAGTTCTATAAATGTTAAATAAGTCTACTTGTTCCGGATCTGAGTTCAAGTCCTGGATATCGATGTTAACTTTCTGTCTCGTTGATCTGTCTAATATTGATGTTGAAGTCCCCCACTATTATTGTGTGGGAGTCTAAGTCTCTTTATAAGTCTTATATATCTGGGTATTCCTATATTGGGTGTGTATATATTTAGGATCTTTAGCTCTTCTTGTTGCATTGATCCTTTTATCATTATGTAATGTCCTTCTTTGCTTCTTTTGATCTTTGTTACTTTAAAGTCTATTTTATCAGCAAAAATTGCAACTCCTGCTTTCTATTTATTTATTTATTTTTGCTCTCCATTTGGCTGGTAAAATTTTCTCCATCCCTTTGTTTTGAGTCTTTGTGTATCCTTGCATGTGAGATGGGTCTGGATGTAGCATACCAATGGGTCTTGGCTTTTTTTTGCCTGTCTGTGTCTTTGGATTGGGGGATTTAGTTGATTTAAATTTAGAATTAATAATAATATATGTTAGCTTGATATTACCATTTAATGTTAGCTGGCTGTTTTGCCCATTAGTTGATGTAAGCTCTTAATTATGTTGATGTTCTTTATTTTTTGGTATTTTTTAGAAAGGCTGATACTGGTTGTTCCTTTCTATTTGTAATGGTTCTTTCAGAAGCTCTTGTAAAGCAGGCCTGGTGGTGATGAAATCTCTGAGTACTTGCTTGTTCACAAAAGATTTTATTTTTCCTTCGCTTATGAAGCTTAGTTTGGCTGGATGTAAAATTCTGGGTTGCAAGTTCTTTTCTTTAAGGATGTTGAATATTGGCCCCCACTCTCTTCTAGCTTGTAGAGTTTCTGCTGAGAGATCTGCTGTGAGTCTGATAGGCTTCCCTTTATGGGTAACCTGACCTTTCTCTCTGGCTGCCCTCAGTATTTTCTCTTTCATTTCAACTCTGGTGAATCTGGCGATTATGTGCCTTGAGGTTGGTCTTCTTGAGGAATATCTTTGTGGTGTTCTCTGTATTACCTGGAGTTGAATATTGTTCTGCCTTGCTAGGTTGGGAAAGTTTTCCTGAATAATATCCTGAAGCGTATTTTCCAGCTTGGATTGATTCTCTTCGTCACATTGAGGTACACCTATCAAGCGTAGATAGGTCTTTTCACATAGTCCCGTATTTCTTGGAGACTTTGCTCGTTCCTTTTTATCCTTTTTTCTCTAATCTTGTCTCTTCATTTTATTTCATTAAGTTGGTCTTCGACCTCTGATCTCTTTTCCTCTGCTTGATCAATTCGGCTGTTAAAACTTGTGCATACTTTGCGAAGTTCTCATGTGGTGTTTTTCAGCTCCATTAATTCACTTATATCCCTCTCTAAATTGTGTATTATTGTTGATATTTCATCGAATCCTTTTTTGAAAGTTCTTAGTTTCTTTGCATTGGGTTAGAACAAGTTCTTTTAATTCCCAGAAGTTTCTTATCATCCACTTTTTAAAGCCTGCTTCTATTAATGGAATGCAGTCTTTCTCCATCAGGCCTTGTTCTGTTGCTGATGAGGAACTGTGATCCCCTGTAGAGGGAGAGGCGTTCTGATTTTGGGTATTCTCAGCCTTTTTAGGCTGGTTTCTTCCCTTCGTTATAGATTTATCCATCTGTGGCCTTTATAATTACCGTCTTTATAGTTGGGTTTCTGAATGGACGCCCAACTTGTTGATTCCCGGCGCTAGAATCTGAGCAACCCACTGCGCCGGCCAAAACAGCTGCGATAAGATTGATGGTGCTTTTCTGACTCTGCAACAAGAACCGCCGCACCAAGGCAGTGGCAAAACCGCCTCGCCGGCCACAAGAGTCACGCTGGCGACCCGTGAGGCTCCTCCGCTGGGAATCTCCTGGTGCGTGAGCAACAAAAATTCTTCTGAAAGTGTGGTGTCCTCTTGTTCTCTGCACTTTCACTGGCAGCTACAATCCCGAGCTGCTAGTGATCAGCCATCTTGGATCTCTCTCCATATTTTATATATGATTAAATTACATTGGAAAAGGCTGCCTATCAAACTATTAATAATTATTTCTATTTCATCATTTCCCCGATGAATTTGGGGAGTCTTATAATGAAACCACAAAACAAAAGGGCAAAGTACACACATAAAATAAGGTCCAAGGAAAAAGAGAATACTTCTTATGGAAACCATAAACGTCAACATAAATTTTTAGGGTAGGCTGGAAATTTCTTTTTAAGCCTCCTGAAAGAAAGGCAAAGTGGGAATTATGTTTACTTACATGGCATTTTATTAAGAAGGAAGCCTTGCAGATTTTCTGGATAAAAACGGAAACAAGAAAACTTTAGATTTTATTACAGTTTATCCTTCCTTCTCTTCTTTGTGGTTCAATCAAGGAATGAGCCCCTCCCAACCATGTGTTTATCTCTGTGACCTCAGGCAAGAGATGAGACCCTGTGGAGCCAGCCTCTCTATCTATCAGGAGACAGGTTGAACTTCATGTTATCTAAGACGTCTATCACCTTGTGCTCTATAAAAATTTTTAATTTGGGCATCAATGTGGCGATGTAGCTTATTATCCAATTTAATGTAAGTGATTCAGCAAAACTTCTGAATTACTCCATGATAATTTTCCATTTCTTTTGTCACATGAGTGAGGAGAAATAAAATTGCATTGGAACATTTATAATCAACAGTGCATAAGGAAGCAAACAGTATTCTGGATTAAGCTTATGTTTATTTTAAAAGTTTTGACCCATTGCCTGAAGCAATTGGGAAATAACTCGAGGTTTACCCAGTCAGGATAAGGGCATTAGTCATAGCCAAATGACAGATGAAGATCCTGATCCCTCCAGTATTTTACCCTATGCCCCACTGGGGCTTCATCGCTTTTGACAACAAGATTTTTATTAGCCTTAGGCATTTCATTAGCCTCTTTGTTTCAGTGATCAGGTGTGGAATCACCGAACTCAATTATGGCTTCTTGTTTAGTGTTTTGAAGTCTAACATTACCAAGAAGTTGCTTGTTAAGAAACAAAAATCAGACATCTTCTAAAATATTATGTATTTCATGTGATTTGTTATGAATTAGTATTTCTATTTTTAGCAAGGTATAGGTAATAATAATGCATTATAAAGTCATCCAATCTTGTCCCCTATTCCACTTTGCAGCAAAATAAGTGCAAAACAATATTAATATTCCACTATCCATCAGTTGGAATGTTAAAGCTATTAAATTGGATCATACTGTGGCTAGTGGATTGGAGTGCCACTGCTGAGCTATATAATATTTACTTGTGTAAGGCCAACTGAATCGGAATGAAAGAGAGTTTCTGTCCGTGGTGCTGAAAGCAAACAGTCTCCCACAGGATTTGGTACTGAACAAGTTCAAAGGAACCTCTTATGTTGAATCATGCATATGTTGTAGTGTCTTTAATAAGTCAATTACTTTTGGACAGCAAAATGTCATAGCATTTAAAATTCTGATAATCACCTTCACTTTGCTGAGCTTTAGACTGCTATAATCCACACAATCTAGCATTCTCCTGTAATGTGTCAAGAAGTCTGAGTAACAAAGTAACAATAAACACTTTAGGCATGTTGGGTGGGGTGGCTCATACCTGTAATCCCAGCACTTTGGGAAGAGACGGCAGGCGGATCGCCTGAGGTTAGGGGTTTGAGACCAGCCTGGCCAACATGGTGAAACCCATCTCTACTAAAAACACAAAAATTAGCCAGGCATGGTTTTGGGCGCCTATAATCTCAGCTACTTGAGAGGCTAAGGCAAGAGAATCACTTGAACCCAGAAGGCAGAGGTTGCAGTGAGCCAAGCACTGCACTCCAGCCTGGGTGACAAGAGTGAAACTCTGTCAAAAAAATAAATAAATAAATAAATAAAATAAAATAAACCTTTAGCCATGTGTACTCAACTAGGATTCACAGAGGCTAAAATCCTTCCTCACCCCCAGAATACTGAGAAATATATGAATATAATAACATGTCAGGCATAATCTGGGAGGATATCTACACTTGGTTTCCTATTTAGAAATGTACAGAAAATACTCCCTCAAGTATTTATTTTTTGTTAAACACCAGCATATAACTGATATTGTTTGTTACATGTATAACCTAATTTATAATTTTCAAATGACAAGATGTGACAATATCTTCTACTTGTTTTGTTGCAAAAAGGAAAGAAACTGTCTTCAACTTATAAGTGTTTCATCTTATTGAGATGAAAAATCTTTCTGAGACAGTTTTTTTTTCTTTTTTCCCTGGAAAATTGCTTCTATATCTATAATTGACCAAAATACACCAAACCCATCTTTCAGAAATGCCTACTTTTTACCACCAAGTTTTCTGTAAACATCCCCAACTAAGGCACTGCACCTGACTACTTCTGCCTCTGGAGTGAGGAGCTGTGTGTATTTTCAAAGGGCAGATGAATCAGTGTGTCCCTCACACACAACACTGTTTCTCTTCCACATACAGTCACACTTAACTAAAGGGAAAATCAAAATGTGACTTGATCACACAGAATTCTTTCATGGATTAATTCAATGAACCTTTCTTTAGTGTCAAACATATGTTGGAACCACACTAGATGGTGATGATTCAGAAATAAAACGAACAAACAAAAAACCTAGCTTCTGTCCTCAAGGCATACAATGAGAGCAAAGAGAGCAGACATAAGATGGGGAATTACAAATAATGTAAAGAATGTTGCAGCCATGATGCAAACAAGGAGCTCTGGAAGTTCAATGGGGAATCTGGGAGTTTTCCTGAGATAGAATGAGGTGGGGGTGGGAGCTTCCAAGGGTGGCTGCCCAAGAAGGTTGTTACTTTCAGTCTTAAAGAATGGGGTAGGATTTTTTAGTCTGAGAATAAAAATACATAGAATGGCAGAATCTGAATTAAAAGTTATCAGTTATAGCCTCCCCAACAACTCTGAGTTGCCATTTCTGGAAATGTAGAGGAGTCATTCTTCACTTGCCATATAGACTAGGTTCTTGTATATTCCAAATTTACACAAATTTGTTTGGGTTTACCAAATTTGGGGTACTAGTGCTAATGGAGCTGGTGCAGGATGGAGAGCAGAAGTCAGGGTGTGGACATACATGAGTGATAAAGGCATGGGGGGACCACGAGGTGACAGAGAGGCAAGGGCCGGGAAGGATGGGGTGACCACTGCATAACTGAGAGAAGATCACAGCTCAGCTCAAGTGAGAGAACATGCTCCTGCCACGCACACCATTGCCGAGAATCAAGTGTACCCCAAACCTTTAATTAAAAATCTTACATGTACACATTCTGCACTAAATCATTCTCCAGTACCAGCACTGGGCACTTTTGTTACCCAGTTTATTTGCAAAGCAGCAGCCTCCCACATTCCAAGACTGAATGCTGCTAAACTCCCTCCAGCTGGCTGCAGGGGGAAAGTGAAGGTCCTTGGTCCCCTGGTTCAGAACAGCCATACCAGATAAATGTGAAGTCTTGTTACCCAGAAATATTCATCCAAGAAGAGAAGAGAATTTGATTATCATGAATTCTGCTCCACACTCCTCTTCCTGCCTGACAATAACCTCCCTCTCCAGAGCAACAATAATCTGAACACAAACAGACATGAAGCATTTCAAAAAGCAATGAACTCTGAGGCGTTGGAGCCAAGGCGATCGTGGTTTAAATGCATGACTCCAGCAACCCCGAGAGGCCATCAATTATACAGCCCAGCCATCGAGGAAGCAAAAATAATATTTCAAAGAGTCATTGCCAGAAAGAGAAAGAAAAAGAAGAAAATGCTACAAAAATCACACCATTCAGAGAAAGCAGTTCCAAGAGAATGGCTGCACAAAGAGCAGCAGCTCCACCCTGCTGAAGGCAGCCCCCTCCACAAGAGGGAAAAAGAGGCGACACAGCCACGCCTCTCATGGTCTGATCTTCATCCAGCATACCTCAGTCCAGGAAGGCACTGTACTACATCGCTTCTGTTACCCTGGGGGCATATAACAAGGTACATTGTTAATTTGCTGATATATTTATAAATATTTTTTAGAGCCTAAAATAATGTGTCACATAAGTACAGGGGTTCATTCGTTTATAGAAGCATTTCACCATGATTTAATTTTATTCTTACAATAACTCTTTGCAGTAGGGAAAGAGGCATTAATAGGTCTATTTTGCAGATGACAGAATTGAGGCCGGGACACATATACACCATGGAATATTATGCAGCCATCAAAAACGATGAGTTCATGTCCTTTGTAGGAACATGGATGAACCTGGAAACCATCATTTTCAGCAAACTGACACAAGAACAGAAAATCAAACACCACATATTCTCACTCATAGGCGGGTATTGAACAATGAGAACACATGGACGCAGGGAGGGGAGCATCACACACTGGGGTCTGTTGGGGGGAAATAGGGGAGGGACAGCTGGGGGTGGGGAGTTGGGGAGAGATAGCATGGGGAGAAATGCCAGATATAGGTGATGGGGAGGAAGGCAGCAAATCACACTGCCATGTGTGTACCTATGCAACAATCTTGCATGTTCTTCACATGTACCCCAAAACCTAAAATGCAATAAAAAAAAAGAATTGAGGCCGGGAGAGATTAAGTGACTCATACAAGTTCGGCCAGCTACTCAGTGCCCAGTGAGGACCCAAATGCAGGATGCCATCACTAAACGATTCTGCTAATAAACAGTGTTGAGACTAAATCATTAAGTATCATTAAGAAATAAATTTTGTCTTCTAGCAGAAAGTTAAGGGCTTTTTTCACTGCTTCCCTCTGTTGAAGGCAGCCTATCAAGGACCAGATAGTACCAAACAGGTTTATAAGACATGGTCCAACCTTAAAGAGAGTAAGACACACTCTTTGGCTGAAATGTTACAGAAGAACAAGACAGCGGAAGGAACAGCAGCTCTGCAGCCAAGGGCCCTGACTTCTCGTCCTAACTCCACTCTCCATTCTTGGGCACAAGTCACAGTCTGTGAGCCTCACTCTCTTCACTTAGAACATGGAATGAATGATACGTGCCCTGTTTCCTCCACAGGCTGGTTTTCATAATAGACAGGGAAACTGATTGATCAAGTCGGATGCATACAAATATTACAGATGTAATCACATGAATAACTGCCCCCCTAGAACCCTAGTGTCCCTTTGTGGAGAAAAGAAAATGCTTAGTTTACTACATGTCTGGCAGAATTAGTAAAATAACAAGAATAGTGGCAGCAATCACAAGGCTTATGCCTAGCGGTATATAGCTTTGTGGTTTGAAAACACAAAGACAATAAATAGAGATGGTTAAAAGCACGACATTCAGAGCCAGTCAGAACAGAGTAACAGAGACCCACTTCACTGCACACTCATGGACAAGCACAGATAATTTAAGCATTCTGGGTTTGATTTATTAGTCGTAAAATGGAAATGATAAAGAGATTTAACTTCTCTTGAAGTTAAAATTAGGAATGTGTATAGAGGACATAGGCAGCCCCGGGAAAATACATGGAGCGACTATAATAACTATTTGTATCATTATAGGTTGTCTCACTTTTTGCAAATTCTCCTCGTAAAGACAGTTGGATTGGCATGGTGGTCTTTCCCTCTGTTCTAGATGTCCAGCATGGGGCACTACTCAACCTCATTGTGTATTGTGAGGTTTAACTTACGAATTGTGGCCAAGAATCCCTGTGACGTTTAGACACTGAGAGCTATAGGATGACATGAGAGTTGCATGACTTTTTATATTGGTCCTTTGGTATCACAATTGATCCTGCCTGGTTTCCTCCTACATTGATCTGCTCTGAATGCTCCTGACACAAATGCAATTTTCTGTGGCCAGCAATCAAATTCACCAATCACACATGGCAAAAGCGATCAAAACAAAGGGCAGACATTGTGCTATTTCCAGCACAAATGATCATGTCCAGAGTTTCTGACAGCATCAAAAGAGAAAATCAAAATAACTTGAGACAGAAATAGCCCGAAGACCCTGGGTCCTCAACCCATTTTCAATATTCTTACGTGACCTGGAGCCCTCCACTATACACAAATGGGAAATTATATATCTTGTGAGGCTACATGCTGTGGAGAATTGGGAGTTGGCATGAGCTAGCCTTTCCAATAACTGTTTTGGCTTTTAATTATTGACATTTCAGTAGATTGTAATCGTCTCCTTCTTTAATAGGCCAAAGCATTTCAAGTGAGGGTGATTTCCAGCCACTGAACACATTTTCCCTAAGTCCTATCCTTTGAAGAAAAGGTCTGTATGCCCTGAACACAGTTTCAGACAATTTCTTGGGCAGAGATATCTCTTTGGCAATGGATGTATACAGAAAATGAGTGAGGTTGATGAGAAGAACCAGACAGGAGGCAGAGAAGGTTCAAGAAGACCATCTTTGGTTTTGACCATGTGGACATTATCAAACATCTCTGTATGAGATCTACCAGCTGCTAATAATGTATTTTTACAAAATTTCTGAATTAGCAGAATGCTGAATAGACATATATAGCATCATGTATCACACAATCTCTATGCTCACCTCAACAATAGCTGTTTAACTCACTTAACTCAATTTGGTCACTTAACTCAAATGAAGACAGTCTGACTTGCTGTTCTGCTACGTGGAACTTGAGGCAGCAATGTGGAGTCAGTTGACTGTGATCTATCAAGCTGTCTGAATGAGCACCAATGTAGGCCAAGGCCACATGAAATACAGCTAGTGGGGATTAGAGAAACCCTAAGTAAGGGATTGAAGAGACCACTGAGGAGAAGGAGATGACATAGCACCAATGAGAGAAGGGCAGAGAGGAGTGGTCAGAGGAGTCCCCTCCAGACAGGGCTCATCTGTTTTTCCTGCATTTGTTTCCATAAATTCTGATCTATCTTTCCAATAAATCATCTTGAACTATTTGAATGAATTCTTGCAATTCAGATTAGTTTTAAATCATAACAAAAATTGAATATGCAGAAATAGTGAATAACCAAAGAGAAAATAGAGGCATTCCAAGTGTGTGAAAGGAGAAAGCAATGGAATGAATGTTAAGTCTCTCTAAAAGTCATGTGTCAACATCCTAACCTCCCAGATGATGGTTTTAGGGGTGGAGCCTCACGAGGTGATTAGGTCATGAGGGCAGAGCTTTGATGAACAGTATTACTGCCCTTATAAAACAAAGGCTAGAAGGAGACCCCTCACCGCTCTCACCATGTGAGAACACAGCAAAAAGGTGTTATCATTGATGAGCCAGGAAATGAGCACACGCCAGACATCAAATCTGCCAGAACCTTGATCTCAGACTTGTTAGCTTCCCAAATTGCAAGAAATAAATTTCTGTCCTTAATAAGCAACCCAGTCAATGGTATTTTGTTATAGCAACCTAGACAGATAAAGACAGGAGATAAAAGATCAGCAGCAGGACACGTAGAGGTGACTGAATGGAAGTCAGCATGCTCATGCTTGTTTGACCTCTGTGAGCTTGTGCTGCCCTGGGGAAAAGTCAGCTAACATCTGAAGAGATAAGCGAGACACTAGAATCTTTCACACAAGAAAAGATGAAGAGCTACAAACATATCCAACAACCAGAATTTATGGAGAAAAACATTTGACATTTAGCGAACAATTCTTGTATCCCAAAATGTGTATCTTTTGGGTGAAGAGATAATTACAATTTAATGAGGTGAATACAAAGACAAATGTAGGTGATGCTTGCTCTATTTAGTTAGCGGAAGAAGAGAAGACTTAGGTACTAAAATAGGCATCTTCAAATACTGCAATCCCCATTGTGAGGTCAAGGACCATTTATCACTCATTTTCCTATTCTCAGCACTTGCCACAGTGCCTGACATGGAATAAAAGTTTAGCAAATATTTGTTAAATTGAAATTTTTTTAAAAAATTGAATGCTCCTCAAAGCTAGGTATTTCGCCTAATTTCAATCCCGCCTCATAATAAACTGATGAGTTCTTATATTCAAGCCATTATAAATGAGAAAGCTGGAGCTCTGAGAGATTAAATATTAGATTGAAACATATGCAACTGCAGGTATTCAGCCATTTTGACCTATAACTTATAGACATTTGCATAGACAGTAAGATTCAAAATTCATAGCTCTTAATTAAATGCCAAGAACTTTTTATCACTACAGAAGATTCAGCTTATTCTATGTGGTTATACAGACGTAACCAAGAGGTAGATATTAGAAGGAGAGAGGTGTATATGTGCATATAACAAAGCTTTTCTAAAGGAAGTAAGACCTAGATGAATAAGTAATTAGTTGCTCATCCCTAACAGTGTTCAAATAAATGGTAGATACTCCCTACCTCCTATCCAGCTATATACCTATTACAAAGGAAATTCAGGCTTTGAAATGGAATTGGGGGAAGATATACAAACTGGAATCCCCATGACCTTAAAGATAACATCTCTTATTCTTTAGACGCCTATAGGTATTGGTGACATAAAGAGTATTGGTAAAAATGAAGGACACAGTTTCTTCCAGCTTGATCTTCACATTGTTTCTGTCAAATACTCCCCAAAAATCATTTTCAACAGCATCTGATGTGGCTGTCCTGGCTCAGTCAGCACCTGACCCACAGCATCTGAAGATTTGTAGCTGCCAGTTTCTGTGGCCCCAGGAGCTACTGGTACTCCCTCGGCCACCCAGAGTGAAGAGCAAATAAAATTCACTCTTCCTAAACAGAGACTCTGCTGGGTCCTGAAATAATTTCCTAACACTAGATTTCTGAAGATGCAGGACCTAACAGGCAAAGCTTGGATAACTGAATAGAAAGATGGGATGAACTGAAGTCACACAGCAAGACAGGCACAGCTTTCTGCAAACATCCACATACACAGCAACACACCCCAGTCCTGCCAGAGAAGCTCCATACATATTTACTTGCATTTCTTTTCTCATGCCTGTCTGTCAGTATTCTGCTTCTTATCTTTAAAATCACCAACCCTAGCCTCAGCCAATGTTAGATCCAGTCTAAGAAGCTATTCAAAAAGTAAGAGGTGAAACCTAGATATCACTCTGGCTAATATGACTGGTTGGGAATGTCTGGATCCTCAGAAAGACTTTCATAAAGTGTGTGATGGCTCCATGCTACAACGGATAGCTGACTACTCAACCACTGGCCCTTAGAGAGAAGAGAGAGTAAGAGAAAATAAGAATCAACCAGAGGCCTCAAGTAAGCAGAAATCCAAATGCCTGTGATTATCATCTCTGACTCAAATCCTAGGAATATTAGAAACAAAAAGAAGGTGGAGGGGGTGGATGGATAATGAGTCTGACAATATCTGTAGAGCTCTGTGATGTCTGACTCTAAAATTAGTTCTGCTTACCATTTGCCTCCTCAATAGTTTTGGTGGTGGGAATCCAAAAGTCCTTCCTTGCACTGTAACCTGAATCCCAGGGAGCATAAGCCTCTGTGTCTAAGACACTGGTAAAGTGAAGATCTGCTTCACAAAGGCACAGTCTTATTTACAGTGCACCAGCAAGGTGAGCTCCTTCTCAACTCCAGGTTCTCCCTTTCCTACAGGCAGCTTTGTCTCTGGCCCTAAGTTGACTTAAAGATTCCCCAGGAGAGCTGGCCTGAAAATCAGTTCTAAAAGCCAAAAAAATGAGGAGAGCCAGATTAAAGTATCAGCCCAGAATTTATGCTCTGGACTTAAGGTTTAATAATGCAACAAAAAATCAATATTTAATAAAGCAAATGATGGAGAAAAACACTGCCTGGGAGATGAGGCTGCTGCACTGTTTCAAACGTCTCAGTCCCAGAGGAGATTGAGTTGGCAGGATGGATTGGAGGCCAGGCTGACAGGGGAATCTGGCATGCAGACAACTGCAGGTCTCATTGATTCCTCTTCTGTTATCTTGTGGGCTTGCTGGCCATTTTTATTAGAGGGCTAACACAGAATTATAATAAAAGTGATATGAGACACCTAATAGAATAGAGGCAAATAGACCATGTCAGCCTTGAACCAGCAACCCAAGATTGTCCTGATCCAGGCAAGAAGACCATCTAGGTTCACGAGCTCTTTGGAGAAATGAGAGGAAAAGAATGGGCCTAGGATTTGACCTCTTTAAGGTGTATTTCCTAGAGGTGGCATCTGATGATTGTATGGGCCTCACTTATCATCAAATTAGACACATTTAGCCAAAGCAGTATCTTGAACAGTGGCTTGCACTTAGTAGGAATGCAAATTTCCACTGACTGATTAATGTATATTGTGAACGCTGGGTCCAGGAATGCAAAATTACTTGGGTCTTCTGATGACCATGTGGATCGCAAAGCATTTCTGAGCTGCAGGAAAACTGGATTTCATTAGATAGTTCTCTACACTGCACTCTCTATGGAAATTTAAGTATTTCCAGTTAGTCGTTTTCACTGGAAGTTATTCTTCCCATTGGGGGCAAAACAGGCTTCATCCTATCTGTTTCTTTCTGGTCTGGATATCTGGGTCATACTTTGTTTCAGACTCGTATTTGGCTAGAGGGAAGAATAGTTGTTAGACAGATCCAACAACCTCTACCTGGCCCAGAGAGAGAGTTATACATATCCACCTTGAACGATCTCACTGCGTTTCCTGTCATTGAAACTATGCATGACGACTATGTATAATACCATAAATTATTTTGAGTTAGTGTGCCTTCCCTTCACCTAAGGCTTTCGGTGCAGCTAGGAAAAAGTACAGACAACTGATGCCAATATGTTGCTCATAACATAAGAAGCCTCAGGCAAGATACGTGACAGCCATTGCTTGAATGGGAATGAACTCATTTATAATGGACAGATTGGCTACTCCCATTTGTTAGCTAAAAAAAACACAAAATGGAGACAACACAGTGTATTGTTCCTGGTTAGTGAGGACACTTCTTTAGAAATCCTTAATACAACTACAGATTGCAAAGAGAGTAGAATCTTGAGAAGGAGGCAAATCAAGACAATAGGAAGAGACTTGGCGTGGGGGCTCACACCTGTAATCCCAACACCTCAAGAAGCTGAGACAAGAGGATTACTTGAGGAGCTGAAGACCAGCCTGGGTAACCTAACAAGACCCCATCTCTACAAAACAAATTTTAAAATGTTTAAGAAAAGGAAGAGAAGAACTCGAACTCCAAAAAAGTAAACAATGTCAGTCTTACCCATCATTGTACATGCCAGTCATATAATTGGGCATACAGCAAGTACTTAGCTACTTTTTATTGAATGAATGAATGAATAGAATAGAATAGAATAGAGTAAAATAGGATAGAATAAAGGGTTTTTTTCTTAATAGAATTTTTTAAAAACCATGCCACGGGGGAAGTGAGAGAGGGAAGGTCATGTTTAACTGCATGAGTGGAAGATGTCCAGGGAGAAATCTTAGCTTGGTCATTGGTTTATCCCATCAATTCTTTAACATGTCTCTGAAACTGTAAATACATGACAGCGATCCTCTCACATCTCTTGCTAATGAAGTGCTATGAGATTGTGAGGTAGGCAGGATCCAAAAAGTAGCCATGATGCTGGAAATGATGATCGGTGCCACGTTTAGGTGTATTCCCAAGAGGCGGCACTTACAACATGTACCAGCTTCACTCATCATGAAAGGAGAAATTGTGGAGTAATGGGCCAGTTTAGCACAAGCAGCATATTGAGCAGTGGCTTGCGCTTAGTAGGAATGCAAATTGCCACAGACTGATTAATGCATCTTGAGATTACTGGGTCCAGGAATGCAATATTACTTCAGTTCTCTCTAATTACTGTATGGTTTGCATAGCATTCTGAGCTGCAGGAAAAGTGAATTTCATTAGACAATTCTCTACACTGTACTCCCTTATCCACTCACCCGACTTCATGTGTTGGGGTTTCACTTGCTTTCAAGATTTTGACAAACCTTTTGTCTGCATAAGCCTTGTCGTTTAGGATCCTGAAATCCTGGGTGCCAAAGAGTGTTGTGATTAATTCATATCCATCTCTAGATTATTGTGGGTGAGGTTTCTGAAACAGCCTACTAGATAATGAGGTCTCACTAATAGATACCATGAGGTGGGCAAGGAGGGTTGACTTATTGCGAAACTGACATTATAGGCCTAGTAAATGACATTGGGAACTCAGTGATTCAAAAAGGTTAAGAAAACTAGGCCATGTTCTCAACAATACATTACACGGCACTTTTGCTGAGCTGCTGTCTGTTTGCTTCTGATGGGGATAGGAAGGAAAAGTGCTACAAGACTGTGTCAGAACTACAACAAGCACGATAGAGCATAAAAAGCCAAGGAAAACTTGGGCCATAAAGGGCTTTAGGTGAAAATTTTCAACACTGAGAGTAATTGATATATCTACTAAATAGCTCAGGGGCTGCCATCAGAGCAAGCGGTAATAATTATTGTATTTATAAAACTCTCGCTTCCTCTGAGGTGCTCAAGGCATTGTAGGATAGCACCAAATAAATTAAATTAAAGCTTGAAATATTAGGAAAATGCAATGAAATCAACATTTCCAAGGAAACAGGAGAGCCCAAAAAGAAATAAAAGAAGACTCTTCTCTGGAAGAAGCAGCACTCAGCAGAGGGATGCTTTTGAGAAAGCAGAGAGAGCTCAGCCTCTTAGGGAAGGAACAGCCCCACTCTCAGGCTTCTTTCAACAGCAGATAAGGGGTCAAGCCCCATCTTTATTTGGATGATCTTCAGCAAGACTTTAACCCCCCTAAACCTCAGTTTCCTCATCTAAAAGGGTTCATATCACACTCATATCTACTACTTAAGATTGTTGTGAGATTTAAATGAGACTCTGTAAGTTAAGCCTGGTTCCTGTCACATGGAAAGGACCCAATACATGTTTGCCCTTATTTTAGCATGACCATGTGACACAGTATGCACAGCGGAGGACAGAGGCTGTAGGAGGACCATGAGTCAGGTAAATGGGCTAAATGGCTGAAGCAAGGCCGTGACACAGAGATGCAGAATTATGAGTAACAGGCATCTATAGGAGCAGACAGTTGGATGAGGAGTGCTACGGAAAGGGACAAACTAAGGCTGATCTCTAGCGCTCTATCCTGAGAATTGCATTTTACCACTCCAAGACTGTTGATACAGAAGCAAGATGAATATGGGTTGGTAAGGTGGTGGGGCAAGAGGATCTGTTTAATTTTGAATACACTGCGCCACTTTTGAGAGGAGATTCCATTAGGTTCCTACAAATGTAGCTTTGCTGCTGTTAGATATAAAGATGTGGTTATCATGGCTGAAAGCACAGCAGGTAAAGCCTTGGGCCTGGGTGGGCCATTGGACAGCATGTAGCCCAAGTGAGAAGAACAGAAGACTAAGGTGTGGAGGCCAACAGGGGAGAGGGAGCTGAGAATCAAACAGCCGTCTAGATAGACTGCAGCAAGGCAAGGGGAAACTCAGAAAGAGTAGCCTTTGCATCAGCTGGGGAGCAATATCATTAGGGAGTAAGCTCCAATCTCCATGGAATCCTTGTTGGATAGTATTGAAACCAGTGACGGAAACAATCGTGTCTCCTGATGGAAATCACCCCATGGAGAACAGACCTCGGGAGTTCACAGGGTCAGAGCTGTGCCTGTGGTCAGCATTAGGAATGTCTTCACATTTGCCTTGGTGATGAGATTGAGAAGAATCTGTGAAAGAACATTAAGTGTCTCCATTTGTGACAAGTTAGAGGGACAACATGACAACAGTAGATTTAGATTCTGGTTCTACCGCAGCCAAACCAATGGCCAGACACTCCATCAACAATTGTCACAGAGGCTCCATGGGCGATGTTATCTTGTGTAGAGTGCATTTGCATAGCACACGTCACCCTTAACAAGTTCACAGTCTAATAAAGAAATGTATTCTTTACTTGTATACTACTTTAGAAAATCCAAAGTTGGTACTACTGATAATTGCCATCTGAGCTCATGAGAATGCCCAGTCACTGGGCTGATGTTAATGAATGGTCCTTTCCACACAGTAAAAACAATTACCATATGCTGGGCTGGATTATGGCACCTTTTTATGGTATCATCTCATGTTATCACCTTACAAGAATCCCACCAGACAAGATTTATTAATTTCCTCATTTTACTGATGAAAAAAAAACAAAGCACAGAGAACACATAAAAACCAAGATAACAATGCAATTTTTCCAACCCAGTTGATGTCTCAGTCCAAATTTTTACCCACCATATTGTATTTTGTTCCTTCACACACATAGGGAAAGATTTGTCTTTCATCGGGGGCAAGAGAAAGAGCCCTGGAGGAGAGCTGGGAAAGCGGGGATTAGTCCTTGCTACTGAATTTAACCAGTGGCATGACCTTGGATAAGCCAGTTAACCTCTTCAGTTTCATGTTTTCCCATCTGTAAAATTAGGATAGTGGTTCTCAACATGGGTAAACAACAGAGACACCCAGGGGTTAACACAAACAAAAAAAACAACAAAGAAACCACGGCCTCACCCCCAGTAAATTGAGTCAGAATTTCTGAGAAGAAAGTCAATGTTGCTGTCACCTAACAATACCCCAAGTATCTGCAATGCGCAGCAGAGCTGAGAAGCACCGGCTAGGTGGCCTCCAAGGTCGCTTCTATCCCTAAAACAATTTGAGCCCACGCCTATGCTTGTAATTGGGATACAGTCCTTTGAGTCAGCTTATCCTGATCCTTTGCTCATAAGGAAAGCTTGGTGTTTGCAGTGGGATGTGAAGAGTCAGACTTTCTGAATTCAAACTCTGGCTCTGCCACTTACCAATGTGCAGCCTTATTGAGGTTAGTCCGTCTCCTCATTTCTAAAGGAAGGGAAATGACAGCATCTCTTGCACAGGGCTACTTTGAACATTAAATGAGATGGTATGCATAATGAGCTTCATTTAGTTCCTGGCTGCCACATAATCAGGTTTCAATAAGCTATACATATAAATAGTATTAATATTGCATGATAAAATCTTCCTGCTACTGTTTTCCCGCATTTGCGTCTGAAAGTTCAGCGACATGAGAAGCTATGCTTACAATCTCCCAAGACTAGACTAGCTAGGAGCACCCAAGTCATTGTGCCCCAGGAAAGGACCCCAGCCTGGAGCAGAAGAGGCCTTTGGGCCTAGAGGGGCCAGAGCAGCCCCCTGAGACTCAAACCCACAATCGTGTCCTGTGGCTGCTGCACTGTTCCAGGAAATTCCTTTTTCCTGAGATGCTTGCCCTTGGCTGGGCCAATGCAAATGGCAGGCAGGGCCTCTCTGCAGATGCTCCTTCCACTGGGCTCCAGGTGGCTGGTGGAGTGGCCATCACACTTCTGGTGATCGGTACTTTCACAACTGATCCTTCTCTTGGGGTGGACCAGGGGAGAGTTAGATAAATCATCAGTCCCTTTGAGTAGCTGCTCTTCCCTTTTCCCTCTGTGGTCTTCATATTCACTCTGGGTAAATATTACATGTCTATTATGCCTATGGCTCATAGATAGATAGAAAAACTCTTTCCTCATATATCCTCACACATGCTTCACACACACGAGATCACATCCACACTCCTCACACAAACACACACACATACACACTCATACACAAACACACACAGGCCCCACAAACACACTCACCACACAAATACACACTCCCACACAAACACACACTCACCACACAAATACACACTCCCCACGCAAACACACACACTCACATACACACACACAAACACACACAGGCCCCACAAACACACACTTGCCACACAAATACACACTTCCTACACAAACACACACTCTCACACATCCACACTCCCTCCTACCACGCTTCCCACACAAACGTACGCAAGCACTCACATACACGCTCCCCACAAACACACACAATGACACACATGGCCCACACAAACACACACGGCCCACACAAACACATACACACACACAGTCTTCCCCACATGCCCCACAAACACACAATCAGATCAACACTCCACACAAACACATACACTCTTCACACATACACAAGCACTTAAATACACACTTCCCACACAAACATAAACACATTCACATACAAACTCCCCATAAACACACAAACACATACACATTTCTCTGCACACACACACTCACATACACACTGCCCCACAAACACAAATACACTCATACACAGGCACATTACAGAAGGGACAAAGTACACACGCTTACACACTCCCACAAACACACACTTCCAGACCCACACACTTTACATTAGGAGGTAACATGTTTGAATCTCAACAAAGAAACCTGAAACCTACCATCTTTCTTCCTTGGACAGTGCAGGGAGAGAATTTCAACAAGGGTTGGATGTGGGTTCCCCAAGGGAAATAATATATTATAACTGCAGCTCAATTTCAAGATGAGCTTATTAAGTGAGATGAAAAATAAATAAATAAAAAGGTGCATCTGATTATCTTATCCTCTCCACAACAGCCATGTGGGCTCTGAGTGTTGGAGGCAAAACCCATGGGGCCCTTCCGAGGAGAAGCAGCCCAGCAGGAAGGTCGGGGTCAGAGCTGCGGAGGAGGGAATGGCAGGCTGGGTGCACCCCGCTGAGCACAGGGAGGAAAGCAGACACTGAGTAAAACAGAGGGATGGCAACCTGCAAGGGGGCACCAGGGGAAGAGGAGAGGAAGCGAAGGAAGCTGGGGGGAAGAAGACTGTGACAAATGTGAAACTGAAGGGCACATGAGCACAGGTGCACAGTGCACAGAGCTGAAGTTCAACATGAAGAGCGGGGTTGGTGATGCATGAGGGAACGGGATGGTCAGACAGGAGCGCACCTAAGAGAGTGAAATAGGACACCATGAAAAAGAACAGAAAGAAAGATGAAAATGGTGATAGGCAGAAGACGACAAAAAGAACATTTTGGGGGGAAAAGAAAAAGCTGCTGGAAAGACCAAAAGAGAAACAGCCTCCAAGAGCTAGACAGAAAACGGCAAAGAAGAGAATTGTCTATGGAGAGGAAGAAGGGTGTTCATCTATGCTCTGCTGAATCTGTTGATCTTCTCAACAGGGTGCTGCACCCACTCCAGTGGGGAGAATCCATCCACAACTGAAGCCTCACTGGAAGAGCACAAATAGCTCAGCTCCTCCTCACCTCCACTTATCCCTGGGCCGCCTTGGGCAGGCAGGGAGGAAGAGAGGACCCCACAGGGCTGTGAACGATGGGGGTCCTTTGCTCTCTGCATTGCTCCAAGATACTCTCTTTTCAAAACTAAAACCAACAGGAATTCCCCTGAATTGGATCTGCTCTCCCGTAACTTTGGCCCCTTCTGCCCTTAAGAAGTATCCCAATGTCACTGGCAGGGCTTTCCAGGCCCTGGGCCATCTGCTGTGGCTCCCCTCTCGGGTCCCTCCTCTCACCCTCCACCTTCTCTGAGTGCCCACAGGGGATGCCTTTTCCTTCTCTACAGGGACGCTGTCCCCTCCTCCCCACACTTGTCATTTTGTCCATAAGGTTTCACCTTCTCGATGCCACGCAGCGAATCCTCCTCAGCTCTCAGCTGGACAAAGCTTCATTTCCAAAGTCCCAGGGCTTCTCAGGAATAGGGGCTTCCCCTGGGTCTGGCACAGCCCCTGGTACCCATCCCAGCTCTCTCCCATTATAAGGAGCTACTAACTTCTCCAGTCACCTGCTCACATATTATTTCTTTGGGGGTAAGCAGGGCATTCATGTTCTGCCCTGAGTGTAGCACGATGCCTGGGTTATAGCAGAGTTTCAAGGAATATTTGATGGGTGAAGGAAGGAAGAAAAGATTATTGCTATTTATGCATCTTTCTTCAACCAGGTCTTGGGATGAAAGGTGAGGCAGGCGATTCAATGTGTTGGTAGGAGAGGGGTGAGGGGCCTGCTTCAGCTGCCTTCCCCGCCAGGCCGTGAGGTTCCTGCACCGCTGCAGCCAAGGCTGACCCTCGAGGACAATTCCTGGTGCATTAGCTACCACCTATGCTACCAGGACTCAGTCACAGGAAGCGTTTTCTGGACGAATAACTCATTTGCCATATGAGCCCCAGAAAAAGGTTAAAATAATTCCTTGACTATTCTACTGCTGGTCCCAAATGGGCCGCATGCTACCCTGCCCAAAGTAGGCAAAGGACTGGCTGCTGCATCTCAGGGAGTATCGGTGAGGGACGCAAGCCAGGCAACTCTTTAGAAAAATAAGGTGGGAGAAGGTGGAATAAGCCTGTGCTGACCCACTTAGGGGAGCAGCTCTCCTGCATGTCTGTTTCCCATTTTTCATTTGAACAACAGTGCAGCACCAAGCTCAGGGAGATGAAAGCCACACTGTAATCAGAAACCCAGAACACGCCTGCTCACCTATTTGACACAGTTCCTACTAATCAGCATGAACCTCATTTAGGATTTGATGTAAGAAATGTTCCCAATTTGACCTTTGGCTGCCTCTGGCCTTACTTAGCTCGTTGGGCTCAAGACTGTGATTCCCAATCCTGCCGCCACAAAGTGCCCCCCACCATGCCTGCACCTGGGTACTTCAGGTTTAGTGGATCTGTAGAGTGCTCTCCATTCTTCTTTTTATTTCTAAAAGGTTCCTCCAGAGATTCCAAGGCAGGTAGCAGGAATGCATGGTCTGACATTCTGTGATATCTCTGGTTTTGGTATACTCTGAACCTGTTCTCCTTTCTGCTTCCAAATATTTTCTCCTATTTAAAAGGCTCTCTTGGTTCTTTACCCTGTCTTATCCTATCTTATTGCAAGCTTTACCCTTTGTTCACACAACCTCATCTCCTGTTGGTGACATGATTTCATGTCCATAATCCAAAGGCCATATTCCCAGAATTCCAAACAGAAACGAAGTCTGGCACATGTTTTTCCCTTATTTGTAAATGTATAAACTTGAAACTTTTACAAAGGAGTAAACTTTAAATTTCATTGACTTACTTTCTTAGCAAACACACATGGAGAATAAACATGTCTCTTAGGAATAGGATCATCCAGGAAAACTGGGACCATGTGGCCACGGGACCCCTCCTACTCTTCCTGTGTGTGTGGCCTCCGGCCACGGATGAGCAGCTGGTCTAAAGCCCTGTTTGTCCAGACCCTTAAGGAGAGAGGGGGGTCTCCCAGTCAGGAACACAAGGTAATACAATCTCAGCCTTGTTCAAATTCTTTGTCATCCTGCTGCAAAACTCCCCTCATTCTGATGCCAGAGATCTTTCTGAAATACAACTCATTCAGTTTCCCTGTTCAACCCTTCCTGTAATTCCCCATTGCCTCCACAGTAAAATCCACACCCTAGGGATGGCAGAGATCTGGCCTTCTCCTGCTGTCCCAGCTGTGGGGCACCCCCATCGTTCCTGTTTTCTGTCCAGCCCACCACCTGGAGTGACCCATCTTTGGTCTCTTGGAGTCCTTCCTGCTATGTGAGTCATTCCTGCAGTCTGGTTCAATTCTTTATCTTGCTAAGAAAATGCATCCTGCAAAACTCGGCTGAATGTCACCTGGTCTGAGACTAGAGGGACCAGAACATTTTCACAGAAGTAACAGCAGTTTAGGTGCTCATGCTTGAACAAAGAGACTGAGCAAATGCTGAGATAAAATGATCAAGTTCACTTTATGGCAGGCCTTTGTTTTCATTCATTTATTTATTGGACAAATACTTACAGAATGCCCAGTGTGCACCAGACCCTGTTCTAGGCACTTGGAACACAATAGTGAACATGGCAGGCCAAGTCCCACCCTCATGGCACACATGTCACACATGTTCTAGAGGGAGTAAACCAGGCTACGACTCTCCAACTCAGAAATATCCATGATGCCAATAGGTGACTTACTTTATAAAGAAAAAAGCAAGGCAGGAAAGGCGCTGGGGTGTGATGATATGGGGTTGGGAGCTTTATTTTATGCAGGTGGTGAAGAAGGCCTCTCCCCTAAGGTGACCTTGAGCAGAGACCTAAGGAGAGCCCCAAGGACACCTGGCATGGGGCCCCAGCACAGGGAGCTCTAAAGCCTGGAAGCCAGGGCGCCGCCTAGGCGTATTACAGGCATATCAAGCACTAGTAGAGACAGGGTGGGAAAAGGGGATTGTGTGAGGAGGGCAGGCCAGGGAGAGGCTGGTGCCGCACCAAGGAAGACCTTTTAGGTCACAGAAGGGATGTTAAGGACTTAGGTGAGCCAGGAAGCAACTAAATCAGGAACAACGAAGCCTGTACAGAAATGCTTTCACTGAGCATGGAGAACAGATGGGGGATAAGAGTGAGAAAAGCAGACCAGTTAGGAAGAAAGCTGTGGAGCGCTCCAGACAAAGGTGACAGCAGGTTGGGACAGGGCAGAAAAGGCAGGACTGGGTAAACCTCTGAGTTCAGGACATCTGGCAGGACATGCTCAAGGCTGAGGAAGAGTAGGGGAAAGGAAAACAGTGAAGATGGGCTGCAGCTTTCGCATGCGCCACTGGAAGAATGGAGTTGCCATTTACCAGACAGCAAGGCTCCAGGAGGAGCAGGGCTAGAGCTGGAGTCAGGGGGTGACTGGGAAAGAAGGCTAGAATTCAAGAGAGCTATTTTGTACATTTGAGTTTGAGATGCCTATGAGAAACGTAGTGGAGATAAAACCCAAATTTGAGGGCCCTCTCCCAGTTAACAAGAAAACATTTAGCGATTTTAATCTTCAGCGTTTGTTTCACAATAACAAACCAAATCTCAGAGCCTGATGCAAGGCAACATCAATGGTTTCCTTTCATTAAAACCATATCTAGCAGAAGTGCCCTTCCCTCCCTGCTTCCATACCCTAGGGCCCCTGGGACAGAAATTTTCAATGTCAAAAAGTATCACCTTAGTTGTAAAATGTGGATGATTCCACCGGCTCCTGTAGATACCCAAAAGACAAGAAGCTGATGGCTCATTGCATTTACATGACAAGGGTGCATCTCCAAAGAGATTCTTTTTAAAAAGAAATAATGAAAAGGATAAGTGTTTCTTCATCTCTCACAGGGACAAAGACTAAATTGGGGGCAGATTTCCAATACCAATTTTTATTTTTCCTATTTCCAGCCATTCAGGATTCAAAACATTGAAGGCCATTGTATTTGTTTCCTTTTTCTTAACACAGTTCCATACCTTTAGTTGCTTAACAAACAAGAGAAATTGATTCTTTGATGATTCTAGAAGCTAGAAGTCCAAAGATCACTCTCACCAGGCTGAAACCAGGGTATCAGGAAGGCTGTGATTCCTTCAGAGGCTCCCGAGGAAAATCTGCTCCTCGGTGCTCCCAGCTTCCGCTGGCTGCAGGCATTCCTTGACTTGTGGCCACATCACTGTATTCCTAAAGGTCAGCATGTTCACATCCCTCTGCTCCTGTCTTCACACTGCCTTCTCCTCTGTGTGTTTTCCTATCAAATCTCCCTCTGCCTGCCTTTTATAAGGATTCATGTGATTGCATTTAAGGCCCAGGGTAATTTTCCTATCTCAAATTTTTAAACTAATCCCACCTGTAAGGACTCTACCATGCAAAGTGTATTTTGGGTTCCAGGGATTAGAATCTGATATCTTTGGCCATTATTCAGCCTACTACAACTAGTAATGAAAAAAAAAAAAAACTGAATCATTTTGCTTAACAATTAAAATATAATTAAAAAAAAAAGAAACCTTATAGATCTATTATATAACAAATAGTCCCTGAGCTCTATTAAATTCCAGGCACTGAGGATACGAATATACAAGCATACAGGCCCCCTGACCTCAGGAAAAAAACAACATAATCAACCAATCACAGGCAAATGCCAAATTTTAACTGTGGCAAGAACCAGAAAGAAGGGCAAGGGTCTAGGTCCTGGCGGAGGTGGGAGTGGCACTCGTGGCCTGGGAATGTTCTCTATGGATTATAATGTTCTCTAAGGATAAATAAGACTGACTGGGTGAAAAGCAGAAGAGAATTCCAGGAAGAGGGAAGGAAACGTTCAAAGGACCTGTGACTGGAAAAATAAAATACACTAGAATGAAAATAATGAGGCAGCGTGCGGCATGAATGAGGAGCAGAAGTCCCCTGGAGTCTGGTCTCAGGATTATCAATTCCTTCATAAAGAATTGGCTCTCTTAGACCAAAGAAAAGTCCTTGAGGAACCACTAGATTTGGGTTTGAAAAGATCACTCAGGCTGCAAGTGCACAAATGAGGGGTAGGGGGGAAGATGGGGCAGCATCGCTAACTTCCTTCTAACAGTTGGAAGCTGAAATGCCACACTACTCAATTTCAAAAGATTTTTCTATTTTCCTGGCCTTCTGGGACAGCAGAGCCTGGCACCCAAGCTTGCAGACATCATTCTCAGCCTGGGGACTCTCTGGCATCTGTGAGAGCTACTGCCCTTCCACACCCTACCTGCACCCCACTCTCTTTGCATGTCCCCACTGTAGGGACCCATTTCATCCATCTTTGTATCCATTCCAACCTCTATTTCAGGACTTGACACGTGGTAGTTTATGTGTGAAAGGGGGAAAAAATCAAAATTTCTCATCTTTCTTTCTCAGAGTAGGAAGAAATGGCTTGGCCAGCCTAGTCCTCAGAACGAGGAACAGTGCTAATGCACATGTGTCCTCTGTGAAGTCCAGGTTTTAGGACAATAAAAATACCATAAAACATGCCCAAACAGAATTGTAAGAACACGGGAGATGGTGGCAAGAGAGCAGAGGAACAGCACCAGGTCAGAAGTCTGGAAAGTCAGGAGCAACAGAGCTCCACGGAAGGGGCTGAGGGTGGGGAAATGGGATGCAATCCAGATAGGTTCCTGGGAACAGGGACCCACATCAGCAGCAGGACGTGTGTGCATTCCCGTCTAGAGGATTTGGTCCATATAAAGAAGCAAGAAAAAGGCAAATGGGTGGAAGCACCTTAATGGATGGAAGCCTTTAGGGCTGGTAAATGATCCCAACAATGAGGGGCACTGCTGAGCAGCCACCTTCTGCTTTAGGGCTGGTAAATGATCTCAACAATGAGAAGTGCCCTTCTGCTTCCCTGCACCTACTTGGCATCTTTCTGCAAATCAGATTATGGGACACAAAACCACTTCTATAAAAGGTATCTAATTGGGAATATCTAATCTGGAATAACTAAAATAAGGAGATCCTTTTTCCAGGTAATTATCAAAATTCAGACTGTAACCCAAAACTCTTAAATCCTGAAATTTACTTCTTTCTACTAAGCCATTAAATCCCCAACGGAGCCAACACCGGGTTCATTGTGCAGACTCCCAATTAATCACAGTAGAAAGCACTACTTGCCAAGTGAAAATCCTCTATTTTGAATTCTTAATCCCCCCACCAGCTGAGTTTACCACAAAGACATGAATATATAATTGAGACATAAAGAAAACATGCCACCAAATTAAACTGCCCTGATTTTGCATCAATAAATTCTTTCTCAAATAACAAGAAATGAAGATCTCTCAAAAGCAAAGTGTGGTGCTCCAAAAACTCCAGGACTGAATTCCTCGGCTGAGCCAAGCTCTAGCGGAAGCCAATTAGATTTCATATCAACATTAGACATTTATTTACCACAGGCGACATTCAACAGGAATATGTCTCAACATATCCTCCAAGTGGTGACACCTCAAAGCCTAAATTAGCCTGCAGACATCAGAAACAGGGAGTCTTCTCATTTGTATGTGGACTTTCAGGTAGGAGGCTGCTGAGGACCTGGGGGTTGGGGACTGTTTCCTGCAGCTGTCACTCATCCTTGGTAGCATCCTCACCCTCCCTGCCATGATCATCACCATGACAGCACAAAACCCAGTACCACACACTCTGTTTGCTAGGACATAAAGAGACGCAGCTGAACTATACTATGGAATAAGAATCATTATTACAAATTCAAATGTTAAGACATGCATTTACTGATTTTGACAATTGACTCTTTGGTGGAAAAGTCTTTGGCTATCTTTCCCCTTTGTGTCTTAACCATGCAAGGGGCATAGAATCAGTTGGGACTGGATGTGTTCTTTCCTTCCAATATATATTCTTTCCACCCAAGGTTTATTGACCCCAGTGTTTGTTATGTTCTTTTCCACTGATATCTTTTGATTACCATTGTCAGAACAATCTAATGTGCCCTTCCTTGAGAAAGAGAAGTAGCATTCTAGCAGGACAACAAGAAAAAACAAGCCTGTTGGAAGCGTGTCTGGTTTCACCTGAAACTGAGATGCAGCCTGCGTTTCTGGCCATATACTGAATGATCTCACCCCAGGAACTCTACCCTGTGACCACATTAGCGTCCTCACTGTTCCAACACACCATTGCGTTCGGCTTTCCAGGCTTTGTCCACAATTGCTCTTGTTTGGGACGCCATTTCCCCTCAGGTCTCTAAAGACACTCTACTTCCACTGAAGACACTCATAAAATGTCACTTTGTAGTTTTGACCAATCCTACAGGTAAATTCAATCACTCTATTTCAGTGTATTCATAGCATTTATACACTCACATATCTGAATCCCTGTTACCATACGAGACAGATACTTGTTAGTATAGTGGTCTCCTCTGCTGGACAGGGCAGGAGCTCTGTCTGAATCTTTGTGTCCCCAAGACCTAGCTTCAAAATACCGTTAAATGGAATTCAACAGAGTCAGCAGACTGTCTTCAATCTGACAAGAGACGGATGGAAACCTTCCTCATCAACTACTCCCCAGGCCCTCGGAAGCTACACAGTTTAACTGTATTAAGAAGAAAAGAATGACCAGAATCTTTGGGTCTTTTGAGTGTCTAAGAACCTTCTCATAACAGTCATGGCCTCCAACTCAGTGATGCTTCTCTTAATATTGCTGTGTACACACTCTGCTGGGGTGACCTTGTGAAACTGTTAGGAATACGGTAATGAGGAAATTTTTGGATATATTATAGGATTAGACAGATCTGTAGTGGTGGGTCATGAGACCATAAAGAGACCTCATCCAACCCTTAATTAAGAAGATTTTCTTCAAGTGCAGCTTGAATAAATCAGCACTCTGATATGGGAATGGGAGTCTAAAGGGATATATCTTGAAAAAGCTGATTATTCAGGATCTGATGTTTGTCCTTTCCCAAAAATAAATGACATTTCTCACTTGGAAGCTGCAGAAAGAATCAAGATCCAGAAGAAATCCAAGCTACATTTCTCAATCCTCTGGTGTTAGAATCCGTAGCCACTCAGAGGCAGCCCAGACTCCCTGGGGAAAAGCACCTAAGGGGTAAGAACTCAGTGGCAGCTTACAATGTTCCCATGGGAGCCCTAACTGCTTACCTGGAGAGATGTTGCCTGATTTCTGTAAGTGCTTGCTGTAAAGCAATAAGGGTCATCTAAACTTTGTGCTCCATTCTCTATGAGTGGGTGTGCTAGGCTAGAAAAGGGGACCCTATTATGATCTACTCTTCTGCAAAAGATGCCAAGTTTTCCAAAGTCTGTAGAGAATATGAGGACCCCTTCCTAGCCATACCAAAAGGAAAGGAAAATGCCATTATTAAACGAACATGACTTTTACTCTGGCATTTTGCTGAGATTACTTCAGTCTTTACATTTGCCCTACTTGGCTTAGCAGACAGATGATGCTTGGGGTGGGCTTACTGAAATGTTAACATTGGTCTAGCCTTTCTGTCAATTTTTGTCCTTCTGTTGTCAGTAAGTGCTTCAAGAAATTTTAAAACTCACCAGGTAGAACAGAGTTGCCTCATCTGCATGCTGTCTAGATATTGCACATCAATTTCAGGTAAAATGCCCTACTTCCTTGTCATTCTCTAGGGTGCTTTGAGGAGAGCTCCAATTTTGTGGTGGAATTTAATTTCCTGACTTTTTCAAAGTTCTATCAAATTTAGATGCACAGTCTTATGACCAGACCAAATATACATTTTCATCTATTTCTTGAATGGGACACGAAAAAGAGAGGTCATTTGAAAGCAGTCTGGGATGATAAGTATGCCCCACTAACTGTCACACGGGGCTGCTGACATCTGGAAAACACAGATGTTCTCAGAAGGTGACTTCAGTCTATTTAGAATTGGATCATGATGTTTTCCTCTCCCATGGACTCAGCTTGAATGGGAAGTGTTGGTGCAAAGATGTTCAGAGCTCTCCGGGAGCCTTGCCCTGCCAAAAGGGCATGGTGCTTTCTGGGTGACATGTCTGGAAAGACAGAAAGCTTTGCTTTCAAAGTAAGGATTAGGTCACATTATTTCTTTTGATATTTTGTGTTTCAGATTTCCTTCAGTTCAGATTCAGAGTGAGGAGGGGTCGCTGGGGTGTAGGTATCCAGAAATTAAAAGTTATTTTTCCTCTTCTCTGAATCATAATAACGAGCTTTGCTTTGCTTTGCTTGACAAGGTCAACTCATTATTTAGGATTGGAAAGAAACATGGTTGTATATATCAGGTGGGTAAGAGACAGAGGGAGTCAGAAGCAGGGAGACAATCAAAGGTAAATGAGGGGCTGATGTGGCCATATACCCATTATTTTCAAGTCACTGCCTGGGCTGGGTGTCTCCTAGTGTAGTCCCCTTCTCCCTGGAATTAAGTGAACACATGAAGTGAACAGATGCCCTGGCTTCTCTCCCTCATTCCTGCCCTATTCCATAGACATTTGTGTTTCCCTTCTTTACCTGAGCTTCAGAGCTGTTTGACTCCAAAGGCAGGCAATTAACTATCAAACAATAGCAGGGATTTTCAGATTAATTCTGCCCAGCAAGAAATAGAAAAGCTCATTTTACCAAACAAAAGGGAGGGGCTGATTAGATACTCCAGTGACAAAAGAGAAACTTAGATAGGGCCTAGAAAACAGATAAAGAGGCTAGAAGCTTTTTTAAAAAAAAAAAATTATTACACGAATATCCCTATTTTTATAAGCACTGTATTCTACTGTTCTCTGTCATCCAAATGTGTCTCTAAGTGAGACTGAAGTCCTGCAGGTTCACCAGTCAAAACTGAAAAGTCGGTTTTCCATGCTTGAATAAGGAGGGCCTTTTAATATTCTATGGACAACTAGTACACTTTTGCTCTCCCACCATTCATGGGTTCTTAGAAACACAGGCGGGGCCTTTCAGACGTCTTCTCAAGCTGTCCTTAATTTGGCAAACAATTCCTTCCCACTGAGTGTTTGATCCACTCTGTTGTCCAAGATGTAACCTGTTCACGGGAACAATGGAGACAGAAGTAGGGCTTTTTCAAATGTGCAAGGTGCTCGGTTTGGTAGCAGGATTAAGTGAGTGAAAGGAATAAAATATTCGGCTAGACTCCAGACACAGCCACTTATTAATTACATTTATTAAGCAGAAAACCCTAAGGTCAAAGAGATAGTAATCATTAGACCTAAATGTTAATACATTTTAGATGAATCTCCCTCACTCTGGACAAAAAGATTATGTTCTGGACATGCAAATCCATGGGTGGTATTTCTTACATTTCACATTTTGAAGGGAGTATTCAAGGTATCTCAAAATCAAAAGTCCAGGTATCTGAACTCATTCCCCTCTGCTGATGAATCAGTTTTGCCATGTGATCTGTAGATACATTAGTGTTCATCTCTCCCAGAGCTCACTGGTAGAAATCTCAGTGTCCTGGGGGAGTTGTCACCTCCAGGCTCACACTTAACCAACCCCTGAACTCTGCCTCATCCCCTTCAGGTACATCTTTGGACTCCAGAGTCTTCTCTCTGCCTAAGGTTACCTAGGAACTCCATTACTCCATCTTTTTCAACAATTCCCTCTTGTTTTTAAAAGAGCACCATCTTTTTGCAATTTCCATCCTGTTTCCAAAATTTCACTCTCCTTTCCATGATATACCTGGCCCTTCACGTCATGAAAAACTATTCTAGCTTTAACTCCTGCTGATCCATATAACAACCCTTTATAGCACAACCCAACAGAGCTTTTACAGTGGAAGTCCACATAAATGTTCTCTCTCTGCACTGTTTGATACAGGAGTGCAGTAGGTTGGGTGTTTGTTCCCACAGACCTCATGTTGAACGTTGATTCCAATATTGGAGGTGGGGGCCTAACGGGAGATGTTTGGCCATGAGGACGGAGCATAAAGAGATAAATGCAGGGGGTGCAGCAGGTGAGTTCTTGATCTATTGGTTTCCTCAAAAGCTGGTGGTTAAACAGAGCCTGGCACCGTCCCTGCTGTCTCTGGCCTTTTCTCTCACCATGCAATCTCCGTGCATGCTGGGTCCACTTCACCCCATGCCATGAATAGAAGCAGTCTGAGGCCCTCTCCAGAAGCAAATGCTGGTGCCATGCTTCTTGTACAGCCTGCACAACCATGAGCCAAATAAACCTCTTTTTTTGTGAATTACCAGCCTCAGGCATTCCTTTATAGTGATGCAAAATGAATTAATACAAGGGAACCCCAGTCCTACATAATTATGGAAGCATTTCAGAGTAGCTAGTGTGACTGAAGAAGTAAATTTTAAATGTTATTTGGTTGTAGCTAATTTAAATTTAATTTTAAATAGCCATGTGGCAGGTAGCTACTTAGCTCAGTTCTCTTGTCTCCCCCTTTCTGCTGCCTTCTCCTCCATCTCCCTCTCACAGTGGCTCCAGGGTCACCCTCCTCCCCAAGGATGGCCCTTGCTCCTAGCTTGCCCCAGAGACCTGCCCCATGTGGTGGCCTTTGCATCATGGCTGTCTGCAAGAACTAACCATATCAGATCAGAACCACAGAGGCAGAATATCCAGCACAGAGAACTAGGGGGTAGATGTGATATTTGTCAGTAAGGGGAAAGACACAACTCCAGACCTGAAGCAGCTTGCACAATGCTGTGAAATGTCATTACCTTCCTTCTGTGTAGGTTTATTTATATATGAAGCTGACTACATATACATAAATACACATACTCACGGGCAGAATATGAATTTAGTTCCTTTTTGTTGCTGCTGTTTTTATTTCTTTTTTTAAATGATCATAATACCATTTTGAAAACCTAATATGCCCAACTTTTATTCCAGAAGCACTGCACTCAGGGCTGAATGGCAACTTCAAATCCAGACAGTCAGCTTCTGCTAGGCGAATTAGGGTTTATATTCGGTATAATAAATGATCCCAAGATAAATATATTTGTTTTTTATTTCTTTTTTTTTTTTTTTTTTGTAATCCAGGATGGTGGTGCATCTTCTTTCCAGTACAGAAACACAGGAGTCTGGCTCTATGTAGTTTGTCTGATTACTTTGAAGAGGGGGTCAGTTTGGCTCTGAAAAATCTGTGGTCCTCTATTCATTAACGTGTCGATAATACTCAGTCCAGGCATATCGACAGCGGATTAGCTTAGGCTGGGTCTGTGTACAAGACCAATGCCTTTTTTAACCCAGCTTGTTTCCAGATCAATACACCCATCAGCATTCGAAAATTAGCCCAAGATGAGATTCCAATACTTGAGGTGGTGTGTCATGGGAAGAGGGCACCTAGCCAAGTCACAGATGTAAACGCCTAGCTGGGGATTAGACATTTTCCATTAGCTTGGACATGAGTGAAGATTGATGTAGACTCCATCCTCCCACCCCCTCCCCTCATCTCACCCCCACACACACCCAGTCCTCTCTCTCGGAGCCCAAAGAAAGCCACCTGGCTCTAATTCTAGTCATTTGCTTCAATAAGCATTTATTAAATGTTCACTTTGTATAAGGCATTCTGCCAGGTGTTCAGGGCAGGGGTGTGTGGGGGTGTGTGAGTGGGGGTGGCCGAACAAAGAAAATCACAAAAATATGATCCTTGTTTTCAAGGAGGCTTTAGCATTTTCACAATTCCTTCCGTTTTCCAGTTCCGTAAGACCCTACTTCCTAAAGCAAATGTCTATGATAGCTCCTACTTCCCAGTCTCTCATTATCAATGCTTGGTATTCTTTTCTCAACAGTAAGTGTGCAGGGGTCGGGGCAGGGCAGGAGGGGAGCTGAGCAATGGCTTCCAAAGCACCACCTGGTAGACTGTGCAGATGGTGGCACTGGGGACTTCTCCATCGCCCCCCAGAGTGGAGATTCACAAGCATTTTTGGTCTCCTCATCCGCAATACAAAATGTATTTTACATTAAAAAATGTACACAAACTGAAAGAAAAATCTCACGTGGCAGCACCTACCCGCTCTTTGTAATATACTCTGACACCTTCTGTGCAATTCTATTTTCCTTAAAAATGCTGTTTGCATGCATCAGTTCAAAGATATTCATTTATAGAATCAATTTTTAAAGAGCCATTGTAATTTCCTTTGGGGAAGAAAGAGTAAACAAAATATGATAAAAACTTGGCATGACCAAACTTGGGCCACAGCGTGAGGGGTTCCAGTGCCCCCTGGCATAAGCTCTGGCCAGAGCCAGGTCCAGCATCAGCGTGTCCTCGGGTGTCCTCTTCTCAGTCCTGCTGATCCTGCCTTACTGGACAGTGCTGATCGCGACCCTGGCTCCTCCTTCTCCTGCTGTCCAACAGCCGGCCGCCCCTTCCTTCTTCCAGCTCACTCCAGTTCTTCTTTCTTTCTGAAGCTGCCTTCCTTTGTATTCTGTCTCTAACCAATCATCCCATAGCTATTTACCCTTTTTTGAACACACTGACAAGGGGGCCAGTGGAAGGAGCCCCTAGGAGAGGATTTTGTCACCCTGGAGCTGTTTGTCCCTGGCTGAAGGGGCCTGGGGTCAGGCTGGGAAATGGCTCCAGCACGGGAGCTGGCATGGCGCTGCTCAGGGGCTACGCTGTTGACATCACAAAATAAGATATTTGGCCCACTGTAAAAGATGTTCAAAAGACTTAAAAATTGTAAAGAGTACTAAAAAAGAAAAGAAAAGAAAGTCAACAGCTAATAATGAAATAGCACTTGTGTGTGCCAGACCTTCTTCTAAGTGTGTTCTATGTCAATACGTGTACAATTCAGTCCTCACATTGACCTGCTTTACAGAAAGAGAACCCTGAGACATGGTCACAACTTGATTAAGGTCTCATAGCCAGAAAGCGACCAAGTGTGATGCCAGCTCTTGCTCACTAACTAGGAATCCTGCCACCAGGTTAAGTGTTGTGTGAATGCCCAGGACTGGTTGTGCCTTGCAGGAAGAAGTGAGCTCCATGAGCTCCATTCCATTCCCAGGGTCTAGAGAGCAGAACCAACACACACACACACACACACACACACACATGCGTGCGTGCGTAAACATGCAAAGCTTCAGAAGCCAGGACGCTGGGTAGCAGAAGAAGGCTGGCAGAGTTGGGATGGAATCAAAATGGGGAGAGTCAGACACCAGTACTACTAGGGAGAAATGACACCCCAAACCCCTGGCTGGGAGATGAGAGGAGGTTCAAGTGAGCTAGAAACAAGCAGGCACTTGTGAAGGATGCAGTTGAGGACAGTGCCCATGCGTCCTGGTTGGCTCTGCTTTCTTCCAAGGCTGGAGGCGGGCGTGGCACACCCGTAGCTCCAAAAGTGCATTAAAATTCTAGTTTTAAACATAACACAGTCTTGAAATTGGATGAAATCTAAAAACAACAAAAACTAAAACTTAGAGGAGAAAAAGCCAAGAAAAGCAATAATTAAAAGATAATTTTCAGAGAAAATATAGTATTGGAACAAAAATGAAAAAAAAAAATCTTAGTTCCTCTCAATGAAATGACTGGAAAATTTAGCTTCTAACTGCAAGACGACAACCAGAAATGTATCTTGGACCCTGGACGCATAGAACAAGGAGAACTCATCTCTGCTGAGGATTAGAAAAAAACGCTTACCCGAAGGCTTTCCCGGCTAGCCATCCAGACCTCTCCACCAAGCCATGCCCACCTACCTTGCACAATGAGGTGGACCCTAGAGGTCTTTGGGTGGTTGTCTGTCTGCACAGAGCAGGTGTATGGGCCCTCGTCATATACATCCACATTCTGGATCTCGATGCTGTACTGCGTTTGGGTGTTGCTCAGGAGGACCACGCGAGGATCCAGGCACCACTTGTCATTCCCAGCATAGAGGATGGTGCTGCGGTTTAGCCAGGCCACCCGGGTGACCCGGTTGTCAATAGTGCACCTGAAGAGAAGACCAGACAGGTATGTCAAGGGACTGAGAGACAACAGCAGCCATCGGGGGTGGGGGGGTTCCTCACGGCAAGGCTAGAATATCTTGTCTTTGTCCCTTCCCCCAATATATACATTTCCTTGGATTTGTCAGGGGTAGACTTCTGGAACACAGCAAAGGCCTTGTGAGTTATAGCCTCAGAACGCTGCTCAGTGCTTCTCAAACCACTTGAGCACAGAACCACTTCAAACAGGATTTCAGTTATAACCTGGAGGCATCTTGCATGCCCGGGATAACTGGATACTTCGAATACTACCAGATCTCCCTTTGCTCAAGGGTTTCCATGATGTGGGTGATGACAATCCTTCACATTTATGTCTAGGTGTTTTGGGTGCACTAAGTCATTCAATACTTGCACAACAACCCTATGAAGAATCTTTTATTGAAAAAGGCCTTGAAGAGCAGGGAAACGAAACGAAACTAGTTCTCCAAGTCACACAATAAATACGTGTTAGATCAGACGCCCAGCTTTTAACTACTAAACATCATTCCTCTCATCTCAGAAGAGCAGATTCCCACAGAAGGCTTCTGCAGTCAAAACTAAATACAGACCACCACTGTTGCTATTCATCTTCATTATACCCAGGGGCAGAAATGTTCAGTTACTGCTAGACTAAAGCCACTTTCCAAAATCTCAAAACTGTCTGAACATATAAAAATAGATTTTCTTTCTTTTATTTTTGCATCTGGAGTCCTTGAATTGTGGAAGCTCCTTTGTCTTTTCTAGACTTTTAAATTTCCTAGCCACCCTAGCCAAGTCCTCATTGTGTCTTTCTGTCTGTATTTATTTCCCTCTCTTGCTACGGCAAGTCTGTTCCGTGGCCTTAGGCTAAATTCACAAACACAGTGCCCTCATTCTGACTATAACACTGGAAATAACAATGTAGCATAGTATGTATAAGGATGCCTCAAATGTATACATTATTTTGCGGTGTACAAAGCACTTTTGCAGCTCAATGTCTTATTTGATTTTTTGCAACAAATTTGTGAGGTTGATACTGGTACTCATTCTTTACTTTAAAGATAAGGACTCTAAAGTTCTGAACAGTCTGGTGACTTGTCCAGGGGATGAGAGCTAAAAGTACAGAAGTCAGATCTCTCAGCTAGGTCTTCTAATCCCTGGTCTTGTGTGAGCCTCATAATGTGCAAAGGTGAAGTTTTCATCGGGGATGGGTGATTGCTTCTATTGGATTCTCAAAATGGTTTGTGGCCATAGAAATTCTACCAACCGCGATTGCACACACCTGCTTCTTCAGGAGGCCCTTGTCCCGATGAGACATCCCGTACCATGCATTCTTTCTGCTTTGCTTACGTAAATGTCTCACCATTATGGCAAGACCACTTCGGTGCTGATGGATAGTTTGCTGAGAGCTCTTGTGGGAAAAACTGCCTTACAAGAAACATCTTGGCACAGGTGTCCACAAGTTTTTTGCTGCTTATTTCATTTTGTGGCAATGCAGATGAGAGCCAAGCTCCCTCTGGCACCATTCTGACACAGCAGGGAAATGAGTGAAGACCTAACTTGGGGAAGTTCAGAGGAGTATCTCTCAAAGTAAACATGGACTACTTATATTAGAATCATAGGAGAGGTTTATTACAGATTCTGAGTCTCACCCTCATCCTACTGATTCAGAATATTTGGGATTTTATAGCAACATCTCAGTTGGGTCAAACACACACTAATGTTTCAAAACCACTAATAAGAAGCTAATATGGGCCCCACAAATGACATAAGTTGTGGGGCCCAGTGCAAAATAAAAACACAGAGTATTTTGTTCAAGAATGACTAAGGATTTGAAGATGGTGAGAACAGAGCATTAAAACCAAGTGCAGGTGTCTATGCAAATAAAGTTGTGAAGCCAACTCTGCATGTTTCTCAAGCTTTATTGTGTACAGGAGCCCCCAGGGATTTCGCTGAAATGCCAATGCTGATTCAGCAGGTCTGAGGTAGGGCCTGGGATTCTGCATTTTTAGTAGGCTCTCTGGTGATGACAGTGCTGATGGCCTTAGGTCATTCCTTGAGTCCCAACTACAAGTTCATTATCTAGACATGCGTTTTATGCACCTGAGGGTTTGAGATGCACTGAGCTAGCACCGCACTGCACAAAAGTGTGGTTAGCAAACCAGCAACATCAGCATCACTTGGGTAGGAGTTCATCAGAAATGCAGAATCTCAGGTCTCATCTCAGAGATAACAAATTTGAGTTTGCATTTTAATAAGATGTCCAGGTAGGTTGAATGCACATGACGTTTGAACTGGTCAGGAGGACACTCCAAGCCTTTCTTGTGACTTTGATGACAATTGACTCTGAGGGTGAATGAGAAGAAGAAAAGTGCAGTTGATGGCGGGCGCACTGACCCTGTACCTTCCCTTACACTCCTTGGAGACCCCATGACTGTCATCTGGTACTGCCTTGTCTAAAACATGAATTTGGAACGACATAAGTTTGAAATGTCTCAAGAACAAAAACACACTTTGCAGCTTGCTTTGCTAGTAATGTATCCAGGATCATTTGTATTAATGACCTGAAGGGTGGCTACTGCTCTGACCTTCACTTGGGTTCAAAGAGGGAACTGGATAAATTCACATTCACGGTCAATGTCAATTGACTACATGGGCCCACTATATGCACTATTTTATCATCTCACAAACTTGGTTGGGTTCTCTTATTGCCAATTTACAGACAAAATTAGCCGAGGCTAAAAAACATTAGCCATATTGACTAAGACCATGCTGATATTAAACTGCAGAACCAGGATTCATGCCAGTTTTTGTTTTGTTGTTTTCCAAACTTAGTGTTCTTCTAGGACGTCCCAAAAGAACATCGAAATCCGTTCTTCTCAAATTCACCATGCATCAGAATCACCTGGAAGACCTAATTAAAAAAAAAAAAGAATACTGGGACCTCACTCCAAGGGTTTCTGATTCAGTATGCCTGGCAGGGTATGGGAGGCTGCATTCTGACATAATTCCAAGTGCTGTTGAGGCTGGTCTGGAGAGTTCCCTGAGAACCTCTAACTTAAGTATGTGTTTCCTGGCAAAATGAGAGCTGCAGAGTGAATAGGCAGTAGGGAAGGACCCTGGTATAAAACAGTTTTCCAAAATTTTACAGGAGAGAACTTTCCTGTAACCCATATGTTCTGAAAAACCAGAGGCAGAGTCCTTTATTTTCTCCCCCAGGAGCTGAAATCTGACAAGTCCCAGATGAGTGGCCACGGAGCAGGAAATGCTGACTGACAAACACTAAACGGCTTGAATAATTATTTTTGATGCCCACAACGAGGGCATCTCACCACCTCCTGATGAATACGAGAGGACTGTCCTGAGCTTCTTTGTGAGCATCTAATTATTGAAAATTGACAGAAACGGAGGCTGTCCCCCAACGCCGCACTGCACTAAGGGGCCACAGAGGTTCGTCTGCAGATGCATCACCACTCTGAGCCCAGCCAATTTCCAGCATGGTTCTGCGGCCCCTGTAATATACTACTCTGAGAAGTTGGCACAGTTCCAGCTGCGGTTCTGAGCACATCCAAGGTCACGTTTAGATGTCCAAACTGTCACTGCTGGGTATCAGTCTTGCTGAAGCCCCATGGAACGAATGCCGGCTTCCGCAGAGATGGATCACAAAGGTACCTCGGTGGCCAACTCTGTCACCTACTCACCCTGCCCCCATCTATCTGTCTCATTTATCCAGTCTCCACAACAATACAGAGGACACATCGCTCCTAGGTTAAAAAAAGAAAAGTGAAAATGAGCGTAATTGCTCTTCCAGCCACAGAGAAGGCTCTGGAGGTGGAAAATTCAGACAACCAGTTCTCTCTTTTCAGAGACAGCCCTTGACACCGTCCTTCTACAAAACTGCTCCCGAAACACGTTATGGTATCTCACCTGCCTCAGGAAGGTGTTTAACTTTGGTGATTAAGTCAGAGTGGGTAAGGTTTCAGACTCCACTGTCCCTGACTCATCCAGGCGAGTTGAGCTGGAGATGGCCACTTGTCAGGTGTTGGGGGATAGTCACAAATCAGTACAACGTTGGCCAGCAAGAGGCAGGAGATGGGCAGTCGGGTAAGGGGGGACGTTTCTAGACCAGACCTGCAGAGTCTCTCCTCTTTTGTCCACAACCTCCAGATTTACCACCCTCCCACCCCTGGTGTCCTCTCTGCCCATCCTGACACATATATGCAGAACAGAGGAATAAGCTTTGTACCCCCGAGGATTCTGGACTGGGCCCTGCAGTGCCAGCTCCCTGCTGTCCTCCAGCTTCAATGCTTGCCCTCCAGTTGCCTCCACACCCCAGCCCTCTGGCAGTGACCATCAGCCTTCTGTGTCTCTGTGAATGGTTTTCCCATCAGCACCCCTCCCGTGGCCCTCCCCTCCTATGTGTGGCCTCCGTGAACAGCCCATGGCCTAGCCCACCCAGCATTCCGGCAGAATCCAGACAAAGAGAAAGAAAGCCTGAAAAGGGCCTTTATTTTCCATTTCAGTGCTGTGCCACAGTCCGCTTCTTAGTCTGTGTGTGTCTGTCTGCATCATGTTCCTTTTTTGAATAAGTGTCTTTTTTTAGAGAATAGGCCTGTTCTACTTGAGCAGGGATTATTGAGGGTACCCCACCTGTGTCAATACTCAGGGTGTATTTAGCCAGAAAAGGATCCAGCCTCATGTGCACATGCTCACCCATGCACAGGAGCTCAGAGCACGGTAGAGAACGCTGCCATACCTGTAATTTTCTGCAGCTGCACCTATTGTTCCAACGCTCTAAAAATGCAACCCTCTGTGTCCTGAATCTCTTTTTGATGAATAGTTGTTTTATTACATATGCTGCATTTATACATAGAGGAAATGCAAAAATAAATGATTTAGCAAGCCCAAGATGTGCACTGCAGAAATGGAATCATAAAAGTATGGACTCAGGTCCTGAAGACACTTTTGGATTTAGGATGAGAGATGAGAGAGAGAGAGGGGTGGGGGGGAGGGAGGGAGGGGGAGGGAGAGAGAGAGAGAGAGAGAAAGAGAGAGACAGAGAAAAAGATCCTGGTAATCGGAAGAAAAATAAAGCAAGAGTGTCTGCTTGGAACCTTCTAAAGACGAGCAAAGGCAGTGTCGAAATAAGGAGAATGATTATTGAAGAAAGAGAGAAAACTCCAGGCTTAGCCTTTCTTAAAAACACCTGCCTGAAGATCTGAGGGCAATAATGGATCCAGACAGTGTGCAGTCCAACCATTCCTTCTATCAAATGGCCCTTTAACTGCTTCTGAAAGGCAGCACATCTCAGGCAATGCTTGAAACCACAGCAAAATCAGTGCTTCCGCCCTTTGCAGCACCTGGTCACAATTGCTTCTTATCGTACAGAAATGCTCCAGCTGCCCCTAAGTTTGGCTCCTCTGAGCATTCGGCTTTGCCCCGCCCCTCCCCTCAAGCACCACAGGGAAACATCACGACACAAATGGCTCAGAAATACCCACACACACTGCTGCAGGGTTGGAATGTGCATCTTCCACATCTGCTCCTGTGAGAAAGTGTTCTCGGGGGGAAACCAAGAAATTAACAAAACAGGATACCTTACCACGAATACGCTGAAAATTCAGTTATCAGCCAGCACCTTGCTCCTTTATTGTAAGAGAAAGCTTCCCTAGTCAGGCTGCCAGCGTTGACCCTACTGGATTTCTCTTAGACTCTAAAGTTGTGTGGAAGTTTACAAAATTGATTTGGGTCCTACAGAGACAAGGATACTAGACTTAGACTCATTGCACACTGGTCTTACATCTCCCAACATCACCAATTTTGCATTACATAAGAAAACGGAGGTATGTCATGGAATCTTTCCTAGTTATGAAAATAATAAGAGGGCTAATCATGCCTAGGTGGAAGCAGACAGCACACTTATGATACAGGTGAAAGGATTACGGGGAGGCAAAAAGAAACATAACCAAAATAAGCAGCGCACACACTGCACCGTGAGTCTCACACTGCTAGCAGGAAGCTGTCGTCAAGAGAAAGGGTCACAGAGAGCGAAGAGAACAGGCTCTGAAGTCTGACTGCTGCAGTGAATGTCCCAGCTCTGTTCCTGATGCCCCTCGGGCCTCAGAGAGGTTATCTCACTCCACTGAGTTTCATTTAAGTCATCTGCAGTAGAAATAACCTCTCTTCTTGCACGGAGTTAATGAGATGATTAAATGAGAAACATGCATGTAAACACATTGCTTTGTTTATTGTAAAAACTCAAACCTATTCTACAGTCTATTACATGTACGGCTTTCTCATCTTAGGTATGTAACATTGCTGACTTGATTGTAAGTTCTTGAAAAGCGAGGATCATGTCTCATTTTCACTTGTGTCTCTATAGAACATTGTGTAGAGCACAAAGTAAGCACACAATAAATATCCTTCCACTGATTAATTATTTGATTAAAATCTTCCATCTTTCACAAACTCCCGAGAGATAAAAAGACCATGAGGTCTGCATCCAATAAAAGGTCAGTTTGTGAGGATAATTACGCTGCATGTCCCCACCAACCTGCCCTCACAAATGCAAATGCACACATCTGCCCAATGCCGGGTTAGTATTGTGTGAATCGTTCAAGGAGGCAGTCCCCCTCCACTTGTCTAATGTCTTAGGGGATAAATCAAAAAGCCGTTGCTCCGTGGACCCCCAGAAAGTTTCTCTATGTGTCCTACCATCTGTCCTTCCGGTCCCTGTCAAATACAGTAGCATCATCTCAAAACAAACTCTGTTGAGTTTGGTGGGCCATGACTTTTGTTGACATGAATGGCACAACGCTTTGATTTGTACCCATGACAAAAGCCCAACACTAACCTAAATGCTGAAGCAAGAATGAGATTGCTCAGTAGGTCATACCTTATTTGTAAGTACAGCTCCCACAAATCATTTCTGTATTCAATAACTCTGTGTTACACACATGCAGTCAAGAACTCTAAATTCTAAACTCTAGCAAAAGGTAGAGGCTTTTGCTGGGCAATATGGGGCATCTTCATTATATGACAGGACAACAACCAGTAGAGAATTTTTCCCCCAAGTGACCAAAGCTAGGTAACCTGGAAGCTTTTCTTTCCTTTTCTTACCCTAGCACATTCAAAATAGGTCAAACACAGAAGAGAGTCTCTTGAATCCTGTCACGGAGCCCAAACTTTCCTAAAGGAAAGAGCCCAGAAGTGGAGAGAGAAAGTCGGATGGGAATTCAGGTGGCCTCCATGTGCCACTGGGGCTTGGGCTTCAGTGAGTGATCCCTACAAAGTTCCACCTCACTCTCTGTGGTTGTTCATTCTACGTGTCAACTTGACTGAACTACGGGATGCTAGATAGCTGGTAACACGTTATTTCTGGGTGTGTCTGTGAGGTTATTTCTAGAAGAGATGATCAGCAGACTTCATAAAGACCCACCCTTCCCAGTGTGGATGGGCACCATCTAATCCACTGAGGGTCTGGACAGAATGAAAAAGGGGAGGAAGGGCACTTCACTCTTCCCACCTGAGCTGGGACATTCCTCCCCTGTCCTTGGGCATCAGCTCCCCTGTCTCAGGCCTTTGGACTGAAACTGAAACTTACACTGCAGACATAAGCCAATTCTTCTAAGTTGACGAGAGAGAGAGAGAGGATAGATCTTGTTGAAAAGAAAAATCCAGACTAATACATGGTCCCACCCCACACGGCTTCGAACATGACATTCAGTAGGTGCATCAGACCACTTCTCACTGTTTCCTGTACACTCTGTTCACATTGGGAATTCTGTGACTTACTGCTTTATTTGGAATGCCCTTCCTAATTGTTTGTTAGACAAATTCCTATGCCATGCCAAGGTCAAGTTTAAATATTACTTCATATCCCAACAACCTTTTCTTTGCAAAATTTTGCTGTTCCCCCATGAGTGTTCTCCAGACATACTTTATCCCGGTGTGTGGTGTGTACTGGAAGCATGCTTTATCTTTTTGTCATATGTGGAGCTCTGGGAAGGCGGAAAATAGACACAATGGTTTTTCTCTACTCCAAGAACCCTTGCACATGACTTGTAGTTGCTTTCAGGGCAATCTGGATCTTGGTGAGTGTTAAGGAGGCCGCCACAGTTGGAAAGAGCTTGGAAAACAGCATGCCCAGCAGTCGGAGGAGCTTGAGCAAAGCACAAAGGAGCTGGGAAAAATACTGGCGAGTTTGTGGAAGGATGGAAATGGGAAGCTGATGGAAGAGGAGGCACACGTAGAAGAGAAAAGTTGGCAGCGACCAAGCCAGTAAGCTAGCGTGCTGCCCTGTGTGCTGGCACATCCACTGCCCAGCGCAGGCTGACCGGCACGGATCATGTGGACAGGCTTCCTGCCCCCGCCTCCTGTTGCTCTGCCACTGGGAAGCAGTGACAGGAGACGGGTTTGGGAGGAAGCAGGGGCCATCCACAGGCCTTCAATATCCCTCCATCAAACATCACCCTGACTACTGACCCCCTCCACACAGCTCTCTCTTTCTGGTGGGAGCCACGACCTCTTCCCCTTATCCTTTCAGGGCTAAAAGTGTTAACAGTGCCTTCCTAAGGTCTTCCTTCTGGCCTAAGAGTGTTAACAGCCCCAGGGTCCTGACTGTCTCTTATAATTTCCCTATACCTTGGTTGTACCTTCGTAAATATCCACTTTATTAAACTCTGCTGAAATTACCCAATGTGAGGATGCCATCCTTTCCCTGTAGGAACCCTGACTATTACAGGTAGGTTGTGCAATACGCCCTCGTGAAACAGTTTGTACTTTGTCCTGATGACAAAGAGCAGACAGAAAACCACAAGGAAGACCTCCTCAAAGGCCAGCTGAAAGGACCACTGGTCGTTATAGATGGTAGCAAACTTGAGCTTGTGTCTTTCTTCTCCAGGGGACAGCCCTCCCTGGCGGGGAATAGGCTGGGAAGAGAAATCAGGATTCCCTGAAACAAATCCACCTGCAGGCTCTCCTCCATCTGTGCTTAGTCGCCGGTACTGCTCTCACTGGCTGGTGTGTGTCACCCCACACTTTGGGACACACTGGATGAAGAAATGGGGCTTCATCCAGTCCCTGGACAAGTTAGGCCAGCCTGGCAGTTGTCCAAACCCGACACTTTTTTTTTTTTTTTTGCAATTACACTGATTAAACCAGGACTTAGTCAGGCAAACTGGGAAGAACAGTATAGATTAGCCACATGGCGCCACATTAGAAAAGAGGCTGGAAATACCTCGCTCCTCCCATGCCCAAGGCCTGGCGCGGCTATGAAGGATGCACTGAACTCTGGGGAAGCGAGCGTGTGTGTCACTCATGGCTTCATCTCCAGGGCTAGTTCCACCTCCAATCCTTTGTCAAGACACACTTGAACCATCAATCCCCAGAACCCAGCCTGGATCCTGCCTCTAGCACACTCCTATCACCCTAAAGCACCATGCATACTTAGAAACTAGACATGATCTAAAAGGGAAAAAAAAATCACAGCTTAGATTTGGTTAGAGACCAAAACCACCCCCCAGACCACAGGCAGCTGCCGTTTCCTTTCCAGTCAGTGTGTCTGAAGCCTGGCACCTGTGTGTGCAGACTGGGCAGCATGCAGACTGCCTGTCCACCTGGTCTTTGCCCCAGGGACCGTATACACTTCTGATGTACATATATGGCCATGTATGGTGGGGGGGTGCAGCTGGAAAGAAGGAATCTGGTTCACAACCAAAGAAGAGAGAGTCTCTGCTGCCTCCAATCCCGGTGGTACACAAGAAGAAAGGTCAGATACAGCTAGAACTCCAGAGGGACAGAGGGGACACCTGGGCTCGAGGTGGGCCTCGTCTGTTCTCTCATTAAGTGACCTTGGCTCCATATCCTCTCACCTTTGGTGGTGACACAGTGCCCACATGACTGCCCGGAGCCTAGGTGAGTGAGGCACAGCAGGTGGGTGGACTGGCATCCTCCAAGAGAGAGGCTGCTGGCTTCTGAGCTGTGTTTCTACCATCTACAGAGGTGAGACACAGTAGGGACGGGAGAGCAGGACAGACGTGCAGATGCACCCTGCAGTGGCAGGAGGCTCATCCTTCTCTGTCCCTGTCCTGTAGAGCCCACAGAAGCCTCTCCGCTCTCCAGTGGCCTGTGAGGATGAGAGGAAGAGTCCCCAGGGTCTGGAAAGACAACACTCCCTAAAACAAGAAAATGTGAGTAATTAAATGCAGAAGAGTTACTAGATCTCTCCAGAGAGTGACCTAGGTGATGCGGCACCTCAGGGAGCAGGACGCATCCCCCAGAAAGTGAAAACTCCCAGTGGGAGGACACTACCTTTGCTGGGGCCTGTTGTCATTCCAGAGCCCTCCCTCACCTCAGTGCGGGGGGGGGGTGCTCATCATTTGCATAGCCACTGCACTGTCTCTCTCTCCCTGTGCAGGGCAAAGCAGGCAGTCGGCCTTCAGCCCAGGCCCCTCAGCCCCTTCCATCATTTCTGTGTGCTCCCTGGATTCTGTGTGTTTCTGCTTCTGACAGCCCAGCCTGAGACTGTTTGTACCCCACCACCGCAGACAGCCACCAGTGCCTGGGGTTTGTGTCCCGCAGAGTGGCCCCTAGCAGTAGCCTGTGTGGGAGTTACAAAAGGGCCTGGTCACCTTGGTGGGTCTCTGCCTAAAATTGAGCCTCCGCTTGGCTTCTTGCCCTGTCCTGCCTGGCTTCCCCCACACCTTCTGCCTTTTCTCCTAGGCCCGCTTCCCTAATAAGTCATGATCACACAAATCCTTGTCCCAGAGTCTGCCTCTAGCAAACTGGAACAAAGACAATCCTATGAGTAAATCTCACAAATGCTCTGTGATTAGAAGGAACTCTTCCGGAGAGGGAGTGTGAGCTATTTGGGAGTCTGCAAGGAAAGGAAGGTGCTAGAAAGATGCAAGGTAGTCTGTAGTCAGGCACTGGGAACAGGCAGCAGCAGGTGACCCCATCCCTGGGAGAGAGGACACGGGGCAGGGCAGAGCCTGCAGCCAGAAGCTGGGAGTGGGGGCCCTTCTGGCCCTGGACTAAGAGGGTTTGGAGGGTCAAGAACATTTCTGTCTCCTGGGTCACAGACACAGGAGTGAGGGGACACAATCCAGGCAGGCTTAGGAACTAACGAGGGACATTCTTCAAGGAGTTAAGGATTTGGGGAATTCAGTGGGTGGTGAGGGGATGTGGACAGGGGACTAATAAAAGATATAATAAAATAATAAAAATACAACCACTATGGAAAACAGTGTGGAGATTCCCTAAAGAACTCAAAGTAGGGCCGGACGTGGTGGCTCACGCCTATAATCCCAGCACTTTGGGAGGCCGAGGCGGGTGGATCACGAGGTCAAGAGATTGAGACCATTCTGGTCAACATGATGAAACCCCGTCTCTACTAAAAATACAAAAGTTAGCTGGGCATGGTGGTGGGAACCTGTAGTCTCAACTACTTGGGAGGCTGAGGCAGGAGAATTGCTTGAACCCAGGAGGTGGAGGTTTTGGTGAGCCGAGATCGTGCCATTGCACTCCAGCCTGGGTAACAAGAGCAAAACTCCATCTCAAAAAAAAAAAAAAAGAACTAAAAGTAGGTCTACCGTTCGATCCAGCAATCCCACTACTGGGTATCGACCCAGAAGAAAAGAAGTCATTAAACAATATGAAAAACATACGTGCACACACATGTTTATAGCAGCACAATTTGTAATTGCAAAAATATGGAACCAGCTCAAATGCCTGTCAATCAATGAGTGGATAAAGAAAATGTCATATATGTGCATATATATACACACATATATATAAACGTATACACACACACACACACATATATACATACACACACCATGGAATACTACTCAGCCATAAAAAGGAACAAAATAATGGCGTGTGCAGCAACCTGGGTGGAATTGGAGACTATTACTCTAAGTGAAGAAACTCGGGAATGAAAAGTCAAATGTCATATGTTCTCACCCATATATGGGAGCTAAACTGCGAGGACTAAAAGGCATAGAATGACACGCTGGACTCTGGGGCCTCTGGAGAAAAGGTGGGGCGTGGCAAGGTCTAAAAGACTACACCTTGCGTACACTGTACACTGTGCACTGAAGGGTGCACCAAAATCTCAGAAATCACTGCTAAAGAACACATTCATGTAACCAAACACCACCTGCTCCCCACAAACCTATTGAACTAAAAAAAAAAAAATTAAAATCCAACCAATCAAACCAAAAATCAGCTGAATAAACAGAGAAAAGATGAGGCGTTCTCCCTAAAAAGAAAAGGGCATCTAAAGATAGGGGTGGGGGATAGGCATGGTGGCTCATGCCTGTAATCCCAGCATTTGGAGAGGCCAAGGTGGGAGGACCGCTTGAGCCTAGGAGTTCAAGACCAGCTAGGGCAACATGGTGAGACACTGTCTATAAAAAAAAAAAAAAAAAAAGCGGGCATGGTGGCGTGTGCCTATTGTCCCACTTACAGAGTGAGACCTTGTTTAAAATAAATCAATAAATGGATTAATTAATTAATTAAACAAAGAATAAACATTTGGGCGTGGCTCTGGAGTATATGTGTAAAGCTTGGATCTGACAGTAGCAGAGGGAGAATACCGAGGAAGGCTAGAGTCAGCCGAAGCTGCCCTGGAATGCCAGGCTGGGGAGCGTGCTTCCATCAGCAGCAAAGCAGATGAGCAGAGCCAAATGGCAGGAGGAAAACCATATTTGGAAGCAATAAAGAAGCAAGTCAGGGTGAAAAGATAATGCGGGCAGGGAAGGCCCTCAGCGTCAGAAACAGAAGCACTGACATGTCTCTTTCCTGCGAGTTGCCCTTCCCAAATACATTAGGCCTTGTTCTCACTATCAGACATCTAAGCAGATATGCTCTTAAGGTGCTGGAATCCACCTAAACAGGGCTGGGGTGGGGGGCTGTGTGTCAGGGGTCTTTGTGGCCCATTCTTCAGGCCCCCTGGGTAACCTTTCCACTCACAGCCATCCCCCGGCCTATGCTTCTAACGTGCCCTTAAACTTCACTTCAGGTGGTTATCTCCAACGATGCGGATAAAGTGAGGTGCCTTAGAATACGATTAGATGCCCATTTATTTGACAAATGTTCATTGAGAACCTACAATGTGCCATGTATTGTGTTAAGCTCTTAAGGAATTCAGTGCAGAGGGAAACAAAGCAGACAGACTCATGCAGAGAGAGAAACAGACAGGATTATAATGTGGAAGTGTGATGTTTCGTATGACAGGAGACTATGGGTGTTGTGCAGAAAGTAGACACATGTTGAGAAACCCAGTCTAGTCTGATGGGTCAGGGAAGGATTTGTAGAAGTGATGTACCTGCTGAGGACTTTATAAATGAGTATAAATACGGTGCTGGGAGAGACATGGGAGATCATCTATCACTAAGGAGCCTACAGAGGTTAAGTCTGTGCAGCTTTTTCTGTCATAAGCCTGAGGCTATTTAGCTACTTACTTCAAGAAAGATTTTGGACGACAGTGGGCATCTCCTGATTCTTTGACTCAAAATTAGTAATAGTCTTTTCTGAGGTGAGTAAGATTTTGCAATGAACATTTTGAAAGCTTGAGAATGCACTGGGTGTTACTCACATTTTAATAAGATTTCTGCCATCTGGAAGCTGCCGTGCATTCATATATTTTATCTGTGCTCACCTCAGCTTGCTTGTTCAGATTTGAGAGACACAGCAATGATGCATAGTAGCTTGATTTCCGTGGAGTCCAGTGGGGTGCATCTGTCATTATCCATTGTGTTGCAACTAGCCTGGGTTCCTGGTCTTTCTTTGACTTGGTTTTCACATGTGTCAACGGGGGAAAATGGTCTGCCTCATCCTGTTCTTGTTGTAATGAGGGTCAATGTCAGCATTGAGGGCAATAGTATTAAGGACTCTGCAGGAGCACGGAGGTGTTAATGTTTACGAACCTTCTGGGTGCAGATGCCATGGTCCCCTCTCTTCCCTATTGTTTTCCAAGTAACCAAATACATGCCTACATCACTATGCTCAACATTACACATTTATTTATTTAGCTTATGTGATGCCTGCGAAGATGCAGTGCTCACCCTTCAGAACAAAATATATTCCTTACTCTATATATTAGGAGCTTATGATACAAAGAAGATAACAGCTACTTAAATGAAATAAAGCAGGGGGCCTGCACAGGCAATTGAATCATGAACACCAGATGGATACAGAAAGAAATGGACCCAATTTTAACTCTCAAAGTACAACGACCAAGTCTGAGCCAAAAGCAGGAAGGCTTTAGGACAGGGCTGTTTTCCTTTGCTCTGCTGGAGTTCCCACCCTGGTGGAAGGAGCTGCCAGGATCCTGACAGAGTTGGGGGCACAGATGGGGGTGGGGCGGTGGTCACACAGGTATAAAATTTCAGGCAGAACAATCTGTCCTCAGGGACCTGAGCTGCATCAGCTGTGTATTCCAAAGTAATTTTCTTCAACCAACACTGGGCAAATAATTACTCAAGTCCTTTACAGAAACTCGTGGTGCCTTTGATGATGTTCTCTATTAACTGCTCTCTGTAGGAAGGGATTCTAGTGGGGCTGTAGAAGAGCTGGTTCTTTCCCTGCTGCATTCTAATTTTGAACCTCCAACCACAAGCTCAAATCATTTGGTAACCTCAGTCAGATGAACCATCTTCTGAACACCAGGCAGTGGGGGTGGGGACCTTTTCCACCTGGTCTTTTGATTCCACATGCAGCCCTCTTCAGTCCCCTCCTTTTTGCTGGAGGGAACTTTCTAATGAATCTGTTTGAGAATCACTTGTTCAGGAGCCTTCAGTGGTTCCCACTGCCTTCAGGATGGAGCTCAAAGAGCACAGAAGAACATGCCAGGAACTTGAGGTCTGGGATTCAGCAGCTTCCTGCTTATTTCCTTGCATCTCCCTAACAAAGCTGAACCAACTCCCGTTTTTGAGGCTTCACTTTCTTTTTCCCCGTCCCACTCATCAACTGAGTTCTAGATGCAAGTGTGGCATGCTCTCCCATGCCCCAACCCATTTCCCATGCTACCCCTCTGTCTACAGCACCGCTCCCCACTCGCTGATCCACACACTCCTTCCTTCACAAGGCTCCCTCTGACCCAACAAGGCTGCACTTGCCTGGGGCTCCCCCATAACCCATGCCAGGCCATATGGCCATTCTGAAGGCAGGACCTGCGTATTTTCTTTCTTTTCTTAATCCTCTCACACCCTATTGTGCCTTCCATGGTACCTAGTTCATTACCACAGGCAATCTATCAGTTGCTTGAAGTGAGGGCACACCGTAGCAGGCATCTGTCCTAAACCAGGTGTCTCTGAGACAATAGCTGGCCTCGCACACAGCCCCAACCCTGGCATCTCTCCAGCTGTTCTCCATGGTTACCCACGCGGGGCTGCCAGAAGCCTAACAAGCCTGCGTCTGCAGCACGTGTGAGCTACGCCGCTACAAGTCACAAAGCCACATTCTGTGCTCCACAAAAGCTTGCAAAATGAGAAGGAAGAACGTGGCAGACATTCCATGACAATGTTTTTGTTAACTAACCAGAAAAATAATAACTCAAACTTTCCCTGCACATGACAGCATGCAAAGCACTTTCAGAGATATAATTCATATCTCACGGCATCACCATAACAAAGTTGGAGGCAGACGCACATCTCAAATCCCAGATCTGAGGCTATGAAATGTGTGATCGTGGGCAAGTCACTTCATCACCCTGGGCCTTGGTTTCGTCTTCTGTACAGAACAATGATAACATCTATGGGGCCTCAGCCATGCAATTGTCCCTGTGAGAGAGCTCCTGTCTCACTCTGTGGAGGTCCATGAAGAGCCTGCTGGCGGCTTAGGTCTGCTGCCTGCAACGCCATCAGACTTCCCTATTCTCTGAGGGCAGGGCTGTTTGAAACCCTTAGCTGGTCCACATTTGCCATGATGAATGGAGACAGGAAAGTTCTAGGTGGTTAGACTAGAAACTGATGTAAAACTGTGAAGGCAGGGGTGGCAATTACTAAAATACAATACAGGCAAACAGGCCTTCACTTCCTCTGCAAATTCTTGAGAGAAAGGAGGGTATACATGCAAAAGAGCATGCTGTATTTCACCTCAGCAGAACACAGAAGAGCCAGATAGCATTAATTAGAACTTAAATGCATGGAGTAAAATTAGCAACATGATTGCTCCTCTCATTGTAATTATCACGGGAATTTTTTTTTTATAGGAAGAGAATTGAAAATGTGGTATCTTCCTTTTTTTCCCATTTGGAATCACATTCCACATTTCTTAATCTTGTGACTTTCTCTTACTGGTATGGTATTTCCTTGCATCTCCCTGAACCAACTCCCATTTTTGAGGTTTCACTTTCTTTTTCCCCATCCCACTAATCAACTGATTTTTAGATGCAAGTGGTTTCATCTGTCAAGATGATTTCCTATTACTGGTCACCTCTGGGAATATCAGTCTAGGTTTCTTTCTCCTTCTGAGAATATTTACTGTGAAAACAAATCTCCTACTCCCAAAGCCCTAACAGACTCTGGAATTGGATTCTCCTAATTAAGAATAGGATACATTTACATGTTAGCTTCATCCAAACCTGTTAAGAATGTTCAATGATCAGCAGAACATCCAGAGAGAACGAGGAAGTCTACACAGTCATTGGCAGGAGTTGAGGCTGGTCTTCATAAAAAGCCTGACCAAAACTGCACCAGAAAACTCTAGAAAATGGAGGTAGGCGAAGATGAAAAAAGGGAACAGAATTGAGGAAACCGGGAGAAAACAGACAGAACGGTTTTGTCAAAGCTTAGAACGTTGAGGCTGTATCCATTTGGCACCTCCAGTACTGTATACTGTTTTTTTGTCTTTCTAATATAGTCCTACGAGCCCCAATTTGAAATGACTGGTGTTGGGGGGCGACTATCCTATGTGTGCATTGAAGAAAAATAATAACAGCAAAAATGAGTTTTCATTTCCTAAGAATTCTTTCATGACTTTGAGGTAGAGCCCTCAGGAAGCTTTAGATTAACCGAAGCTGACCTTACTTTGAGGTAGGCATGAAAAACCCACCTGAGGTCTGTCTTTAGTAATTCTGTCTTAAAATACACTTCTCCTGCCTTCAAAGCAAGAATGGGAACTCAGAGGGCGTAAGCTACCGGGTCAAGTTACCCGGAGTTCTGATACATCGGCTCATTGGGAATAGCAACACCTCAACTCTGGCTGCTGGGATCTGTTTGCTTCCCTTTGTTGCTTTACTGATGATAATGCTAGACACTCTGAATCGATAGATGTGTGAGATGCAGGAAAACTATCCCCTAAGTTGGTTCCAGGCCATCACTTAGAGATTCAATGGTAACAATACTTATGCAGCTGTATGCACTATACAACATTGCTCTTCCAGAAACGCAAACAGTTTCGGACACCAAGTCCCTGTACAGCAACCTCAAAATTCCTCTTCTAGAATATGTGACCAATAAACCCCATCCCTTCCACCCTATCAACACACACACGCACACACACACACACACACACACACACACACACACACTTCTTTTGCAAACCATAATTTTCCAGGGGCACTTTCTGAAAAGAATTCTTCACTCAATAAGCTGCTGGCACTAGTAACACCAACCCATTCCAAAGAAAAATTCCCACACTCTCCACGGTGATTTCTGGCCTCATCAGCCTCTTGTACCTGTGTGATCTCCTGGCAAGTTAAGTTGGTTTGGTGAACTCCTACAGCCACAACTATAACCCACGGGAAGATTTTTTGAGGCACCTGTTTCTGCATGGAGATATACATCTGGACAGCCTGGGGTCGGTCCACAATGATCTGAGGATGGTCCCTGCAGAGCCAGGCCCTGATGCTGTGCTCTCTACAGTCCCTGGGCAGCTTCCAAACTCTACAGCCGAGAGAGTAAGCAGGACTAGCAACAGTTGAGATGTAACATTTTGTATGCATATTCAAAAGACATTCATTACCTGTAGGACATTGTTTAGAAATTGCTCTCCTATTTAATTTGTAATAAATGATTAGTAAACATGTTCATCAATGTAAAAAAAAAAACACTTGCAGAACAACTTTAATCGGATTCACATACTTTAGTGTCTGGCAGAGCTGAGAAGCCAACCATCCTGAACCACTTGAAATGTGCTTCTCTTCTCCAGGGCCCTGTCCCCAGCCGTTTACTCTCAGACGTCATCTACAACCCCAGATAACCTTCTGCCAAATGCAAACTGATGGTCACGGGGAAAAATAGAGGAACTATGGGTGAGAGTGCCCGAATATATGAACATCTTTTGTCCACAAAAGCTGGAAGAGTGTAATTCCTTCAGAGGGTCAACCCTCAGTCCAGCATCCCACTTGGTTCAGTCCCTTGGATGGGGAAGGGTGGATCTAAGACCAGAGCTTGGCTCTCGGGCTTGCAGACTATAAAGTTAGACATCACTAAGTCTGCCGGCATGACATTCTTTCTCCTATTAATAGCAACTTCTTCCATTTGCTCGCCCCAGAAAACAAAATGAATGAGGCTTGGCTGTGAATGTAGGAGAGGATAAAACCCAGGATGGCAATAAATCGGAGTGCGGAGTGGCAGACACTGTAATCCGCCCGAATGCCGCTCTGGCTCAAGGAAAAGAACCTCTTTGGGGAACCAGTGAAGGGAATCAATGCCCATAAAAGCATCCAAGGCAGCAAGCCACAGCAGAAAAGATAGATACTGTTAACCAGCATATGCAGCAGATTGCTGGTTGTAAAACAAAATAGAAAGTCATTAAAAAGATGGGCAAAGGGCATGATCGTGTGATGTGGATGTCACAGGGGACGTGTGTTATAGGGGGCTCAGGACTTCCCATCCGTCAGAAGGTCAGCATCGCCAAGACTGCCTGGAATCCCACACTACAGATCCCTCTCCATGTGCTCCCTGCAGCAAGGTGAGAGATGGGTTAGTATTTATTGCCACTTATGTAATAGGTCTATTTGGAAACACATCCTGACTCGCTTATCAGGATATTAATACATCACAGCATATTGAGCTGTATTCATTTTGGGTTCGGGTTGCTTTAACCAAAGACTTTCCTGGGAAGCCTGCCAGGGTACGTTTTTCTGGAATGAGCTCCCTTTTCCACCTCATTCACCACCTTTTGATCCACCAGAGGGCAGAGTCAACCCATAAGACTCGGGCTCAGGGACTCTGGGGGGCAGTTTGAAATAGGAGTAGTTCTGGGAGAAGGAACCAGAAAAGCAAAGGCTGAATAAGTTATTCATCCCAGAAACTGGAGATGGGAATAGTTTCTGGTACTCTCAGGACAAAAGACCGTCAGTAAGGCCCAAAAGGAGCAAGTTAAAACGTTCTTAATGTGCTGTGCCTCAGTTTCCCAACATGTGAAAGGAGCAGGTGCTTGAATCATTTCAACTTACCCTGTAAATTTAACCACACTTTGCAGGTCACTGAAAGCGCCTCTCACATCAAAGGAGGGACAGCTGGAGGAAAGACAGGCTGCAAGGTCGCTGCCAGCACAAATCGGAAAAAGGCATGTTCTGGAGGCTTCTTCCCTCCTTCTGGCTTCCCTCTCCCTTCGCCTACTGTAGGGCTCCTTCTCCTTCTGCATTTCCATTCTTGCCCTTCTTTCTCCTTTTCTTTCTTGTGCTAGTTTGGCTACCCTCTCCAGCTCCTCTCCTCTTGGGAGAAATAAAAGTAAAACCAAAAACAAGTCCTAGGGGAGAAATGACAGCAGCTGCTTCCTCCCCCTCCTCCTGCCCCCGCCATGGGAGGTGGCTGCGAAGTCCCCGGCACACTGCCAGCCATGGTGAGAGCTTTGATTTCCAATCTGATCGCCTCATTTTGTCAGCCTCTGCATAACACAAACAGCTCAGCCCCCATTTATCACAAAAAAGAAGGGGGTGATGGAAGGGAAAAAAAGTAGAAAGAACACCTTCCTCTCCCATAATAAATAACTGGCACAGGCATCTCCTGTCACCCTCAGCATTGTCCGTGGTGTGTATCTCCCTACCTTGCCATTAAGAAGTAACTCACCACAGCTGGGCTGGAGAGAAACAGTATCTCCCTGCTATTGTTCACAGTGTTCTTGTGCTGACAATTTCAATCCATCAGACTTTTCTTCTGCAAAGAATTGATGGACTGAGGATCCTCTGGCTCGTAGCTGTTTTATTTCTGCACTCGTTCACACAGCCAGGTGCACAGACCCTCGCGCCCACTCCGTCTCCCATTCCCACATCTCACAGGGGTGCCTGGGGATCCAAGGTGCTTATGGAAAACCGAGGCTGCACCTTTCCTGGGCTGTTCCTTTTCCTCTGCACACACATGCCCCTTGCCCAGGACCCCTGCTAATCTCTCTCTCTCACACACAATGGACACACACACCACATACCACAGCACGCACCCCACCACACACACACCACACACCACACACATCACACAGCACACACACAAAAACAATACACACACACCACATACCAAACACCATACATGTGCACACACCATACACATACCACATATTACAACACAGGCCACACATTACACATGCATGCACACACCATATACTACACCACGCACCATACACCCCACCACATACAAACACCACACACACCACACACATGAAAACACACATACACCACATACCACATATGTGCACACATGATACAGCACATACCACAACACAGACCACACACTACACATGCACACACACCATACACACAACATACTACAGCACACACCATACACCCCACTGTACACACACACCACACAGCACACACACGAAAACAACACACACACACCACATACCACACACCACACATGTGCTCACACCATACACATACCACAACACAGGCCACACACTACACCCTCACGCACACCATACTCATACCATACACCCCACCACACACACACCACACATGACACACACCACACACACAATTACAACACACATGCACCACATACTACACACCACACATGTGCACACACCATACACCACATACCACAACACAGACCACATACTACATATGTACACACCACAGATAATAAACAACCACATACAAACCACACACACAACACACACACCATACACATATGCATCATACATGCCATACAACACACACCATATACAACACACATGCCATACAACACACACAACATGCAGCACCACACAACACACACCCCACCAAACACATCACACACACAACACATGCACCACATACCACAACACACCCCCACACACCCCCATCAACATGCAACACACACACACCACATACCACACAACACACACTCCTCCACACATACACCACACATACTATTCACACCACACACACATATCCCACCATACACACTACACACACCACACCACACAGGCCACATACCACAACATACATCACACACTCCACCACACACACAGCACACACATACCACACCACACAATACACATACTCAGCCCATACCATACCACACACCACACACAAAACAAACACACACTGCATACCACACACCACACAACACACACACACCACTCATACCACACCACAGACACATAACACACCCACACCACACACAACATGCCACTACACAAACCCCACCACACACCACATACCACACCACACAACATACACCACATGCCCTACCACACACACATCACACACCACACACTACATACACACCACATACCACATCCCATAACACATACACCACATACCCCACCACACACTACACACCACACTCACACCACGTATCCCACCACACACACATACCCCCAAGCACATTATTTTATTTATCTTCTACTTTACACTCCGTGGGAGGGTTCGACTTAGTCTAACTCACTCGATACCATGACAAATATCCTTTCCTGATTCGCTCAGTCAGTGGCCCATCTTTGTTTGCACTGTGAGCCCATCAGTGTTCTAGGGATGGGGTGTAGCCGACGTGCTGGCAGTGTGGGGAAGGCAGGGTGTGTTTGGGCAGCAGGTGCCCTACGGCTCGAGAGCAAAATCAGGCCCATTTGTGGAGCTTGCTTTATTTATTTGGAAATGGATGTCATGCTGTCACTCAGGCTGAAGTGCAGTGGCACAATCATCGCCCCCCACAGCCTTCAACCAGCCTCCAGAGTAGTTGAGACAGCAGGCGCTAGCCACGGTACCTAGGAGTACAGAAGCTAGGATCACCAGAACTGGCTATTTTTGTTTGTTGTTTGTTTTTGTAGAGATGGGGTCTTATTACATTGCAGAGGCTGACAATTTCAATCTCCGGGCCTCAAGCAATCCTCCTCACTTGGCCTCCCAAAGTGCTGGAATTACATGCATGAGACACCACGGTCAGCCACTGTGGAGCTTTATTTTATAAATTACCTACACCCCCCCCACACACACACACAAGCACACAATATTAAAAACAATTTCCACAACTTTTTCTGATGTGCAAAGCTGAGAACCATTATTGTGAGAAGCTGCTGAGTAGGATTTGCGTGGAAATGGGGAACTAGATGGGCAAGAAACCTGGACAGGTTAAGAGAAGTATTTTCATGAAGGGCCTTTTAGTTTCTCTAAGGAATCCAAGGCATAGGCACCAAGAGCTTCCAACAGGGCCGCGCTGCTGCGCTGGAATTTGTGTTTGGGAGCCTGCCTCTCCCTGCAGACCCAGAGCACTCATGAAACCACCAGGGCCCACCCCAGCCCGGGCTGCTGGGGTCTCAGGGAGGGCGGGGCCCCAGGGGCAGGGGAGGAAGGGATGGAGATTGGAGGCCCAGGAAGTAGAACCCAAGCCCCGACTGGAGACCTGGGGATGGGAGGGACAACAGCGGAAAGGAAGAGGCACAGCACAGTAATGACCCTGACTAACATTTATTGAGTGTGTGCCAGCACTTTGCAAAGCACTTTACTCACCTTATGTTATGTGAGCCACACAGCCACTCCGTGTGGTAGCTAACAAAAATATCTTCACTTTACATGCAAGGAAACTGAAGCCTAATACATCGCCTCAGGTCATGTAGCTACTCAATTACAGAGCAGGCACTGAGTTCTGGCCTCCAGGAGACCCATACTCTAAAACATGGTATGACTCTGCCTCCTGGTTTCCGTCCTGAGAAGGTGGATGGGATTGGTACACAGTCCTAAGGAGTGGAGCCTCAGGGAAGGCTGTGCACATGTAGGATCCTAACGCTTGGTCAGGAACTGACACACGTGGTTCTCTAATGGACTGGGCTGGGCTGGCTTTGTTTGCCCACCCAGGCTTGAGCACACAGTATGTGCTTGATTCCTTGAGCACAGGGCCCCTTCTGCTGTGCCTCAGAGGTAGCTATTGACAGCTGGTCTCACGGCAGGTAGTCAGGCACCTGTTGACTGGCTCATCAAATGTGCAAAGAGCATTTCGTATGGGAAGGACAAGAGGCAGGAGAGTTCCCTAGCTCTCACTGAAAAATGAGTGGCCATAGGCCCATCCACATCACTACCCTTGGCTTCCTTGTACTCAAAGCTTGGATCCGCTTCCCCTGTCACTCTATGCAATGGACCACACAGACATCCCATAACTGACATTTAGTAACTGTTGGTCTCCTAGTGAGGCTTCCGGAGACATGGCTGGGTTTAGAAAAGACAGTATATTTGTCTCCATGAATACCTTTCTGAGGAAAGCACACAGGTTTACCTCCCTCTTCACCTACAAGAGAGGCTTTCTTCTAACTACCCCTTCTCCCGACACTGCCCCCTGTGCCTTTCCAGTCCCTTCTCTGTCCTTGCCATGGACAGTGCATTTTACATGAAGCTGTAAAATTTGATGACAGCTTTCCTTGTCAATGCGGCCCTCATGCTGATCCCTCAGTGATATACTGTCCTGACCCTCCAGCAGTTGAGCAGCCTCATTGCAGATGAGAGAAAAGAGACAGAGAGAAGCAAAGGGAGAGTGAGACCCAGAGAGGCAATGCTGACAGTGACCACAGAACAGAAGAGAGGAACAGTGTGGGAGCAGGGGGCCAGCCAGGGTGAGCATGAGGGATACATTCAGGGATTCAGGGCGGGGAGGAAGGAGAACAGCCAGAGGCCGTGTTTTCCATTGCCCTTGTTCTTTTTGTTTCCAGTTAGATGAATGAGTGAATCTGTGTGTGTGTGTGTGTGTGTGTGTGTGTGTGTGTGTGTGTGTGTGTGTGTTGTGTGCACCTGTGTGTGACAAGGCAACAGAAATCTAACTCTGGGCAGCATCGTGACAAGCTCCAAACCCAGAAAAATTCGGAACAGGGCAAAATTAAGTATCTTTGAAGAAACCAACCAATGAGCTCATGAGATTTGGGGGTGAGGGGTTAATCCCTGGCCTGGAGGTTTCCCAGCTGCAGCTGGTGTGGAAAGCCCTCCCTTGACTCGGGACACCTCTGGGGCTCCGAGGCACCCCTTTCTGAGGCGGCACTGCTGCTTATTTGTCCTCAGATGATCAGAGCAAAGGCACCACTTTTATGGACAAGTGTCAGCTCATTTACAGAAGGGACCTTCTTTTCCTCCCGCCAGGCAAATGAGGCACGTCTTCAGGCATCTTTAAAAAACTCACAAAGTCTGACAGTAGGCGGAGCCCCAGTTTGTGTTATAAATATTCACTCAGGTGAAAACCTCCTGGATTTGATTTTAACAGCCCCAGGGGAGGTTGTTTTGCTGACTACGGAGTTGCTGAAATAAAACCAGTTGGAAAAGAATCTTACAGCGCACCACAGTGGGGAAAACCCACACCTACCCCTGCAGGTGTCCGATCCAGGGGCCTCCTTGTGGCTTATTTATCTCATTTCTGTTCCAGTCTCAGGCAGGGATCTCTTTGGCAGGGTCCCAGCGCCCCAGCCCTACATCTCCCCAAAGAGAAGCCCTATCTATTCTGAGCAAGGGCCCACACTGAGTGCACGGATCCTAGCACAATGCCACGCTACAGCTTACGCGTGATTCAGCGCCTACAGCACTTTGCCTACATTTCAAACTAATAGGCAGTTTAGGTGTTCTCCTTTCAGTTTCATGTGTAGAGGTGGAGGCTGCAATGAATACCAACCCATGGTGTCTAGGTGATTAGATCTGTCTGCAGAATGCAGGTAATTTGTGTTTCTGCTTTGTGCAATTGGCACTAATGCACATGTATAAAATGGAGCCATCTTCCAAAACACACGTCAAAGAAATATATTTACCAGGCACAAAGGCTGGGAGCAGAAGAATTGAACTCTAATGATAACATGTTTGTAGAAAAGTGATGCACTTAAGTTATTATGTATGAAAACTATTGGCAAAATTGTCAGTCTAGGCTCGTTAGAGAGAGGAGGGATGAAGAAGAGGGGTGGGTCTGCCCACTGGAATTGAGGGACACAGAGTTGAGTGAGGACATAGATTACTTGTGGGAAAGGAAAATAAAATGAGAATTAAAGGTTCTGAGGTAGAATTTAAAAGAGAAACAGGAGAGGATTTCATAGGTCAAAGGGAGATTGGCAAGAATAGATCTGGGAACAGGATCCTATAATGAACCAGCTTTTCACTCGTACTTTCTGTACTTCATAGTCCTTTTGCTTAAATAAATGGAGCTGGGGCATTTTCCATTTGTCCTCATCTCCTGCATTTCATCATGCCTCTGTTGACCCCAGGAGTCTTATACCAGATTCATATTTCTTCCAGTATATTCTGTTATACTGTGGTATCTACGGTCGCTACAACTTTATGCATTTTGTTTTATATTTTACTTTTATACTTAGACCTTGATGTTGGTTTGCATTTTAAGAGTAGGACATTAACACCCTGACCCTGATTTCATATTCAAAGCAAATGAGGTCCGGGGAAGAAGGGCTTATGGAGGTCACTGCCTGAGACAACTTTAGTGATTAAGATGAATTGCACATCCTCAGGCTCCTGCGGTGAAGCCCTCCCTGTCTCTAAAATGGGAATAAAACCACGGACCCCTTCTACTTTTCTTCTGCCAGCACAGCAGACTTTGAGGAGAGTTACGCCAGAGGAACATATCAAGGTGATCGCTTGACATATTTTGATAGCAGAGAAAGGCATCACAATGATTAATTCAAGACAGTAGATCATTGAAAACTTACAATGAGTGTACATGCTCGCTCTCTCTCTCTCTCTCTCTCTCTCACACACACACACACACACACACACACACACACAATACATTTCCATCCCACCTCTTCCAGCAGAGCTCAGCTTGTAGCAGCCCATTCATACTCTACCAAGAGGCGCCTTGGGGTTTAGAGTACAAATAAACTGTACAGTAGATTCTACATCCATGGACAATCTAGAAAAGGACGCTAAGCTCTCTTGTCTCACTGTTGGCATGCCTCTCTCCAGGGACTCTTGTGGATATGAATGCCTACTAATCCTTGCAGAACCCTAAGCAGGGAGGCAAATACTGTACTGTGTCTACTACCAGATGAAGAAAGAAAGGAGCCAGCCACACAGATGATTTATCCAACGTGGTTTACAGATTTGGTCTTCAAAAGTAGCCAGAGGTCCTATACTTTATATGGACTGATTCAAAATTTAATTATTGCAGGTAGCCTGGTCCCTCTCACACCCACAGCAAAGACTCTGTTTCTTGCAGCCTTGGGGCCATCTTTAGAGCAGGAAATAAATAAAAGCCATTAGCTGGGTCTTAAGGGTCTCAGTCTGCTGTTTTCAGGGAGAGCTAAACTCGGTTGGGGAAACTGAGTTTTGTCACCACTCACTCTCATTCTTTTCCCTTTTATCTTCTTCAAATTCCTAAGTCCACCAACCCCTGGGAAGAACAGAGACATTCTGGCATTCTCTCAAAACCCTTGGTCCCATATATTGAGAGGCTCCAGAAATACAACACGTACATTTGAAGAAGCCATTAGCTCTGATCAGTTTTAAAGCCAGATCTGCTCAACATGTGCAGAAAGAAAATAGCAACATAAACAGGAGGAAACAAACACAAGAATTTTTTTTTTTTTAAATCATCAGCCGAGCTGTAGAACCAAGCTGTGACCGGGAGGGAAGGCAAGCGGGGGGCTCAGACTGGGGACCTGATTCGCGTGCAATAGAGAATGCTCAGAATCGCATTCTTCTCAGCTTTGTTAATTTCCCTGCTCTCTAGCTCTGATGGGGGCTTTTTCACCAGAGCTTATATTTGTTATGCAGCGTATTATAAATCCGTATCTCCCCAGGAGCTGATGCACAGGCAGCCATGCCATTGTCAGTCTAGCCCTTGACGGGGACTTGGTCTAGACCAGCCGCACTGCTCTGCCGTGTGGTCCCTAACCCAGCACTGCCTGTGCATTGCCAGGTGATTGCATTTCATTTAACAGCTCTGCCCTTCTGTAGCCTTGGTGCAGAAGGTCCCCCAAGCCCATCAGATATGGCTCTTTGGTAAAGAGACGTGATGCCACGGGACCAGAGGACTGCCAGCTTATTTCCTTTGTGACTGAAAATCCCATTTCAGCCTAGGATGGCAAAGGCAAACAATTTAATGCATTAACCTGCACTGACTCCTCACCCAGCTGCTTCCCATCCTGATTGAAGGGTAAGAAGGTTAATTATTCCCAGGCTCATCTTTGGACTTCACAGACCATATCATCACGGCTGGCAGGGGTGCCTGGTCTGGCTGAACCCAGGCTGCGGAGGCCGGTGGTTGTAATGGAATTGGCGGCTGCTCCTGCTGCTGCTTCCCCAGCTCCACTCTTTGATATCAGAAGGGTAGGTCATGATGTCAAGCGCACACGTCCCCATTTTCAGACACCAGTAGTACAAGGAGTGATAGTTTTTCTTACTGCACAGTGTGCTTTGGACAATCTGCCCAACTGGGGCAGTGTACCCTTCAGCCATTGATGATCTCAGTAGGTACCACTTGCAGGATGAGCACCTTCTCCTTACAAATCCGGTGTGGAGGGAGACAACAGAGCTATAGCCCTGGGGAGCTACAGCCTCTGGGAATCAGTTCCAGACACAGTAAGAAGTAGAGGAGACCAGCTGATGCCAATGTGGGGGCGCTGTCTGTCCAGGTCCCAGAGCATGGGAGCCACCCGTGGATGAGAGAACATCTTTTCTTCCAGTGCAATTGGAGAATGAGACAGAGAAAGAATGAGGCAGGCTGCGGGGAGAGGCACTTCTACTATGGACTATCTCTACTCCCCCTCCCAGCCCCTTCACCCCCTTGAGGACATCATCCTTAAAATATATTTCATTTCACAGCTGCATAATGGTACCACAAAATCCTGGGAATCCAATTTAAGAACAGATTACCTCCTCACTTACTTCATTTGAAGCAATTACATGTTAATTTTCATCGAAACCAGCCTAATGCATACCAATCTGATGCTGCAATCTCATTTGAATACTTAAGGGAACATCCACAGAGTTCGGGGGCTCCAGAGATTTATATTTAAAGGGCCCCTTCATCATTCCTTTTGTTGGTGGGCTCTCATCTATTTTTGGTCCCCTTTCCATGGCCCTTGAGGACAGAAGTTCTCTTGTGGTGACACAAGAGCAGATCAGGTTTTTCCAAAACAGCAATACCTGTCCTTGGAGAGGAAGCCCGTGTTCTGAGGTTTCTTTCTTCTCTCTGCCATTTATGTGGTGTGTGATTGTGATGAAACACCTCCACCTTGCTTTATCTTCCTTGCAAAGTCAAGATTTATTCTCTGCCATCTGCACAGGAGATATGCAATGCCAAGTCCCAGCCTTTTGCCAGCCTCAATCTATGCTCAGCCCTCTGAAATTGTTGATTACTATATATTGTATTCCCAACCATTCACCTAAGGAGGAAATAGCTTTCTAAACAAGCCCTTGCATTGATTGCAGCCACTGGTAATTAATAATACTCAGGGACTTTGGAATCACCTGGTCTTTTAGTTTTAGAATAGGAAAGTTTAAAAAAGGCTTATCTGCTCAACTGATGCATTGAAAATACTAAAGAAATTCATGTTTGAAGCTACAACTTAATTAGATGGTATGACTTTAAAGACCCTGAAACTATTGTGAAGATGCAACATAAATGTGTTTTATATTATGTTGCAATTAATCTACGATGACATGAAGGCTGGCAGATGGGAGTGACAAGATTGATTTAAATCAAGTTAGTTAGGAGTCATTGGTCTCAAAGCAGCCCAAGTTCTTCTTCAGTTTTCAATTAGGTACTTGGGGGTATGAGGACAAAGAACCAGACAGATACCAGTAACTAACAGTTCAATATTGCCCTGAAGTAGGACAGGCGCCTGGAGTACTTTATATTCTGTAGAACGCTCATTTATTTAGCGCCCACAGTGTGCTTGTTCTTCAATTCAGAAATAGAGCAGTAAAGCACTTTTTAAAAGTGCAAAGCCCCTGTTCTCATGGAACTTACACAAAACAAAACCCCAAATAAACAAACACATCAGACAGTAAATCCAATGCAGACCAGTAAATTCCTCTGCAGACAACAGGAAGTCCGGGTAGGGGTACTATTTTATTATTGGTGGATCACATCGGCCAAGCAGATCTGAGCCTGGAACGAATCAAAGGGCCTGGTTGGTCTACTTCTTTAGCGTTGATTACATTAATGAAATTGATGCCTTATATATCAGAATATTTCAAAGGCCTTTGTCAAATCACAACCCTTCACTTCTGAGAGTAATGACTTGTCACTCCTTTCACCAGTAAAAGCTTAGCTTGGAAGGGCCAAAGTATTGTCCCTTATATGACCAGGAAGTGAAACAAGGGGGACACCGACCAGGGAGAGGAACCAGGCTCAGAGCTTCCAGTCTGAAGACCCACACACTTTTCTAACCTTTTCAAACGCAATCAACAAGAGAAGGAACAAAAAGCAATGCTCCCTTTCCTTATGGAGAGGTTGGCAAATATTCTCTTTGTCTTAATGTAGCAAGATTGAATAACATTTGCATTGCTAGAGGGATAACCAGAGTGGTAGAACGCAGTTGCAGTACAAAGAGACAATCATTTTAAATGAACACTCATGATTTCCAATAGAAATTTTCCAATGCAGAATTCAAAATGAATGTGAGTCATTCTGGAACTTTGGACTTCTATGACTTTGGGGGACGCTGACAAAAGCCTGCCTTGATCAAAGGAGGCCAGGAAACAGTCTCACCTCTTGAGAAAATATCAGCATACGAAGCTCTGCCTTGTCCTCCATGGACACTTTCCTTCTTACTCTCCTTCGACCTGGGCTCCTCGCAGCATTTTTTCTTTCTTCCCTACACCTATATTTCATTCATTCACATGATTTTAATTAACTGCACTAGTTTTCAAGTCTGCAAATGAGGATAGCATCACGGAAGGGGGCTGAGCCATCTGTTAGACGTGATGAAGAAAGGTCTGTAACTGTCATCCTCAGCGGAGCTCATGCTTTTGGCTGGATCATAATAATCATGACTTGCATTTCCATGGCTTATCACAGTTTCCCAAACCCACGTGTGCATTCCTTCCGTATCTCCAGTGCTGTGCACTATGCTAGGTGCCTGCGGTAGAAGGAACACTCCTGCTCTGAATGACACTGAGGACACCCTACAGTTACTACTGTGAAGGAGATTAAGTACAGGATGCAGTGACAGTCCAGAGAAGAGGTGTGGGCATTCATGCGTCTGTCCTCTTTTTTATTTCCCAACCTTCTCTGCCTTCCTCTGTATCCAGAAACTGCATTCCTTATAAGTCCCAGGCTTCCTTGCCCTCTGGCTTCAGCATTATCTTGGTCAGTGGAAGAGTCAAAGAAAGTATCCCCTACTTCTGTTTGGGGACTATGCAAGAGCAGTGTCTCTCAGCAGCCCCAGCCCCTATCTCCGTGGTCCCAGCACTTGCTGACTTGGCCTGGCGCCCACTTCAAAGCAGTGTCTCACCCGGTGTCCCTCCAGCCCTATGGATGCGTGTGGGTATGGGAGTAGTCTAATCAGCCATTGTTTACTCCCTTGCTTGCCTCGCCTTCTCCTCGTGAGCTTCTCAGCCCTCGCATCACAGGTGCAACCAAGTAGGTGCAACTACTGTTGTACTGAGAGTGGTTTCTGACTAATACAGTGCCTAATCCAGGGAAATGGGAGACAGGAGAAAAGCTCCAAGAGACGCAGAGAAGGCCACTCTGCGTCTGAGCTGAGTTTAGAAGCAGCTATAGCAGTCAACCAAAGGATGAATGGGGCAAAGAGCATTACAAGGGGGAGGATGAGCATGTGTAAAGGCATTTTTAGGTTGTTTTGCTTATTTGTCCCAATATAGAAAGGATCTTCCCAGGTTGAGAGCTGAAGAAGGAGCAGGGCTCACCAGCCCTGGCCACACAGTGTGTGAATGATTTGCATGTAAGGGCTTATACAAGGTTTGAGTGATAATCAATGAAGGGAGAGGAACACAACATCATCATTTTGTAAATTAAGCAAACATTAGAACAACAAGGGCAAGTGGTCACGGAAACACTGAGTCATGGCTTCTTCAATAGCTCCTGGGTCCCCGGCTGAATACCGAGGCTACAGGGAGTAGAATGGAGCATCAGCGTCCAGACCACAGCTGAGCCTCCTTTTACAGAGCCAAATGCCTTGGGAAGTTTGTGTGTTACAAATAAATGTTATTTATTTTTTTATATTCCTTTGTCTTCTGCCCTAATGTTACCTTTTTTTTCAGCTTTATTGAGGAATAATTGACAAATAAAACTTGCATATATTTATGTGGTACAATCTGATGCTTTCCTGCTCGTATACATTGTGAAATGATCACGGCAACCAGGCTAATTAACATGTTTATCGCCTTGTCTCCTCTCCGTTTCACTTTCCTTTTCTTTGTGGTGAGAATACTTGATATCCACTCTCCACATATTTCAAGTAGGCCGTCCAGTTAACTACAGTCACCATGCCATTCATTAGATCTCCAGAATTATCCTACGTAACTGAAAGTTTCCTTCATCAGTATCTTCACATTCTCTCCCGCTCCACCCACCCGAGACAGCCACTAGTCTACCCTGCTTTTATGAGTTTGACTATTTTTTAGATCAACATACAAGGGAGATAACTCAGTGTTTGTCTATGTCTGACTTATTTCACTTAGCCTAAGCCCTCCACATTCATCCATGTTGCTGAAAATCTGGGTATATATCCAAAGAGAATGAAATCACTATCCCAAAGGATTTTCCTCACTCCCATGTTCACTGCAGCATCAGTCACAATAGCTAAGATACGGAAGCCACCTAACTGTCCAACTACAGATGACTGGATAAAGAAAATGTAAACATTTGTAGAACGTCTATGCCCCTGAAGGCTACCTGTGATACTGTGGGACCTTGAACAAGTCAGACCCCTTTCCAGATTTGTTTCCTCATGTTAAAGAGGCTAAACTTGATGATCTCCGAGATACTTTCCCCTAGAAACAACCTATTATTCTACTTCAGGGTTTAAAATGCAAACATTAGTTTCACATACTCTTCTCTGCCCTATAGGATCATGAGTGAGTTAGCTGCAAATGCAAAGCCAATGGCCAGGGGTGTGGGAAAGAAAGGAAGGCAGGCAGAAAAGGAAAAAGGGCAGTAGCAAGTTAGGAAGAGCAGGCTTTTATGAGGCTGATATAATTACTATCATAGACTGAGTAGGGCCCTCATTGAAGGTAGCTTACTGAATGCAATCCAACCAAGGCAGCCAACCAAGTGCCCTGTATTGCCCTCTCGTGGCTGATCAGAAAGGGACATTTACAGAGGACGCCGGGTTGCAAGGTCCTAATCTGTGAGAGGCTTTTGTAGGGGCAGAAAAGTGTTCAAAGTACTACCTAGCTCTCACTGCCGGAAGCCAACCGCCTTGACACATGCCTTGTACAACACTTGTTCTTTATTTCAAACATATTTTTAGATGTCATGTCGAAAGCAAGATAAGACCTTTTCAATAACATTCCATATTTACACCTCTTTTATTTTTTTAAACAAAAGCTTGCAACTGAATAGAAATACATCTTCAAAAGAAGTCTTTTAAAGAATCCATGGGAAAGAGAAAAATGTGTTGATGATGGAATAAGTTATACATTATAAAAAAAATCCTTCCACAAGATGAGGAAGAATGACATGAAAAGGAACAAAAAGCCCGGAGTCAGGTGGAAAGAGCTGCAGCATCGGTAAACCGAGGAATCAGCATGGAGCTGCCATCATGGGGCTGGACGCTGGGGCCTGATGTTGACTTCTGCACCCTTTCCTGTCCCTAAGCCCAGCCAGCCCTTTGTCTCTCTGGTCCTCTCAGGGCTTGGACAGTGAGCCTTAGGACTGCACAGAGTCCTTCGAAGCACAACACTACTCTGGAAAGCAACTGCTAAGGTGACTCTGGGGGTCTATATTTACTGCCTTTCAATCATTTCCAGATCCAACTGGCTTCATTGGCCACCCAAGAGATGACTGTGTTAACTGACTGGCACTGAGCGCACCATCTGGGAGTGCCTCTCACATCCCAGCCAGTGGCGAAGGCATTGCAGTCAGAGCTCATGGAGATCCGGGTTGATGAAGCGGGTGCAGCACAGAGACTCCCGTGCACACCAGGGCTGCTGGGGGCTTCCATCCTAATGCAAGCAAACACTTGCTTTGATCAGTAGGGTACACAGATCTAAATGACACCTGGAGGGACAATGTGTATGTGGTACACACAGACTGGCTTTCAGATAGAGAGAATTCGAGTCAGGATGTTGAGTTAAGATAGCTTTCCTCTTTGTGATCTGTGGAGGAAAATACTATTTAAATGCAAATCGCAAAGGCATTTAGTACAACTGTGGATATGATTCCAGCGTTATTTAAGAAGCAAGTCTCTAGTTGAATATCTCACCAACCACCCAGGTGAAGTGCCTCGCTGAGACTGGATGCAGGCTGCATGGAAGTTCCACAAGACATGCAGGTAGCGTGTGCTCCTGCCCTTAACCTGATCAAAGCCATCAGGTAGAGTGCATAATGTATGCATGTATGCAGAAGGAAACACTTTGAGGGATGGACCTAGCTATAAACAATACCAAGACAGGATGACTGACTGGGAGGACTTGCTTTCAGAATCTCACTGGGGTAACTTTTCCTTCTGTCTAAAAACATAAAAGATGATCCAATGGGCCCAGCAGGAATTCAGATATCTTCCAGGGCTTTTCTGGAGGTCCCAAGACCCCTTCTGGCTGTTTCCCCAACTGTGACCAAGGAAGATTATCTCTGTGATCTTTAAAATAAGAAAACAGAGTTGGTGTTGTTTTCACGCAAAGCTAATCTGAACAGAAGCCTAGGGATGCATTTGATTGGCAGCCCCTCCTGCTCATTCAGAAGAATTTTATCATGTAACGTGTGTGTGTGGAAGTGTGCAGTCCCAGAAAACGTGTAGTAGGCCAACACAGGCATTCGATCCAAGTCTTGCCCTCTGAGAGCCTGGGGACCTCATGATGAGAGAGCAGGAGGCCTTCTCTAGTGGAAGGCCGCCTCTTGGCTGCATTCAGTGCTGCCCACATAGTACTTGGCAGTACACGCTCTCCCACTGAGGTCTCGTTTTCTTGCTGTTGACTCCACCAGTCATTCCCATACCAAAGCTGAAACATCATTCTCTATCAAGTCAGAGAAACACAAGAGATTCTCTAAGGAGCCTCATTATCTACTAAGAGAATGGTTTCTGAAAATGTCTTTCTTCGTTAGTAATTTTTCCTCTAAGAGTTGATCAGTACCCTTCTATGAAACGTGTGCAAGAAGTGAACTAGACTGAATAAGAGACACTAGTTTCTTTCATTTACCATTCAATGCCTTATAGTGGAAAGGACAAATGGTGGCAAGACTGATTCAATTGTGGTCTGTTTAGGATGCTCCAATCTGCATAACACTACGTTAGCCTGGGTCACACACCAACCAGAACTAGAAGGCACCACATAAAGAAGGCTATGCATTTTGAGATGAGAAAAGAGAGAAGGGGAAATATAGCTTGGCCTTCATTCAGGACAAATGGGAAAGGAAAAATGAGAGGGAGGGATGACCTTTTGTTGTATGGCAGAGTAGCTATTTGTAGTCTGAGTCATTTCTAGCCTCTGTTGAGAAAAGCAAAGTTTCTCTCTTCCTTTGCCAAACGCCTATGCAAGAATAAAACTGGTTTCCTTCTGCCTCAAACACGAATCGCTGACAATCTCGCCAGAAAATTCAAACTAGTGGTGAAGCGTCTTTATTACTAACCATGATTTGGAGACGGACCCAGCTTTCAGGTGGTGTTGATTGGTTAGAAGAAACGTCTTCTATTTTACCTATTGTAGAATTTAGACAGGAAGTCATTTGGTGGAATGAATCTGAAGCCTGGTTCTTATTTTTCCTGAGCTGAATTTGATGTCTGAGGAATCCGCAACTCTTTTCAGGAGGTCAGTTCTTAAACTTTCACTGATCTTCCTAAAACAATCCCCGTTTTACACAGGGCATGCTGTGACACTGAGCAGCTGTACTGCCTTGCTAAGGACTGCAGAGGACCACAGCATTACGAATTGGAATTTGAGCTCCTGATAACTGATGTTTACCTTTGTGTCGAAACCTCTGGGTTGCATTAAAGCTGTATTAAGGCTTATTGAAAACAGCTCAGGATGCTAGATCCCTCTGTTTGCTTCTCTTGTGCTAAAAATTTTTGGCTGGAAGGCTTGTTTTGTTTTTGTTTTCTAAAACTTTTTCAACATAGAGAGAAAGGAGATTAAAAAGTCAAAGAATCAAGAAATACATATATGTGTGTATATATAATACATATATATAAATACACACACATACAACACAAACACAGAGGCATGCACATAAATCTCTGGGGACTTCCTGCCATATGCATTGCTACCAAGAAGACTTAACTCATTCTATTTTAAACAGGGATTAAACTTTGGATCACAGTTTTATTTCTCTCTCTCTCTCTTTTTTTTTTTTTTTTTTTTTTTTTTTTTGAGACAGGGTCTCTCTCTGTCACCCAGGCTGGCGTGCAGTGGCACAATCACGGCTTACTGTAACTTCAACCTCCTGGTTTCGATCCTTCTGCCTCAGACTCTAAAGTAGCTGGGACTATAGGTACACACATTAACGTGCCTGACTAATTTTTTTATTTATATTTTTAGTAGAGATAAGGTGTATGTTGCCCAGGCTGGTCTCGGACACCTGCGCTCAAGTGATCCTCCCACCTCAGCCTCACAAAGTGTTGGGATTACAAGCATCAGCCACCATACTCGGCCTAAGTTTTACTTCTCTTAGGACAAAAGTGAGAATTCATATTCTATATGAATAGAGAAGTTCAAGAAAAAACTCTACGTTGATTCACTGAAATATTGAACATATGTCTAGAAAGAACAGTTTGTTTTATTGTAATTTTCAAATAAAAATCCGCCTAAGTTATGTTTCGCCATAAAATTTCAGCCAAACATGGATATGATTGAAAGCATTTGCAGTGAAGCCATTTAGCCAAAAATGGAAAGGCTGATTAAGCCCCATGCCACAGGGCAATGTGATCAGAGCATTCCTCCAGTCCGCTCGATGGTACTTCAGCCGTATGTCAAGTCAGCTCTCCGGAGAGGCAACTGTCCTTGGCAGAGATAAGACATGTATAAACCTTGAAGACCATATTATTTCCTAAGTTTTTCGTTGCCCGGAAAACCAAAATTATGGAAAGAGGAGCGCATTATTCATTTATGTAATCGTTTATTCATTTATTCAGCAAATATTTGTTGTGCATCAAGTCTGCACCAAGCAAAGTTCTAGTCTCTGGGGTATAGCACAGAAAAGACGGTGCCTTCCCCTCCTGGAGCCTGTGCGCTACTCAGAAGAGACAGGAAGGAAAAAGATATAAGTTTATTGCAGAGCACAGTAAGCGCTCTGAAGACAACACACAGGGAAATGGGCTAGAGCTGAGCCCAAGGGAAAAGTGTTATGTCTTTAAGGAAGTCCATTTTGAGGAGATAACATTTGTCCTGGTATCCAAATGGTAAGCAGGAGTTTGTCAAGTGGAGGCCTGGGGGACAGAAGAGGAGAGAACCAGGCAAACTGTAACTCAGAAATGGAAAAATAGACATCCTATGTTCTCACTTACAAGTGGGAACTAAGCTGTGAGATGGCAAAGGCATAAGAATGACACAATGGACTTTGGGGACTTGCAGGAAAGAGTGGGAGGGATAAGAGATTACACATTGGGTACAGTGCACACTGCAGTGCACTCAGTGTGCTGATAGAGGAAAAACTGGGTGTCCCGGAGCCAAGAGGAGAGCTGTCAGGCTGGCCAGGTGGCCCAGTGAGACAGAGTGGACATGGAGGTGAGAGGAAAGTAGGGGCTAAATCTTGTAGGTCTTGACACCTTGATGAGTAGACTGGATTTTAAGTATGAAGGGTTTGGCTAAAAAGGTTCTAAGCAGGAAAGCAATATGATAGATGAGTCATGTTTTAAAAATATTTAAATTTTTTATTTCAATAGGTTTTTGGAGGACAGGTGACAATTTCTTTCATGGATACATTCTTTAGTGGTGATTTCTGAGATTTTGGTGCACCCGTCACCCAAGCAGTGTACACTGCATGCAATGTGTAGCCTTGTGTTCCTCACTCCCCACGACAAGTCTCCCCAAGTCCCCAGAGTTCACTGTATCCTTCTTACGCCTTTGCATCCTCAGTTTAGCTCCCGCTTATGAGTGAGGGTATATGATGTCTGGTTTTCCACTCCTGAGTTACTTCACTTAGAATAATGGTCTCCAATTCCATCCAAGTTGCTACACTTGCCACTATTTCATTCCTGAAAAATATATGTTTGCATTTCTTTTGGAGAACAGAGTATCAAGGGAAAGCCAAGGTAACAAAGAGGTCACTTAGGAGGCTCATGCAGCTGTGGTCACTTTGATGACAGTGGATTAAACTAAAGGCTGTGGAAACAGAGGTAAAGGTATGCATCGGGGATATATTTTGGAAGTTCACTGAACAAAATGTGAATGGATTAGAAACAATGGAGATGACCAGATGGGGAGGAATGATAATAGAGGAATAAAGTTTGTATGCGGCAATTTCAGTGTGAACAACAGCATGGAAGGAGGTGTTCTTTACTGGGAAGGAGTAGGCATCATTAACAGGGTATGAGCAAAACAAATTCTCTTTCAGACATGTACATGGAATGTCCTCTTGGAATCACCCCAGGATTTATGGTGAGCATGATCATTATATGTTTGTGTGGGACTTTCTATCAGATCACTGTCCCTTTAAGTCTGAAGCTCAGTGGAGGTGTTGGAGCCAAGACGTCAATTTGTGAACGAGAGTCCAGGTGTGTATGTACAGACAGGACACAGAAGACAGAGTCAAGTCCTTAACGTGACAACATTCGAGATGATGTAGTGCGCCATGCAGAGCTCAGAAAAGCTGGACAAAGAAAACGAGGGAGTGATGAGTCGTGGAAATCAAGAACATTAGGAACAATGAGAATGCATCATACATTGTTTCCATGATAAACTGCTGCACAGTAAGCTGCCGTTCGCCCATTCGAAAAAAGTAAAGGTCAGGCACAGCGGTTCATGCCCGTAATCCCAGCACTTTTGGAGGCCAAAGCAGAAGGATCACTTGAGCTCAGGAGTTCTAGATCAACCTGGGTAACAAAGTGAGACACTGTCTTTACAAAAAAAATGTTTTAAATAAAGAAAAAAAGATTAGCCGGGTAGAGTGGTGCACCTGTACTTCCAGCTACTCAGGTGGCTGAGGAGGGAGGATCTCTTACCCTGGGGGGGTTGAGGATGCAGTGAGCTGTGATTGCACCATTGTACTCCAGCCTGAGCAATAGAATGAAACCCAGTCTCAAAAATAATAATAATTAAAAAAAGCATAATTTTTTTTTTTTTTT
>NW_016107315.1:12795057-12948532 GCF_001604975.1 Cebus imitator
GGGGTTTCACCATGTTGACCAGGATGGTCTCGATCTCTTGACCTCGTGATCCACCCGCCTCGGCCTCCCACAGTGCTGGGATTACAGGCTTGAGCCACCGCGCCCGGCCAGCATAAATCTTTTACTTGAACTACCATTCTACATTAATTAGCCCATTGCAGGTCACATGAAAACTTCAAGATGTTACAGATCCTTGAAAAAAGTTAGTTTTGTGTTGTGTGAAACTGACTTCATTGGCAATCAGAAGAGGACTTGTGTAGGGAGCAGCCGACAGTCCCAATTCCTGTGCCTCTTTCTTTTGGCCAAGGGGTAACATCCATGAGAATGGTCTCTATTCTAGCCACAGGGGCTAATACAGTGCCTGGCTAGTAAATGTACATTGAATAACGAAAGGTATATGTTTGGGAGTTTTACATGCCTTTTATGGATTTTTTTAAACGGAAAGATTCTTAGAGTGAAAGGAGAACTCAGCTTATTCTCAAGCCTTCACAAAGACCTACACTAAAATAATCCAGGCACAGGCTTCCTAACCTAGTTGTGAATATCTATGGCTAAATGATCACGCTCAGGGAATTAAGCATCTCTGCTCAGTGGCAGTCCCTCTTTGGGCTTATCACAGTGAGGCAGCGAAGAGTCATCAAACACATCAGAGGCATTGCCAGAACACTTGGAAAGGGATGCTGAGTATGTCTAAGATTTATCATCACTATCGACTAAGCCCTGGACTTTTAACATTTTAAATAAACTCCATTCTGCCTGAGTTTGTTTAAACTCTGCAGATAGCTTATAGGTGGGCTGTGGGTACAGACAGATGGGATGCCAGAGAGAGAGGAAGCTGTGCAAATGCCAAGTGGCCAGAGCAGTGACCAACCTGGACACCTCCTGCTGGGTACTTTTGTTTACTAATCTCCTGTTCTTGGCAGCTCCTTTGGTGTGGTCACGTGGCTTCTCCACATGGAGCTGCTTAATTGCTGCCTGCGGAGAGCTTGACCCTTTTAATCCAGATGGCTCAAATCTCCCTGGCACCGACCAAGCTGCCCCTTTTCCGGATAAAGCCCAGTTGTCTCATTACCTCTGAATGGTCCCCCTTTAGACAAACTCTCCAATGACTTCCATCTTGGAAAAGCTAAGTTGAAATATCATACAAAAGGCAAAGGAAAGAGAGGGCGGGACAGAGGGAACCGTGTTGGTATCACGCCCCTTTCCCTTTTCATTTCGGGAATATGAATGTGTTCATTTATAACTCAACATTCAAACTAATTGTTAGCTGAAGGCTTTCAAGTAAAAATGTAGGTCAAGCAATATTATGTGGGATAATGGCAATTGTTTCAGCTTCAGGGAACATGTAAGTAATTGAACCTCACTATTTCACTGACTTATTACAGACCAATATCCACCCTGGTTGCCAAAGAGCACATGATCCCAGGCCACCCTTAAAGTGACTCCGTTTTAAGATTTCCTTGCTGAGCGGCCTCGGTGTGCAGTAGGGACTGGGCAGGGTGGTGGAGGCAGTTACAAGTTTCTCCATCTCTGCCTCCCTCCCACACATGCACAGGTGCCATCTAGAACACCCCCTCTTTCTAGATGCGGAAACAATCTCCAAGTTAAAAAGCAGAAGACGGTTAGAGAGTGAAGGTGGCCCCAAGCCAACATCCGCCAGCGTGGAGCAAGCGGCAAGGCTGCATGAGGGCAGAACCCTGAAGTGTCAGCCAGCCAGTCAGAGAAAGCTGCCTGGGACCCCCAGCCTGGAGAGTCAACTCATGACAATTAAGGCCGATTAGTCATGTGGTCTGGCTGCGGCAGTGCCTGAGTCTCACACTGACTCTGGAAACAGGATGGACATTTCTCTGCTGTCTCTTCCCATTGTTTTCTCCACTCCTCCTGCTAACCGTGGCCTTCCTCTGGCTCCTTCCTCCCACCTGTTCTTTCTTTCCCCACTTCCTAATGGGCCTCTTTATTATGCTCCTCTTCCCTTTCTTTTGATTTCTCTTCTCGTGTTTCTCTCCTAATAGTTGAATCTTAATAGCTCTCTTTTCTACAATAATACACATAGGTTTCAGAGCTGACAGTGCTATTATATGAATAAGCAAACACATTTATTTATTCTGAACTTACCAGTGTTGTACACCCTTAGGAATTTTCTATGTTCCACGTTTATTCATCTGGAGATAAGGGGCATGGTTTCAGGAAACAGCATTCCGTCTTAAGCCATGCTCAGACTTCAGGCCTCAGCCCCTGCTCCTTCAGCCATGACCTGCTGGAGCTTTGAGGGAATCCTTCCACCCACTGGGAGGAAGGTGATGGGGCTGTGGGTCAGATGGGGTGAGCTGACACAGTGAACCTGAGGTTTCCTCAAGGTAAAAGGAGGGGGACATTGTCAAAGCTCATCACAGCTGGGTTTCCTTGTTTGACGTCAATGTTGTCCTCCTCCTTGGGCCTCTCATGAAATGTATATTTATGTATTATTATTATTTTTTTGAGGTGGAGTTTCGCTCTTGTTACGCAGGCCAGAGTGCAATGGCGCAATCTCGGCTCACCGCAACCTCCGCCTCCCGGGTTCAAGCAATTCTCCTGCCTCAGCCTCCCGAGTACGTGCGACTACAGGCGTGCGCCACCATGCCCAGCTAATTTTTGTATGTTTAGTAGAGATGGGGTTTCACCATGTTGACCAGGATGGTCTCGATCTCTTGACCTCGTGATCCACCCGCCTCGGCCTTCCAAAGTGCTGGGATTTTTTGAGACAAGGTCTCCCCATGTCACTCAGGCTGGAGTAATTATAGTGGCACAATCACGGCTCACTTCAGCCTTGACCTCTCAGGCTCAAGTGATCTTCCTGCCTCATCCTACTGAGTAGCTGGAACTACAGGCATGTGCCACCATGCTCAGATAATTTCTTTTCTTTTCTTTTTGTAGCAATGGGTCCTACTATGTTGCCCAGACTGGCCTCATGAAATCCTCCCTCCTTGGCCTCCTGAGTAGCTGGGACTAAAGGCATGCATTATCACACCCACTTAATATTATTATTATTATTATTATTGGTAGGGGAGGTCCCACTATGTGGTCCAGGTCTCAGAATCCTGGGCTCAAGCAATCCTCCTGCCTTGGCCTCCCAAAGTGTTGAAATTACAGATGTGAGTCACTGCACTTGGTCGAAATCAGTTTTTCAAGAGCTAAAGTGTTTTTGCATCTTTTTCTATTTTATAAGATATCAATTTTAGGAAAAAATAGATGAATAGGAAGGATGTAAAGAAGGAAGATGGGAAGGGGAAAAATGAAGGAATGCAGAGAGGAATGGCGGGAAGGAGGGAGGGAAGGAGGGGGACAGGGAAGAAGGGAGGGAGGGAGGGAGGGAGAGGGACAGGGAGGAAGGGAGGGAGGGAGGGAGGGAGACAGGGAGAGAGGAAGGGAGGGAGGGAGGGAGGGAGACAGGGAGAGAGGAAGGGAGGGAGGGAGAGAGACAGGGAGAGAGGAAGGGAGGGAAGGAGGGATGGAGGGAGGGAGGGAGGCAGGGAGGAAGGGAGGGAGAGAGGAAGGAAGGGAGGGAGGAAGAGAGGAAGGGAGGGAGGGAGAGAGACAGGGAGAGAGGAAGGGAGGGAAGGAGGGATGGAGGGAGGGAGGGAGGCAGGGAGGAAGGGAGGGAGAGAGGAAGGAAGGGAGGGAGGAAGAGAGGAAGGGAGGGAGGAAGGGAGGGAGGGAGGGAGGAAGGGAAAAAGGGAGGGAGGGAGGGAGGGACAGAGGGAGGGAGGAAGGGCAGAAGGGAGGGAAAGAGGAAGGGGGGAGGAAGGGAGGGAGGGAGGAAGGGAGGGAGGAAACTTATTATCCCCTAACCTTGTCACTCAGAAATTTCAACTGTAAGTATTTTGGTACATAGCATCATGTGGCACAGCATGTTGCATGCACATGACAGATCCACTTTGACATAATGGATGCCCCAGCTCTTGAGGCACACAGATTCTCTTCTTAGGATTATTTCTTTCCAGTGCAACAAACACATCCTAGGTGCCAGGAGTTGTGCCTTGCATAACTGGGAATAGAACAATAAAAACAACACCACAAACACACAGTCCCTCTCTCCATCAGACATACTCTCTAGGATGACCTTCCTAAACAACATACACACATGGTAGTGTGTACCGTACGCATAACTTAAAATGTGGTTCTGCTACTAATAGACTATTTGAAGGTCAGAGGTGTTGTGACTCTGGGTCTGCTGGTGAAGGCCAATTGAAGGGACAGCAAGGGAGAGGACAGATATTTGCCTACCCTCTGTTACGTGTCAGGCTCCTTGCTCTGCGGCTTCATCTGCATCACCTCATTTAACCCTCCAGCCTGGGAAGACCTTTAGAGGTGAAGAAATGAAATCTCAGAAAAACTATCTTGACAAATTCACAGCCATTCAGTGTTACAGTCGAGACAGGGACCCAGGAGGCAAAATATGCACACTGCCTTCCCTTTTAGGCTTAAGTATCTACATTCAGAAGCTGCAGAAATCTTAGGAAAGGAAAGAGTAAGTGACGAAGGCATCTTCCCTCCTTGTTGTCACCTGCCCCAGCCGTACATAACTGAATAAGCAACAATGTAACAATATAACCTGAAGCTCACTTAATAGTTTTGCACTAAACAATACATTAGAATAAATAAATTATCCAGACAACTGCAGGAATAGGGAAAGGCATTTTCACGTGCTTGCAAATATCAAAGTTCCTAAGCTGGAGACTGGATTTGTAGTGATGTGCTCCACAGCAACAAAACGCCCGGGATGAGAAATGCCAGCGCAATAGCAAAGGGAAAATTGGCTGTGGCTAAGAATCACATTCCTTCTGTACGTTTTACTTGGAGCCGCAGCAGACCCCAAAGACGGCAGAAGGGTCTGATTCCAATCTGGCAGGGAAGATGTGCCAATTGGTATCAGTCTGTCAAATCTGTCTTATATAAGCCTGGAGAGAGGCCGGTGAGGAGGAGGTGCTGCCCGCGCCTCTGTTCATCTAGGGGGTCACCTCCAGAAACATCTGCCGCTGTGGTTCCACAATAGGCAGGTAGGGAAGAAGTGAAAGCCGGCCCTGGCATCAGTTGCTTTTCTAAGGGGCCAATTTGCAATGTAGATGCCATAGGCTCCCTGAGGCCCTGAGGCACCTGTGGCCTTTCCAGTCCAATTTGGCTCTGTTGTGCTCAGTTCAGAAAAGTTGCACTTGATGTATGCGAGCACCTGCAACTGCGGGGCAGGCGGCAGTGCCAGAAACAGTGAAGACAGGCTCCACACAGTGTGCAGATTGGGAGCAAGGGGCTGTCTAAGGTCAGTGTGGCTCATGGGGCGCTCCCAGAAATTCATGGCATCTGCTCCCCTCAGGAAACATCCTTCAGAAAAGTTATGCAAACAGATGATCTATATGAAAAAGTGGGCAGAGGGAAATTCCATTAGGAAGACCAATGAGAAAACTGCTTCAGTGCGTAGAGAGTAAAACTCTTCCAATAACCAGTCTACAACATTTTAATTCTTTAAGATCAGAAAGATACCTTGCTACCTGCTTATATGCAGAAGGGATATTTTCCTGCCTCTTCTCACCACTCTGAGAAGAAGTGAGATCCACATCGCTCTTGTTTGTGGTGCAGTTCTATGGCATGGCATGTTGTGTGTCCCATGACGGATCCACTTTGACATCATGAATGCCCCAGCTCTTCAGGCACACTGACTCTCTTCTTAGGAATACTTCTTTCCAGGGCAAGAAACATATCCTAGGAGCCAGGAGTTGTGCCTTGCATTGGAGATAGAACAAAAAAACACATAGCCCCTGTCCCATTCAGGTTCATTCTCTGGTATGGGATATAGATGCATAAAAAAAGTATATGTATATATTCTATTAAAATCTCAGAAGTGAGAAGAAGACATAGTTAGGGTACTTTGGGAGCTAAAATAATGCTTTCTGAAAGAGATGCCATCTGAATGAATTCCTGGGAATGAGAAAGTGTGGTCAAGGAGAAAAAGGATGGAAAGGCTATTACAGGCAAAATTCAGAACATAAGCAAACGCTTAAGAGGTGTGAAGCAGGCGATGACTGAAGGGAACCTTTGCAATTCTACCTTCCAGGAGTGTGACCTGTAGGAATGGTGGGACATGGGGCTGAGGGGTAAGGAGAAGGAGAAGAGATCAGGTGACAGAAAGCTTTTTGTGCTATGACAAGGAGCTTGGATGTGAAACAGTCAAGGACTATAATAATTTATGTTTTACAAAAACCTCCCTGTCCTCTGTGTGGAAGATTTAAAGATGCAAGGTTGGAGTGAGGTGAGATAGGACAAGAGGCAAGGAAATTAGAGAGTGAATTATGACAACAGTTAAGGCAAGAGATAGTGAGGTGTATACCTACGTACTGTATATGCCTAGTGACAGACAGACTGTGAAGAGGACAATGTCAAATTGGAAAGGCTTGGTGAGAAATAAGAAATAAGAAGGTCTTAGGTTTCTGGCCTGCCTTATATGGAACAAGTTACATCACAGATATTCACATACAATCACACACACACACACACATACACACACACACACACACACACACACACACACACGGCTGAGTTTATTGGTCTATCCAACCTCCCTTATTTAGCTTGATGACATTACAGACAGGATATTCATTAATTCAATAGATATTTTCTGACCACAGCTTCCGTGGCTTGTCTTGGTGTACCTTCTACCCAGTGGGGAAGACACTGTGCCTGGTTACCGTGTTGAAAGGCTGAAGGTCACTGGTACCAAGAGGTCAAGTTACAAGGTCAACATAGATGAGATAGAGTGATGTCACAGGTGGAGGCCACCGAGAAATGGCTGCTGCTCAGCCATCTCTCTTCATCCTGAGTTTTCTTTTGTCTAAGTGAACAGCCTCTCTGCGGCGGAACACAACTGGCACGATCAATATTAAAATGAAGGGTGGGGAGGGCAGGAGAGGAAGAAAACAGCCACTCGAGTCCATAGAGGTAAGAAAGATTGATCAATGGCCTCAGGAACAATCCATACTAATTATGGTGATAAAAAGCTGTCAGTCAATACCCTGGATATTAAATTTAGTGGATTGGAGACAACAGGTCTGCTTTCATTTCCCTGACCATTTTATTTATTGAAACACTCAGATACAAATGAGCATTCAGTGCTAAGATTACATTATTGTTTCACCTGCTTTGAACTGCAAATGCTTTGATAACTGAATTGAAAAAGCCGTCAAATTTCCCTCTGTAGTTTCTATGCAGAAGTCTTTCTTCACCATCTGATGGAATTCTATTTTGTAAAGTCTGACAGTGATACTCATCATTAAATCACAGCTGATAGTCCACCTCACATATCGAAACACAGCTCACTGTCTGTATACGTATGTGCGGGGGTGGGGAACTGGTTGTGAACACTGGAAGGAAAGGAGGGATTCCCTCAGCTAGGAGAGAATAAAGCCTTTCTGAAGGCAGCAACAGCTGATAACAACAGCTTGCTGTAGGAAGTTGTGCTTCTGTGAATATGGCCATTCCAGTAAGCTTGTGTCCACATGCCCAGGGCCAGAGGAAATGAAGAAATGAATTTGCAAGAAGTAAATGGAGATCGTCTGCTTCCCCCAACCCCAGTTCTATAGCTGGTAATTCATCAATCAATGATGCTTTCAGTATCACAGAAAGATACTAAACCAACTCTGTTTTGGTCCCGAGATTGCTCCCAAGAGTGAGTGCCATGGGGCACATGGGTATGGCTGTCAATCAGACAGCTTTCATTTGTAAAACTTCTTTCAATTTGTTAAAAACATGCAAATATACGCAGAGAAATGTAAAAAGGTCTCTCATAGTGTGGTAAGTTTTTGTTTTTAATTTGGAATTATTGTGTCTATGAGAATGCCTATTTTGTTCACGATGTTAGTCCAGTGACTCAGAAGGAACAGTGCAAGGGGCGGTGAGAAGAAAGAGATCTCGATGATGCAGCCTGGGTGGAGGAAATGAAAGAGGAAGAAAGTAGAGGGTGGAGCACAGGGTGTGAAGGTTTTAAGGAGGTACACCAACACTAGGAGGCATGGCGCCCCTACCGTTTCAGCACGGGGGCACGGTGAGGCATTCAAAGCACCAGTTACAAGGCTTTTTGTGTGAGAAAGAACCTGACACCTCCTCAAAGGGAACATTGTGTATTATGTGGGTACTCAGCTTTGTTATACTGAAAGAAGGCCTGTTTCTTAGGCTAAGACTTGCTTTTCTTCTCGGAGCTGTCCTGCACTGGCAGGATTAGTAGATTTCAGGAACCAAAGCCCTGGGAGGCACCTGGGTGTAAGAACAATACCCATTGATAACCTATCCTGGGCAAGTCACTTCACCCCTTTGCCCCTCAGTCCTTTACTTTAGATTTTAGAAATTAGACTACATCACTGTTTTCCAGTTTTTTATGTTGTGAATCTGTAGTGGGTCATGAAATCAATGGAATTATTTTTATTCATGAATTTTTGAAATGAAATAGAATAGAAAATATCATCCTATATTGAACATCAGAAGAATAAGTTACGAGTCATGAGATAAAAAAATATTTGAACACCACTGGATTAGAAGACCTCCAAGACACCTTCCCAATGAAACAATACATGAGTCTGTGATTCTAATTCTCAGCAGGCTGCCACCAATCAGCATGGAGCCAACTACCTACAGCTCAAGAGAGAGTTTCCATGCTCCCTTTCTTGGTCAGCAGAGTTCTTTCCCCTTTATCTCTCATTTACAATTTGATGTTACAATGTTGCTACAATTTCAGTTTCGATAACACTGAGTTAATTAAGACATGATCTCTAAGAGGCAGGTGGTTACAAGGAGATAAGAAGTCGCTTCTGTAGGCAGTAAACAGCTGGTGCTCCTGACCAGCTTCTGGGGATTTGCTCCTTTTATAAGGAAGACAAAACTACTGTATCGCTCCCGATTAAACATGAACATGATGTTCGTTCGCACAAATATTTGGCAGATTACTCGGACACTGCTCTGACTGTGATCAAAGCAGTTCAAGCTGCAGGACTGGCGTACACAGGTTGTGCAGGTTGTTCACTGCGCAAGGGTCCCAGGACCAGGAAGCATGTGAGGCTGAAGTACAGGTACTATTTGCTTGTTAAGCTGCAAACCCCAGGTTGGAGCTACATCCCCTGATGGAATTCACATAGAGATGCTACAAGTTCACCACTTGTGGGGCTATATCTGCCCAGAGGGGGCAAGTTTCCCACTTCTTAAAAGGTACCCTATGGCCTGGCAGCCAGACTTGCCTGGAGTTGAAACAGAAGACTCAAAAGGCAAGGCTAAAACAATGGCATTAGAGTCAGGACAGGGACACCATCTGTGAGCAACTGAGGTGCGTGCGCTGGAGCATTAGTCTCAGTCACTCTAGCCCCTGGGTAGGTGACAGCTGCCCCTCACGAAGCCACAGTCCAGCTGATCATGCACAGAGGTGGCCTTCTTTATAGGAGAAGCTGGAAGTTTCAGAATACATGAATTAATGGAGACAGCTGCAATGCCAAAGACTCTTGATACAAAAGGTTCTCTGTAGGATCCTTTAAAATACTGGACTACCTTTTGCATTTAAGATATTATTCGATTTATCATGAGTTACAATTTTGGGGGGAAGATACTAATTACATAAAGCACAGCATGTTCTTTCATGCACAGAGTTACAGTGTTTTGGCTCTGATTTGTATGAAACAGACATTATCACTTTTAATTTTTGGTAAACTAATGATTTAACTACTGATATTTTAACAGTTACTAAATATAAATCCGTCAACACCTCATTATTAAAGAACATCCTAGTTGTTTTAACTTTCCACAGCATGACACATTTCTTTCTAGCAGGATCAATGGATATTCAGAATAATAAATATTACAGCAAAATACTTGCCGCGAATCTTTATTTGCCTTAACTGGGCAAAAGTGGAACTGGTAGAATATTTTAGTTTATCCCCAGGTGGTAAGGTTTTCCTCAATTGCGAAACGGGCATCACAGATGAGTCCAATTCTGTGTGATGAGCAGCCTACTATCGGCCCAGTCCGAGGACCTCAACCCGTGTCTGACCCTTTACCCTCTGGCTCCTTTATGGAAGAAGGTCCTCATCACAATCACCTGAGTGAAGCTATCAGCTCAGCATATTTGAAGAGAAGCCCTTTCACTCAGCCTTCACACTTTTTTCTCGTTAAGTGTTCACAAAGTCTCTCCTACCTTCCAAGCTCTATGTTCAAGGCGTTCTCCAATAGAAAGCTTTTTCCCAGGCCAACCTGACCTAGGGATTCATCTCAGTGTTATTTACTCATTATATCTCAGTTGTTATACCAACACGATACAAGTTACAACTGACGTACCGTAAAAGAAACCCATAGGCTTTTTTTTACTGGAAGTCCTAGAAGAGATGGAAGTCGTCTGAGGCCTGGCACAGGATGGACAAGTGATATTCCCTGATGAGATTTAGAACCGTGAACCATCAGCGTCCAGGAGCATCCTGGCCACCAGTGTCCCCAGCATCCTGGCCAACATTGTGTCACTGGCCAAGAAAGGCTAACTCAGGACCAGTGACCTGCCAGTTCCACTGCCACTTAACCAGGTCAATCACATTTCTCAATGTGTGTCCCCAGTAGGAGGGACCATTAGCAGTGACACAAGTCTCTAGAGAGAGCATGCAAGCACGCACACAACACTTGCATGCTCTCTCTAGAGAGCTGAGCTGTTTCTGAGCCTGCAGAAGGAAAAGGTACACAGGTTCAAGCAGCCTCTCTATGACCTAAATTCTCAGGAGTTCCATTTACGGGGACATCGGCCTTACAGATCTACCTAGAGATTAAATCCAAAATAACTGCTGGAGCTTCACACCACCTGAAACCTGAAACCAATTCACTCAGCTGGCTTAGTGACCTTTGGTCATAGTCATATCACAAGAAGCTGCCATTTATTAAGTGCCTACTATGTGCCAAACACTTAAGCGTCTCGCAGCACCAGAGAATATTCTCTGAAATCTGTAGACTGTACACTCCTGGGGGCAGCATAGGCTCCTCCTGATGCCCTCTCCTCTCAGATTCTCCACAGGCACCCTTGGTTACCCTAGGGTGTTCCTCTCATGGTGAGCTGGGCTTTCCAAAGACTGAATGATGATTTATGGCTTGGTAAATGTCGACTCCCCTCCCGCAGGCCCTAGAACAAGGCAGGCAGGAAGATGAAGAGTGAGGAGACAGTAGGGAAAGAAATCAGTGCTTCTGCTGGCCGAGCAGAGCCTGATTGCTCCTTGATGGGTCAGTAATTAATTGCTCCAGAGTGGTAGGTCTGAGACTGCAGAATTGTGTCTTGTGAATAGGCCCTAGAGGGCGGGGGGAGTTACATTGCTTGTAAGATCATTAAGAGAATATTATAAGTAATACTCCATGACTCCCTCATTAAATACTAAGTGAGTCATTCAATCTTGGGGTTCTATTTCTATTCCCCGTTCTAAATGCAACTTTAATGATTTAAAATCCCTTCAACCCAATTACAGCCCTGTATTCTGATTAGGAACTCTCACCCATTGTGAGCGGGAACCATTATCCCACAGCCTATAGCAAAATTAGCACCTAGAGAGGTTGCACTAGGAAATAAATCTTTCCCTGACATTTCAAGACCAATTCCCGGCCAATTACAACACACTCTGTTACTCTAGTAATGTGAAACTGAGTTGCTCCTTGCAATCAAAGGTCGCTGGTCAGAAAGATAGAGAAAAAAATCATTCAGGGGGAAAAAAGAAGACTAAAAAGTATGGGGAGAGAAGTCAACGGAATGGCGTTGAAGGAAAAGAAGAGTGGCCTAGGAGACAGAATCTGTCACTGAGGCTCAACTTCACTCTGTCAGAGAGGGACTCTGTTGCAGATCATGGGGCCTGGGAGCAGTGGGGTTGGGGTAGAAAGGACATCCTCCTTCCTCCCACAGCGGGATGCTGCAGCAATCAGCACTGGAACGAATAAACTCCGAAGTGTCCGTGGCTAATACACAAGATGAGTCTTTTGGGCTCAGGTAGACTCCAGTATGGGTGTTCCTGGTTATTAGGCAGGACTAGGGCTGAAGCAAAATCTCCCCTGGGCAGCCTTGAAGCAGCCCAGGCTAATGGAGTTTCCTCCCTTTCTAACGCGTGCCTTCTAGGATCACCCTGCGTGCTGATACACAGCTGGTGGAAAGTCTGGAAGTACCACATATAATTATGTGGGTGACAACCACAGCTAGACACAGGATGGCTGGGGGATGGAGTTCTGAGATTTTCGGACACCTATGCCCGCTACTGAGGAGGGAGCTCAGCCTGAAATGGACAGCAGCTGCCTTTTTCCCAGTGTCTTCTTTAGTTTGTGGTCTTCTGTGTTCTCTGCTCAATCAGAATGAATTCCCTCTCAGTTCAGGGCTTTCAAGTCTGTTTCTTTCTATGCCTTCTGTGGTTAAGACACCACTTACAGCCTTGTGATTCCTGAACATCCCAGCCACAAATGATGCGGAAGAGGGAGCCGCAAGTCCCTGCAGAGCCTCGGCAGAGACGGTGGATGAAAGGGTTCCTATGGAAGGGCTCCTGTGACCCTCTCGGTGCTCATGATGTTAACGCTCTGGCTGACCATTCTGAAAAAAGACCCTGGGCTGGCTTTTCTTCTCACTCCCAAATCTGCTGAAGAATCAGAAAGGTGGGGAGAAGCAAAAGTGCCAGGAGCAAGCAGATGAAGAGCTCAAGGACTCTCAGACCTGCAGGCAGTTGCCTTCGATGTGCCCACTGCAGCCACAAAGGACATGCCCAGAGTGAGCACTCTCAGACAAAAAGATGGGAGCCTGAGCAGGCCGGCAACTCCAGTTTTGAGTTCTGTCTTCTTTTTTGACACTCCTTTGACACATGGGGAGTGTCTCCATCTCTGTCTGTCCCCTCCTTGCTAATTGCTAAAAGCTGAGAGTTGTCTCCTTGCCGAGACCAATTGCAACAAATGCCATGAATAAGCCTCACAACTTCCCCTGCCCCGGCAGTGTGCTGGGGCAGAGCGTGCAGGCAGTGCACACACACACACACACTGCTGTACACAGGGACACACACAGTCTTCTTAAGCATATGGGGTCTGTCTCATCATTCTAACCTCCCTGACTTTTTTGTTCTCTCGCTTTGGTTGTTTCCATGGGAACCACAAAAATAATAATCATCACCATAATGAAAGAGGAGGAAAAGCCTGCTGCTCCTCTGCTTAAGGGGCTTCTGTTTACCAACACCTGGGGACCAGTGTCCTCAATACACTACTAAATCTAAATAAATCAGTCACCTCTTCCTTTCAGTCAGCTCATCCTTCAAATCTATGCCACTCTCCTTCATTATTGGTCTTCCTAAAGAGAAGGACTAAACTCTTTAAGGGTTGAGAGTCTGGCAGTGAAAAATGAGAGAGAGAGAGACACCAGAGTAGCCACAGATAGGAAGAGCTGCACCCACTGAGGGTAGCAAGCACTCCCTGAGTGGTATCTGAAGGTCTGGCATAGAAACACATGGTTTCTGTGCCCACAAGAGCATGGTGTCCTAGGAAAAGCACAAGATGTGGAACCAGAAATTCAGCTTGCCAAACCTATCTTTCCATCTTTCTATCCATCCAGCTGGCTGGACAGCCAGCAAATCAATACATTGTTAAATAATCAAGTTTAGCCTAAAGCTTCCTCCTTATATATTTTCAGTTTAACCTAAAGGTACGTCTGTGCATTGTGAACTATAACCTAAATGAAATTGTAAAGAGACTATAGCCTACTCTTGGGCAAATTACTTGGTTTAGACCAATCAAAGGTGGCCAACTGTTTAAATCATGTTTGAATAAGGCGAAGGCTGAGCTGTAACCAATCCGGCTGTTTCTGTATCTCACTTCCATTTTCTGCTCATCATTTTCATTTTCCTGCCCATAAGTCTTCACAACGTGGCTGCGCTGGAGTCTTGGAGCCTACTCCGACTCAGGAAACTACACGATTTAACTGGCTGTTTGATCAATTAAACTCTGAAATTTAATTCTGCTGAATTTTTTTCTTTTAACAACATAAATAAATATATTTTGACAATCCAGGATATTTTTGAGAATCTACCCTAACCCAAGAGCAGTACTAGTTACTGGCACATGCAATTGTGAAATAGTCACTGTCACCGCCGTCATAAAGCATGCCACCCTGTTGGTGACATGGACAAGTAAACAGTGCTCAGCACAACGCCTAAAAGACAGGCATCCAACACATATTTGCTGACTGAAAGAAACTGTTTTGATAGAGGATTCCAGGGTACAACGCAATATCAAAAAAGAGAGACTTATGAGTGTGCATATGTGTTAAAGAAAAGCATTCTTGGTAGCTGATGTCTAAAGTGCAGCATGAAGCCTGGCAGGAGATGCCAGGCAAAGTGTGTTTTGGAGGAAGGGAGGAAGAGGAGAGTGCTCAGTCCAATATCTGTTGGATGAAACAATGGATGATAAACAGATGGAAAAATAAGCCGGTAAGCTGAGTCTCTGGTTCCAAATTGTGTGCCCTTCCTAGCGTCCCATGCCCTCGTGGGCTCGGAAAGAATGCATGTCTAATACAGACCCGTGAAGAGTCCCAGGCAGAGGGAACAGCATGCGCAAAGGTCTTCTAGGCAAGAAGGAACATGGAGGGAAACAGGAATGAGTCTGTATTGCCAGAGTGGAATGCGGGTGGTGAGGAATATGTGGAGAGGTACAGAGTGAATAGGTAAAGATTCGAGGGTAGAAATGACACATGTAAGGTGTGAGGTGACGGAAGGCTTAGGGCACCTTGAGCCATGCTACAAAGGTGAGATTTTATCCCAAAAATAATGAGAATGCCAATGGAAAGTTCTAAAAAGCGTAAGGATAGAATCATATTTCCATTTCAAAGGCTCTTTCTAGCTACAGCACGGAGAGTGAATTGGATCAAGGCCAACCCGAGGTGGGAAGGCCAGTTAGGGGCTGTCATAGTAATCCCAATGAGAGATCTGGCAGCTTGAGTTATCCAAAGAGTGATGGGGATGGAAAGAAATGTTTAGATTTCAGAGAGATTTGGGAAGTGGAAATGGAGGACTCAGGGTGATACCAAGGTCTCTGGCTTCATCCTGTTGGCGAGGGACCACTATATGGAAACTGAGCTAGAAGAAAAGCTCATACTGTCAGTTTAGACCCACTGTATTTGAGGTGTCGGTAGATCTTTCCATGGAAACACCCAGAAGAGTGTTTCTATAGCTAAGCTGGAGCTCTCGATTAGAGAGCCATCAGCATACAGCTGGCACTGGAACCCGGGAGCATGACGGACTCACCAAGTAACACCTGGGGGACACCGATATTGTTGTTTTTGTCAGAGGACGTAGCATCGCAAAGAACACCATGAAAGACAGGCAGATAGGCCCAGGGAATCCAGGTACTAAGGCCTGCAGAAGCAAGGAGAAACGTGCTTAGGTCAGATGAGTCAAGTGCAAAATTCCCCCTTGGAAGGAACAAGAGCAGAGCCGGTGGGCATCTTGGTGAGAGCTCCCATTTTCAGTGGAGTGGCAGGGCAGAGGTCAGACACAGTGAAGAAGGACTAAATGCAGACTGGAAAAATAGAAACAAGTATAAATAATGTTGAAGAATTGCTTATGGCTATCACAGGGAAGAGACAGAACAGAATTTGAACAAAAAATCAAGCATTCTAAATATGAAATAGATTTGATCATGTTCAATTGCTGAGGGGAAATAGAAGGTGAGAGACTGAAGGTATAAGAAAGAGAAGAAAAATTATTAAATGGGGTTACTGAGAAGATAGGCGTGAACAAGGTCCATAGCACTGCTAGAAGATCTAGTTTTGGGTGCAACAGTTTTTCTTTAAGAGGATTGAAGGTGGAAGGGAAGGGGGACTCACAGCTTTGGTGGCAGAAAGTTATGAGAGCTCTTGTATGATGGTATATTTATGTGTTCTTCATTCATTCATTTATTCATTCATCTGTTTTTTCAACAAATATTTATTGGGCATCGACTAAAATGCGTAGTTGCTGGGGGTACAAGATGTCATCTGACCTCAGGAAACTTATCGATAATTGTAAAGTTAAACAGTGAAAAAAACCCCTGGGATCGGGTACAGTGGCTTGCAGGTGTAACCCCAGAACTTTGGGAGGCTGAGTCAGGAGGATTGCTTGAGTCCACAAGTTCAAGATCAACCTGGGTAATATAAGGAGACCACCATGTCTACAAAAGATTTAAAAAAATAGCCAGGTGTGTGGTGCATGACTGTTGACCCAGCTACTCCAGAGGCTGAGGCAGGAGGATTGCTTGAGGCAGGGAGGTGGAGGCTGCAGTCAGCCATGATCATAGCACTGCACTCCAGGCTGGGTGACAGAGCAAGATCTTGTCCCAATAAATTAAATATGTGGTATGTGTTATAACTGAGAAATATAGAAAACTATTAAAGGATATCGGTATTAGGTAGTACCTCTCTGAAAAAATAATTTATTTTTAATTTTATTAATTATTATTTTTTGAAGCAGAGTCTCATTGTTGCACAGGCTGGAGTGTGGTGGCGTGATCTTGGCTCACTACAACCTCTGCCTCTCTGATTCAAATAATTCTCCTGCCTCAGCCTCCCAAGTAGCTGGGATTACAGGCATGTGCCACCATGCCTGGCTATTTTTTTTTTATTATTATTTTTAGTAGGGACAGGGTTTTGCCATGTTGGCCAGGCTGGTTTTGAACTCCTAGGCTCAAGTAATCCTCCTACTTCAACCTCCCAAAGTGCTAGGATTACAAGCTAGGATTTCTCACCATGTACAGGTGAGAAAATAATTTTTAAGCTGAAACCTAGAAAGAATTTGCCAAAGGGAAAGGCCAATAATCCTTGGAGTAAGAAAAACACAGGATTACAAGGTTTGTGTGGAATGGAGAAAATTGGAAATAGTCACTATAGAGAAAGGAAGAAAGATCAAAATAGGGAATAGGGTCACAGAACTGTCATTTTTTGGTGGGTCTGGGTGAGGTGAGAGATCATGAATTTGTGAAGGCATCACTGTATAAAAATATAATTTTCTCCAGCAGCACCCAGTGTAGAGTCTTAGGATGTTAATTTTTTCTGGAGTGGAGTTTTTCCAGGAAAATGTCATAGGAGGATGGTGGGATAAGGAGGTTGAAGAGACTGACCGTAACAGATGAAGCCATGCATTGCCACCTCTGGGCTGGATGGAGAAGGGAATGAAGAGAGGGTGCAGCTAAGGGATTGAGGAAAAGTGGAGTGTCCAAGGAGCTTGAGGTTCCTATGAGATCAAAGAAGAGAAATGACTCAAGCTGGAAAGGATTTAGTGACTGATTTTCACTAAATTTTCTAAATTAGTGACTGAGGAGGTAAAGACAGCGGGCATGATCACAAAGCTCAGAGGGTAACCAGAGCATGGCACCCTAAAACGCTTGGGAAACGAAGCTAGTGGGCATGAGCAGGTAACACTGAGAGGGCAGGGCACTGGAGGACTGATGCCCTGGGTACAGGATGTCTGAACAGAAAGGAAGACTATAAAACCTAAGAGAAACTTTCTCTGTGTCCCACCTTTCTTGCAGGCCTAACCGGCTGTCTGCCATAGGGAAGGTGTGAAGGGCCAAGGAGACAAGGCATAAGAAGGAGACTTGCAAATGTTTAATTGCCAGGCAGATTTACATTATTTTCCTACATACAGCTCATGGTTTAAGTGCTCACCTTCTGCTGAAGTCAGAATACCTGGTTTATAGTCTCATTCCATCACTTTTTAACTGTCTTTCCTTAGGCAAGTTACTCAATCTCTCTATAAGTCATTTTTTGGCTGTGAATGGGGATAATCATACCTACCCTCCAAGGATATTGTGAGGATGACATGAGACAATATATGCAAAGCATCTGAAAGAGTGCTTAGCATACACTAAGGGCTCTATGAAGTGTAAATACAGCGGGTATTTAAAATAATCAGAAAAAAACATAAAAAATATGCAAATTTCAAAAAACTTTTTGCATCAAAGTAAACTCATAATCACTGGTTATAAAACATCTGAACAGAATCTAGTTTGAGGCACTAAGAAAAATAAGACATTTTGAAAAGAGCCTTTATCAGAGCAACACAAATTCTGGTAAAATAGAAGCAAGAACAAACATCAAATTTATGGTGAAGCTTGGGTGGAAGAATGGTGAAATCATTGATGCTCTACAAAAAGTTTATGGGGACAACGCCCTAAAGAAACGAGTAGTTTGCAAATCAATAACTGAATTTAAGAAGGGAGGAGGCAGTGTTGAAGATGAAGCCCAGGGAGGAGATTCACATCAATTTGTAATAAAAAAAAATTCATCTTTTTATGTCCTCATTGAAGAGATTGATGATTAACATCAGAAACAATAACAAACACCATAGTCATCACAACAGGTTCAGCTTATCAAATTCTGATTTAAAACATCAATTCTGAGCAAGCTTTCCACCCATTGGGTGCCAAAACTCTGGCACCCAGATCAGCTACAGACAAAAGCAGAGCTTTCAATGAAAATTTTGAACAAGTGGGAGCAAGATCCTGAAGCATTTCTTTGAAGAACTGAAACAATGCTTTCCCAGTGTGATTCCAAAAACAAAGCACAATTGAAGCAAAGGCTACCAAGACAAGGTGGAGCTACTCCAGTGAAAGCCAAAGTGACCAGTCAAAAGCAAGGCTCACGGTAACAGTTTCTTGAGATCCTCAAAGCATTTTGCTTGTTGAATTTCTGGAGGACAAAACAGTAATATCATCTGCTTATTATGAGAGTGCTTTGAGAAAGCCAAAGCTTTAGCAGAAAAACACCTGGGAAGGCTTCACCAGAGAGCCTTTCTCCACCACTACAATGCTCCTGCTCATTCCTCTCATCAAACAAGGGCAATTTTCCAAGAGTTTCAATGGGAAGTCATTAGGAATTCCCCTTACAGTCCTGATTTGGCTGTTTCTGGCTTCCTTTTGTTTCTAAATCTTAAAAAAAATCTTTAAGGGGCACCCATTTTTCTTCAGTTAATAACATAAAAAAAGACTGCATTGACAGGGTTAAATTCCTGATAGAGGTAGAAGGCAACCAGATGCCTACACAAATAGAGAAGGGTCCCGAGAAAACCACTGATCCACCCAGGTCATTGTGCACAGGGGACTTGCCTAAACGTGCCCATGGTGAAAAATTCCATCCCTTAACACATGCCTAGTAAGGGAAATACATCAACCCGAAGGGGCTCAGACTAAGGGCCCACATGCTCACTGGAGGAATGGGGTAGAGCCACCAAGAATTTGTGCCTTATGCTGGGGAAGAGCCTGGCCTCTTCCACTCATTTGTGGTGGCCTGTTATTCAGTTTGTGAGTGGGAAACCTGTGTGCAGGATTCCTCTTTTTGTTGAGAGCTTTCTTTTTCACTTAATAAATTCTGTCCTCCTCACCCTTCAGTGTGTCCATGTACCTAATTTTTCCTGGTCGTGAGACAAGACCCAGGAGTTAGCTGAACTAAGGAGCAAAAAATCCTGCATCATTTTGGTGGCCAGTATGGGAACATGAGGAAGGGTGAGTAAAATGTGGACCCCAAAATATCTTTCACTTGCATTTCTGAGCTGTCTCATCTTCAGACTTTTCCTGAGAGCAGGGAAAACTGTCCCACCTCCCCTACTTGCTCTCAGGGGTCAGGAATGTCGACTCAGCCCAACCCAGTATTTTCTATGGTATTTTCCTCCCTTTTTTTGGTACTGTAATGGCATCTATCTTTTCTTTTACATATTGGGGTGTTCCACTCCCACCCCAATGGCCACAGTTGGGCATGAGGGATGGACAGGTGAGTGGTGGCTTGCTGCCCCATTCCCCCCTGGCTGGGGTACATGGCTGTGTCTGCTGCATGTGTGTGTGTGGCATCCAAGGGCCATGCAGGGTGGGAATGAGTCACAGCTGCTGCCTGGGCCCCAGGGGGGCCTCAGGGGCCATCATTTCCCACCATGCATCCACAAAGTTTTCTCCTCCCCTGGCTGATGAATCCAGCTTGGTCTGACAGCAATTAACAGTTTCTCTCCCAGTTGGAGAAACCTATTTGCAAAAGAACAAGAGGTTTTTTTCCCCCAGACATATTCCTGGCCCAGCACTTAAGCTTTTTTCTTTTTTTCTCTTTTTTTTTTTGCCTTTGCTCCTCCCTGTAAGAAATTAACTTTTATGTGAGAGGTTTTTCCTTCTTGAAAGGCATATTATTAGACCAGGACCCCAATTCATCAGACACCCTTTTTCCCTCCCTTGTTTGAGAAGGACCCTATTTCACAGCTACACCTTAGCAATGGGCTGACGATAAGGAGGCAGCACCCAGTCTGGCGAGGGGCACTGGGGACTTGATGAATCCAGGCACCTCCTTGAGGCAGTTCTTTTGTCCCAAACTCAATTCCAAGCCTTGGGTTCAAGCCTTAGGAAGGAAAACTAGATCTGAGGGATCCAGAGGGAGATGACAATAGAAGTTAAAAGGTACAATGTAGGTGAGCATGGCTAATCCTTGCTGATTAAGCCAAGCCTTCCATTTTATGGATAAAGGTCATGCTAGTATCCACAGCATAAATGAGGTCTAGGGAAGTCAAAGACTACTGACAGTAGAGGGAAAGGCAGCATATGGGTAAAAGTGGATAATCCTATCCCCAAGGCCTCCTGTTAGCATAGGTGAAAGCCATATTGACACCCATGGAGGCACCCTTTCGAGGTCACTGGAATTTGGGAATATAAGGACAGAAGAAGGAGAAAAAAAAGGGTGCATATTTCTTCTCTCCCTCACATATCCTGGGTATTTGCTAGGAAGAGAAAGGAACCAGGGATGCAGGGCTCCCCTCTTTCTAGATGAGTAGCCCTTCATCTTCAGTCCGCTTGCCTTTTGAATGGATCCTGAACCCCCGAGGCTCCTTTGGAAGAAGAAAGCCTTCTTTTTTCCTCCTCTGTCCTCACTTCACAGATGAGTAATTGTGTCCCTGTACTATAAGTCACTCCTCTCAGATGCATCCACCAGACTGAAAAAAGTTAATTTCCAAAACCTGAAACTGGTTGCCTTAGAATTGAGCTCAGGAGAAGAGAACGCAGAAACCTGACATGCTGGCAAAAGGGTAAAAGATTTTTACCAGTTGGATTTTTGGACTCTCTTTCCCTGTGCAAACCAGGAAAAGGAATGATAAGGATCACTTTATATTCTCTGTAAAGTTTTGATTAATGAAAAAAGAATATATGAGACTGGGCTTAAGCTGTAGCTAATCTGGTATGCTTTGAGTCTCTTAATTGAGGCTTGTTAGTTTTACCTGTGAGGGCACTTCTGGTAAAGTTCAAAGTCCAGAAATATTGGCCACTTGGTGCACCTAACGTTGGGCAATAAGGGACTTAAAAGGACTTTCTTAAATAGCGCTCAGCTTAATTAAAATGGGATATCCAAATTATAGATATATTTAAAAGGCCTTTATGTTTTTCTCTTCTTGGATCTTGTTTTGCTATAAAAAGATTTTTCTCATTTGACTGAATTACCTTTCTCTACCTTGTCTTGCCACTCTTAATGCACGTATGATAGGTGCTAAGATATCTTCTGATGCCCTGAGACTCCTTGAAAAAAACAGTAAAGGCACCGCAGATTCCATCTTGAAAAAGATCTCTGCTTTCCTCACGAAACCCCCCAAATCAGAGGCAGATAGATCCCTCTCAAAATCTGTTTTGTCTTCCAGCTGTGCCTGTTTATTAGGCCCTATAAACTGCATGCTTTCTTAGCCCTGCTCTTAAAGGTCACCACCTGGAGACCCATAATACAATTAGGAGATTGGAGAATGAAATATAACAACTGAATCTTCTTCTGTCTATCTGTGTAGTTATATATGTGTTGGGTGTGATGTCTCTGAAAAAAGAACTCCAATTAATTGGCCTAAAGAAAAATAAGTGCATAGCTCAAATATTTTTGAAGGAAAAATAAAAGCTATAATGCCTTTTAGTTCAGGTAACTTTAATCTTTGAGAAATAAAAACAGTCTTAAAGATTACTGGTAAAATGCAAATGTTGTTAAAAAATAAGTAGGTGGTCTAAATTATACATGTCAGATACTAGGTTTGCTAAATGTTTTAAGGTTATAAACTGCTTCTTTAGCTGTTGAAAACAGTTCCATTTCCCTGCTTCACAGGTGGTAAGCCTGGGACATATGGAATTAGCCACGCCCTTACCTATGCCAGAAGGAATAAAACCTTATCAGCACCTACTACACAATGAAAACAACTTAACAGATTTTATCTTAAAGTTAAAAAATGCTAAGATGTAACATTATAACATGTAATTGAGACCACTGAAAACAGACTTACATGCAAGGTGTATCACAGTAAAATATGTCTTTAGTAAAAACTTGTAAGAAGGCATGAAAATGTAAATTTTTGCCTAGGTTTAAAAAATTGTTTAAAATTAGATAAGATAAAGACAAAGGTTTAAACAAGTTATATAAGGTTTCTAAAAATTAATCTTGTAAAAGAATTCTGTGTGTGAACACTGACTAAATTGAGCATTGAAATAAAAGCAGAAAGGTTTTCTTAAGGCACTAATCTGCTGGTTAGCAAAATTTGTAAAGGGTTATAAAAGATTTATAAGAATCTCAGCTCCTGGTCAAGCTAATTAAGGTTGCATAGAATTGTTTATAAGGTTTCATTTAATAAATTGGGGTCTACATTAATAGTAAACTAATATAAGGATAAAATTTGGCTTTCTCTTCCTTGTACAAGATTTTCATGTAATAGTAACAGATAATGAACTATTTTTTTTGCCTTGTGGATAGACTACCAAGAAAAATAAAGAAAAGATAGGACACATTGTTTGGAAAGCTAAGTGTTCCCTCTTAATGAGTAAAAAATTTTGCCTTTTTAAATTTTTTGAGTCATTATTTTGGCAAAATAACTTACGGTAATCTGGAATTCTATTTCATAACATCAAGTTTTTTTAAACCTCTAACATATTTAACAGGTTTCCCAAAATCAAGTTTCATATTCAAGGTTGCAAGGTGTATAAGAGTAAAATGTGTCTTTCGTAAAAGATTGTAAGGAGGCATGAAAATGTAAATTCTGGCCTAAGGTTAAAAAACTGACCTCTATCTTTCAGGTGCTATGGAGGGACTTTGAAGCATACAGATGAGAGGTAAACAGAATTATCTGACATGTTTAGGTATATGGGATTACCAAAATGACGTTTAATCTTATTCAGGTTATATTTTAGTGAACAATGTTAATATATGTTCCAAAATTATAGGGGATTTCTAAAATTCTAAAATCTGAGTATATGCTATCAATCAAAATTAAGGGTGTTAAGTATTATAAACCATAGAGATAACCACATTTCTTTTTCAATTGTGTTTTTGATGGTAAGTACCCTGTATATATTCTTTTTTTTTTAATTGCATGTTAGGTTTTGGGGTACCTGTGAAGAACATGCAAGATTGTTGCATAAGTACACACATGGCAGTGTGCTTTGCCGCCTTCCTCCCCTTCACCTATATCTGGCATTTCTCCCCATACTAGCTCTCCCCAACACCCCACCCCCCGCTGTCCCTCCCCTATATCTGCCCATCAGACTGCAGTGTGTAGTGCACCCCTCCCTGTGTCCATGTGTTCTCACTGTTCAACACCCGCCTATGAGTGAGAACATGTGGTGTTTGATTTTCTGCTCTTGTGTTAGTTTGCTGAGAATGATGGTTTCCAGGTTCATCCATATTCCTACAAAGGACACAAACTCATCGTTTTTGATGGCTGCATAATATTCCATGGTGTATATGTGCCACATTTTCCCTGTCCAGTCTATCATTGATGGGCATTTGGGTTGGTTCCAGGTCTTTGCTATTGTAAACTGTGCTGCAATGAACATTCGTGTGCATGTGTCCTTATAGTAGAATGATTTATAATCCTTTGGATATATACCCAGTAATGGGATTGCTGGGTCAAATGGAATTTCTATTTTTAGGTCCTTGAGGAATCGCCACACTGTCTTCCACAATGGTTGAACTAATTTACACTCCCACCAACAGTGTAAAAGTGGTCCTATTTCTCCACATCCTCTCCAGCATCTGTTGTCTCCAGATTTTTTAATGATCGCCATTCTAACTGGCGTGAGATGGTATCTCAATGTAGTTTTGATTTGCATTTCTCTAATGACCAGTGATGATGAGCATTTTTTCATATGTTTGTTGGCCTCTTGTATGTCTTCTTTTGTAAAGTGTCTGTTCATATCCTTCGCCCACTTTTGAATGGGCTTGTTAGTTTTTTTCTTGTAAATCTGTTTTTGTTCTTTGTAAATTCTGGATATCAGCCCTTTGTCAGATGGGTAGACTGCAAAAATTTTTTCCCATTCTCTTGGTTGCTGATTCACTCTAATGACTGTTTCTTTTGCCGTACAGAAGCTGTGGAGTTTGATTAGGTCCCATTTGTCTATTTTGGCTTTTGTTGCCAATGCTTTTGGTGTTTTGGTCATGAAGTCCTTGCCTACGCCTATGTCCTAAATGGTTTTGCCTAGATTTTCTTCTAGGGTTTTTCTGGTGTTAGGTCTTATGTTTAAGTCTTTAATCCATCTAGAGTTAATTTTAGTGTAAGGTGTCAGGAAGGCGTCCAGTTTCTGCTTTCTGCACATGGCTAGCCAGTTTCCTAACACCATTTATTAAATGGGGAATCCTTTCCCCATTGCTTGTTTCTGTCAGGTTTGTCAAAGATCAGATGGTTGTAGATATGCTGTGTTGCCTCCGAGGCCTCTGTTCTGTTCCATTGGTCTATATCTCTGTTTTGGTACCAGTAACTACCCTGTATATATTCTTATTCATAGACAGTTGTTGTCTTGTTTTGATCCCCTTCAAGAGATGGTTTATAATTAGCTATCGAACTTTGACAGGTGCTTTCAAATGCAGTTGTCTGATCATTTTGAAAATTGTGACACTGGAATAAAGGAAAAATGTACAGGACACATGAAGAGCTGAAATGTTCATGAATACCAAGGAGAACAAGAGTTAGCTGAATAGACTGAAATAATAGAAAGCTGAAGTGACCTTTTTAAAAAACTTTTGCTTAAAACATTGCTAATATTTGTTTTGTTTTTCTCAGTCATGGACACTTATTTTGAACTATTTACAGTCTTTAATAATTGAGTAAGGTAGACTCCTATGAAGTTTCTCTTTGCCTGGATCCTCTAGAATTTGAAAGTTATCTATTAGTATTTTTATGGCAACATGGTTATTTGCATCAGTGCAAAAACAATCATTTTCTTTTGCAAGAGGATGAAACTGGAGAAACTGGTTGTTCGACTAAGGGTTTGACTTGCTTCCATTTAAGGAGTCAAGCTCAACCTGCAGAGCTGATAAAAGCCCATTAGGGAAATTGGCCTCATAATTTGTCTACACAGACCCTGTTCATGGTTCCTCACCTGTGGTGAGTAAAGAATGTCACTTTCTAACAGACCCAGGAACTCCATATTCTTGTGAGTTCAAGAAGAAAAGAGTTCATCCAATTCCTAGGTATTCAAGGATAGAAACCCATGGCTGGGATCAGCTTTAAAAATATCCTATCTGAGATTCCTTGTGAAATAAAGTTCCATCAAAGCCAGTTTTAAAAGCTTATGTAAAAATAATTATTCTTGCTGCACTTTATGCAAATAATCAGGCCAAGTATAAGACTAAAGTTTCTTCTGCAAACAACTCAGTCCTGCCATGATTTGTTTTTAACAAAAATGAGGACTGGAGAGAGAAATTACATTTCAAAGCTAATCATACATTTGTCATTAAATTCTAATTCACTCATTGTTTTTAAGCTTTTCACCTACATTTTAAACTAACCCTGCTTATTCCTGTGAATTAAACAGATATCTCTGGCTGCAGCTCAGAAGAAACAAAAAGGGACAGGTAATATAAAAATCTGGATCAATTTTTCCAGTTCTGGGCAATTATTCTGCAAATCCTGCCAGGTGATGGAAGTAATAGGGTGCCATTAACCTGCAGGTTTCTTTTTGGGGAAAATAAGACCAAGGGAGCTAACCAAAAGCCAAAACCCATGCACCCAAATTTTAGCAGGAATAAGTATAGCCAACACCTGAACCTGCCAGCAGCCTCGGGATTTTTGAGCTGTCCTTACCTTCACTTTTGTTTCATTTTGATACGTGTCTTCTAATCAGCCAGTTTGTCTCTTCTTGCCTTCAGGCCATCAAACTCCAGAGTCATGCAACCAGAGCCTCAAACAATGGCCCCTTTTACCGGGGACCCTTAGATAGGCCTCTGAGGGAGCTTTGGCTGCTGTTTTCCCCAAACAGCGCCCCCTGTCAGCAGGGTCAGTTAAGATCAGTCTTCCTCCTTACCCTTATTCTAACAGCAGTCAGATGTACTTCTTTAGATGGGGGAATGACAGCGCAGAAGACAGCCAAATGCCTATGCAAATAGGGAAGGGTCACCAGAGAACCTCTGACCTGCCCGAATCATTGTGCACAGGGGACTGGCCTAAACATGCCCATGGTAGGAAAATCTGTCCTTTAACACATGCCCAGGAAGGGAAATAAATCAATGTGGAGTATGCATTGAGTTTTTAGAACACTAAGGGCCCACATGCACACTGGAAGAATGAGGTGGAGACACCAGGAATTCATACCTTATGCTGGGGAGGAGCCTTGCCTCTGCAACTTGCGACTGGTGACCTGGCATTCAATTTGTGAGAGGGAAGCTTGCATGCAGGACCTCTCTTTTTGTTGAGAGCTTTCCTTTTGCTTAATAAATTCTTCCCTCCTCACCTTTCAATGTGTCCGCGTGCCTATTTTTTTCCTGGTCATGAGACAAGTATCTGGATTTAGCTGAACGAAGGGGGGAAAATCCTGCATCTTTCCCAGGACCGTCAGTTCTTTAGAGATGGATTAAATGCCAAGCATTATCACCTACAAAAGTGTCTTAACTTTGATGAAGCTTTTTTTGAGAAATAAAGTTTTTTTGTTTTTATCTTTCAATTCCCTTTTTCCATGAATTTTTGAAGTCCTCTCATAATTTTTGTAGGTGCTTTTCATACTTTCTCTGCCAACAATCACACTATTTTATTCACTACACACACACACACACACACACACACCATGACAAGACCATATATATATATATATATATATATATATACACATACATATATATATACACACACATACACACACACACACACACACACACACACACACACATATGGTCTTATGTTGCCCAGGCTAGATTTGAACTTCTGAGTTCAAATGATCCTCCTGCCCCACCTCTCCAAGTAGCTGGTTCACACACTACTTTGAAAGCCATTATTTTATACAAGTGTTCATAGATTTAAAGAGCTACTCTGGCTTTTGAAGATGTACTGTCCATCCTGTTGGGATGGGAAAGAAGGTCTCATGTACATCACTATTGGAACCAACAATCATGTAGGTTTTAGTTATTAGAGAATTAAAGGAAGATGAAGTAGTCTTGGCTCATTATTGTGTAGTGTAGTATGTACAGGTATGCTTGCATGTGTGTTTGATTTCCATGTACACGGCAAATTCTTAGTGATTCATTCTCATTCCCAAGCTTCACCATTTCCTGCATCAATCTAATTCCTATGCAGCTCCAAAGCCCAAATAGAGTCCTGCCTTCTGAAATATTGTCACTCACAGTGAACTCTTCCTCATTTGAGGGACTGTAGCTTTCACAGCCGTGCCAAATCCTTTAGCATCCATGTGCATATTCTTTTATATACTTACATTACTTCCTCTACATGAGCATTCTCCCTTCCACTATGTTACGTAATCCTCAAAACTGGGTAGAGAATGGGACCTTGCCCTAAACTTTCATATTTTTACTATATCTAGCACCGGACTTGGAACACATCAGAAATGTGAGTGCTGCTGATTAATCAAATATCTTCATTGCCATCAGCTACCCAAGTATTAGATCTCCATGCCATCTCTCAGAAAAGCACCATATGGGACAAGCACATTTCACAGGTATTTTTTAGATTAAAATCCAAACTAACAACGATCAGCAAGAGAAAACATTCCATGGGGATGCATTTAACAAGCTCTCAGATTAAGTAAGAACCTGCAGAAACTGTCCAGCACTCATGCAGAGCTGGTCATTGAAGCTTAAAGGGCTTCCCAGAGCCCAAGGGAATACAGAGATGAAATATTGGTAAAAGGTAAATGACCAAATGGCTAGAATCACCATTAGGGCTGACACTCAGCCCCTGTGCCCAGCCATTTTATCACAGTGTCCAGTGGTAGCCAAAGTTGCCTGTTAGTCTAAAGAACGAAGCTGCCTTTGTCAACCGAAGCTGTCTACCCTTGGCTGCTGGGGATTTTGTGCAAATACTGAAACCCAGTGATGATCTTTTTGGCATGGAGTTTTGATACCAAGATAAGCTCTGTCTGCTCTTTGAAAAGCAGTCTAGCTGAGTGGGCCATGTGGGCACAGCTGGTGGATGCCTGCTGCAGTGACTGCACATTTAGTCACTTGGCAAATTAAAAGATGTCCTACACAGGCTGTAAGCTCACTTTCAGTTGCTTACTCAATGGGAGGGCCAAGACACATTGATTTTTTTTCAGCATTCTTTCATGATAAAACTTACCTGAGTTTCACAATGACTCTTCAGGATGAGGCTCTGAAGGCTTAAAATTTGGGGCTATGAATTTAGTTAATATAGGAACTGGCATGCAGAAACTCTTCCAATTTATCATACCTACACTTAACATCAAAACCCTGTACCATGTGTATTTTTCTCCATTAAATCCATACTATTTTTTATTAGAGTCCATGAGAAAATGTCATATTTCCACATTTAAAAAATCAACTACAGAAATACAAGAGCTGGAACACCGCCCTACAAACAGTTCATGAAAGAAAAGCCTTATATTAGTTGATAATAACTCTAGATGAACAAAAAGGTGTGATGTGGCTTCTCAAAAGTTAATAGATTATATGGCCATATTAATAGTATAAAATACAAAAGAGAGCAAGGTCTTGCTGCACTTCCTACTGGACAGACCCCATCCAGAGCACTGTGTGTAGTTTTAGTGTCAGGAACATGCAACCAGGTTATCCTCATAATTGTCGTCAAGAATGTGAAGGTCTGCCATGCGAAAGGGGAGTTAGCCTAACTCTATTTTAGAACAAATGGGCATAATTTGTAAAACAGGAGATTTTGACACATATACAAGAAAAACAATGGAAAACTCGCTAAGTTACCAATAAAAATGGCTGCACCAGGAGATGGTGACTTTTTCCATCACTGGAACAAAGATAGCATCCACATCATCCGTAACAAAGATGGTCACAGGAGCAGCTGCAAGTGGAAGCACCCTTTGGCCAGCATTAAATAACTTTCCTCGGGTCTAGGGTTTGTAGTTGTTGATTTTAGGATTCAAACCCAGTTTGCCTGATTGTAAATCTTAAACTCGTATCCCCTAAGTTTTATTACCTCCACACCCACCTCACAGCATACTGATGAGCAGTATGAGAGATGGAGATGGTGCATACCAACAGTGTAGAAACGCACCTGGAAATACAGGTGGCCTCCATGAGTGTCGGCTACTGATTAGTGTCATTTTCATTATGTGTCACAAATATCATTAGATGAGAGATGGGCTAGACAATGTCTAAATCTAAGGTTTACTGGTTCTGTAACAGAAGCACAGTCCCTGCGCCGCACTGCTTGTCTTCTGTGGGCTCGCGCTCACAAGCATGGCTCCAGCCCCCCATGATGCCGTCGGTCCTCCTAGGATGCAAGGGTCCAGTGTGCATCTCTGCAGAGTCAGGTCACATATCCTTGAGGTTCTGCATTTAATCCTAAAGTTGGACTTCTTATTCAAATCCCATTCAGAATTGGCAAAATTCCATTTGCTGATTCAAAAAGGGGAAAGAGGTTTTGAAAAGGCTTATAACAAAGACTCATAAGCCTTACAGATCAAACAGCTCTTAAAGAACAACATTTTGATGAGTTAAGTGTAAAAGAACCAGAAACATACGGATTAAATTCCCCTTGAAATTTGAATGCATTTAAAAATTAAAGGGAAAAGCACTTGGCGGAATGCGCTGGGGTCCTTTGCTGAATCTAAAACATTTAGAAAAATGGCTCGAGACATCTTGCCCAAATGAGGCAGCTCCCAGTTTCTATCTGGCTTACTTTAAGTGCTGCTTTTTTTCATGTCTCTTAGGAGACTATTTCAGACTCCCAGTTCCCCTCAGTTTCTTCCCCCTTAACGACTAATTGCTAATTAGCAAGATATTTGTGCGCTGGAAGCAGCAGTTCATTTTCTGAAATGGCCAGAACCTACTGCTAGTGCCATCGGTGGCTCTCACCCAGGTACCCCAGTACTAAGTGTGCTTCAGCAGCCTGAGCTACACGAAGACTAAGCCCTACTCTCAGCAACGTGCAACTCTCGAGCCATCGATTTGCTGAGGGCTGAAGACTCACATCCATGAGTGTGTCAGTTCAAGCAGCCTGCACCAGCCTCCCCAGGCCAAGCAGTCCTCATCTGGAATCCTTGAAAAACTAAGCCTATGTAGGCAGGGCTAAACAGATTAAAGTGACTTTACCGGGGAGACCAAATATTGTTAGACCTGATATGCCTATTTGGTTCAGTGTCATGGTGTTCAAAGTAGACACTGAGAAACAGGTGATGATCCCCTCATGTGGGGCAGGAATATATGAGGTTTTCCATTTATATTTATTTTATTTCGTCCTTTTATACGTTTCTGATTTTAAGGGTTTAAATGTTTGATAATTTGTTCAATGTACATTAGTATAATGGTACGAGGATTTAACTTGCCAATAAATACATGTATATTATCAATGATACTCAAAAGATTTTTGTTAGACAAGTGCAGGGATTCACAATTATAATCCCAGTGCTTTGAGAGGCTGAGGCAGGAGGAGAGCATGAGGTGAGGGGTTTGAGGCCAGCACAGGCAACAAAGGGAGACCCTTTCTCTACCAAAAAAAAAACTTTGTTTTTGTTGCTTGTTTATTTTTCATGCTTTGTTTTTCCATTGTTGGCTATAAGCAATCAAAACCATTTTAAGACCTGTCTGTAGATCAGGCAGGTCTGAGCTTGGATTCTGCCTCTGCCCCTTATCCATCAGACGGCCTTGAGAAGACACTTGGTCTCTCTGAGTCTCCACTTCCTCCTGTGGAAAAGGAGAATTTTACTCCTTTGAAGGGTGTGATAAAGGGTTAGATAGTGGGGGTGGAGGAAAAGTTGAATCCAGCACACTGCCCAGTTCCTGGCTTCTAAGGACCCAGCAAAAGACAGCTGCTGGTGTCTTCCCTCTTGCCCTTTCCATTCTGCAGGCATGAATTTCTTAAGACCCTGAACTTTATTGAGATTTTCTTCAAGTAAAGTGGAAACACAGTAGTAGACATTTCAGACTGTCATTTTGAATCAAGGAAAGAGTTTAAGACTAAGAAGTTTTAATTATCTAAGTTTGTCAGTTATCATTGTTATCATTAGATGTCTTTATAAGGCTTCCAACATGCAAGATCAAATTCCAAGTCCTTTCATACACTTCATCTGAAGCTGCGGACCAGCTCACTATGTGTCTTCTCATGTGTCACCAGTAAGTCCATAGGGGTGGCTGATGACAATGACTGATATTCTAATAGGGTAAGATACAGTGTGACTATTAAACACTGATTTCTCAAGTCAGCTTAACATGAAGAAAAGGATTTCAACTTGCCAATGACTTAGAGAAATCTTCTAGCGAGGATGAAGGGGAAAGAATTGTGGTCCAAACAATGTCATTTAAAAATTCTATTATGTTTTGGAAAAAAAAAAAACAACTTACAAGAAAACATGAGACACAATAAAGATATGGGTAACAAAAATGGTGACAAGAGCAATATTGATAAGATATAATTGATTTGTAATTGGCTTTGCTGTTTTACAGAAGACCTTTCATAAAGCTTATCTGACCTTCAATGTAGTCCTATGCAATAAGTATTGATATTAATTATTTTATAAATAGAGAAAATGAGGTTGAGAGATTCCTTAGAAAAAATGTTGGTGTAGGACTCAAAAACATGGATTCATGTTCAAAATCCCCTAATACTTACACAAATTATGTCCTCTTAAGTCTTAAGTCATTCTTTACCAAATCATCTTTTCTTCCCATAGAGCTTATTGCCAACTGAAATGATTTTGTTGACTTCCTTATTAGATTTGATTTTTTAATTTCCCCACTCTCCATGAGAATGTTAGCTCCAGAAAAGCAGGAACCTCGCCCAGCATGTCCACCACACTGTTAAATCATGCCCTCTGCAGAGCTGGCCTCAACAAATCATGATGTTGATTTTGCTTTCTTTTTCCAACCTTGGAACACAAAAGGGATCGGCTGATGCAGCCCATGGTCCAAGTCTCACACACCCACAGGTCTGGTAAGTGAATTTTTATTGGGTTGCCATGCCTATTCTATTGCATGACAGAGTTGAGTTATTGTAGCAGTAATAGCCTGGTCCACAGAGTCTATGATATTTACCAATTGTCCCTTGACAGAAAAAATTTGCTGACCCCTGGTTCACAAGAATCAAGTAGAAGCTATAGATTTTAAAAAATGAGTATTTGGCAAGCAGGACTGTAGCTAAAAACAGGTTACAGTTGGAGGACAGCTGTTTCAACAACACATACTCATTAAGTCAGATTAATACAGCTATTTAGCATAAAATGTATGGAGTAATCAATACTATTGTGTCTGTTGTTTAAAAAAATAAATGACGAAAATATGCTATTGATTACATACCCACCAACGCTGTCGACATTTACCTTAGTTCAGGTAAATGCCACCAGCAAAAAGGTGACCTATTGTATCAGAAGAATTAGATTTTCAGCCAATTTTCAATCATTCCGAGAGATAGATTGAGACCTTTACTGTACTTTCTTTTCTATCCCAATTTCTGCCTTTAGGCTGTTTTACATTTTCTTCAGAAATTTAGAGGGGAATGGTGGGAAGAGAAAATAATTATCCTTTAAGCACTTGTCAACCTTTCTGGGGAGAGACTATGTGCTAAAAAAATTCTTTAGAAAAATGAATAAACAGTTTATTTTTAGATTTCTGTGTAGACTGCAATTATCTATACTCTCCAAACTAATAATAGCTCGAAAAATCCAGGGCTGTTTGGAGATGACAAGGGCTGTGTATGAACCTGAGATCATCGGAAATTTTCTTCTAACTTAGGTATACATATGTACAAAACAACCAAGAAAGACAAAATGCTTCGCTAACCTTAGAAATGTAAAATCAACCTGGAATCTCATCTTGAAATAGGATTCTAGAGCAAATATATGTAGGACTTTTAATGGTAAGTCACCAAAAATACTATTGCACCTTAGTTTTACAAAATACGTTTTTACATTTTAATGTTTCTTTATTGAAATTTTATTTTATACAGTAGTAGTAAGAACACTTACCATGAGCTCTATCCTCTTAACCAAATTTTAAGGGTATAATACAGTAACTACAGGTACAATGTTGTACGGGAGACTTCCAGAACTTATACATCTTGCGTAACTGAAACTCTGTGCTTATTCCCTTCTCATTCTCACCCCTGGCGACCATTATTCCAGTCTTTGATTTTATGAATTCGCTTATTTTAGATATTTCACATCAGTGGAATCATGTAGTACTCGTCCTTTCTTACTGGTTTATTTCATTCAGCATAATGCCCTCAACGTCCATTCATGATGTCACACATTGCAGAATTCCCTGTATACATCTTTGTATACTGTTAAAAAATGGACACTTAATAATTATACATGCTTATAGGATACATAGCGATATTTCCATTCTTACAACTTAATGGTGATCAGATCAGGGTAATTCATACATCCATCATCTTGAGCATTTATTATTTCTTTGCATTGGGAACATTCAATATCCTCCTTATAGCTATCTGAAACTACATCAGATATTATTGTTATAGTCATCCTACAGTGGTATACAACACCAGAACTTATTCAACCTGTGTAGCCATATGCTTGTATTCTTTAACAAATTTCTCCATTGTATGCAAATTCCACATTTTCTTTATCCATTTATCCATCATTGGACATTTAGTGTTTCCACGTTGTTGCAATATTTCTGAAATCGAAATTTATCTTATAATCTGTATGTATATTTAACATGATACCCATTTTTTTATTTCCCTTAATCCTAAAAAAAACCTGTTATAAAATCAATAAGCAGCTCACAGTCAATGGTATCTTCAAATCAAGCAAATATATTTTTTCCTGGGAAACTGAGAGTAGGGAAGAATCTACCTTTTTTAATGAAATATCATCTCTAAAATTAATCCTTACTGCTGATACAAAAGGATCCAGATATCAATCACAATATTTCTTTATAAGCCAAACTTCTGAGGCAGGTTTCCCTACCCACCTGTCTGCTGAGTCCCAACAAGAAAGGTGCTGGACCCTGAGAAACTGACTCAGCCGAATCCCTCATGAGCAAGGCCTGTAACTTTCAATGCCAATGGCCTGTAAGTCAGTCATGGGCTTCCTTCCCATGAGCCGTTTTGCCTCAAATGGGCTACCACATTCATTCCACACACAAAGGCATCTGAGAACTGTGTATTGTTTTCCAAACAACCCGTTATCTGGTGGCGGGCTGCAAAATTAGTTGAGGGAGAATCCGTGCTGAGAGATAAATCTTTCTGTGACATTTCAAGACTCATCCTCAGCCAATTAGAACTGCCACTGTGAGACCAGCCTGTTAGCACACATTCCAACCATGTCGACCCAGAAGTTCTTAAAGGAGCCCTTTAGCAGACCCACAGTGTCCTCTGAAGTTTGGGAATTGATGGGAAAGCAGGTGCATGTGTTGGCTCATGGTTGAGCAAACCCCAAATAGGTTTGTAGCCAGAAATGAGAGAGGACTGAAGAATCCAAGAATGGAATTGAGAAATTGCAGACATTAAAAAAATTATTTCTAGAAGGAGCGCCTCTTTAGCAACAGGATTTACTCTGACCACTGAATCCAATCTTGGGCCACACAGAAACCTGGACTCCTGGACAGATGAATTACGGTGCTTTATTTCAAAATGAAATTGACCATAATGGTTAGTTTGGTGCTTTTCCTAGTGGAGTTTGGCCTGAAGTTTTAAAGACTGCTCTAGGTCAAGGCACTGTGAATCTCTTTCCATGCTATTTAACTGGCCCTATATTCCTCAGTTATCTTTTTGGAAAGAAGGCAGGTCATCTGTCCTTTTGACAATACTCATAGCTTGCCATTTACAAAGGTTACTTTTACCAGAGGAGCTAGGTGCTTCACAAACATACAACTAACATCATGCACTGCTGGGGACATTTACACCACCAAATCATTACATGAATATTGCTTCGTTAAGTCAGAACATTCCTAAAGATAACTAGGCACCTCTGCTCCCATTTTTCTGGTTGCGTAAATTGAGGTCCAGGGAAGACAATGCCTATACTCAAAGTCACCAAAATAAAACAGCTTATTTTCATTGGATTCCCTTCACAAATAGAAAAGTCCCCATTTTGGCTCCTCATTTTTAATACAGAGGACACATAGTTTGGAAACCCGTAGCCTAGTGAACTGCCAAATTCTGTTTTCTGATGCCAGTGACACAAAGCCCCAGTGGCCCACAGGACGGAAGGAGTTAGCACATCTCCAAGCTGAGGGGCTCCATGGCTGCAGGCTATGTGCAAATGTACCCAGCTCATAAGCCAGCTTCATTTTTCACAAATGACACCGTCTTCGGATCCGCACGCATCTGGCCATAGAGTAACTTTCAGAGAGTGTTTGTTGAAAGCTTGTTCTCTCAGAAGAGTTCCCAGGAGAAAACCCCTATTCCTCTCAGTAGTCAAATCAAAAGACCCTGCTCCCTGCAACCCCACACACAGACACCACAGTGATGAGGAATCATAACCCTAAAAGAAGAGACTGCCACAGCCCCGCAGAGTCCCCTGTACCTCTTTCCTGGGGAGGTAGCAGGGATGTCTGTGTACACGGCACTCTCCCACTGAACTGGGCCTCCTGTCTTGCGTAAAACTAAAAATAAGGGTGACAACAAGAAAGATGTATCTAAGACTGAAAGGAAGTTCTGACATTACCATAATGGCATCTCTCCAGAAAGTCTGTTCTTTCCCTTCCATTCACATCTCCACTTAGTATTTCTCTGAAAATATAGCCAAAGGCAACTATTCTTTCCCCATGGTTCACAACTATCAGATTGCCCAAGCCTGCACAGACTGCCCCAAAACATGGCTAGTTAATTACTCACCAACAGAAATACCAAAAGCAACAAATCAGTTGCACACATATGTGTTTGAGAACCCTTATTGTTCTCAGAGAATCCTAATTACACATTTCCTCTGGTATCTACCCCTCTCCCTCCCTACTTCCCTACGGGAGTCTGAGTAACACAATCAAAGAAGACTCGAAAGAGACTTGTCATATCCTGGGGTTTACAAGACATGGTATTCAAAAGGCAACGATGTTAATATTGTTTTACAGTATGCTGACTGCTTGGGGGGTTTGCAGCCATCTGTGTGCATTCACCCCTTTCTGAGTCAGGGGAAGGGCTGGGGTTGGCTCATTCACAGAGTTATGCTGCCTGCCTCATCATTCACTTTCTCTACTAAGTCACTGACTTGGGGACCATCAGGCATGATTTATTAGTGGGAAACATATCAGTAGGCTTTGGTACAGCAGGCATCTCCTGATTTTGCCCTAGCCAGTCCCTATAAGCACCACTATCTGCATTACCTCTCTGAGTTCTCCAAGATTCTAGAATATACAGGTAGGTGTGAGTTATGAGCACAGAAGATTTTATTAGATCCATAGTCAAGGACTCCTAATATAGGCCCAGTGCTACTGATGGATGGCCTGGTTACCATATATATGAGGTAATTAAATTTATTATACATAAAATGTTAAAGCAACAAACTTTTTTTGTATGAATCTGATAAAAGCTATGAACTCTAATTCCAGGGGGAAAAAATGTTCTTTCTCTCTTTCACACAAAAACACACCCCATATAATTCTGGGAGGTTCATCACCTGCCGAAGCTCATCTGGGTCCACCAGGCCCAGGAGAGGAGATCTCATTTAATTAAAAGGTTAGCTCCTTCTAAATACTTACGATGCACTTCCCCACATACCCATTAGAACTATGGCTGGTGAATTTTCATGATCTTTAATTTTTTTTTCCCACATTTGACCAAATGATCTCCTCACTGATATGAAGAAAACATTCTACTATCACAGTGTTTCATTGTGACTGATACACAGGCCTCAAGGACTTAATACAGGCAGGCACAGTGGTAGCAGAGTCTGTGATGGTCAGTTTTATGTGTTAACTTGGCTAGGCTGCAATGCCGTTATTCAATCAAATTCTAATTTAGTCATTGCTGTGAAGCCGTTTTTCTAGATGAGATTGACATTCAAAAATAAAATTGGCTTTAAATAAAATCCTAGATAATCTGGTAGGCCTTGCCCAATCAGTTGAAAGGCTCTCAAGGCAGAACTGAGGTTTCTAAAAAGAAATCCCACTGTGGACAGCAGTGTCAGCCTGTGCCAGGAAGTTCCAGCTGCCATTCCTGACGGCCTGCTCTAGAGATTTCGGACTTGCCTAGCCAGCATCCATCATCATGTGAGCCAACTCCCCGCAACGCACCCCTTATGATGTCTCCTACTAGTTCTGTGTCTCTGGTTTAACCCTGACTGATACAGGTATTTGCTACAAGGGAGTGACTGGAAGAAATACCTTTAAATTGTGCATCTGGCTTTGGAATTGGACAATGGGTAGAGGCTCAAAGAACTCGAAAGTGTGCTGTAGAAAAAGCCCAGATTGTCTTTAACAGCTAATCCATATAAGCCCCTCTGGTGAGGTCTCATAAAAAAAGATGAGAAGCATGTTGTTGGAAACTGGAAGAAAGGCAATCTTTGTTATATAGAAGCAGAAACTTAGCTGAATTGTTTTACAGTTAGTGTAAAGCAAAAATTACAGGCTCTGAATGTGGCTATTTAGCTGATGAGATTTCTGAGCAAAGCACTCAAGGTTTCTTCCGGTTTCTTCTTTCTGCTTACAGTAAAATGTGAGAGAAAAGAGATGAATTGAGGAAAGAAATGTTAAGCAAGAAAAAACCCTTGATTTAGAAATTATTAGTTTCTTTAAATTGCAAAATACGCTAAAATTAGAAGATCCACTGTTAACAAAATGTCCTCTGGAGAGAACGCCTAATACATGGCGGGACACCCTGTTGCTAGCACTGAAGAGAGCGGGTATATGACCCTTGGACATGCATGGATATCAGCATAAGTCTGAAATAAAGATGACATTATCTAAGAAATTCTGCGGAGGACACTTGTGTCTAATAGTATAAATCCCTCTGACATATGCAGGAGACTCACCAGGTTTTTAAGAATATTACATCAGTAGAAATATTTCCAGCTTCGACTGAAAGGACTGGGAAAGTGACTTAATGAAAGAAGGTTGTTAGACTCCCAAAATTCCATAGAAAGAAAATAAGCTTATAAAACTACGAAGTTGCAAACATGTGCTACCCTTCATGAAAAGAAGAAAGATGACTGTGAGGGCTGAGCTTTGGAGCCAGAGTCCAGGACTGCAAGGCAAGAAGGCAGAGCTGTGGGCCCAGAGGGCAGTGATACTAGCCTCACGGGATTATTCCCAGGCCTCGCATTTCATGGAAGTGGCCCTGCCAGATTTTGAAGCTCTGGGTCTTCAAACCCAGGGGAGAAAACGGAAGGAAGAAAATGGTTATCTGGGTCTGGGGAACCTTTTTCTTCCTTCCATTTTTTCCCCTTTGGAATAGGAATGTCTACAACTGTTATTCTATGCTTATTCTACCATTAAATTTTAGAAGCAGATAACCTGTTTTCTAGTTTCACAGGTCAACAAGTGAACAGAAATTTTGCCTTGGGATGGATAATATTCACAGTACCACCCATACCTGATCTAGAGGCTGCGTTTGGAAATTTTGGGGCTGATGACATTTAGGTAAGATTTTGGATGTGAGCTGATGCTATTAACAGGCTGAAATTTGGCAGTATGTTGGTATGGGAAAAATGTATTTTGCATGTGGGACAAGCATGAATCTTTGGAAGCCAAAGGGTGGGGATGCTGCAATAGGCTTCTAAATGTTTCACAAAAGCTAGCTGGATACAGTGGCTCATGCCTGGTTATCCCAGCACTTTGGGAGCAGGCAAATTTCTTGAGCTCAGGAGTTTGAGACCAGCATAGGCAACATGGTGAAACCCTAAGAAATACAAAAAATAGCCAGATTTGCTGAATGTGGTGGCAGATGCCTATGGTTCCAGCTACTTAAGAGGCTGAGGTAGGAGGATCTCTTGAGCCTAGGAGGTCAAGGCTGCAGTGAGCTGTTACTACACCACTGCACTCATGCCTGGGAGACAGAGAAAGACACTGTCTCAAAAGAAAAAAAAAATATTTCACAAAAGTTATCTACATCCTAATCCCTGGAATCTGTGGACATGAGCTAACATGGTGTGTGTGTTTGGTGGGGGCGGTTGTGGGGGATAGTTTATAGATGCAATTAAGGATCTTAAGAAGGGAAGATTACTCTGGAGTATGAGTGAGTCCTCAATGCAATCCAATGAATTCATATAAGAGCAACAAATAAGCAAATTTGAGAAGAATTTTCAGAGCCATAATACCAGCTCGAATATCTCTGTGAATGAGAAATAAACTTCTCTTTTGCTAGAAGAGAAAGCAATGTGAGTATGCACCAGAGAAAAATTTGAAAATGTTGGCCTTGAAGAATGGAGTAATGTGTCAATCCGAGGAATACCAGAAGCCACTGGAAGATAGAAGAGATGAGAAATAGATTCTCCCCTACAGCTCCTGTAGGGACCATGGCTCTGCCAACGTCTTGATGTGGGGCCAATGAAGTTGAGTTTGAACTTCTGGGCTCCAAAACTGTGAGAAAATAAACTTTTGTTGTTTTAAGTCACCCAGCTTGTGGTATTTTGTTACCGCAGGCATAGGAAACTAACACAGATCCTACAGAAAGCTGAAATGAGAAAGTCATCAGTCTCCATCACAAAAATTTATGGATCAATCTATGGGAGGACCCACGTGAATATCCAGCTAACTGTAATATAGGGCTGGCTGACAACAATAAAGAGGTAAGCAAAGCATGAAAGGCTTGGAACAGTCCTTCGGGGGAGGAGACTGAGAAAGATTCACAGACGGCAGAGCATGTGGGAGAAGTAGAGGCACAGAAGTGATCAAAACGTTCTGAGCAGAAGACACTGTTCAAATAGAGGAACCATGAGATTCATCGTGCTGAAAAGGGGTGGAAGGGGGTTGATAATGACAAAGATAAAATTAGAATGTCAGAGCAGGCATCATTTTAGAGGTATTCTAGTGATTTTCAAATTGTGCTTCATCGGAGATATAGAGAACTGTAAAAACACAGAAAACAAATGGTCTAGCCTACACTCCCCACAACCCCACTTTACGCTGGAAATAAAAAAGAATGCACAGGAATACACAAAGAAAGGCAGATAGCATTGCTATTTACATCAGATGGATGTGAATTCAAATGAAGCAAGTCCACATGCCCACAGATAAGTTTCTGTACCTTTCTGAGTTTAATGTAAGCAATAAAGAGAAGAGCACCTGCTTCACCCAATTGTTACAATGAACTAATGTATGTCACATGCCTACACAGTTCTTTAAACTTAACCAAGGACCCAATAGCAGAAAGTAAGCAAGTAGAAAAAGTCAGGATTGGAACCTGTGATTTATCATCTTTCATTTTTCCACTACCAGGCTAGAAAAGTTAGGTTCCAATCAGAATTTTTCTTGAATGGCATGCCAAGGGTTTCTAACTTATGATATGAGTTGTGATTCATAGAATAACTATAAAATATGGGATGCTGTAACGTTATCTGTCTTCTAAACAAGATCATTACCTGGTGGTAGAAAGATAAGAACAATCATATGAACAAGATATGAAGAGAGAAGAGAGCCAGTGTGGAATCTGCTGCGGTCAGTTCCGGTAATGAGATGAGAAAGCCCTAGTTAAGCATGGTATAAGAGGCATATTCTACATGCTTTGTCTTTTTGCCTTAGATGATGCTGTGGAGACAGAAAACTAGCCAGGCACAAATGATTACTCACCAGCAGGAAAACATTGCATGTATGTGGTGAGTTGGGGACAGCCTAATTATGCAGGGATGTCCCAGAAAGGACTTCTACACTTGGCATCTCTTCTGAGAGAGCTGGTCATGAAATGTCACAATGTTCAATGGCTGGGAATGAATGCAATGTTTACAAAGCCTGCTTTCATGATTCCTGGTGATCCAGACAGCCAGCTGTAGGAGTTTCCCCAAGAGTCACATGCCCTGCACTCCTGTGCACAGACAAGCCAGTGGAATATGCCATTCCCCTCACCTCTTCCTATGAGAGCAGAGACAAATGTGATTTTTGAATTTTAGCATACACACACATCTTTGTCAGTGTGACAATGAATCCATAATATTGCACTGGATTTCACAACTAAATAGAAATGAGGAAACATGGGAACAATGAATCATGTCCTGGAAAACCAATGAAATGCAGTGATTGTTTGAAATGTTCATTCATTTAAAATAGTGAGGTATGATGTTCTGACCTGTAACCCCAGCCCATGGTCAATTACACTGCTTCCCTATGGAAAGTGAAGTTGTTAGCCTGAAGAACAATTAAATGGACTGGAACCATGGGGTTCAAAGAGTAGAGATCAGTTAGTCTTCTCTGCCTGCTACTCTGCCTATTTTCAGGTTTGTTTCCTGCACTGCATGATCCAGGGCTTTAGTGAGGCTCATTTTAAAGCATCCAAAAATCCTGTGGCTTCAAATCCCTTCTATTAGAGAAGTCACTACATTGTAGGAGGCCTCACTATTAACTCTTCATTGCTGACAGTCACCTTGAACTTGTCTTCGCTCAAGTCTTTTTCATTATTCACTCATGTATGTTTTTGGATAATGAGGGATTGTGTTTGATATATATGCCGTATTTCCATGTATGTAACGTGTACCTAACTTAACGGTAATTTGAAAATTATATATACACTGACATATAAATATACATATATGTATGCAACTTTGCTAAATTGTGCTTGTTAGGATAGATGATAAATAGATAGATAGATAGACAGATAGATAGATAGATAGATCTCTTTACCCAAGTCTATGTATGCACTTCTGAACTCCAAGTTATTTCAATGTGTATACGATCCTATGCATTTTGTTTTCCAGGGAAAAAATTTTTATCAGATTCTTATAGAGTGTGCAACCCACAAAAAACTCACTCTTACCTTTTGCATGTTTAGAAATAACCTTCCTTCCTTTCTCACCTTCTCCTTTCTTTCTCTCCCATTTCCCCTTCTTGTGCTTCTGTGCCTCCTCTTCTCTTCCTCACACTGCTTTTCCAACATGACCTCCCTCCTCGATTTCCCTTGATGAGTTAGCTTTTAGAGGGAATGGTGTGGTGCCCACATGCTAACGGACACAGCATCCTGCTCCTTAGCATTGTGTTGCTTTGTGGGTCAAGTTAAGTGAGTTTTGACAGATTCTGACTCTTGGGAGAATGGATTAGAAGCTTAGACAGGGTGAAGATGGTAAGAGGAACTGGTTTATCACCAGTGCTGTGTCTGCCCCTTTTTGTGGAGGAGATGAAGTGGAGACAGACTCACCTACCAGGACTCTAATTGTGTTCCTTCTCCAGGCAGGGGAAATAAGGACAGTCTGTCCATTCCTCCCTGTTCTTGAGCAAAGAACAAAAAGAATCTGGACAAAGAGCAATTCCACCTCAGTCCTTGCGTATTAAACTTGTAAAACGATTGAAGTCTAAGTCTGAAATAACTACACAATTAGGGCACCAGAGGGTGGGCAGACACAAGATTCCAGCAGCTTTTCAGGCTCTGCTGGCTCAGTGCATCTCTGAACAGGATACCATAAAATCAAAATCCAACACTACTTTGATTATTCCTTATCTACACTGCCCTTGGCCACTCTCTGGCCTTCTGCACTCTCTTGTTAATAGGTGGAGGAGTCACACCAGCTAATTTTTCAGGGCCTTCCCATTTTCGGCCTTGTGGGGTTATCACACTTCTGGAAGAACCCAGCTTCCAAAATGACCTTCTCCATGGCTGTCCCTTAAGCTGACTTTGCCATGTCTACTGCCATAGGCTGAATGTCTGTGTCCCCCAAATTCATGAAATTTACTCTCCAATGTGAGGGTATTTGGAGGTGGAGCTTTTCAGAGGTAATTAGGTCAGGACAGTGAAGCCTTCCTGGAGCCTCTCAAATGGGAAGAGGGGAGTTCCTTAGCCCCTTCCACCACACGAGGACACAGGAAGAAGATAGCCATCTGTAAGCCAGGAAGAGGGCCCTCACCAGACACAGAACCTGATAGGACCTTGATCTTGAACTTCCAGAGCTGTGGAAAAGAGATATCTGTTGCTTTAACCTCATACCCAGTCTATGGTATGAGATAAAAAACACTGACCTTTCTCCTTTCTCTCAAGCTCCTGAGTTTTGCTTTCCAAAGCGCAATCAAGCCTGCCTGGCACTCCCACAAATACACAAGACACTGAGAACGCTGGTCTTGCACTTCTTTGTATAATTCACTCCATGGAGTTTTTCCTATTCAATAAAGGACTTCATTTCTATTGACTTGCAAAGACCACACATTTCAAGTGCAGCCAAAACAAATCAATGTCACATAAGCCGAAAACATGTTTCTAACTAGTCTAAAGAGCTAATGATTCTGAAGTCTTCTCACCGTCTGTATTTTGGTTAGGGCTGGCTACATCCTGTCTGACTACAAGAATATCTACAATACTAAATAGCTATGCAGAATGGTTATGGCCCAAAACCTTTATTTTAGAGGGAGAAGCCTTGTTGAAAGATTCCCCTCCTTAGGCCGGGCGCAGTGGCTCACGCCTATAATCCCAGCAGTTTGGGAGGCCAAGGCAGGTGGATCACGAGGTCAAGAGATCAAGACCATCCTGGTCAACATGGTGAAACCCGGTCTCTACTAAAAATGCAAACATTAGCTGGGCATGGTGGTGCACGCCTGTAATCCCAGCTACTCGGGAGGCTGAGGCAGGAGAATTGCTTGAACCCAGAAGGCAGAGGTTGCGGTGAGCCGAGATCACGCCATTGCACTCCAGCCTGGGTAACAAGAGCAAAACTCCGTCAAAAAAAAAAAAAAAAAAAAGAAGAAGATTCCCCTCCTTGCAAATATTCCCTATTTCACTCCTCGCTACTAAAAAAAAAAAAGGTTGTCTCTTCAGCCATATTCTTGAGCAACTTGATGCTTAGTCAAAGTTCCTTTCATAAAATCTAAATTAGTTAGACATTCCAAACTGGACAGTTAAAGCAGTGCTGTAGAATGAGCCAGGAGTTTTCACTTTGCTGTCTGGAACTAGCTGGGTCAGCACGTGCCAAATCTATTCTTGGCTCTGGTTTGCATGATTAGCCCCTCACTTTCCTAAGCTTGAAAATATAAAAACAAACTTAGAAATTACTATGTCACACTGCTCCTCTTCCATAATCAGCGGGTACATCTTTGAGGCGGTTTTATTGTTATTGACCTCAGGGTAAATTTTTTGCACCTGGGGTGGCAAATTGCTTCCAGGTGAGGCAAAACCAGATGGCCTCAACTTTCCTGGAGTTGATTAGAGTGCCTGTACCTGCTTCAGAAGTCCACCAATCCCACACCGGAGTTTGATTTACCATGGTAACGTCTCAGCCAGTGGCTTCTGCATGGTTAGTGGAAGATGTTGCATCTACCAATTAAAACTAGCAAATGATACTCTCTATCTGATCCACACACACACTCACATCACTTGTTCCTGAGTGCCCGCACACGACCAGCTGCTGCTGAACAAAAGAAAATTTTTTAAAAATGGAGCTCCTGCTTGGTGACATACAGAATAATAAAGCAGGTTTGGAACCCTTCTGGCACAGTCTCTTGCCACACAAATACAGAAGATGCTTGAACTGTATAATTGCCTGAGGTCTCCTGTGACATTCATCTGCACTTGGCAAGGATGCCCAGGAACATAGGAGGAGGGCAATTTTCCCACTCATGAGTTATCAAATATCTCCTAAGTTGGGCGTATAAATTCAGTGTTCTGTTATTATCAGATGCTGATAGATCACCATGCATTATCCCTCTCTGGTTTATCATTCAATACAATTCAATTTATTTCTGTTCAATTCAATTTGATTCAATCTAACTCAATTTAATTCAACACATTCATTAGCCACACACTCTATTAGGCATAAGCTGGTAGGAAAATTAATAGTTAAACACAACTCTTCTTCACAAGAAACCTAAAATAATTTATCAGCCAGGGTTTGAGGGACCTTAATAATTGCAATCTGAAAGACGCTAAACTTCAGTGATTGTGATACCTAAGGTGTTGATAAAGACATTTAGATGACTTTGATATATTGGCCATTCTATTAGAATACACACAAAAAATATGCCAATGCTAAGCAAAATATTATTTATGTATGACACAAAATAGCTGATGTTGCTATGAGAGGCTTCACTTCTACATTCATTTACTTCTTAGATAGTGAACTTCGTAATGCGTGACTATCTTGATTTTTGAACAAAAATTGCAACTAGAATGTGTATTTTTTGAAGGACAAAGGAAAAGAAGAAATAGAAAAAAATTGTGCTGCAGCACTACTATATCTTCAATGCAGCATTAACAATAAAACAAATAAAAATCTAGGAGCATTTTAGCATGCATTCACAAAATGCCATCTTACAATCACTTAGATCTTCATTATTTTTTCAACATAGCAAAAGTGTTTGCTTTTGCAGATGCTCTAACAAAAACATTCACATTCTAGCCCAATAAAAATAGCAATAGTTTGCAGTTATGACCACTAACACCATTTGTAGACATGTAAAATCAAAAAAGATTAATCACACCATATGAAGCAGGCGACTGATTTCTAAATCATTCTGCAACCTCAGGTCTACACACTCATGGAAACATAACACAAGCAGCCTGCAACTGCAAAGGGATTGCAAATCCTAAAGAAATTCCATGTAATATACTATTTCTGTGACTGGAAGTCAAAGTCTGTGTTTGATTTTCTATGAGCAGTTTCTACCAACAACATGTGACAGTCAGGTGTGTTTTGCATGGCTCCACATTTCTGTATTTACTCTGCCCATTTACCAGCAGCAAAACCTTATCTACCACGTCCTTCCATCAGTGGAGAAGAGCAGTTCCAACATTCCAATTTCTCTCACTGCTGTGTTCCATTCAATATGGACACAGCCTTCGTTCACAGCACAGTAACAAAATTTAGGAAGGCTTTACTCTAAGGCAGATTTGCTTTAAAAACAAAAAAAGATTCTGGAGGACAATGTCTCCTTGTGTTCAGCCTTGAATGCACCAGGTAAACTGAGTACCCTTTGCCTATACAGTTTCATTGCCCATTCCCTAATGGGAAAGACATTTGTAATAAGACACGTACGTGTAGCAAGAATCTAGAACAAACAGCCCAGGGTCTGGATGTATTGTAAGTTTGGGAAGATGTTTCACACCAAGGTGTGTTCTTCATTGAGAGGAAGCACGCTTGAGTCTTGGCCTGAAGAGGCAGTTCTGCCGCTCGACCTAGGAGGGAAGAACTTGAGCCATAAGCCTCCCTAGAGGAAGCTGGGGAATTCTGGAGAGCTACAGGTGTCTAGAGGACAGGAGGGTCTCTGATCTGGAAGAAATAGTCACCTCCATCAAAATGCTGCAGGAAGGGCTCCCAAGAACCCAGTGCAGGATGGAAGCCCATGAGGCACTGTGCAGCCTGGTGTGCGGCTGGGGAATGGAACTGGAATCAGTGCGGAAGGAAATGAATAACAAAGGTGGGAGTCCTTGACAGAAATACCCTGAAGAAATAAACCAGTCTCTGAGGCTGAGGCAGAACTCACGGGAGGTGAGGGGGGTGGGTGGGAGGGGCAGGGGGTAGATTCGAAGGACCCAGAAGTAGAGTCTGAGTCTCCGTGGGAACTGATCACAAAGCACCTACCCCAGCATACTTGGATGTTTGGTTTGGGTAGACATCAGGTTGGCTTGAGTAGTGAGGTGCTGTTTCTCAATTTACAGGACTGCGAACCTAGGATCTGAATTTGAGTCCAGCTATTACCACAAACTTGCCGGGAAAGTCTCTTGATGTGTTTAGGATCAACTTCTTCATTTCAAAATAAAATGAGTGCATTACTCAGTCAACAGACGGTCCCAAAGGCTTCGCCCTGCTCTATAGTTCTACGACTTGAGGATAGGTAAACACCTGAAGCACTGTTACTTGTAGGCAGCAAATGTGTCGCACATTTCATCTTCCTTTGTGGAGGCCAGGCTCTCAGAGGAGGCCATGAGAGGGGCCGGCCATGAGGAGAAGAGGGTCAGGAGGATCCAGGTTGTCAGGCTGCTGACCTACCTGGCCCACGATTCCCATGTGCCTGAGAAGCTCTTCTCTACAAAGAGGCAAGTATTAGACAAGAGTCAGGGGACAACCAAGAGGGAAGGTGGAGGCCCAGAGGCTGCTTCCAGGCTATGAGAGGAAGAGATGGTTCTGGCAGGAATGGAAGGAGGGAGAAAGCACGATAGTGGGGGTTCTTAAACATATATATTTTTATAATATATATATATATTTTTATATAGAATATAAATATATCTATTTTATATATAATATAGATATTTTATATATAACATATCTATATTATATATAATATAAATATATTATATATAAAAATTTGATAAAAATTAAATATAAATGTATTATATATAAAAATTTAATAAAAATTAAATATGTGTGTGTGTGTGTGTGTGTGTGTGTATATATATATATATATATATATATATTTAAGCTAGAGACAGTAATAAAGCTTTTGTGAAAGGAGTCCTTAAACAGAGTTTGCACTCTTGATACCACCAGAACACTGAGTCCCCCCCACTCCTCTACTTAAGATTTTCACAATATCTATCACACACATTGCAGAGAACATTGGCTCAATTTCATTCAATAAAGAGCAAGGACCCACTGTGTACCCCTGCTTCCTACGTGTGAAACGCACAGGCTGTGTATCCATGACAAGGTTCAAACAAGATGACCGAGGCCCTGTGCTGTGATCCTCCTGGTTTCCTGATGTTCTGGGAGTCAGTATGTCAGACTCAGAGAAGAAGGCAACTTCCTGTTTTAGGTGGCTTGCTGCAATCTTCTTTCCCTTTCTGAACTCCCTGTCCCAGCCGAACCCACACAAAATAAGGAAACAAAAACACTAGGAACAGAAATGTGGATAATCCCTGAATGATACCAAGTAGAGAGAGGCACCCATGGCACGTGCCCATGCCAAGAGGGGGATGGAAGTCTAGGGATGGTCTGGAGCAACACAGTCATCTCATTGCAGTGGAAGAAGTCAGACAGGCTAAATCTCCACCCCAAACAAAAGGTCATGGAGTGCATGACTTAAGGCTACGAGAGAGATTGAATCCACTTCGCAGGACAGAGTTCTCAAGGCAGGTGACACTGGGCGGATCAAAGACTCACCACGGCCAGGACCAGTGCACTGCCCCATAGCACATTCCATGCTTTCCCTGTCATCACCAAAACCAGCATACGTTCCAGCAGCAGCACCTCCCGCCCACTTCCCGCATCAGAATGCGAGGACAGGCAACAAGCAGATGACTGTGCATTCAATGTTACGGAGACGGGCTCAATCCAGAATCACCAAACATTTCACAAAGAACACCACCATGAACATCAAATAAAGAAACAAAATAAAAAAGCCTCAGCAGATAGAACAAATCAAATCAGAGGGACCAGAGCTAAAGGAGCAATGAGAATAGGACTTTATATGTAGGTTTCATGTCCACAGAAAGATAAAAAGTATTTCAGTCATGAACAGGACCAGGGGTTATGAGACAAGCACAGAGTTGTGAAAAAAGACCCAAGTAGAGTTCTTGGAAATGAGAAGCTACTGGGCAATTTACAAACTGATCATGAAATGAGGTAAGGGAAGCTGAGGAGGCACAAAGGAAACGAACAACAGATACAGCGAGAGAAGCCTCTGGCTGCAGAACATTTTGAGTAACAGGAAAAAAGATGTTGAGAAAAAAACACGCAGAGTCTAGGCCCACTTCAAAATCCAGCTAAAATTTTTTTTTTAGGGTCTACTAAGTTTGCATAATTACCCTACACAAATTAAGTATCAGCAGGGTCCCCTCCAGAGACCATGAAGGAAAAGACAGGATTCAAGAGGAAACGCAGAAATAGAGAGGAAAGGAAGAGGCACCAGGGCGCAGAGGAACATGCAGTGTGTGGAGAAAGGGAACGCATGGTGGATACTCATGTCGGGGGGGTAGGAAAAAGTCCAGGTATTTATTTTCAAAGACGTTTTCTTAAAAACTAGACAACTGAGAGGACATTACTAAAATTATTGAAAGTATAAATACACAGTTGAGTCTATTTGACAAAGTAAAACAAGGAAATCAGGGAAGAGGTTCTTGTACTACCCGTTACTAAAACATGCCAGAGAGTGAAAAGGAACTAGATTAATATCTGCGTTCCTAGAAACCTAAAAAAGACCAAACAATTCCAAAATACACCATATATTCAGACTTAATCTCTGACAATATTTACTGCATTGTGTCTGTTCTCTTTCTTTTCATTTTTCTTTTCCTTTACAGCTGAGCACATAGTCAGATAGCTCAAGTGTGATAAGCACCCGATTGAGGCTAAGTATTTGCTCTTTTCTGCACGCCAAATGATTTCCATCTTTGCCTCAATTGTGTTAAGTTTATGAAACCTATGTTTCTTATCACTGGTATCAGCACTTTCATTTTTCTGTGGGGGAAGCATGCAGTGAAATATTCAAACCATCGTACAAACACCGCTATATGACAAAGCTGGCGGCACCCCGGTACAAGAAGCTGTCGGGTCGGCAGCGTGGCTGGTGATGACTCATTCATCAAGGTGGCACACAAGGCCAGGTTTGGCATTTGCAAAGTGGTTTCCGGGGGGTGCACTGGGGGATTTGCAGACTGTGCAAGAGTTGAACGTACAAAGGTTGAGGATCATCTGTGTGGGTGTAAGAATTTGGCTAACAATGAAATTAGGCGCAGGCTAAATAAAGAAATGATCGAATTCGACAAGGTAACAAACTGTCAGGCAAGGTGGGTTGAAAAGAGCAAGAAAAGACAGAAACCTAACTTTATTGTTCAAAGATATAACACTTCCTGGGTCCAAGACAGTCTGATTCTCCTTGTCTCTCCATTCATTGATTCATTCGTTTATTGATTCATTCATTCATTGCTTTATTCATTCATGTATTCATTGCCTTATGCAAAATATCAAAGATTATCTCCTAGATGCATTATTAATCTCTGCCTTCAGGGGGCTTACATTTTAGTGGGGAAGAAGAAATATCAGGTGATATGGCAGATGATCTATGCTAGGAGCTATCAAACTGTTTTTTAGGTATTGGACTCCTTTCTGCCAATGAACTGCTACATTGAAAATGTATCAATGTATACAAGTGGAGCTGCAATATTTTGGGGATGGGGGATGGAGGGTAGGGACTCAGGATGTAGTCTTGTGCTCCTTTTCGTAGCTGTTCACTCTCTCTCCTCCCAACACCCTCCTCCTCTTCACTTCCCTTTTCAAATCATCAAAGTTTGGAATACAAGTATACTATAGTCATGGTTTGGTATCTATTAAATAAAAATAAACACTTTCAATTCTTAATTTTACAATGGGAGGAGTCTGTCATTTCCAATTTGCCCACTGCAAAAATGATTTATTTCTTAATTGAAACCTGCTCATGAGGATTTCCCACTGCCCCACCCCTCACACTTCTCTTCCTAAATGCACAGCCGCCTTCCTGCTCAGAAACCATGGAAAACTTGGAATATTCTAGCACAGAACTGCAGTGAGGAGCAGCATTTTTCCAGCAGCTTCTGTGGGCCGAGTTCTGTGCTAGATGCTTAAAATGAATCATTTCATATGATCTTCATTTATAAGCTTGCCAAGAAGAGATTATAAGAGAATTGTGTGGAGACAGAAGTAAACTCTCAGAGAGGTAAAGGACCCAAGGCCACCCGGTTCCTGGAAGAGATAGGATTCAACCCACATATACCTAGATCTTATGCGCACACTACCACTGCCTCCTGCCTCTGTGTTGTTTTGATGGGTCTCTCTCTCTCTCTCTCTCTCTCTCTCTCACACACACACACACACACACACACACACACACACACAGACACACCTCTTTGCTTGAAATTACCCTCTCCTGATGTTAAGAATTTTGAAAATGCACGTTTACTGTCTCCTCCTCCCTGCCTGTTGTCCCAGGCTGCAGCTGCCACTCCTGATGCCACAGTGTTAATGTGCCAAAAAGCTGTTTTTCCTCCACTCTAATAAACATGTTTCTATTTATTTGCAAGTTGGTGTGTTTGTTTATTTGATGGGCTCATACTATTTGAATATGCCCAGATAATGTGTTAACCCCTCGGACATTAGCATTCTCCAAGTGCTAGCCTCAGCCCTGGGCATGCCAGCCTCACCATGCCCAGAGCTAGTCCCAGGGGAGGGGCGGCGTCTTTGAGAAGTGATACACAGAGGTGAGTGGGGAGAGGGCCATAACTGGAACAGCTGCGTTCATTACCCTAAAACAAATTTAGTGCCAATAAAAGGTGTTCAAGTGAGAAGGTTTGGGAATGAAGATTGACAGTCAAAGAAACAGCCACATATGATCCAACCTCAAGGCCAGCCCTATCCTTTGCAATCTGCCTTACTCCATTCCAAAGCTTAGCCGGGAACTCAGACCCTCTTCGATTTAATCCACTGGTCCTGCCAGCTTCTGTTTATCAAACCCTTACATAGTGCTGACTACTTTGTTTTAAGAGGTTTACAAATATCATCTCATTTGCTCCTCATACTGACCCTATGGGGTACATACTAGCAACACCCCCAGCCCTCTCACAGATGAGGAAACTAAGGCACAGAGAGCTTAAATGACTAGATCAAGGTTACACAGCCTTGGGAGTTAACCACAATGCCATGCTGGCTATTGGCCAAAGCGTACTTCTTTACATGTGTCTTGAGACCTATAAACTGGTTAATAAAAATTTTAAACGCTTTTCTAAATAAATTAGTGAGAAAAGGCTTGACCTAGCAGCTGAATACCCACACTCTGCAGTTAGTCACTTTTTTTTTTCCTGTGTGACTTTGCATTAGTTACTGAATCTGTAAGAGTCTTGCCTTTCATAATCTACAAAATGGGGGTGGTGACAGCACACTGTGACGGTAAAATGAGGTAATTCGGTGAAGGCCATTGACATAGTGACAAGTGCCCTGTAATGTGCAGTAAGTGTCACCTGTGTTATTACTGTTATTGTTAATGGCCATCACTGAGTGTGCAATACCCTTGACAAGACCTTTCAGAGGACTGAGGAAAACTCAACCAAACAAAACAAAATTAAACGTACACAACATGCTCATTCAGTGCGAATTCCAGCTATTGAAAACCACTGTTACATTTGCATTGCACCCAGAAAGCTGAATGCCTACATGTCCACGGCAGTGATGTCCCTGGAAGGTGTACCGCCTGACCATGAGCAGAGCACCATAAATACCCTGCTGCTAACTTCCAGCCCCGGTAGGGTGTCTGTGAGCCCTGCTTCTTACCCACTCGCATCCCATCACCTCCTATTGCATCCCTGCTCCACCCCTGGAACGCCCCACCAGTGCCGCATTTTCTCCCTCAACTCCTCCCTTAACCACAGATAATTCATTCTGAGCTCCACTCCAGGCAGGAAGGGTGTCTGATCATTTTCCACGTCCTCCTTCTCAATTCCATCATCTAAGGGAATTATGTGCCCAGGTTTACTATAAACTAGACGGATGCCTGGGTTAGCTTTTGGAATGCCACCAGTACGCCCTCAAGAGATTCACTTTCTCAATTCAAGATTGATAATGCTTATAAATCGCAAGTTCATAGGTTAGTATACCTCCCGCTGCCCCTCCTTCCTCTTTCTCTTGGGTCTAAATTGACTGTATTCTATATTTAGAATATAGAATACACTCTATTCTACCAGCTACCGGTATAGTCAAGGAGATGCTGACACTCCTTTCTAACTCATTGCAAGCTAACCCTGCCTCCATCCGTCTGCCTCCCCCTAACATGGAAATTTGCTCTGGGCTCTTCAGAAAAAGGATTTCACCTCAAAGTGTATTCACCATGATTTGGTTATTTTTAGTGAATATGACTACAAATCAGCATCCACTGTGTCCATCCAGTGTAAGTGCAGACAAATGGCATTGTAGCTAAATCTACAGCTTTATTTAAAGAAGAAAAACCAGTCAAGTCTCTAAGGTGTTAATCCTGAGTCCCCTATGAAGGCCACACAGCTCGGCTATAGAGCAAATCCTAGGCCCTTTAGATAGCAGGAGGCTAAAGATGCAGTGTGAAAACAATATTTTGATTTTTTTTGTTTTCTTCTTTGAGATAGAGTCTCACTCTGTTTCCCCAGCTGGAGTGCAGTGGCACAATCTCAATTCACTGCAACCGCCACCTGCCAGGCTCAAGCGATTCTCCCACCTCAGCCTCCAGAGTAGCTGGGAGTACAGGCACGTGCCACCACGTCTGGCTAATTTTGTGTTTTTAGTATAGATGGGATTTCACCATGTTGATCAGGCTGGTCTCGAACTCCTGGGCTCAAGTGATCCACCTGACCTGGTCTCCCAAAGTGCTGGGATTACAGGTGTGAGCCACCATGCCCAGCAACATTTTTATTGGGTAACCGTTACATTTGCTATTGTAAGCAGACCATAAGGTTCAGTGATGCTACTCTAGTGGATAACTGGCTGCTGATCCTGGAAGGAAACCCACCAATTAGGGTAACAAGCACACGAAAAAATAAAGAGCATACATTAAGTGCCTTCTCTTTTAGAAAACACCTGGATGGCTTTAAACAAGATGAATGCTCTATTCAAGTTTTTGAAGCAAGCATTTACTTAATTTTTCAAGAAATTCATTTGAGAGGTCGGGTGGTGGATGAGGAAAGAGTAGTTTATCCTCATTTTTCCATGTTGTTTTACCCTGATAAGGTCTTCCTCCTCTCCTCATTAATCCCTCTACATTTCCCAGTTCAAAGAAAACTCCCATCAGCTTGGTCCAGAACTCCAGAATCCTTTTTCCTTTGCATTATGAAAGAGACTAGAGAGTCCCTGTAGCATGAGATTGTTTGGTGACTAGATGCTCTTTTTTCCTAGACTTGGCAAGGTAAGAAGAGCAGCTGTGAGTGTCGACAAGCCAGATTCTGTGCCTGGATCCATTCTTCATCTATTGGTGACCTCACAAGTCCTCTGCCTTATTTCTGTCACCTAAAGAATGACAATTTTACCAGGTCAGGCCCTGGCATCAGGTAAGCCTCAGATCAAATCTCATCTCCATCACTTGTCAGGTGGGTGACCTTGGACACATTACTCAACCTCTCTAAGCCTGTGTCTATTCATTGGTAGAGGAGGACAATGATGCCTACCCACTCATAAGGCCATTGCAAGCATTATGCTGAATCATGCATGCCCAGGGCTGAGATGCTCATTATTTTTGTTATGATTGGTAAACCACAGCAACTAGTGATGTTGGTGAAATACAAGGAAAATGCAGTGGGAAGCTATCAGACACCATACAAATAAGATGGGCAGCACCACAAAAGCAGTATTTTGTTGTTGTTGTTCCATTATTGTTATTTTAGCTCTTACTTTGGGTCCATTTTAGAGGTGACAAGAGATACCATGAGCAAAAAAATTCCAGAGGTTTCTTCTTTTACTTACATGGAACTCTGAAATACCTGACACGTTTGAGAAACACACATTTGTTAAACATTAGTAAAAGTTTAAGTGAGGATTTACACACACACACACACACACACACACACACACACACACACAGAGCCTGGAAAATATAATTGTGAAGAGAGAATCAATTCTACGATTCCACATGTCCCCTAGAAAAACGAAAGGGAGAATGAGGGATTCTCCAAATCAAATAACATTGCCTTCAAATAGAAAACTTGGACTGAATAAGAGATTGACTTTTCCATTTGGTGCCTTAATTCCTGTCTGTTAGATTTCCTGATGTTTCTTGCCTGAGAATGTTATTATCTACCACTCTTCTGGAATGAACAAGGAGGAGTACATCTCTCTGAATCTCCCTCTCCCTCTTCCTTGCCCTGATAAGCGTGGCAGAGCTTGGGGCTGTTGACAAGATTCACATTTTCAACTGATAAAGTGCTATTTACATTATGAATGCCAAAGAGAGTGGTGGGTAGTGGAATTCAAACATCACTGTGTAAGGGGGAAACAGGCCAGGATTCCCAAATTTAGAGAGAATGCCGGTGTCCAAAAACAGAAAAACATAAAAAAAAAGGAAGGGAAAAAGGGAGGCTTCCAATTATGTCAGTTATTCCTGGTGAAACTGTGGGATCACAGCTTTGTGGATTAAGGATTAAGAGCAAATTTGGCTTTGTGAGTTTCCCTCCTTGGGATAAGTATCTGTTGAGGATTTTCTAAACCAGTTGCATATTTCTTTAACACACGAATGTTTTTACTTTACTTTAATAAGTAACTTCTATATAAAAGTCCTCTTTATTTATTTATTTTGCCCTACATTGTAGAAGTAAAATGTCCACTGTCAATTTAATCAGTTCTTTTGCCTCCCACCTGTCTCTGACCTGGGAGATGAGCACTGAGCCAACTAGGTGCCATCCCTCAGTGAGCACACAGGTTAGGCTGGGCCCATTATTCTGCCAGCTTCCACAGAACTGAATCCAATCTTCAAGGATCATGGTGCAATAAACAACCAGCTTTGATGCCTTCTCATAGTCGCTTCTGAAATTGACTCAGCATTTGATAAAGCTCACATATGGCTTCGTTCCTCACATTACAGATCAGAACTATAGATGGGGCAGTTAGGTGAGCAGTGAGGTGTGGCCACAGTTTAGCCAGCATTCTTCTGACACTGGTGTCCAAGGGGTCCTCCTGGGGAGAAGGAGACACTTGACTTCCTGAGCCAGTCCTGCCAGCACCTTGTCAGCCTGATCATCATCAGGGGCTGCTTGTCCAGGCAGTCAGAGCCTGGGAGACTAGAGTCACAGGAAAACATTAAGTGATTTGCCAACAAGGATAAGGGTCCTTGTGGCCAAAAACCTTTCTTCCTTCCCTCCTGGTCATCAGAACCCACACGGAGTGAAAATACAAGAAAAATATAAGTAGTTGAGATTGCAGATTCAAGATCCAGATTCCATCGTTCCAAACCCTGGCTTTAATACACAGTAGCTGTGTCATAATCTCTCAGGCCCTCAGTTTTCTCATTTATAAAACTGGGATAATAATGGTACCTGATTTACAGGGTTAATGTAAGGATTGAATTAGCTAATATCTGTGAAGCAGTTAGAATAGTACCTGGCATAAAAAAAGGTCATCATCATCATCATTATTACGTTGCAAATAAATAAAGGTAGGCATTATCTGTATTTTTCCACCAGTGTGGCTGAGACTTTGAGAGATTAAGTTACTTGACCAAAGTCACAGGGTTACAACTCAAACTGACATATATCTGACTCCAGAAGAAAAATCCCTAACCAAGGAGCAAGGCGTCTGTCTTGACCAAGGTCAGCCAACTCACTGGGACCAAGACACCCTTCCCACCACCCCCGACACACTGCAAGCCTCAGGTTTTATCGAGTACTCTTTATTGAGTTTCTATTACAAGGAGGCATAGTTATGCAGAAGAAGAACCAGACAAGGCTGGGGGCAAAACATTTAAGTATAAAAAGAAAACTACCAGAAGCAGGCACATAAGACCAAAAGAGAAGACACGGGCCATTCCTGCAAGCTCCACCCATCTCCACTCCTGACACACTAGCCCTGCAGGTGTCTGTGTGCCCTGCATGTTCCTGACACACTAGCCCTGCAGGTGTCTGTGTGCCCTGCATGTTCCTGACACACTAGCCCTGCAGGTGTCTGTGTGCCCCGCATGTTCCTGACACGCTAGCCCTGCAGATGTCTGTGTGCCCCGCATCTGGTGGCCTGGGCACCTTTTGCTCACGAACAGTTCTCTACCTTTTCCTTCCCTAGCTGCCTCCTTTTCATCCTCATGGAGCCTCTAGATGCCCCCATGTAGGCTTTGTCCCCCATAAACCCTTCCAGAGCACTCACTTCTCCTTGGAAGCACAGGTCTCAATTGGAGGCAATTATTTGTGTAATCACATGTTTGTGCCTATCTCCCCACTTCATGGTAAGATCTGTGAAGGCAGGGGCACTTTCTCTCTTGTCTCACAGTGAATGCAGTGCCTGTTGTACAAAAAAAAAAAAAAATCATTTACCCAGCCCCTTTCCCTCCATCTTTGTTACAAATCAATCTCAGGAATTTTCAGAGCAAGAAAATCATTGCAGGGGTGAGCTGGTTCACAAGGCTCTAAGGATCAGCCATGGAAGGTTCTGCTGCTGCTGGACAGAGCTGTGCTCACAGGCAACTATCAGAGACCTGGCAGTGAATTTCTCTAACTTCCTCTCCAGCTGATTGCCTCTGGCTGGGTAATTATTAGCCAGCCAGCTTGCCTTTGAGCAACGCATAGCAATACAGGAAAGAGGAGCTCCTCCCTCCCCCCACCCCACCCTTCTCCCTTCCCCAGCCCCTGCCAGCCTGTTCTCTCTAAACCCTAAAGTCACCCAACTGTGTCATGCTTCCCGTGGCCTCAGTTAGGTAAATGCCACTGAGCAAGTTTCCGACTGCCTTTGGGATAGCCCAACTCTGAAATTCAGTAAAGGTCAGTGGAAAGCGGGAGAGAGACGCTGCATCTTTCAGAGTCACCTACTCAGGAGGCTGCACATATTTGTGTATCAAAAACTGTTGGAGGGGCCCCCCAGAAGGAGACTCTCAGAAATGAGGCATCAGTTTTCCCTAGAAAGCGGCTCCTCCTCCATCAAGTCAGAGACAAGTATGACAGGCAAATACCTTGGTGGCCACCCTCGTGACTGGGCTAGACTGAAATGTCCCTCCTTGGTTTGTTTTTCCCCCCCATCAGGTTTTCCCATGTACCCCTGGGTGAACAAAGCACTGGTCCTCTTCCCCAGAGGTGTCACATTCCACCAGTCATGCTGTCACCAAGATAAACAAAACCTGGCCCCAGCTGAGGGTGACAGAGCAATGTATACCTCATCTCCAGACATGCTGATCACTCCCAGGTCACAGCCAGGGGTGCACACCTCTCACTGGCAACCCCTGCAAGAGACCCCAGAGCCCATGTGTGCTGGAGGAGTTGATCTTCTATCACTAGAAGTGTTGCCTCCTGGCCGCTCTTCGGCCTCATCACCACGTCCCTGCCCCAGCCTAGCCTCCCTTACAGGGAGGTTGAAAGGGCATAGCTCCCTCCTCAGGTGCGACCAGCCCCATAGCACAAAGGGGAAATGTACCCTTTCCTTTCTCCTCCTAAGTTCGTCCTGTAGATATGAGTCTCACAGTCTTCATGCCTGGGCCACCTGGGATGTCTTCCTCCGGGGGTCACTTGGAGGAAGTGTTCTTGCTGTTTTCAGATACACTTTACTCTCTGTCTCACTTCTGTCAGATGTGCTGGATTTGCTCCTTTGTTTCTTGTCCTTAGGTATGTGAGGTGTGTGGCCTTGAAGTCAAGAGGCTACATCTCCTCCAATTATATTTCCCTTCAGTTACATTTCCTATGACCTGGTCATATTTGAAAAATCGAAATTCTCTTTTTCTGGGATCATAATTAACAGAAAAATAAAAACAAAAATCCTGAGCAGCAAGACAGAAGTCCTTCTCTCTTGGGTAAGTCAGCCTTGAATCTCCTACGGGGTAAGGGCTGACTCTTCAGAAGCCTCCAGTCCAGTACCCCACACGAATAGGTGCAGAAGGAAACAGTCCACGATTTTCATGTAGCATCTGCTCAAAAAGAAACAGCTCTGCAGTTCTGGAGTCGCTAGTATTTGTTAGTTTTGTGTTGTTGTTGTCGATGTTCCTGGTTTTTGGTTTGGGCTGTCTGTCTGTTTTGAGGATGTCGTTGGAATGGGAATGCTGAGACCAGACTGACCTCTGCTGGGATTCTCAACTTCTGAGTTCCTGAGCCACTGCAGTTGCATCTGGACCCAACCATCCACAAACATCTGCTGTGTTCACGCTACCTTCTCACACAAGGCTTCAGATAGATTCTGGAATTACGACCAGAAATGCAGAACCCTTTGCACTCTGAAGGGTGAGAAGAATCTGCTCTTACAAGAAAAGCTTCCATGGATGTTACGATCGTTCTGTTAGTCCCCAGGAAGTACCGCCCCCCCATTCTTACTGCTAAATAATGACTCAACAATTCCCCACACAAGGACCAAAAATGTATTGATGGCATGGAACCAGAGATCTTTACAAACTACAAAAGACAATCTGTCTTCGCTCTTTGCTGGAGGCTCTTAGACTCTGCTTTGGAGCTGAAGGGAGGGAAGAAGAGGAGGCATGGGGGGGCTTGTTGTCCAACAGCGCACACCTTCAGATTCGGCAGGGGAGAGGAACCCCAGGTATTAGTCAGGCAGCAGTGTGATCTGAGGTACTTCTGTACACCACTAGATTTTGAGCTCATCCAAAAGACACATAAAGAAAAAATGGTCTCTTCTTTCTAACAGTTTAAACAAAGCTAAGCAGAGCAGGCATGCAAGCATGAGCTCGTGTAGACATGCAGACACACTCAGCTATGTATAAAAAAAAAAAAGTTAATAGGAACTAATTACAAGTGAAATGCTAAGCTGGGTAGAAAGTGATGGCATTAGGGATTGAAGGGCAATCCGGCTCCACACTGACACGTCAAGCGGGTGGTCCACTCGACTTTGACCTCAAAAGGAGGTCTCACACAGGTCAAGGATGTATGTAACACGATACATAAAGCAGAAAAGTCTGGCTTTCCTAAATGAGGCCCCTACTCTTGATTTAGGGAAACCAGAGTTTTCTTCTCTCAGACTCAGAAAAGTTATGTGGAAAAACAATGGGGCCCAAAAGGAGGGAGGATCGTGGAGGGCGTTTGACTGTAGCTGAGCTTGCAGACTGCCCTGCCTGCTCACTGGGTCAAGAACAGGGATGTGGCTAGGAGGCTGTTATCTGCTCAGAACGCCAGTGACGACCAGGCTCTAGCAGACTCCCCTGTCTTGCAGACCAGGAATCCTCGTTTTGAAAGTGTGGAGCTTCTGCTTTAAAATAAATAAGAGGTGCTGAGATCAAGCCTTTGAAGAAAACTGGCATTTGAACTGGAAACACAGCTGACCAAAGGCTTGGAGACAAAGTATTCATGAGAGATACTCAGGAGTCAGCACCAGGCTGGCCTGGAGCCTTTGTTTGAAATCTGACCTCAACACTGAAAGACTATTTAGTTAATAGGACAAAATATTCATAGGGATATTTGGAATTCAGCATCAGGGTGGCCTGAAGACTTTGTGTTAAATTTGACCTCAACATTGAAAGAGTATTTAGTTAAAAGGATAAACTTCCCTTCTGGAGCTTTCAGTGTCAGAATCCTGCTCACACTTCTCAAAATGAATGATATCCGTGTCAAATCCCAGCCCGTGGGAGCACAGAAGCCTGGATGTAGGCAAAGAAGGTCAAAGCAAAAACTTGGGAAATAAGCAGGCCGACATTCCAATTCCAGATTTGTGGTTCAGTCGCCATATGATCATGGACAGGAAATGATCTCTGAGCCCAGTGTTCCATGGGTAAAACTGAGGTTAACCTTGAAATTCCTAGGGTTACTATTGGGACTAAGACAGATCTTGGTATAATTCCCAACACAGAGTAAATACTCAATGTGAGAGAATAACTGGGTGACAGATAACAGATTAATGATTTATAGACAGATGGTAGATGTATGGTAGATAAATAGTAGACAGACAGACAAAGTAAGCCAGTGCCCAGCTGTGCTCTCTGTTCCCCACCACAAAGGCCCCTTGCCTTTCTCTACAGAGCGCCTTGTATCCACCCCACATGCTGCCCAGGAAGACATGAGGCACACAGGGGAGTGTCGCCTGGGAATGATCTATTATCTGTACTCAGCATGTTCCCGGAAACCTGTTGTCCCCAGGAGAACAGGTGAAAGCCTGACACTGTCAAAAAAGTGGGGGAAGCTTGCTTAATTTTTTATTAATGGCGTTAAAATTTCTTTGCATAAGCCATTAATCATTAGGTCATATGAAAGGCTTGTGTTTATTCAGAGAGTGTAATAACTCACAGCAGTAAAGATGTATGAGTTCTCCATCGGCCAGTACAAGTGTTGTGTTGTTATGGAAAGGGTTGGATTTTATTTTATTTTTCTTATTTACTTTTACTTAGAACAGTTAGCTCAATTTAACAAACATCTATTTGAATGCCTTCAACAAAAATAAATACAATATGATTTGTCTTGTGGAAGAGCTCAGGATGACAGCAATAATGACAAAGTAGCATGAACAGTCAACATTAGCTGTGCACACGCCAGCCATTCTCTGTGCTGAGCACTTCACGTGTATTATTTTACTTATTTAATCCTCATTACCATCCTGTGAAGTAAGCACTATTATTATCCCCATTTTGCGGAAGTTGAGGCTTGAATATATTGAGTAACTTACCCAAGGTCATACAGTTCAGTTGGTTATAATCTAGAAGAAGGGATGACACAGCAATGTACAGATACAATTCCATCTTGAAGTCTTTATATCAGCAACTCTATTTTACACACGAACTGCAGGACGAGAACAGCAGCATTCACTCATCTTTTATTTTCCCATCCAAAACGACGCTGCTGTGGATCCTCAGACAGATTTCCAGAGACAGAGGAAGTTCAGAAAGAGCTCAGAGAAAAGGGTCACCAGTTCCAGGATCTCTAAGAAAGTTAGCTGTTGGGCCAGGAACACTAACTTGTATGGCTGCCATGTCCCACATGCTGCGCCGTAGGAAAAGGGAGAGTCAAGAAGTGAAAATCTCAACCTCACTAGTATTGACTGATGTTGGGAAATGTGCTTCGAGGGAAGCACATTTCTTATCTCTGATCTATCTGCATTCATCTTTGGGAGGTAAGTAGATCCGGTACCTTTCTTGTTGGATTAAACCTAAGGAAATGGTGGATTAATCACGCAATAGAATATTAAATTGCCATTCATATCACGTCTGAAAACTAAATACTTGTATAGAAGACCATAATAGTATGTTTGTAAAAGAAGCCAAATATAAGGGAATACACAAAAATAATAACTTCAGATACATCTACATGTAGAATAATAAATGAGAAAAATGTTATTAATTTTTAAAGAGCACAGTCTAATTACCAATACATTTGTAAGAGCAGGCTCCTTTACTCCCAGCTCCTCCCCCTCCTTCCTCTGACTTCTTCCTTCTCCATTTCACTTCCTTCTCAACATCATCCTTTATTCCACTTCCTTTAAATGGCAATTACCTCCCAGAACTGCAAGCACTTAACCCTTTAATAAGTACAAAGAGATGTGTAACTGCTTATCACAAGAGCACTATATCCCAATCATAAACAGGACACAACACACAGCCTGATATGAAACACTAAAGCTGTTACTAAGGATGTTTGCATTGATATTCATCAAGGATATTGGCCTGAAGTTTTCTTTTTTTGTTGTATTTCTGCCAGATTTTGGTGTCAGGCTAATGCTGGCCTCATATTTTTGAGTTAGAGCGAAGTCCCTCCTTTTCCGTTTTTTTGGAATAGTTTCAGTAGGAATGGTACGAGCTCTTCTTTGTACCTCTGGTAGAATTCAGCTGTGAATCCATCTGATCCTGGGCTTGTTTTGGTTGGTAGGCTATTTATTACTGCCTCAATTTCAGAACTCACTATTGGTCTATTCAGGGATTCCATTTCTTCCTGGTTCAGTCTTGGGAGGCTGCATGTGTCCAGGAATTTATCGATTTCATCTAGATTTTCTAGTTCTTCCTTCATCTCACTGTGGTCTCTTCCACTAGGCCGTGTCCCATGGAGTCGTGCTCAGGAAAAGCACTGGACACTCGGGGATAATATGTCGCTAGAGGACTCGCGCTGGCGAGGGTCCCAGGGTGGGGGCTGGTTTATATCACACCCACGATAGCAACGGGACAGCTTGTTGACTCTTGTTTCCCAGTTTTCTCCCGTGTCATCATCTTCTGTCAGTTATGGGCTACCCAGGAACATGGAAATAAGAAAATATCGGAATTCGTGAGAAGATGCATGAAATTCAGGAGAGGTGTCCTCCTCTCAAATGGACACCTCTACTGAATTCTACAATTTATTTTTCTTTTTGGCCTCAGATTTTCCAACTCTGCAAGGAGTTGGAAATGTATCTCTATATGAGATACATTCCAACAAAATGTATCTCATTGACTCTAATTTCCATGTATTGCAGGAAGAAGGTAAGCCTTACCGTGCAAATGCCTTATGTCTGCATGAAAGAGTCACACAGGTAACCTTATTATCACCTGAGCCCTGTTATTGGCATAGACTATTGAAGCCAAAGGGCCACAAATTATAGAATGACCTCGTGGTAGGCACTGCATAAGGCCCATTTCAAATTTCTCTCTCTCTCTCTCTCTCTCTCTCTCTCTCTCTCACACACACACACACACACACACACACACACACACACACACTTGGGTATCTGCCTTCTTAAAATGCTGAGATGGCAGTAGTGCCATTTGTCCCAAGATTGGGCCTTCTTTAACCAGTAGAATGGTTGTCAGGACAAAGTGACATTTTCCAGGTGATGTATTTCATGCCACCAAAACTTTGTATGCTTTGAATGGGTTTTTAATCTTACCTCTCTCCTCTTCCGTCCAGACACAACCTGAAGCTACCTGACCATGGTAAGTCCCCAGACTTTCTGCAAATGTCCGATGCTGTGGCCTGTTTGCCTCTGCCAGCTAGTTCTGAAGAGAATATTTGAATCATGTGCTTGAGATGACCCAGAAGCAGTGGGCAAGAGCCATAATGGGTGACCACTTTCCAATCTTGCAGAAACTATAATTGAACCTAAATCAATAATCTGTCAAAATCGCCTGAGTCAGGGTCTATGGCTCCAGGTAGGGCCAACATGCACCCGGGTCTCTTGCTTTGCTACACCCTGCACTTCAATAATTGTATAGTGACAGAGAATGCAGGAAGGGGCTTGATGAGCTATTGACAGTTGGCTGAAAGCACCCTCCCTCATCTTAGCTGAAAAGCACATGGCTCTTATTTGTTAAAGTGTCCTTTGTTAAGGGACAGGTGGTCAGAATTGTTCCTTTTGCTTTTGACAAACTCATTAACCAGAACACATATTGCTTGAAGGAAGAAGAATTAGGTCAAATCTTAAAACCAAGCTCAGGTCCTTAGTGACCACGTGGGAGTTTGCAGGAAGACTAACCAAAGCTAAGCAGTAGCAAGAACATGAGACTAAACCTAGGATTCCTCAGCTACTACCAAAAAGCAATGCCTTACACCCATCCCTTGGCCATTAGAATGATGGAAGAGGATTCCTGAATTCTGCTTTTATGCCACAGCATCATAAGAGCTGCCCCTGCCTCTAGAATGTATTCACTTTAATCAAATCCTCTTCATACTTCCACTTATGTAACAGAGGCATAAATCAACAGTAATAAGCTCAGAAAATGAAATATGGCTCTAAAATATTTACTTTGTGCACCAACTATATACCAGATAGAGTCCTACAAACTAGGGATATAAGACGAACAAGAGAGACTGTCTTTATGGAGATTTGATGTAATGCGGATGACAGACATTATATACAATGTCATAACAGATGTTACATAAATAATTGTTTAATTTAAAAAGTAATCTAGCTTTGTGTATCTTACCTATTCTACCCTGCCTTATATGGCCAACACAACACTTGACTTTGACAGAATACTGTGAACAGGTATTTCTGACCACGAAGTCTGTGAGCTTATGATGGCAGGACCCATCTCATACTCAATTTTGTGTTCCCATCTCTAAGCTCAAAGGCTCTTTGTTTAGGGTGGGAGAATCCTTTCTGCTGTTGGAGGGGGACGATGACATTGCCTAACAGCAAGAGCTAGCAGCCTTTTTGCTGAAGGCGTCCAGGGAAATTTCAGCACAACATTAAAAGCACGCATTGAAAAGAGTGATGCTGTGGAAAATCCCAGCATCTGGGACATTGAAAAGGTTAGGCTCACATCAGCTTTTTGTTTTGTTTTTTTGGTAAAATTGTTCCTCTTCAGCAACACATCTAGAGCCCAAAGAAGATGTGATTGACCAGCAGGAAGCGTAAACCTCCCTCGGGCATTTCCAGCCCCAGCAGCCATCGTTGCTGTAGAAATGGAGTCATTCCTCTGCTGATACACGAAGCACAGCTCTCACTTACAGAACAGGAATGAGGGGCATGCTATTCGGCATCTGTGACCAAAGCAAAACACCTCTTCTAGGTTCTGAGCCAAATGAATTCCTCATTTTGGGTCTAGAGGAAAATGTGTAGACACGTACCTGTGATTTTAAGTGTACAAGGGAGATTACATTGTGACAACCTACTGCTTACGCATTAAAAACGATACATAGCCATAAATTTAACAAAGTCAATAGCACATCGAGCCTTCATGATAATTAGCTTATATTCTGGGTACTCAGTCCTCAGGCTGGAAATCTAAGTAATAACTCAAGACCACAAACATGTAACAATAGTTGTTTTACAGCTCAGAAATGTACTAACACATGGCACTTACTTGATCTTCTCAACATGATGGATAGTCTCCCCAATTTACAGATGAGGAAACTAAGCTTCAGTGTGGTTCAGTGACTTGCTGAAAGTCACACTGCTAGTAAATGTGAGAACCAGAAGCAAGCTTCATGTTTTGTGGTTCCAAAGGCCACAGATATTCCACTATCATTCAGTACTGCCCAGTACTGTGGTTCCAAAGGCCACAGTCGCTTCGCTATCATTCAGTACTACCCAGTACTGTGGGTCCAAAGGCCACAGTCATTCCACTATCAGCAGTAGTAGGTGGGTGTTTGGCCCAGACGCTGTCATCAGACATGATCCTTCCTCTGCTTCCATTTACCATGGAGAGAGAAGCAAGACTCCTAAATCTTGGATTTGCTAATAATTGCACGTTCATACCCACTGAGCAACAGAAATGTATCTTGGGGAATTATAGTTTAATAATCCCACAAGTCAGCACATTAATGCCCAGAGACAAAAATAAAATGTATGACTGACTAAATATGCTTAAGGTTATTCTGAATACATTTGAGGAAATCTGATCAACAAAAGTCCTTTGCTATTATCACGTAAGAGTGAGTCTCACAAACATCCTTCACCTCCACGTTCTTGTCTTCAGATACAGTGGCTTCTCCCATTTCTCTCCCATCTCCTTGCTTACAAATTTTAAAACAACAACAAAGAACAAAAATGATATCCCCAAAACCAACCACTTCTCACCTCCCCGCTGCCTCTCTCTCTCTCTCACTCTCTCTCTCACACACACACATACACACACACACAAAACAAAAAGGCAGAGGAAAAATAACAAAAAGGTAGAGGTGATATGTGTGTTTCACACAAAGAAAGCCTCCAATCCAGAAAAACGTAACTGCAACAATTTTATTGTTAAATGTCGGATATGGAAGACTCCAGTGTGCTTATTTTATGAACAAAGGGGGAAACGAATATTTACTGGACCTCTACTAGATATCAGGGATTGTCTTAGGTACTTCTGCAAATATTAACTAGTTTAATCTTTGTAACACCACGGAGCTAGCTATGACCCCCATTTTCAACCAATAAGAACATTAAGTGGCATGCAATTCGTTCAGGGTCACATAGCTAGCCAGTGGTGAACTGATGTCAGAATCCTAATCTGAAACCAAAGCACATGTACAGATAAAAATCCTGAAGACCTGAACAGGTTAATTAGGTGACCTATTGACAGAAGACATGATTCAGCAAAGAGGTTAAAAAAAGAGGAGAGCAGAAGGGGTTTTGTTCTCACATTTTAGTGTCTACAAATGTACAGTAGCCTGTCCACAACTCCCTAAGCCTGGGGATGGGGGTGAAAACAAGGCCCCTTAGCATAAGGAGAAGGATCACAGGGGGACCTGGGGAAAAGCAGGTGGCACCTTGGATCAATTATTTGTTCAGCTCAATATGGCCAACTTTTTTTTTTTTTTTAATCACAGGGCCGTTCCTAATCTTAGCTTAATGCAATAAGAAATGCCTTCAGGTTTGCTGGGGAAGGTGCAAGCTCTCCTGAAAAGTGTCACCCAAACTGGTCCATTTCTTGGTGCATGCAGTATACGCTGGTGTTTTAGAATCCTTCAAAAATATCCATCCTACTTCCCACTCGATCTCCATTCTAGTTCATGGCCATCCTTGCTATGGCCCAATTCCCAGACTGGTACATACAAACAGAAATAATACTAAGTTACAAACAGAAATATTAATAAGCCACTATAATATTTAAAGTGGCTCGCACCTATAATCCTAGCACTTTGGGAGGCCAAGGTGGGCAGACTGCCTGAACTCAGGAGTTTGAGACCAGCCTGGGCAACATGGTGAAACCCCGTCTCTACTAAAAATACAGAAAATTAGCAAAACGTGGTGGCGTGCACTTGTAGTCCCTGCTATTCAGGAGGCTGAGGCAATTGCACTCCAACCTGAGCAACAGAGTGAGACTTCCTCTCAAAAAAAAAAAAAAAAAAAGTAATATCTGCTTTAGAATGGCTTTCAGGCGGTCGTCTTAGTTCATCCTCACAAAATCTTGATTAGGTGAATACAATAGATTTCATGGTGATTTACTGGTGAGGAAACTGAGCCACAGAGAGATCAAATAAATCACTTGGTCACATCTGTAACATGAGCATGGGAGTGATGTGCACATTCCTGCTGCCGTCTTATGCCCACACCCCTGCCTTGGTGCCTGCCTCTGTTTCCTCCAGTTCAGGCCTCCTTCAGACCCCTCTGCCTATTAAGCTCCCAGCCCCGTCTGTTCCCTGGGTTACCTCCTCTGACCACCTCTGCAACGGTTTCTCGGCTCCTCTCCCTGGCCCTCGGGTCCTTCCCATTGAAGGTCATTGGCTTCTGAGAGTGAAAGCAAAATCCAGACAGGAAACAGATTCACAATTATAGCAATCGCTGAGCCTAGGTGTTCAAGGCCAGCCTGAGCGTCACTGTAAGACCCTGTCTTTCTAAAATATATTATTTACGAGGGGCCTTCCTAGATTAGACTCAGACTGAGATCTTTGACAAACATTAATGAACAAAAGGCCCTGCTTTCAAGGGGCTTACGAGCAAGCAAGGAGTAACAGGCAGCAAACAACACATAAGTCAAGTCCACAAAATATTAGAAGGTGAGGGTGGCTATGAAGCAAAGGAAACATAGGACAGGGCAAGAAGGATGAAGAGTGGGGTGGGGCCAGCGGCGGTCCAACTGGGTGGGAGGCAGTGCTGCTGGGGAAGGAGAGGTGGGAGCATAGACTGAAAGCCCAAAGGGCCAGGCCTCACAGAGCTCCCTGGGCAGAGGGACCATGGACACCAGTGTGGCTGCTGTACCTGACTGATGCCCTCACTCAGCTGCTTAGACGTAGAGCAAGACTTGAGAGAATGAGCCCAGGGAGAGTGAGGTTTACAACACAAGAAGCTGCTGGGAAATGGAAGAGCAGAGGTCTGTCTTGAGTAGAGCGCGTGAAGGTAGAGTCCGGAGGTTCCATGCTGAAGGAGAGGGAGATGCTGAGTGCAGGAGGAACACGGGGACATGAAGAAGGCAGACGGGCACGACGTCCTATGGGGCCCACCTTGCCTGATGAAAATGGGCTTTCTTCTTCGAGGCTGACCTCCTCACCTGGAATATGCATGCAAGCCATCAGCACATCAGGGCCCACAAGGAGTGGTCACCCAGCCAGGGGTGACAGCGCCGGTAAAGCGCAGCCACGGCAGCAAGGGTAGACTGACCGCTGATCTAATTCCAGGCAACGTGCTAAATGCTACACACGCACACTTGCTCACACTTGCTCACTTAATCCTCTAAACGGCCCAGTCTTACCCCCTCTTTACAGTGGGGGACACGAGGCTCAGAGAGGATATGTGACTCACCTAAGGGGGGAACCAGGCTTCAAATAACCCTGCTATACTCAAAGGATCATGCGGTCCTCAGGCCACGAACAATTGTAAGTCAGGGAACCAAGCTGTCCTCAGTTACATCCATGAGCTTCCCTGCGATGGATGGGGAGGCTCATGGATGTGACTGAGGACAGTTTGGTTCCCTGACTCCACATACAACACACAGCCGGCGCCAGCTGTCTTGGAAATATCATTGGCCAAAGAATGCATGAGGGCAATGAGCACCATCAAGGAAGGTGGACTGATCAAGATAACCCTTTACCCCTAGTGAAGACAAACTCAGGCTGTCTTCAGTCACCTGTGTTGGAACAGAACTCAGACTTACTAAGCAGGAAAGGAGTTCAGTGGGACCAGGGGGCCCACCAGGCAGCACATGCCACAGGCAAGCCCCAATCCTGTGACATCTTTCGTGTAGGTAGAAAACCACTTCCTCTCTGCCCCGTGTGTGCACACATGCACCGTCTAATATTTTGTTTGCAGATCTGCCTATTTACATAGTTAATTTGAGATCTGTTTGCAAACACAAATTAGTTTGGTGCAATTACTTTGTGCACGGACATGGAGTTATCTGCTTCAGCAGTTTAACAGCAATGAGAGTGGCTGCATAGCAGCATATGGCTGTCTATACATAATCACAATATTACCTGCACATATTAGTTACATAGCAGTTACATTATAATTAGTGCCATTTTCAAAGACATTCAAAAGAAGAAAAAAAATGTATTTTAATTAAATCAGCGAGGTGTTTTCATTGGAGGGGAAGTAGGAGAGTGTGTTAATGACTCACAGCATTCCATCAACTGAAATGCAGAGTGCATGCAAGCAACTTTCTGGCTCCCAGTGGAAAGAAGCTTCTCTGATAACAACACTGAATATCCTCATCCCATGACCTGCGTTTTTCAGCCTTAATGATATCATAGTGCTTTCTGATTCTCCTCTGCAGGCCAGCTTAAATCATGGACTCACAGACGATGGTTAGCTGGAAAGGACCTCAGCAACTATCTGGCCCATTTGACTATTGTCCAGTGTCTCACTCCATTCAGTGTTGCTATAAAAGAATACTCAATAGGATGGTATATAATGAAAAGTGGTTTATTTGGTTCGTCATACTGTAGGCTGCACAAGAAGCATGGTGGTGAGGGCCTCAGGCTGCTTCCGCTCATGGAGGAGGTGAAGGGAGCCAGCATGTGCAGAGATCACAGGGTAAGAGAGGAAGCAAGAGAGAGAAGGGCTCCCATCTTTCACCAGGCTCTTTTCCACAACCAGCTCTCATAGCAACTAACAGAGCAGGAGCTCACTCACCCACAAGGAAGGGCATTAATCTATTCATGAGGGATCCATCCCTATGACCCAAACACCTTCTGTTAGGCCCCACCTCCAACATCAGGGATCAAACTTCAACAGAGATTTGCAGGGATCAAACATCCAAACTATAGCATCTGGAAAAGGAAGCTGATTCCCAAGCAGGCACAGTAGTAGACTCCAAATCACACAGCTCCGTGGAAAAACTGACACAGGACTCAGGTCTCCTGCCTTGCATCCAGTGCTGACCCCAGGATACCACCCACACCACCAAATGGCTGCCACACTTTCTAACAGCAAGACACACAGCCCTTCAGTCCATTTTCCCAAGGATTAGGAATCCACCTACATTACACATCCTCAGAACACGTCATGGTATGACACACATCAGTTCTTAATTAATAAAAACAAAGAGTTAAGAAAGGCACTTAGCCCAGGTAATTCAAGCAAACATGAGAGAATATTCAGATTTCTCCACATGGTTTCCAGTACTTGTGCTATTAAAAGTGTGTTGCCTCCCAATGACAGGAATTCATTGAAATGGGTTCGAGTGGATGGGGCCACGCTCTGTCATTTGTGTTCCAGATATACCATTCGCTTGGTGATATTGGGCAGGTTACTGAACTTTCTCAGCATTTCTCCCTGATAAGGAATTACACACTTAAATGCTTTCCTCTCCTTTCTCATTATAAAATGGAATTTTTCTTCCAACAGCCACTGCGTTAACATGAGCTTCAAATTACGAGAGGCAGTGACATAATCTTGGAGTTGATATTGTCATCTCCTCGCTGAGTGGAATGGGTCAGAATATTCCTTACACCCAATTTCCCCCATGCTGCCAAGTACGATATTGTCTCCAGCCTCTCTTATGAAGAAAATGTGAACTTGGAGCCTTGGGGAAGAAAGCCACAGCATGCTGTTATTATCACCAGGCCAATTGAGGAGAACAAATAGCATCGCAGCATAATCAACATCTTATCCCAAATTGTTTCTGTCCTTCCTCCCTAGCACACCATTTAACACTCCATGCAGAAGAATCTAAATATCCTTAGTAGCATAAGACAAGAAACAGACCACAGTAGAACAGGATAAGAGATCGCTGATGTCCATCAGGAACAAATGACCATGTAATAACTCTGTAATTACATGGTAACTAGAACTGATTGAGCCTGTAAATTATATTCTTGTCACCCCTGGGTAATGATGCAGCTCTATCTTCCATCTACAGAGAGCAGCAGCACATGGTCCACACTCACGGAGAGATAAGGGAATTCTTAGCTGTTAAAGCAGATTTGCTGCTGATGAGAGGTGGCAGAGAGACAGGCTGAAATCTGGGATTTAATGATTTTCCAGTTGAAGCATTACTGCCTTGCCAGCTAGAGCAAGACATCCATTACCCAGCCAGCATCCTCCATCCTCAATCAGAAGGACTGACAAAGGGCTCCAGAATTCAAGATGAAAGGAACAGGCCTCAGGAACATTACACATATGTGTGGGCACGCACACACACACACACACACACACACACACACACACATCCCAATAGCTCAATTGCCAATTTACACTCCCTGAAACATTTCATCTGCAGACCTCTGAAACATCACTATTGTGGCATTTCAGCGAATATTTTAATACCGGGAAGAATACTGTCTCTTTTTATGCAACATTCTCTCTGGGACCATTATGCAGACGCATTAAGAAATTCTGTGTGGTGGATCATTCAGCAAATATTGTTTGACAGCCGACTATGCATATAGCATTCTGCTTGGTGTTAGAGAGGAAACAAGGAAGCATGACACTTAATTCTCTCCCTCAAGGATCCAAGTCCACTTACATCAATGATATAAAAACACACAAAGTGAAATTATCATGCCACAAGGCAGTATATAATTACTGCCACATGACTGGTACAGACAAGAAGAGCTACGGAAGAAGAGAAAAGAGGGTATCACTCTGGTATGACAGAGTCATAAACATAGCTTCTTACAGATTAAAATGAACATCTAGGAGAGCCCGAATATCAAGTTCATGTAATGTTAGAAAGCAACATTTTAAATTTCTCTCGTCCAATCCTCTCAGTTACTAAAAGCAAACAACAGCAAAACATTCATGAAAACCATAGGAAGAAAACCATCAGAAATATGAGCATAAACAAGTTTAAAATTGAGTAATCAAGATGCTAGGAGGCTAGAAATATGCTCCAATTGGCACTATCCCTTTGGAGTTTGAGTGCTTATATCATGAATGCATATCATCTGCCCACAGTAGTGGGAAGATTTTTGACCAGCACAGAGATTTAGCAACTAGGTCAAGACCTAGAGAACCGTGGTCATCAACTGAAGAAACAAGGAAAGCCTTTGGCAAGCACCCAGCCTCGGCACAGTTAAAGTGGGGCACGGTCTATTGGGGAGCAGAGCAGTCATTTCTCTGAGGCTCCGAGGAGATAAAAAGAAAGTCTGCTCCTCTCTCCAGGTTCCTTTGTCCCTAAACTCCCAAACTTCTGATAGCAAAACTAATGTCAAGGGCAGAGTAACATGACAGAGTTACTGTCCACCCATTGCTGAGGGTTAACCCAAATGCCCTCCGGGATCTCACCTGGATTGAATGTAAGCCCATCTGCCGTTATTCAGTTGCTCACCTGAGCTAGCTTCTGACCTGCTGACCTTCCAGCCATAGAGCTCCAACATCCTGCAAATGTCCTCCACTATGAGATGCACAGATGCATTTAATATACATCCCGAGGTTTGTCACAGTGAACCTCAGGCACCCCCTGACACACGTGAAGCAAATTGTGGTGAGGCAATTCAGGACTAGTAGTGCCTAGTAGTAGGTGATCTCTGTGCAGGGAGGAAAGAGATGAGAGCGCCAAATAGTCTACATTTATCCACAGAAGGACTAAAAACTATGTGCTCTAGCCTGTAAAACAGCACTTCCAGACCTTGAAGCATTTGCAAGGTCTCTGGGAAGATTTACTTTTCTGAAATAAGGGCTATTCCAAAGGAAACAGCTTTGCATTAATGCAGAAGCCTAGTAAGGTGAAAAAGAGTCATGTACTTTGATAATGTCTCAAAAAAGTGTCCAAGTTAACTATGAGACTGTGTATGCGTTTTCCATCTTAAGGTCATTGTCTCCTTCATGAAAAATAAAAGAATTAGATGAGATGATCTTTAAGGTCTTTCTAAGACTGAATATTCTATGAAGTAACAGTTTGTAATGACCAGTTTGTCAAAACCTAATGAAGACTAATCACATCATCAATCTCAAGTTGTATATAAAGAATAGGAGATTCCTGTTTCAATCAACCATTAAGTCTATAAAACAAATCCAGTAAGCCAGGCTCCTGATCTATCTCTGACTCATAAAAACGTTTTTCTCAAAGAACCAAGCAAGATCCCAGGGACCATACCACAGCCAATGACGGCTGATCTGCAGAGGTCTTTGATTTCACATTCAGGAATTGCGTTGGTAATATGCTTCTCATTCTGCATCTGGTTCACATGACACATTCCTACAGGAAAGTGACAGCATTACGGGGAGCATCAAGCAGCTCCTAAACAGGTGAGCTTTCGTTTGCCTTCAGGAGGCAGCTCCTTCTGCTAGTCAGATCTCAGTGGTGGTGACAGGGCTGGACTTCTGTCTACACCTGCAACTCTCATTTTATTTACAGTGGCCACAGGATCAATATCTCCTCCCCTGGAAATAAAGCTTTCTAATTTTCATTGGAATTTATCTTCAATTGCTGCTGGAAATCATTATCACACAATAATGTTCTATTCACCACTCATGTTATCTCTGCAGCTAGGCAGATTGCCAGACATTTGACTGCCTGACACCAAGTCCATTTGGTGCATGACAAAAATAAAACCTTAGGTTGCCTGAAAATAACACGAGACACACTCATCATCTAGCCAGGGATGATTGGGCTACTTTCTTTTTCTGAGGAGTTGTCAGAACTCATGTCAATCATGTGGTGCTACTTGCCTGCAGCTATGAGTGCTCTCTCATTATCTGTGCATAGTAAGCACAAAGAAAAAATTTTCAAATGGATCAACATTATTATGAATTTCAGAGGTAAAGAAGTAAGGTTTAAAAAACCAGGCATATACGGCTGTATCTCAGCCTTACTTACCCCTTTGGTTGGGTTCATTAATCTAAATGTCCTTTCTGTGAAGTTCAAAAATGTCTTCTAAAATCTTACTAAATGTTAGGTACTGATCTAGATACTTGGGATGATAAATACAGCATTCTGTCCTGGAGAAGTTTAACTTAGGATGTTAGGGAAAACTATATACACATAACGTCAACATAACATGATGAAATGTGAATAAAATGTTGGCAGAGTACCAAGGAAGAATGCTGTATCCTAGTTATGAACTCAGAGGAGCCTTCTTAGAGGAGATACCAATTGAATCAGATGTCTTAGAATACGAGTAAATGAAAACTTGAAGGGGTGACTTGGAGGACATCCCACGCTGGAGGATTACATGTGAATTCAGTGCTGAACAGATGTTGGAGTAGGGACTGGTGAGTATGACACCGACAAGAAGGTCCTAGTCACTAGGACTTAGAAGAAGAGTGATGGCTCCTACCTCCCCAGTCACCACAGGATATTTCATTTTGGATACGTTGAAATTGAGGTGTCTATTGAACATTGACTTAGACATATCCTACATGTAGTTGGAAATACTTTCACTACATTCAAGGGAGGGGCCAGGGTCAGAGACAGTGACGTATGCGGCTCCTATACACAAACAGCAGTGAAAATGCAAGGAATAGATGAGACTTCCCGCAGAGATGACCAAGAGCTTTGAGTCAAGAACAGAACCGACATGTAAGGGGTTAGCACAGGAGAGAAAGTGCGCATAAGGAGACAAAGCCAGAGCATCATGGAAAAAAAAAAAAAAAACCAGAGCAGGAGAGCAGGCTTGCAGAAGTCAAAGTGGGAGAGGGCTTCGGAAGAGGCAGGTGGCGGAATCGCTTGAACATGGTGGCGGACACGTGGTCCGTGGTGTGATGGAGTGGTGGAATCAGCAGCGTAAAGTCCATTGTGATGTGTGCAGTGTATAAGAACTTCGGCCAGAACACTTTTAATAATCTCAGCAGTTAAAATATAGATTTCCGTTGATCAGAAAATGAATATAAATAACGACAGACTAGTCTTCAAAAATGCCAATTAAATATAAAAGATAGATAAGGAGAAAGATTAATGAGTGGGAGGGGCTTTGAGTAGGTTATTTTGGAGGGAAGAACCAGAGGAGAACAAGAAAATTTAAAGACTTTCACACATAAGGGATTATACAAATCATGCTTTCTCACTCTGAGTAAAATATTATTTTCAACACCCAGGACATGTCTAGTCTATTACCAACTTTCATTCAACCCTGTCTCCACCGTGCACCTCTCTCCTGAGCATTAGAAGTGTATACAAAACTACCTACTTGGCATCTCCACTGGAAAGCCTCAGAGGCATCTCAAGCCTTAATGATGAAAGTAGAACTCCAGATTTCCCACCCTCAACCTTCAAACTTGAACTTCATCCAGTCTTCCCTACTCCTCATTCCAACCAAAAACCTTGAAGTCCTCCTTGACCCATCTCTTTATCTCATACCAACACCCAAGCTGCCAACCAATTCTCATCACTCTACCTGCAAAACAAATCCAGAAGATGACGCTTTCACACCATCCCCACTGCCACACCATGGTCAAAGCCACTCTCTGCTCTCATCTGGAATATGACAACAGTCCCTTATTGGTCTCCTTGCCTCCAACTTGACCCTTGGAGTCTATTCTCCTCATGGTTCCAGAGTTACTCTTTGAAAATAAAAATACGAGTCACTTCTCAGCTCAATACGACTTAATGACTTCCCTTTACAAAAAGAGCAGAAGTGAAAGACTTTCACACAAAGAGTGAAAGTCAAAAACCCACACTCTCTGGTTTGTGTGGTAGGTTGAGTAGCTGATCACATATCTTTTCCCCTCCCACTGTGGCAGGGCATACTGTCCCACCACGGTGTTTGGAACTTGTCCCCGTGCCTTGCTTTGGCCTGTGAGATGTTTGTAGACAGGAAGAGCGCAGGTATCAGGCTTGCAATGTGCATGGGTGGCCAGGTTGTCATTTTGGGCCCTGGAGTTCCATCAACCAGGTTTGGGTGAGTAGCTGCTGGCTCCTCAGTCTGGGCCCCAGAATGAACACAAGTGGAAGAAGTCCTAGCCCAATTTTCAGTCTATAATCATCACAGCCAACCCACAAGTCCAAAGTGAGAAAAAAAATGCTATTTTGCATGCCCATGAGTTTTATGCAGCACTATTGCCGCACAGGCTGACGACCTCAGTGATCTAGCTTCCCACTACCTCTCCGCTCTCACCTCCTGCTTCTTCCCCTTTCTCACCCTAGCCACGTCACATCAGCCTCTTAGGTTTCCTCATGCAAAGCATAGTCCTGCCACAGGGCTTTGGCATATGCAGTTCCCTCGCCCAGCTCCACAATATCCAAGTGGCTCCTTTCCTCACTTCCTTCAGGTCTTCACTTATTATTATTATCTTAAAGAGGCCTTCCATGACCACCTCTATCTCTAGTTCCATTTAAGTCCCTGGCCTTGGTTTATTTTTCTCCACAGCATGCCATAGTACAGATGGCACATGATGCATCTATTTACTTTCTAGCCTGTGGGCCAGAACACTGCTTTCATGCATAAAGTCTGGTGAGTAATTAACTAAGAGGCTCCATTCTCCCTATCCTACAGCACAATGTTTTGGTTTGGATTTCCTGATTGTTGTATGTATATCACAAAGTGACACGTGGGATAATTTTAGGAGATAAGTGGACTACCCTTGACACAAATAAGATAGCAATTAATATATTTAATTTTATTTTAGGTGGTGTAGGTGATGTAGAGGCTTTCAGGAGTGTCTGGGGAGAGGGGTAATTAAGGTAGGCATTAGGAAGCCAGACAGGCAGTGTGTTTAGGTGCAGATGACCTCAGTTACCTGCTCCGCATTATGACAGAGTCACTCTGTGAGTGATGTTTTCAAAAATGACCTAAGTAACAAAATAAGACAAATGATATGCTCCATGTTTTGCTCAATAAGACAGAACAATAATATATTTCAGAAAAAGAACTCTATCAGAAAGGATTGTAATGCTTTAAGATCTATTTAAAAGATGATAGCTTAGTTATATGACAAATTCATTCATGTGGAACACTGCTGATGCCTCATAAATAAGCCTGCTCTATGTAAACATGAGGACTGGTAATGAAGGTCCTGATCATTCTCTCCTCATGAATAACAGGCAGAAATGACTTTATACTCATTCCTTTTCTTTGACCAACTCCTCTACTCCCTCGCTTATATGCTTTTCTTATTTTTCCTTCAAAAAAGTCCATCAATAAGAACAAATAGTAGTAACTAAAAGCTGATGTTTACTCTATTTCCCACTTTTTCACAATTAAAGGCCCATATGATTATTTTTTGCCTAATGGACTATATGGACTGAATTTGTTAAGGGATGATTATTGGAGCAAACACCTTCCAGCTTCCAATCCAGCATCTAAACAGACTGGAGTCATCTTGCTTTTCACATGAAAAGGAAAAAGCTGACCAAACCGAAAATCAACAACTCTTCTTAGATTCCTTAGAAAGGTTTCAGAGCAAACTGCTGCCCCAAATTTGAAAAGACAGATACGTGGATATAGAGAATCACAACTTATAAAAGCAGAAGCCCAGTAGCAAAACAAAATAAAACAAAAATTTAAAAAATCACAACCAACCAAACAAAAAACCATCTATGGGAACCAGTATCAGGATAGAAAAACTAAAATGAAACTGAAGAGTTGCTGGAGGTTCCGTGTGCACAAGTCTGAGGGGTAAAACGCGAGAGCTCTGGACTTCAGGAGACTCCACACTTCAGGACGTTTTGCCTCCAAGATCCCTAGGAGGGTCTCATAGTAAGGATCAAAGAAAAATCCCTTTATGCGTCCAGCAGGGGGAGATCAAAGGCAGCCATTTTGAAACGTGACACATGCATCCTGTTCTTATGGAGGCCTGCCCTCAACAGAAATTATATTACCAGAGCCTAAAGATCCAGGGAAAGGAAAATACCCAACTGCAGCCCCTTCTACACTTTCTGTCTCACCTGAGATGGGGGAAGAAAAGCAACCCTGAGACATACTTGTGAAGCTCACAGTGTAGGGTCACAGGCTCAGTAAACTACTGAGGCCTGCTCATAGCTCTCTAGAACATTTCCCTCCCCCAATACCCACGACCACATCCATAGGAGTACCACACCATACAAGAGGGGAATGCAAAGGAATGAATTCTGTATCTCAGATGGTATTTGAAAATACATTTCTAGGGACAACAGGAAAATCGAAAACAAGAACACCAGAGGAAACTTTAACCTCTGACACTTGTAGTTATAACAAGCAATAAGTATAGTTTAACCCCTAGCCAGAAACATAAAACGTTAAATGAAAAATCTATTTATTCCAATTTCTTTTACCCCAGTATATCATGTCTGGCTTTAAAGAAAAAAGTACCACCAGCATACTATAAGACCAAAAAAAAAAAAAAAAAAACAGCTGGAAGAAAGACAGTAAGTGTAAAAACATACTCAGATATGGCAGAGATGTTGGAATTATAACATCGAGGATTTAAAGTAATTATGATTAATATGTGAAGGGTTCTAATGGAAAAAGCTGACAACATGCAAAGGCAAATTGGCAATGGAAGCAGAAGATGAAAACTGAAAAAAAAAATCAAAAGAAGATGGTAGGAATAAAAAACAATGAAGAAATGAAGAATGCTATGGATCAACAGATTGGATATAGCCAAGGGAAAAACCAGTGAACCTGAAGAAATACCAATAGAAACTTCTAAAATTGAAATGCAGAGAGAAAAAAGACTGAAAAAAAAAAGAAACAGAATATCTAATTACAAAAGGAATTGTAATATACGTGTAATGGGATTACTAGAAGTAGATGCGAAAGAAGCAGAAAAGAATGTTTGAGGCAATGATGACTGAGAATTTCCAAAATTAATGATAGAAACCAAACAACAGATTCAGGACGTTCAGAGAACACTAATCAAAATACTAAAAAAATCTATACCTAGGCATATTTTATTCAAGCTGCAGAAAATCAAAGACAGGGAAACTTGAGAAACTGAGGGTGGGCAAGAGGGCTTACCAATAGAGAAGCGAGGATCAAAATTACACTGGACTTCTCTTCAGAAACCATGCATACAAGAAGAGTGTGCAGTGAAATATTTAAAATATTAAAACCAAAGAACCACTAATCTAGCATTCTGGATCCAGCAAAATTATTCTTCAAAGTGAAAGAGAAATAAAGACTTTCTCAGACAATCAAAAAATGAGTGAATTTGTTGCCAGGATACTTACCTTGCAACAAATGCTAAAAGACATTTTTCAGAGAAAAGGTAAATTACATAGTTCAGAAATTTTGATCTACATATACTGATCATTATTTTGTTTTCCCATTTTTATTTATCAGGGATTTCTCTATCAATCAGTGATTCAGATTGGCATAAGACAATCAGCACGAATTCATCAGTTGTTGTAGTTTCAGCCCAAAGCAAAGAAATGTGAAATTTCATATATCATGTGGGGCCACAAAAGGGGAAAAGGAAGAGGATCATCAGGCATCAGGACTTTTGCCATGGTGATAACAGCTGAACCATCAGGCATCTATAGAATGGAGAGTCAGTAAACTCTGTTTTTTGTTTGTTTTTCCAAAGCCTTGGATTAAATTGGGATAATTCTCAGGATGAGTTTCTTTTGTTAAGTTTAATTCCCAATTTGCTATGAATAATTCAAAAAGCAGTAGTGTGAACAAGTTCTAAAAAATACAAAGGTCCACATCTTATGACCAGGAAATGGGTGTCAGAAGGACAGAAGAAACATGAACATAGAAACAGTGGTCTTGTAACTGCTAACTGCATCCTAAAGTCATCTATCTGCTCTGTTCATTTCTAGCCTGCCGTGTTCAAACCAGCCCCACATCCTCAATAGCATTCCCTTTTCACGAAGTGAAAGGAGAGAAACAATTGCCTTTCCCCGACAATTCTCCTCCAATCAAAACCAAAGCTAAAACTGAACAAACAAAACCACAGCAAAAATAATTGTCTTGTTCTCAACACCACTTGCTGCTGCTAATATCTGTGAATTGTCAGCACTGGAACCTAGTAACACTCACCAACACACACTAGAATTCTCTTCAGCACGTTTGACACCATATGAAAGCAGATGACAAAGCTATTGTAGATAAAAAACCAGTAGAAGGAAAAAAATATACCTCTGATGAAAATACAAGAAAAACAGATGACTTCTACATTCTAGGCATTTCTGTAACCTAAAGATGGGCTTCTTTAACATGATCTGGCAGTGACCTAGCAGCCAGAGATGTCTCATATAAGGGGATCCCAGGATGGTTTGCATACGTGACTATTTGTACTCCTGATGAGTGACACTTTTCTGAAAGGTAGAGAGCATGGGACATTTAACAGCTGCTTAGCAAGACTTCCTGATCATGGGGGGCAAGATGTTAACCCAAAGAACACGCTAGGCTCTTATTGCAAGGGAAATACACTAGCAGTAGGAATATTATCAGTATTAGCAATAATTATAATAATTATGAGCATAAACACAGCATTTTTGTATCTGCAAAATGCTCCGCATTCATCATAATGATTAGCATTTGTACAGTACTTTGTATTTCCCAAACAGTCTGTGCTCATTAATTAGATAATGCTGGCAACATCTGTGGGCAAGTGTTACTACTCCCGTTTTACAGACACAGGACACAGAGAAATTAATTGGCTTACTGAGAGCCACGTGATGAGTCAGTGACAGAATCAAGATTCCATGTCCAAATTCCAAAATCTCTATTTTGTCTGTACTTTATGCAAAGCTGGGAGGTTGCTTCCAATTGAAAGGGAAGGAAAGTGCTTAGGATATGAAAATCAATTGCTCCCATGGCCTTTGAGTGATTAGTGCCATTGGAGCCATATGAAATCTATTTTCATGGAGAACTTTGGGGTAAAAGCTATTCCTCAATAATCATTCTAGGGCAATGCTTCTCACCTTCAGCTCAGGCCACACCCTAAGGCCACCTCAGTCTGAATTTGTGGCTGTGGACTCAGCTATGAGAACATTCTAAAGCTCCCCAGGCAAATCCAGTGGCTAGTCACAGTGGAGTGAGAACTGCTGTCAGTGAGGCACTGACAGTGGCTCTCAACCTGAAGGAGCATCAGAAGGTTTACCTGAAGCGGATTCCTTGACTCAACCCCAGGAATTTCTCATACAATGAGTCAGAAATGGGGACTGAGTATGTGCATTTCTAACTAGTTGCCAAGTGATTGATACTCATTGCCAAGTCCCAGGACCACACTTTGAGAAGCACTGGTCTAAGGTGTTTTAGATGTACATAGAAGAATTACAAAATTGCTTCCAAAGATCCCTTCAATCCCAGACATTAAGACTTCAATAATCGGACAATCTGTTAAAATGTAGAAGATACTGACCAGCTGCCCCAGAAAATCCTGGGCACACAGGATGACAGATCTCTTTTCTCCAGCTTCCCTTATAGTGAGCCCTACAGCATGTGAATGACTACACAACAATGGGAGATGGAGAGAAAGGCAGTCCTAGGCCTGGCCATGAAACATTCTGCTCCATCTTCCCTGCTACCCCACCACTCAGCCTTCCAGCCTCCCTCTCTCCTCTCTGTGGCTGAATCCCACGACTTCAAGGTTCTGGGGCCACACAAGGGAAGGAATTCTAACACAGGAGTCTCCAATCAGTGGAGAGATATTCTGTGGGTCTGTGCAACCTACTCCAAGTAATAAAGAGACTAAGAATTCACTTTATTGCATTAAGCCACCAGGATCTCGGGCCGTATTTGTTTCCACAGCATAGTGTTGTCCGTCCTGACAATCCTGACACTCAGTGCCCATGGACGGTGTGTGCTCCTAATCTTTGTAGAGATCAACTAAATCAGACAAACAAATGGTAAGAGGACTAAGGCTCTTATGCAAGCGAAAGTGATGGCCACATGCTCAGAGGTCAAGAACATGACTGAGGCAGAAGCTGACAACTTCAGGGAAAGCCTAGAATACACCTATCCCAGCATAAGTGCAGCCAGACTGTAACTGCACATTTGAGGTGTCCATTTATCCCTCTCTTTTGAGAGGAAGCGGTCCCACGTTTGCCCTGTATGACTGAACCTCCTCATCTGTGGGTTACAAATGCGTACTGTAGATTCAACCAACTGGGGATCAAACTATTCAAACATTAAAAAAAAATAATAATCTAAAACAATAAAGATTTACATAGCATTTGCATTGTATTAGGCATTATAAGTAATCTATAGTTGACTAAAGTTATACAGGAGGATAGGCATAGATTTCCTACAAATATTTTGCGATTTTAGGTAAGGGGTTTGAGCACCTGCAGGTTTTAATAGTAGAGGGAAATCCTGGAACCAGTGCCCCTCAGACGGTGAGGGCCGGGACAACTGCACAAGCCTTTCAAGTCTATAGGTCAGGAACATAGTGGCAGACTCTGACCAAAGGAACAGGCTAACAGTGAAAGCACATCCCGGATGTCTTTGGGAGAATCCATGGAGCAAACAGTTTAAGAAACACAAAAACAAACCTAGGGTACTTCCTTCCCTCTCTGTGGGAAGTTTATTATGTTAAAAAAAAAAAAAAAACTCCACAAAAAATATACCTTCTTTCCATACCCTCGATTCCAATGCTTGTAATAATGCTGTTCACTTCGAAAAGAACCCTAAATAAGCCTAAGGGACAGAGGGGTGCTCTTGGTGAGAAGGAGTCTGGAAATGCAAAGAGAGGTAGACACTGGAGGGGGAGCAAACTCCAAAACAACCAGGAAAGCAAGCCACTCTGGCTGACCACCCTAGCCCCGCCAGCCCTGCAGCCAGGGGCAACACCTTTGCCAGGGTTTCTGGCCTTCTCACAGGCCCAGCTGTGACCAGAAGGCTCAATTTCACAGCTGTTCAGCTTCAAATTGTACTTGTGCTTCCCAGCTGTAGTGCATTATTACTTGTGTTTGTTTGCCATCAGCTTTAATTAAGAGAGGTTTAATTTTCCAACATTATTTTGGCTCCTCTCTGCCCCAGCACCCACACGGAGAGCTGCTGTTGTTTTCTCCCCAGGCTCCACAACCGCATGTGCCCAGTAACAATGGAGATAATGTCCCACAGTCTCCCACAGTCCCCATGAGACGTGACATGCAGAGGCGGTAGCATGTGACTAGGGTCTGTGGTAAACGTGTCTTCCCCACACTGCGGAGCCTCCTAATCACAGTAAAATCTTCCCTCTGCAAACCCAGGTCCTCCTTGTATTCTCTATAGTATTTTTTTTTAAATATCTTCCCACGAGCTTCACATGGAGCCAGCCTGAGGAACTCAAACTTGATTCCAATCTGATTATCCAACATGGCCCTATCAGCTGAGACAGCAACATTTATCACATTAATAGGAGGGATAGAAGAAAACTGGGATCCCATCCAACAGGAGCATTTTTATCACATGTTGCACACTGTCTTACAAATCCAATTATCACCAGCTGAAGGTCTTAACAGCCTCTGAATTGCACCTTTCAAATCTTAAAGGACCACTATGCACATTTTCTTAGATTCCTCCTGCTGTACTTGATTCCATGCAGTTACGGGTATCCAGTCCGCATGACAACTTCAGGGATAAAGCTGTCTATGGAATGTTTGCCCTGAGTTTAACCAGGGAATTCAAGAGAAGCGTGGATTAGGGACTGTCATTTAACTTTATTCTACTTAACAAACATGAACTTGTAATTTACTTCACAGTCAGAGGTAGGATTTAGGAGCCTAAGTGTTAGAGGGCTCTTAGTTAAGCTCAAGGCAACTCGCAAAGAGGGGGCAGTGTCCTTTGCAGGGCCACATGGGACTAAGAGTATACTTACAAATTTAGAGAGCTGTGATAACCAATATCACGTGGACTCTGAAGAAACATCACCCAAAGCTACAAATATAAATGTCTGAGAACAGTGCTAAATAAAGACCAGTGACTTCTGTTATGGCAAAGAAGGTTGGCAAATATTCTGTCCAAGAAAACAGAGCATAAAGTCGAGCAAAATTGACAAAATCAACCATTCCAGTGGAGTGGTAATTGCACGAAATCTTAACAGCAATCTGAGAAGCATATGTTCTTGTAAAACTTCTGAACTTTGGGTAAGAACTGTGGGGCTCTGGGGTATTCTGACTCTAGCCCCAGCTCAGTCATGGAGGTTCCTCCAGGGTAGGGTAACACCTGGGGACCAACGGCATCTCTGCCCTGGTTCAGGGGCTCACTTGCTTTGAATGGTGAGTGACGCCCACAGCCAGTGGCAATGTTGGTAGAAGTGACTCTCTCAAAGGCTAGAGGGGAGGGCCAATGACTGCTCCAGGTTTTGCTCCGGGTTAGACAAGCATAAAGCTGCGTGCGCACACAGCATAGCCTGGAAAGGGCTCAAGTCAGGCCTATACTCTTGGTTGACACTAAAGCTGAAACAAGAGCAGAAAGGACACGACAGGACTCAGTAGGAAGCAAATACTAGAAGACACTGGAAATGGAAATGGTCTGCACTTTTTGAAGGTGCTTCCCTACCCGTAAACAAATCTATCAGAAGAGGACTAACTGGCTCAAGACGTTTGAGCACCACTTCCGTTTAATCCTTGGATGTCAACTCAATCAAGGGGCAACCTATGGGAAGAGAGAATTAAAAATTAAAACAGCATATAAAATTTAAAAAAAAATTTTAAAACAACAAAAAAAATCCCCAAGACATCAGTGACTGTACCATGCACAGCAAAGAAGACACATTCCTCACATTTCCAGTTTACTAAGCAAGGAAAGACATAAACCGAAAAAAATGGCAAAATACAACCTTTGGGGGAAAGGTGAGGTTAGGAATATTTGCTAAAATATATTTTCTAAAATGTACACTTAAAAACTTATGAGATATGCAAAGAAACAGGAAATTGTGACCCATACAAAACTAAGTTGGCAATAGAAGTTTTCTGATTGTCCCTAGATGTTGAATTTGCCAATCAAAATTTCAAAGCCATTCTTATAAACATATTTAAAGAATGAAAGAAAACCATATTTTTAAAATTAAAGGAATATATGAAAACAAAAAATTCTGTACACAGAAATTCTCAACAAGGAAAACAAAAGTATAAAGAGAGCCAAATGCAAAGTATGGAGACAAAAAGCACAATGAGAAAATTAAAACCTCACTGGAGAACCCAACAGCAGATTTGAGATGACAGAAGAAAGAATCCATGAACTTACATCAATATAAATTACCCAACTGAAAAAAGAGGAGAAAAAAAGACAGAAGAAAAATAAGCAGAGCCTCAGAGTGCCAGCATATATAATAATGGGAATCCCATACGGAGAGCAAAGAGGGAGCAAAAAATACACTCAATGAATAATAATGAAAACTTCCCAAATTTGATTAAAAACACTAATCTAGATAATTTTAAAAATTCTACAGATCTAATGTAAGATAACTACAAAAAGAGCCACACCTTGACACATAATCATCCAACTTTTGAAACAAAAAAAAAAAAAAACCAACCATATAAGAAAAACTGATAGCCGTACCAAAAAAAATTACAGAGGAACAGTGATAAGATTAAGATGGCCGACCTCACATCTGAAATAATGAAGGCTAAGGCAATGAAATAACATTTTCAAGTACCAAAAGGAATATAAAATACCATTAACCAAAAATTTTATTTTCAGAAAAACCTTTTATTTTCAGAAAAACCTTTTATTTTCAAATATGATGGATAAACTCAGACATTTTCTACATTTTATCAGAATTTAGTTAGTATCAATCTAAAGTATATTGCAATAAGTTAAAAAGTGTAGCACATTCATTAAAGTTACCACTAAAAATAAACTCAAATATATAGACACAATGTTAATAGAATAATAAAAATGGTACACTATAATATTTATTTAAAACAAAATAAGGCAATGAAGAAGACATAGAGCAACTTAAAAACAGATGTCACACAGAAATAAAAGAGCAAAATGTTAAATGTAAATCCAATAATAAAATGTACCAGTAAATATGAATAATACCAATATCATAATAAAAAGGCAGAGATTGGTGTTATTCATAATGATAGAGACATATAATCAACCCAGGTGCCCATCAATAGTGGATTGGATAAAGATAATGTAGTACATATATACCATGGACTACTATGCAGCCATAAAAAAGGAAGGCAATCATATCCTTTGCAGCAACATAGATACGGCTGGAAGCCATTGTCCTAAGTGAACTAACAGATAAACAGAAAATCAAATACTTCCTATTCTCACTTATAAGCAGGAGTTAAAATACTGGGTACATATGGGCATAAAGATGGGAATAATAGATATGGGGGAATACAAGGTGGGTAGGTGTGCAGGACTGAAGAACTACCTATCAGTTACTATGCTCACTATGTGGGTGACAGAGTCAATCATATTCCAAAACTCAGCGTCATGCAAGATCCCTTTGTAAGAAACCTGCACATGTACCCCCTGAAAAAAATAATAAATAGAAACAAAAATTAAATTAAAAACACAAAAGGCAAAGATTGTGAGATTAAATTTAAAAAGTAAGATTCAGTTTATTATAATATATATTATACATCATATTTATTATAATATATAATTTAACACTATATCTATATATAGATATTATATCTAAAATCTAAAGTATTTAATAATCTCAGGTTTCTACACCTTAGATTCAAAGATACAAAGAAGTTAAAAGTAACAAGATGAAAATATATACCACATAAACAGTAACCTTAAGAAACAAGACATGTAAATTGGAAAGAAAAAAATTTTAAAACCAAAAAATATAGACTTGAAGACTACTATTTCAAAGACAAGCTGTGATATTTCAGGATGATAAAAGAATTCATATATCAGGAGGATATATGAATATCCTTATATAATACTTATATAGGTATGCACACCTAAAAGCACAATCTCAAAATATAGCCAGGAAACCTGACAAAACTGAAAGGAAAAAATAAACTACTCATCATTTAAAGTTGGAGATTTTAATACCCCACTCTCAAGAAATAACAGAACTAGACATCTTGAGCAGCACTATCAACCAACTTAACATAGTTGATTTATCTAAAATGCTCCAATCAACACCTGTAGTATCATGTTTGTTTCAAATACATGTAGAACATTCTCTAGGACTCAACATAAGATAGGACAAAACAGTCCCAATATATTGAAAAGAACTGAAATAATGAAAATTGTGTTCCCAATAATGACAGAATTAAATTTTACAAATCAAAAATAGAAAGAAATATGGGAGCTACCCAGATATTTGAAATCTAAATAGCACACATAAATAACACATGGGTCAAGGAAGAAATCACATGCAATACAAATATTTTGAGCTGGATAGAAGCAAAAAACAGAACATATTCAAAATTTATGGAATGCAGTTAAATCAGTGCTTACAGTATATTATACCTGTAAATATCTATGTTAAAAAGACAAAAAATCTCAACCAATAACCTAAACCTACATCTAAACAACTTGAATAGAAAACTAAATTCAAATCAAACAGAATAAGTGATATAATAATGATAAGAGAAAGCAATAATGAAAAAAAACAAAAAAAAAAATTAGAGAACGCCAATAAAACAAGAAGTTCTTTGACAAAACTGACAAATTTGTAGTTGGACTAACCAAGAAAAAGAGAGAAGAAAAATATTATCAAAGTTGAATAAAGAATGGAAACATGCACTTATAGACCCTAACATTTCCAGACTGTGAACAGATTAGAAGACCATACTATTAACAACCTTATGCCAACAAATTAGGTAATTTATATGAAATGTGAAATTTCCTAGAAAGACGCACATTACCAAAAATGACTCAAGAAGAAGTAGAAAAGCTGAATAAAACTAAATCAAGCATTTAAATTAGTAATGAAAAATCTTCAGCAAAGAAAAGCCAGGTTTCTATGACTTCACAAGTGAATTCTACCAAATATTTAAAAAAAAACATGTCAATACTTCACAAACTCTTCCAAAATATAGAGAAAGGTGTAAAATTTCTCAACTTATCTAATGACTCCAATGTCATCCAATATTAAAACCAAGAAACATAAGGAATAAAAATATAGATTACTATATCTCATAAACATAGATGCCAAACTCTTTAATAAAATATTAGTAAGTTGAATCCAACAATATTTAAGCAAGGTCATATACCCACACTAACTGGGACTAGTTGCAAAAATGTTAGCTTGATTCAGTATCTGAAAATCAATTAATGAAATATACCACATAAGAAATTTTTTAAAGCCACACGGTCATCTCAGTAGATAAAGGAAAACATTTTTAAAAGTTTAGCACCCATTTATGATTTAAAATGAACAACAACAAAAATTTCTCAACCAGGAGGATTAGACTAAATCCTACAAAAGGTATCTAAGAAAAATCCATAGCTAACCTCATATAGCAATGATGACAGACTATTTTCTCCCAAGATCAGGGAAGAGGCATAAATGTCTAATTTTGACACTTCAACACTGTATTAGAGGTTTTACCCATCCAACATGGCAGAAAAAGAAGAGAGAGAGAGACGGAGGCAGTGAAGGAGGGAGGGAGAAGGGACAGGACGAAGGGAGAGAGACAGGAAATCAGAGAGGGAGGAAGAGAGACAGAGTGGGGAGAGGGAGAAAGAAGAAAAATGATTGAAAAAAGGAGAAATAAAATTGTCCTTATTCTCCAGTGATACAGCCTGGATATGAAAAATTATAAAGAGTGCACGAAAAACGTTTAGAACTAGTAAACAATTCAGCAAGGTTTCAGGAATGAGCATTGGCATACACAAGCCAATTGTATTTCTTTATACTGACAATAAACAAGCCAAACATGAAATGAAGATACTTCCATTCACAATTGCATCAAGAAAAATTAAACAGTAATAAATGCCTACACTGAAAACTACATAATATTGTGAAGTGAAATTAAAACAGATCTAAATAAAGCGAAAGGCATTCCATGTTCATGGATTTAAAGACTCAATATATCGAGATGGCAATTCCCTCCAAATTGATCTATAAACTAAATGCAATCCCTATTAAAATCTCAGCAGGCTGATACAAATTGACAGTCTGTTTCTAAACTATATATAGATATGCAAAAGATATAGAAAAAACTAAAACAATTTTGAAAAAGACGATCAAAGTTGTAGCACACTATCCAATTTCAAACTAACTATAAAATTATAGTAATCAAGAATGTGTGGTATTGATGGAAGGATAGAAATTTAGATCAGTAACATAAAATTGAGACTCCAAAATTAAATCCCATTCACAGGAGCAAATGAAGAGTCATAAATCCCATGCATGGTCAAATGAATTTTGTCAAAAATGCTAAAACAATTCACTGAGGAAAAATACCATTTTCAGTACATGGATCTACAAACATTGAACATTCTATGTAAATAAAAATGAGCATAGACCCTTTCCTCATATCAAACACAAAAAAAACCCAAAATACATAGCAGATATACGTGTATGAACTAACATTATGATATTTCTAGGAGAAAATATAGAAGAAAAATCTTCATGACTTTGGATTGTGTAAAATTCTTAGATATGACAGTTTTTAAAATCTATAAAAGAAAAAATTAATAAACGACTTCATCAAAATTAAAATTTTGTGATTAAAAAGAACAATAAAAAAATGAAAAGAAAAGCCAGAGACTGGGAAAATATATTTGCAAATCATACAGATAATAAAGAATTTGTGTCCAGAATATATAAAAAAATTCTTACAACGTAACAAGGTAAACAATTAAGATATCATCAAAATATTTGAATAGGCCCCTCAAACAAGAAGATGCATAAGTGGTAATAAGCATGTGAATAAATTCTCAGTCATTAATCATTAACAGAATGCAAATTAAAACCACAAGAAGATACTATTATACACCCACTAGAATTGTTATAATAAAAAATAAAGACAAAAACAAGTGTTGCTAAGGATGTAGAGAAGACAGAAAACTCATACATTGTTGGTGAAAATGTAAAATGTTACAACCACTTTGGAAAAACAGTTGGCAGTTTCTATCAAAGTTACAATAAAGTTAACATATGACCCCAGCAATTCCATTCCCAGGGATCTCCATAATATAAATGAAAACATATGTTCACATAAAGACATGTAGGGGAATGTTCATAGCAGCATTATTCACAATAGCCCAAATCTGGAAACTATTTAAATGTCTAGCAACTAGTGAATTAATAAACAAAATGTGTCATACTTTTATAATAGAATATTATTACACAATAAGAATGAACTTCAAAAACATGAAAGAAGCCAGATGCAAAAACTACATATTGCACAATTCCATTTATATAAGTGTCCAGGAAAGGATTATAGATACAGAAATTATGTCGGTGGTTGCCTAAAGCTGGGGATGGAAATGGAGATTAACTACAGGCAGGCACAAGGGACCTTTCTGGAGTGATGGAAATGTTCCCCAACTGGGTTGTGGTGGTGCTGAACACAACTCTATATATTCACTTTAAAAAATCACTGATGGTTCAACATACAATATCAACAAATGTAATATATCATATCAACAAAATGAAGAACAAAAATCACATGATCATCTCAATAGATGCAGAAAAAGCATTTGATAAAATTCAATACCCCTGCATGGGGGGAAAAAAAACTCAACAACAGGCAGAGAAGAAACGTACCTCAACATAATAAAGACCATATACGACAAACCCACACCTAGCATCATACTGAATAAGAAAAGCTGACAGCCTTTCCTCTCAGAACTGGAAGAAGACAAAGATACCCTCACTACACCTATTCAACATAGTGCTGGGAGTCCTAGCCAGAGCAATCAAGCAAGAGAAAGAAATAAAACGCATGTAAATTGGAAACGAGGAAGTCAAATGGTCCCTCTTTGCAAATGACATGATCCTGTATTTAGAAAACCTAGATTCCACCAAAAAAAACTCTTAGATCTGATTTTTATAAATTCAGTAAAGTTGCAGAATACAAAATCAACTTACGAAAGTCAGTAGCATTTCTATACACCAAAAAGGCACTAGCTGAGAATGAAATCAAGAAAACAATCTCACTTATGATAGCTGCAAAAAATAAAATAAAATAATTAAGAATAAATTTTACTTTGGAGGTAAAAGACGTCTACAAGGAATACTACAAAACACTGACAAAAAAAAAAATTAAAGAAGGCACAAACAAGTGGAAAGGTACCCCATGCCTATGAGTCGGATGAATTAAAACTGTTAAAACAACCATACTACCCAAAGCAACCCACAGATTCAATGCAATTCCTGTGAAAACTCCAGTGACACTTTTCACAGAAATAGAAAAAAAAAATCCTAAAATTTGTATGGAACTAAAAAAGACCCTGAATAGCCAAAGCAATCCTGAGCAAAAAGAACAAAGCAGAGGCATTACACTACTGGATTCAAAATATATTAAAAGGCTATAGTAACCAAAACAGCATGATGTTGGGATAAAATCAGACACATAATCCAACAGAGCATTATGCAGAACCCAGAAATATTTATATTTATAGCCAACTGATTTTTGACAAAGGCCCCATGAACACACATTGGAGAAAGACCGCCTTCTTCAATAAATGGTGCTGAAGAAAACTAGATATTCATATGCAAAAGAATGAAACTAAGACCCCATCTCTCATCATATCAAAAAACCAACTCAAAATGGATTAAAGACTTAAATGTAAGAGCTAAAACTATAAAACTACTAGAAGAAAACACGGGAGAAACACTCCAGGACATTGGTCTAGACAAGGTTGGCTGATAGGTGTAGAAATAAGTTCTAATATTCGATAGCAGAGTACAGTAAATATAGTTAAGAACAATGTACTGTGTATTTCAAAAGGCTAGAAGCGATCACTTGAAATATTCTCAACACATAAAAATGATAATTACCCAAGTGATGGATAGCCTAAATACGCCTACTTGCTCACTACACATTCTATGCATGTAACAAAATAGCACATGTACCCCATAAACATGGACAAATACTATGTATGAACAAAAACCACAAAAGTCATTGAATTGTACACTTAAAGTGGATAAATTTTATGGTACATAAATTATGCCTAAACAAAGCTATTACAAATGAAATAGTGAGCTGGACTCTTCATCAGATTATCTTGAAGTCAGAACCATTCAGGACTATGCCACTCTCCTCTGATCAGGGGAGATGGCAGTGTCCCTGTTCAAGACTGCTCTTACCACCACTTTTCTAGATCCTATCTACTCCCCAGTCTCCTTGCTTCTCCCAAGTTCTCCACTAGCTACCTCTTTTAACTGCTACATTTCTTTAAAGAAGGGTTTATGATAGACATTGCCACTTTCCCACTGCTTACTCCACAACTGGCCCCAGTCACGTTTCCTTTCCAATAGGACGATAAGCTGTCAGCATCAGTGACCCTCTAAGCGCAACAGCTAATGGCTTCTTTTCAGTTCTTAAAAATCTTGTATTTGAGATTTCCTGACACCATTCTCTTCAAGTGGTTCTCTGACTTCTTTGGATATCACTTCTCAAAACAACTTCTTAGGTAAACTTCTCTGAATCTTACCTTTAATCTTCATGGTACCTGTTAGGGTTACAGCAAGGCAGGCCCATAGACCCCCTCCCTGTTCTCCCCTGCTAAGCCGAGCTCGTAACAAAAACAGCCCCGAGCCTTGTAAACAGGGCACCTGGGTTTTAGGATGTGTCATACCCAGCTCTTGAGCCCAGGATGCTGACCGAATTAAGCAGAATGTCAGCCCCTGAGAACCAAGGTGCGGTTTTTCTTTATCTTTTTTTTTTTTAAGTAAAATAAACATTTACTTTAGGTGCACATTATATCTGGCATTTCTCCCCATGTTATCCCTTGCCCCCCTCCCCTCCCTTCCCACTCCACCTCTCCACCCCCCACTATCTCTCCCCATCCCCCTCAACTGCCCTCAGTGTGTGATGCTCCTATCTGAGTCCACGTGTTCTCATTGTCCAACCCCCACCTATGAGTGAGAACATATGGTGCTTGGCTTTCTGCTCTTTTGTCAGTTTGCTGAGATTGATGGTTTCCAGATTCAACCAAGCCCCTACAAAGGACACAAATTCATCGTTTTTTATGGCTGCGTAGTAGTCCATGGTGTATATGTACGGTTTTTCTTAGAGTAGCACCTGGCTACCTGCAAAGGCCCTATAGTCTGTAAGCCATGCTGCTGCCTTCACTGCTTGTGGTGAGGCAGTCAGCCTGGCAGGTTGAAATAAACTTGCTAAACCTGACCCCAGGTCTGCCCCACCATCCTTTCAGTCAACCTTACAGTACCCTTCCTTGTTCTATTCTCTATTGACTTCGCACAGCCACCCTTTGTGAAAATCTTCCTTTACCACATATTAGCGATTCCAACATTGGTCATCTTCAAGTAACCCTCACTTCTGAGCATCAGATCTGTATGTGAACTGCTCCATGAACAGTTCTAATTAGATATATCATAAGCATTCAAAACACAGTAAGTCCAAAATTAACTCCATCTTTTCCTCACAAATCTGTGCCGGGACAAGTCCTAACGTGTGTGATGGACGGAGTATACTGTTTGCTGAGAATGACAGCAAGGAAAACTGAGCTGGCTCCCCAAGCAGAAAACTGCTTGGGGTATTCTAAAGTCATAAACAGTATATGTATATCATATACCAGTTAAACCAATTCTTTAAACACCGGGTATGTGACTCTGCCCCCGTGGCTCCCTCCTGGAGAAGGCTTCCTGATTTGTCTTTGATCAGTGGTAAGCAGGCACCAGCTGCCTGCATGGTTTAGGTTCTATGAGAATATGCAGAACACCTGCCTGTTGATAATAATCACCTGTTCAGAGAGAATAAGTACATGGGTCAGCGGCTGCTCTTACCACCACTTTTCTAGATCCTATCTACTTCCCCATCTCCTTGCTTCTCCCAGGTTCTCCACTAGCTACCTCTTTTAACTGCTACATTTCTTTAAGAAGGGTTTATGATAGACATCGCCACTTTCCCGCTGCTTACTCCACAACCCGCCCCAGTCAGGCTTCGTTTCCACTAGGACGATAAGCTGTCAGCATCAGTGATCCTCTAAGCCCAACAGCTAATGGCTTCTTTTCAGTTCTTAAAAATCTTTTCTTTTAGGTTTCTTGACACCAATCTCTTCAAGTGGTTCTCTGACTTCTTTGGATATCACTTTTCAAAACAATTTCTTAGATAAAGTTCTAAGTTTATCTTAGACCGTGATAGTCCCACTTTGCATTCTATCTCTGTTTCTCAATGCCTTCAGCGTAGCCTGGGTTGGGGTCTCTACAATGGAGCTGGTCTCAGTATCTCTGTAGCCCTCTCTGTTTGCTGATGTTTTCCAAAGAGTCACCTAAGAAAGAAACCTGAGGCTATTCAGCTGTGCTTCCTCTTCCTTATGCTATTCTGAATGGCTCCTGCAACCTCTCCTACCACCTCCAGATCCTTCTTCTGGCCCCTCCTTCCCACCCACTTTGTGTTGGGCTGCAGCAGCTTCACTGCTGTATATGGCTTTAGCTTTATCTAAAGAGCCTTTTTAGGTCCTCTTTTTTGAAAAAAATGAATTAATGAGTCATTAAATTAAAAGAAGAATTAAGAAAGAATTTGAACTTCTAAGCAAATATGCTATAATTTTGTCGAATAAGGTCCTATATGTGCTTTTGTTAAAGCTGCCCATTAACACTTGCCTGTTAACGAGGAGAGGCCCTTATTAGTACCATTAAAGAGAAAGTTTTAAAATTTCTTATGTCTTCTTTATCAACATATGCTTTCATCTTAAGACTTCTGTCTAACCCAGAGGTGGAGGTAACCTCATTATTTCAGACTGTGCTAATTTAAAATTCTCAATAATCTGGAGATGGGCTGGGCTTAAGTCCACTTTTTCATTTATGCCAAAAGCATTGACTAATTACAGTGGGAATGACGAGACAGCTACTTGACAACATTTTGTTAGCCATTAATTAACTTTATGTTCTTGAAAGTCATAAAATTGCATTTATTTTAAAAGAATTTATAATTAGTCAGAACCACACAATTTAACACTTAATTATATACTGTCTTCTATTGTTCTTTGATTCCTTCCTCTCTTCCTTTCTCTTTCTCCTTTCTTCCCTGACCCTATCCGCCGCATAAGTTTACAGAATGACTGCCCTGTTCTAGTCAGTCTTGGAGAATACAAAATGAATCAAAGGGCATCATGTCTGCTCTCAAGGAGCTTCCTATGTGGGAAAAAAGATATCGTACATAAAGATTCACGTGACTGTATGATACAGATGAAAACAATTATGTTAAGGGGTTTGAGATAAAAATCTAAGTGCTGTGAGAATTCTCAAGAACAGTTACTTCCAAACAGAACAGGGATTGGGAATAAGGAGAGGCCCTTTTGGAGATACGGAATGGGGAAAAGGTATTACAGGCTTAGAAATGAGTGTGCACAGATTCCAAGATTCCAAGAAGCAGGAAAATGTAAAGCACGTGTAGAAACCACCTCCAGTACCAGAGAGAACTGAAATTTTGGAAGCAGATGGGCTTGGGTTGAAATAATTGCTCTACAGCTCACTTAGCTTTGTGGCCTAGGCCAACTTACTTGCATTCTTAGTTTTCTCAACTTTAAAATGCGCATTATAACTCTAAGTCATAGAACTGTCATAAGAATTAATTGAATTAATGCTTGTAAAGGTCAGGGACATGGTAAGTACTGAAATAATTGTAAATCAAAAATGCAAAGACCCTTTTCTTTCAAGAAAGAAAGAACACATTAGACATAAACAGTCTGCTGAAGAAACTACTTAACAAATGTTTAGGGACCGCTCACCCAGTTCAAGATGAGGCACTGACTGAACTGGCTTGGCGGCCATTATCTGTTCTGCATTTCTTAACAGAGATGCACGAACCCTTTCATTTCAGAACAAAGCTAGCATTCAGCTAACTTCAAAGAGAGGTTGATTTGCCAAAATCCACTTATTTATACTCTAAGTTAAATGTTAGAAATGGTGCAGTGAACTGTTTTCAAGGAGTTCCCTATCTGTTTATTATTTTTCAAATCATAGTATCGATATCAAGTAGAGTTTTCACTAGAGGTGATTTTATTCAATTCTTCAATCACATATTTATGGGACAAATTTTACAAACACGGACCTAATTGCTATGAAGGATATTAATCATAAGAAATGGTTCTATGCTTGCTGGTGCTTATAATTAAACATATATGAAAACAACTCAATGCCACAGAGCATACATTGTGATAACGCCCATACGAGATTGACATGTAAGTATCAGGTCACTTTCTTTTAAGGGATTAAGATGAAGGGTGCTTAGTGGTTATACACAGAAAAGTAACTGAGACCAAGGGGAGTCTCAGAGTCTTGTCCAAGGGCTGTGAATATAACCTCAGTCACTTGGCACCAATAAATGATACCTCCAACAGGGAATTTTCTTAAGAGAAGTGGCACACAGCTGTGCCTTGAGGAAACTGTACAATTGTGATAGGCAAAAATGCAGGGTGAAAACACTTCACAGGGAAACAGAAAGATACTTGACCAAGTCCCCAGACTGGAGAAAGTATAAGAGGTCCTTCTGTGATAGCATTTAGTTGCCACAAAGAGTTCATATGAGAGTCTAGCAGAAGAGCATGGTTTAAAAAAAAAAAAAAAAAGGATCACTTCTTAATAAAGAGCCTCAAATGCCAAGAGAAGACAGAACTGGCCATTGGAGGAAAAATTCATTGGAAAGCTGTGATCAAATCACTCTTCTAGCACAAAGACGTAGAGCAGAGGTCAGAGCAGACTGGAGACTAGAGACTGGGAATGAAGAAACCAGTTAGGGAGCCATCCCAGCAGGGTAGGTGTAGGCAGAGGACCACTGGGAAGAGCAGCCAGGGACTGACTTTTAGATTGTATCTGTCATCCTATAACTTCACCAGTTTGGCCTCAGAGAAAAGGAATCCTTATCGTTGTCTTCTCCGTCATCTGAGTAACCGGCGAGCTAAAAGCTTGGGCTATAGCTTTGTCACACATACATTGAGTTTCAAGAGCTCAGTTCTGTGTTCGATATGTTTTAAAGGAGGGAAAAGTCATTTCTGAAACATTGAGGTCCAAATAGAGAGTATGCTCAAAGCTAACATGAAGCGGAAGCTGCTGAGGTATTATGTGAAGAACCGTGGTGTGGATAAGTGTTTGGATTTTCTAAAAACTCCAGAATTATCTGTATTGATCTCTACAATCTAGTCACTGGCTTAAGAAGTGGGGATGTCCATTTTCTTCACTCATGTCGTGCAGAACTGATACAGTGTGTATACAGTCAGCTCAGTGACCTTATATGGCCATCTGAACCACAAGGTCAGCAGTGAACTCAGAAAAAAGGTCCAATCTTCTCTGAGGGGCAAGTTCCTTAAAACACAAAATATGTTCACTTCATCCTTCTGTTCCCCTGAGGACCGGCATCATGATCACCTTCCTAGAAAACTGAAAAGGTAAAACACACCGATGACAGATTTTTTTAATCACAAATGTAATAACCCATCATGTCTCATGACAAAGAAAGAGGTCAACATGGAGGCAATTTGGTCTGGGAGTTTAATAAAAGCACACTGTCCTTGGAAGCAGTCTCATAATGCCATCTTCCAAGTGTGGTGTGCAAAACAGCCCATCAAAGCAGTGCACCAAAATTAGGGCTCCAAAGACATCCCTGGGGGCTTGTGCTCCATTCTCAGGACTGTCAGAAAGCCCCAGAGCTGCCAGGATGGCACAGCCAGGGCACTGGTACAAAGCACAGTGTCAGTGCCAGAAAGGGCGTCCCTTTCTACACCACTGTCTGCAGGAGGATTGTATTCTTTCTTCTGCTCATATTCTTCCTCTTAGCCTCCATCTGGCTTTGCATCTGCACACACATACCCATCTGACAGGCTCTTCCATGCAATTTGCTGTTCCAACCTCAAACCGTCCCCCAGCTTAAAGACAGCCAGGTACACAATGAGGAATAGGTCAGTGAAAGTCAGGGAAAATTAGGACACTTCCCTGGGCAGCAGGAATTAACTTACAGGACTATTGCAGGCACAGGCGTAGTTCAGGGGAGCACACTGCGTGTTTTAAAATGCTTTAGAAAAGCAGGCTTCCAATTGCAGCTTTTCCTAACAAAAGACGGGGAGACTTCCGCCAGAGGTAAAGCTTCCAGGCTGATGGCAGAGGGAGGGCTGGGCCAACAGTCAGTGGGAAGCAGAGTGTGTGTGGGACACATTCCCCACAGCGCTGATCTGGTGTCTGTCTGCAATTCTTTCAGGATGTGGATTTCTGCCTTGGTGTCCTGCTGGTGAATTCTCTCCAGTTATAAAACATTTTGTTACCATCATTCGCTCTTAATTAAAAAGGGAAAAGAAACTCCTAGGGCTCTGACAACAGGGGAGGAAAAAAAAAAACAAGGAAAGAAAGAAAAGGAAAGGGAAAAAAGGGAAAAAACGAAGAGCTCTTTGAGTTGCTGAAATCACATGGTCAGATAACCTGATGTGGCAAGGCAGAAAAGACAAAAAAAAAAAAATATGGAATCATTGAAAATGGTTTCAATCTTTGTAAGCAATGTGGATTCTGTGAAGCAGACATGTTTTCAGGGGGAAATGGCAGGCATTTGTAATGCAGGGAGGAAAGGTGGAAGATTCACAGAGGCTCCATAACCCTCAGCACTCACATGTGATGTTCATTCCCACGCTTCCTGGGCTACTAGATGGTTCATTCTTTCCACAGATATCTATAAAAACCCGTCATGGACGCCACGCTATACTAACACTTTAACATTCAGAATCTTAGAAAAAAATATATAGGCAGAAATATTGATAGTTCTAATTTCCTGAGTCCTATCTGAGGTCAGTTGTAATATTATGTACTTGACATTCATGGTCTCTTGATCCTCACACAACTCCTGCCAGGAGGACAAGGACCTCAAGCGTATGGATGGCAAACCGAGTCTCAGAAAGATTAAAATGAGGACAATAAAATTTTACAAATGCAAACCCTGTCCAAAGAGATGCATCTTATAAGGGCAAGTGGTGAAGTGAGCGTTTCATCTCCCGTCTGTCTTAGACGAGAGTCCACCACATCATGGTCCCCACACAGTGGAGTCAAGAGCTAACCCCAACTCCCTGTGTGGTCACACTCGGTACATAAGGATGTGCTCTCTCTTGCCTTGCTTCATTTGGGGCCTGAACAGAGGACTAGGTGTATTTCCCCAAATTCCCTGTTACAATAAAAGGCTGATTCTAAAATCAAAGCGTGGCCCACTTAAGGTTTTCCTTTCTACTCTTCATATCCCTTCCCTTCTTTGACCTCCCTTATATCGAGTCTGACTCCATCCAGGGGAGTAACCACCATCTTACCTTGTACCTCCATTCTGAAGTTGCAGAGATTTCTAGGCAAAAAATTCCTCCTCAGTTGGCCCCTCACTCTATACCCCTTGAAAAAATCAAGCTTTGTGTTTTAGCTAACCTAAGATGAAAATTCAGCTCTGTTGGACTCTCTTTGACGCTATGAATTATGATGTGCCCCAAATTCATAAAACCTGATATGCAAACAAAAGTTACAAAGCAAATGCAAATCAGGTAGATGATTATTCCCTCACAAAAGGATTCGCCATAGACTTCTTTAAATAGTAAGCTTCTCTGATGCATCTATGATATGACTTGATTTTTCCCCCAGAGATATACTCTTTGCATAAATAAAGCAAAGCAGACTGCAACCAAAGAGAGCATCAGAAAGATCTGCCTGGAGACCTCACATTTCAGGGCTGTTTACTGAGTCCATAGCTGTTACCAGGCCCCAGATCACATGTTGCTGTGCTTCCTAACATTCAGCAGAAGTTATGGTCTTCTGACTCTCCTGGTGACCCAGTGTCCTGCTGTGCAGCCTGGCATGAGTTGGTGGTCTTATTTGAGCTCCTAAGTGATCCTGGGATTAATGAGCACCATTCCCTTATTGCCACTGATCCAAACTGCCCTGCAGAATGTTCACTTTCAAGAATAAAGGGCCACAGATAAAAGCCTTCAATTCCTGGTTAGGTTTTGCATCAGGATCAGACTCTGTAACAGTCAGGATAAGTAGGTTATGCTGAAATAGCCAACAACCTGAAAGCCTCAGTGATTTAAAGCCCCAAAAGTGTATTTCTCATTCACAATAGACATCTGTCACAGGTGTGACAGGGAGGAACTTCATCTACTCACTCAGGGACCTCCGAGGGAGCAGTCGCAATCTTGAAAGTCACTGGTTGTCATGATAGAGAAAAGAGAGCACCCAGGAAGGTCTCGCACTGGAAATAAAATGTTTAGCCCACCCACAGGGTGACACACGTCATTTGTAGCTGCCTCTCATTGTCCAGCACTAGTCAATGTTCTTCTCGCCCAAGGAGGAAGTACAATCCTACCACAGGAAGTGCTCAGGATACAAAAATATTCAGTAAGTGGCACCCATGATCACCACAGCCCACAGTGGTGTCCCAGGCTATTCTATGACCATAGAGGACAAGGGGCCTGAGATCCTGGGACTGTGGAGAACAAATACATCACAACTGTTCTGTTTGACCTGGTCTACACTTATTCTTTAGAGGAGATTCCTAGTTATATCCCTGATTACACCAGCCCCATAAGAAATTACACTTGTCCCCAAAAGAAATGACTGCAGAGCTCTCCTGAATTTAGAAGAGGTGCCTAGTCACATACTGCTTTGTGGAGTGGCTCTTCCAGGCCTGTCTGAGAATCAGGTTTTATGTGCTTTGCTGGAGTTCCCAGTCCTGCAGAGACACCTTTGTCCTATGATGCTCTTATAATAATGCCTTAATCTATTTCAAAAGGAGGCTGCCTTCTTATATTCTCTTGGCTTTTCTTGTTGTTGGGTTATTTTTTTTCCTCTTTTTTAGTTAGATTAAACATTTTCTGCTTCCCAAATTTTCCCTCCCTCCGCTAGCTTTTTCACAAGAAAAAGAATTTAAAAAAACACTAACAAAACTGTTTCTGTTCAATCAATGGCCATCCCTCTCCCCTCAAGCTTTCTTGGCATTTGGAGTGGAGAGATGCAGGTGCTAGGTCTCCCTGGGTGAAATGCTTTATTTTCAAGCCATGGAAAGATTACAAGGTAGATTTCTGTCAACTCCTACACATCCTTGAATGCAAACACCAAGCACTCTTATTAAAGGAGTCGTCAAGATGCATTAGCCAAATGGGGTGAGGCTTCCAAAAGAGGAGAATGCCTAATCAGATGAGAGGAAGGGGAAGGGGCTATATTTCTGACAACATAATAACATAGAGATGTCTCTTATCCACATGAATGGGCCACAGGGAAAACACTAATAATTGAAGCACACAAATGTGGTTAAAATCTTTACTTTTTATTTCTTCGAAACCTAGGTTATTGTTTTAAAAATTTTTTAACAAAAAAACATTTTCTTTAGGGAAACAGAAAGGATTTGAGTTAGAAGGGTAGTTTGTAAGTCTAGTTGAGCTAATAATGTATGCTAAACAGACTGCTGTGGGCAGATGCAAGTGAACAGAAAACAGAAGGACTAAGGACTTAGCCCCTCTTTCCTCTTTCAAAAAGACAAAAGGAAGAGATAGAAATATAAAAACAATACCACACAATGGGCATGCTGGATGGTAGAATATGAAAATGGAAAAGGAAGAGGGAAGCTTCTTAGAATCCCCACTACCTGTCAGGTGTAATACGTACAATTACCTCATTTAATAGACACAACAAATTGATGAGATATCATTCATATATCCCTTCCTTCCAACATTCATTCATTCATCTTTCACTCACTCATTCATTCATTCATTCCAAACCATTTACCTAGGGTCCTACTATCTGTCTGGCACAATGAAAGTAGCTGATTATAAAGAGAAGAGAGAGCTCCTGCCCTCAAGTTGTCCACCATCCGGTAAAGACAATGACCACAGAATAAGGAAACTGAGACTCAGACAAAATGTGTCTTACCTAAGGTTTTGTAGATATTCATTACCCAAGAGAAGATTTACTCTCTGGTCTTTCTGACACCATCCAAACCCAAACTACCCAATTCTAGCCAGCTATCACACTCAGATGATGGGATTCCACCCCGCGAGGTGCGGAATGAAAATCTCCATGCATGGAGCCTGGAGACTGATATTTTTTAAACTCCCTTGCTGGACTTAATCTAATGACCAGGTGTGCCAATATTCTGATTTCATAGTTCCATCCTCTGCCCCTTTACCATCTCTGCACTGATCCTGAACCATCAACTATAACGTTTTCACATCAGATACAGAAGAATAGTGAAGTCTGCTTAGTCCTAGCACCCCGTTGTCATTCTGGGTGGTAAGGTAAAGAAGTAGTGATTTTTGCACGTATCATCCATTCTAAATGCAACTATTAAAATGGTCTGCATTCCAGGTTTCACACATCTCTCCATGCTGCTCAAAGGATAACCAATAATGTCATTATTTAAAAGTCCCCAAGGAGAGTAGCCCTTTTAATCTTACCGTCCACAGCTACTTGAAAGCTGAATCAATCCCCTAGGTACCATGAACTTCATAAGCTCTGAGTCATTGTGATCCCACCACAGATATGCCGTTGTTCCACCTGATACCAAGCACCTGTGTATGTGTTTGCGTGTGTGACAGAAAGAGAAACTTCTTTGGAACTGTTATAGTGAACGCCGTTTCTCTTCAAAGAATCAGTATGTCAGTATGTTCAGCTCTCTTATTCTTTAATTCTCTATTTTAATGTTTAACCTCCTCACAATTCCAGTAATCAACCTTCTGCGCCAGTTCTAATCAGTTCACATCTGTTCCCCCTCACCCACTCCATCCTGACTCATCCCAGTCACCTAGTTCTCCTTGGCTACCTGCTCTGACCCGCCCCTCCAGCTTGGACCCCTGCCCTTTTTAAAACAGCCAATCGGGATTAGTTTAGCTTGGGCGGTCTAACCTTAACCAATAGGGGAAAGACACTGCAGTAGGGCCGACCCTGTCAGGCCTAAGTACCCCTTCCCTCCTTGTCCAAGCCCGCGGCCGCCATCATCGCTCCATCCGCGCGCGGCACCCTTCTATAGAACTGCCCTGCTGAGAGGATTTATCTTTGAGTGCTATTTCTTTTGCGGCATCGAAATTTTACTTACAGCAATTCTGAGGGGCTCCTCTGGGATTCACCATTCTCCTTCAGGCAGTCTCTGGCCCTCTCCCGTGAGGGGACACGTCCTGCTGCTTCATTACAGCAACTTGTGGGTAAGGGATTGAGACCTACCCCATGTGATGAACAAGCCCGGGCTCTCGGCAACGCGGGAACAAAAGGGGGAGAGGCTATGAATACCACGCAACTAAGCAACTCTGTGCACAGACCCAAAAAAAGACACTGTGGGAGCTGGTAAAATATCTCCCTGGTGGTCGGCACCAAGATAAGAAAAGCTGTGGGATGGGGGAGCAGTAAACTATTCCTTGGTCAGAATATACCAAGACAAGGAAAGTCTGGGGGGGGGCGGTGGAGGAGGGGTCGGTAAAGGATTCCTCGGTTGGGGTGGCTTGAAGGTTAAAAAGAGGTAAGACATCTCCATTGGGGGGACTGAACCTCACACAAACCTCCAACAGTAGGGGAGGCAAGAAATGTCCAGTAAGGGCAATTGAGCCGCATCCCAAAAGGCAAGAAATTTCCAGAAAAGGCAATTGAACTTCATCCCAAAAGGCAAGACTTTCAGTACGGGAAATTGAGCCCACCCCCAAAGGCGAGACATTTCCGGTAAGGGAAATTAAGCCTTATCCCCCAGACGGGAAAAATATGAGATAAAGCCAAAAAAAAAAAAAAAAAAAAAAAAAAAAAAAAAAAAAAAAAAAAAAAAAAAAAAAGGTATTCAGAACTTCCCTTTCCCCTCTTCCCCAGGAAGAAACGAGTATGATCCCTAGAGCTGCTATGGGAGCCTAGGCACGTAAGCCAAAATGTTCCCACAGCGGATCAAAAATTCTTGAGGATCCTCTTGGGCAGGAAATCTTGAAACTTAATTATGTCACTAACAATTGGCCAAATACTAAGAAATTTTAAAAAATAAGAAATGAGAACCAGAAAGATAAACCTGTCAAACAGCTTCTAAAAGAGAGTTCAAGAGGGCGTGAAACTGGTAAGAGGTAAATGGGTGGAGTCCGTGCAGTATGGCCAAAGGATTCAACCCTGCCGCAGGTGAGGTGGTGCCAGTGGCCTGGGGTATCTTTCCTGGTCCCTGTTCCTCTCTCCCCCACCACCTCTCCTCCTCCTCGGAGGGGGCGGGCTCCAGCAGGTACAGGGGTGGGCGGGTGGGGTCAGCTGGGGACTGTCCCCAGCCAGCGACTGGCTGTGACCCGCTCCTGGGCACCTGGGAAGGCCCGGCGGGGAAGGTGGCTCGGGGGCCCCGTCCACCACCCCCTCAGGTGGCAGCAGGCCCACCCCCCACCACTGTCACAGCCCTGGCAGCAGGACTTGCGAAATTCTGGGGCTGAGGGAGCCCCAGCACAGCGCCACTCATGGGGGACCCAAGTCCTTCTGATAGAGGCCCAGCCTGTGAATCGTGTGAGCCGGCAGTGCCCTCAGCATGCCAGCCTGGGTCTTCCCGAAGTCGGGTTGCTTGGGAATGCAGCCTAAAGCGGGTGGTAAACTCCATCTAAGGTTAAATATCGGCAGGAGACCCATAGCCAACAAGTACCATAAAGGGAAAGTTGAAAAGAATTCTGAAGAAAGAGGAAAACAAACAGAAATCCTAGAGGAGAAAGACTGACAGCGGCAACAGAGGAAGTCAGAGAGAGAGAGAAAGGAAGAGATAGAAGTAGTAAAGAGAGCAATGTGCCCTATTCTTTTAAAGCCAGGGTAAATGGAAAACTTAAAATTGATCATTGAAGGACTTCTCCGTGATGGGCTTCTTAAACGCTGCTGTTCCCATCCTAGACTATTAGAATCACCAGTACTTTACAGTAGTAGGTTTAAAAGATGCCTTCTGGGCTTGTCCGTTGGCAAAAGAAAGCCAGGACCTATTTGCCTTTAATTGAGAAAACCTCACGCCAGTCTAAAATAGCAATGCCAGTGGACACCCCAAGGGTTTGTGGAGTCTCCCTCTATGGATACACTCTTATGCTCTAAAACTAAAGCCCTTATACAAAACGCTCATTAAAGACAGGCTAAATCCCCTCATTTGGCAATTACCAGAAATCCAGCATGTGGGAATGTTACTTCCTTAAGCTGCCATTCAACCTTTTTGTCAGTGTGAACAAAGATGTAGCCTTAGAAATACTTGCCCATGGTGGCGCGTGCCTGTAATCCCAGCTACTCAGGAGGCTGAGGCAGGAGAATTGCCTGAGCCCAGGAGGCGGAGGTTGCGGTGAGCCGAGATCGCGCCATTGCACTCCAGCCTGGGTAACAAGAGCGAAACTCCGTCTCCAAAAAAAAAAAAAGAAAGAAAGAAAAAAAGAAATACTTGCCCAAAGGCATGGAGGCCAGTGACAACCAGTAGCCTCCCTATCAAAAATCCTGAACCCAGTAACTCACGGATGGCACAAACGCATTACTGGACAACACTCATGTAGAAAGTTTGCTAAAAGTTAACAGTGTAACATGTGTTATCTTAACTTCTAATATGTGGCCTTTAGGCAGTCTAGTCTACAGTCATAAAGTTTGCTTTGGAAAAGAATTGTTATCTTTTTTTTTTTTTTTAAAAAAAAAAGGAGAATTCATGTAAAAAGAATCTTATATGGTAAATTTTTGTGCTAAAATAACCAGCTGTTTAAAGAAAGGGAGGTGTACAAGTCAGAAAGTTAAAGATTGTCTGCGAAAGTCATGAAAAATGTTACAAAAGGGAATTTATGCAAAAAATGTTGTATAATTTAAAAGTAATTAGGCCTCCTGAATGTAAAACTATTGAAGAAACATTTTATGTGTAAGGTGTGTAAGGAAAATAAAATATACTTTTGGCAAAAAGATTATAAGGAAAATGTCGATTTCTAAGGAGAATGTGGATTATAAGGTAGAATGTGGATTTCTACCTATAAAAGTAAAAAGTATATTTTGTTTTAAAGGTTTAAATAAGTCTTAAAATGTTAATTATAAAGGAATTTCTGTATGTAAACATATTGTCTTATGTTAAAGCGGCATCACCCAGTTTTTCTGTGAACTGGACATTAAAAGCACAACACTTTTTTGTTTGTTTTAAAGGCACTAACCTGCTCTTTAATAAAAATTACACAGGGTTAAAAAGAGTCTATGAAAATCTTACCTTATGGTCAGATATTAAATTTGGATAAATATGTCTACAAGGTTTCATTAAAATTAAGTTTAACATTAATAGCACACTAATAGAAAGATGAAACTTAGCTTATCTGATATAAAATCATTCAGAAAGCATTATCAAATATAAAATGGTGTTTGGCTTTCTTTGGTCTAAAAACTAACAAAAATAGGTGCTAAAGAGAATTCAGAAGGAAAGTGAATATTGCCAGACCGGAGAGAAATGTTATCCAAACTCTTTATGAGGGGAATCTGCTTCCAACTGTATCTAGGGACCCATTGGGGGCCCCAAACCATGTGTGACGCAGTCTTCACAGTTTATGGGTGCACAGGGATTTATACCCTGGCCAAATGGGTTGCCAACAGTTGCTTAGTATATAAGAAAACTAATAAACTATTTTTTTAAAATTACCCCTTTGTGGAAGGAATCCAGGCTTAAGGCAATTCCAAAGTGTGCAGATGAATTACACAAAGATGCCTCCAAAGCATTGATTCAAATAACAGGTCATCTAAAGCATTGATTCAAATAATAGGACTCATTTTACTGCACATGTCATTGGGAAATTAGCCCAGGTACTGAATATAACATGGAAATATCATACTCCCTCGTACCCACCTTCACTAGAGAAAGTAGGAAGGCCTATTACTCTGTTAAGAGTCCAAACTGCCCCCACAAAAAACATTCTGCTACTAATCTCCCTAGATTTAAAACAAAAATATCAGTTTATATACTTGGTTTATCTTCCACTTTCCCTTCCCTCAGAACTAAAGGTCTTTTAGCGCAGACGCCACCTTAAAGTTTCCGGTACACCAGCACCAGCCTGGAGACCACCCTACCTCGTGCTGCTAGCCACCAAGACTGCCATTATTACAGCAGAAAAGAGATGAACACATCACACTTGAGTCAAGAAAGTACCATCACCATTAAAATCATGGGCTATTGTTCTGGGATCAGAGCCTACCCAGTTAAAGCTAAGAAAAGCTTAGTCTATCTTGTTTTTTTCTTCTCTTTACTCTCCATCTTGTTATTAATGTGATTAGATCTGGCTCACCTCAAGTTGTTGCTTTGATGTCTTTTTATTTATGCCTTTTGGAAATTTGCATAACCAAGGACAGCTTGCTGCTTCAGAAGGATGTCTCTGTCCCTCTTAGACGTCCTCAGATTCAGAAGACATAGTGAGTTCCTCTACGGATACTAGTAATCCAAGGAATAGCAGCTGTATTTGGTAGGAATCAGACTCTTGTCCCTCTAAAACAGAATCTCTATGTTCTGCTTAGTCTAATGTCATATGGAACACTAAAGGTTTAAGACGGACTGCTTCCACAGGTCTTTGTCAGTCCTTAAAACTATATACGAACTTCACCGAAGGAATTACTCCTTCTAGCTGTCAATATAACCAATGTAATCCCATACAGCTTACTATTGTTATGGCAACACCTGAAAACTCTTTCCCTTTATTAAGTCGTATTTATGGTATAGGGGCTAACATTTCAGGAAAGAATCCGAAAGAACTTGTTAAAATGTACTTTAATTGGTCCTTCAATCTCTTTATCAATCATTCCTCCTAAACACAATAACAAAACCAAACTCTCACTGGTAAAAGTAAAGTACCTAAGGCAAACCACAGTCATTAAAACAGGATATAAGGATGCAAATGCCTGGTTAGAATAGATTAAATATTCCATTCACGCCTTAAATAAATGCAACTGCTATGCTTGTGCGCACAGTAGGCCAGAGGCCCAGGTTGTCGCCTTTCCACTTGGATGATCCTCAAATCAAGTGGACCTGGAATGCATAGTAACTCTTCCTCAGGATTCCAATGCCTGGAATAAGGAATTGTGCCAAGTTCTTATTCTGCTATTTCCTAAGGTTCAGCACGTTGCAGTTCAGCCCCAAGGACGATACGGCCTCCATCTCCCAAGGCAAAGTTTGCCTCGTGTCTCTCGTGACAGGGGGAGAATTTAGTGTTCCTCGGAAACTTAACAGGATGCGGTAAAGTCAGGTACTTCCAAGAGCTGGCTCACCAGTCCACCTTTACTCATCCCCAAGCGGATGTATGGTGGTATTGTGGCGGACCTTTACTGGACGCTCTCCCAAATAATTGAAGAGGCACTTGTGCTCCAGTCCAATTGTCGATCCCTTTTACCCTGACATTTCATCAACCAGAAAAAGAAAAAAAATATGATATCAGAAAATAAAAGAAGCTCCTTATAGGTCTTTTAATTCTCACAGGTACTTAGATGCAATTGGAGTTCCTTAAGGAGTACCAGATAAATTTAAAGACTGAGAGCAAATAGCTGCAAAATTTAAGTCAATCCTGTTCTGGTAGGTAACAATTAATTTTAAAAAAATCATAAATTAAATAAACTACACTTGTTGCAATCAACAACAGTTTGTTAACTATACTAAAAATGCTGTCAAAGGAATAGCTGAACAATTAGGATCCGCTAGCCAAATGGCCTAAAAAAATAGCCCTAGATGTAATATTAGCAGAGAAAGATGGTGTTTGTGTTACAATTAAAACCCAGTGTTGTACCTTTATTCCAAAGAACGCTGCTCCCAATGGGAGCATAACAAAAGCCCTCCAAGTACCTACTGCTTTATCAAATAAGCTGGTTAAGACTCTGACCTCAATAACCCTATTTCAAATTGGTTCAAAAAATGGTTCAGTCAATGGAAAGACACCATAACCTCAGTTCTTACCTCTCTAGCAACTGTGATAATTACACTTCTCGTTAGATGTTGTGTCACACCATGCATCCAAGGACTTGTGCAGAGGCTAGTAGACGCAACTCTTACTAAAATATCCCAACCCCTCCTCTACCCTATTCAGATAGATTACTTCTTTTAGAAGAACAAACAAAACAACTAAGCCAAGACATGTTAAGGAAGTTTAAAGAAAAAAAATAAAATAAAAACTGTAAAAATTCAAGATGGTTATAGTAAACCCCAAGCTTCTCTTCAAAGAATCAGTATGTCAGTATGTTCAGTTTTCTTATTCTCTAAAGTTTAACTTCCTTGTAATTCCAGTAAACAACCTTTGCCACCGATTCTAATCACTAGTTCACTTCTGTACTCCGCCCCTCCCCGACCCCCCCACCCCACGCTGCGGCTCCATCCTGACTCAACCCAGTCACCTAGGTCTCCCCTGCCTACCTGCTCTGACCCGCCCATAACTGTCCTTCCTGCCAGAACACCCACCCTGCCACTCCAGCTCTGATCCGGCCAATCAGGATTAGTTTTAGCTTGTGCGGTCTAACCCTAGCCAATGGGGGAATGATACAGCAGTAAAGATGACCCCCGTCAGGCATAAGTACCACTTCCCCTTTGTCCAAGCGTGTGGCCACCATTGCTCCATCTGCGCACTATATACTTCCATAGAAGTAAACTGCCTTGCTTGATTTATCTTCGAGTGCTATTTCTTTAGTGGCATCAAAATTTTACTTATAACAGAACCAAATAAGATTTCTGCTAACCTATTATAGAGAACACTAATAAAAGGAAATCAGGTTTCCAAGTGGACAATAAAGTAGCACAAAGATACACGGTATCAGTCAGTGGTCATTGAGGAAGTTAACCAGACAAGGGAAGAGAGATCTTTCAAAGATGAACCACAGGAGGATGCATTTACACAGAGATCAGGCCATAAGGAAGAAAGAGGTGCTGGAAACCAGCTTCTACTTTTTACTTAGTAAATGAGACATATTTTGACAGATGTAATGAGATTAAAGGAGGGAGAGGATTTAAAGCAATTCAAAATGGTATCTGTATTTTGAATATATATAATTCACATTACCTTACTGGGAATAGCCTAGAAAAAAGTTGTGGTAAAAAGTGGCAATCTAAGTTACCTTTTGCCACCATCTTTACTTTCCCAATACCCCCTCATCCCCGCCCCCCGACACACACAAATGTTCTCTTTCCTTTCTTCCCTCCCCTATAATTCCCTTTGGTATAAACATTCTAAATTATTTATAACTAGATTGAAGGCAGCCTTTAGTCTGACTGGGACGAGAGCAATCAAAATATAATTGTGCTATAGATATGCTAATACATTATGCTAATATTTGATTAAGGAGACTATGAAACCTGAACAACGATGATAGGGACTCTGGGCCATCCAGGGGCTAAACAATGTTCAAGAAGTTTACATGAGAATCTTGAGCTTTTAGAGAATCTGTGTGGCTAGGTGAGAAATCACATTTAAACAACATCTCAAAGAAGCTGGTTCTGTAAAGTGGTAGATCCTGAAAGTAAAGCTCAGGGATTCCTCTGTGTAGATTCCAAGGAGGCAATTGAGGAGGGTTTTGTACCATGGGAAAGAGTGAGCTCCATGTGGGACATGCAACTGAGCTAGAGACAGACCTACCAGGAAAAACCTTTTCTTCTTGAGTGTACAATGCAGATTTTCAAAGTGCGGTCCCAGGACCACAAGGATCAGTTTTACCCAGGAACTTGTTAAAAAATGCAAATGATGGGCCAGGCGCAGTGCTTAAGGCTTATAATCCCAGCACTTTGGAGGTCTGAGGCAGAAGGATCACTGGAGCCGAAGAGCTCAAGAACAGCCTGGGCAACATAAGAAGAGTCTGTCTACACATAAAATCTTAAAGTTAGCCAGGCATGATGGTGACACCTGTGGTCCCAGCCACTAGGGAGGCTGAGGTGGGAAAATCATTTGATCCCAGGAGGTGGAGGCTGCAGTAAGCTGTTACTGCGTCACTGCACTCCAGCCTGGGCAACAAAGAACCTGTCAACAAAAACTACAAAACTCTAGGGATGTGGGCCAAGGAATCTGGATTCAACAAGCCCTGCAGGTGATTCTGATGCACACCACTGGCAGAAAAAAATCACTCTGACTCAGAACAGAGTTAGCATTAGGGCGAAGTAGGAAGCAAGCAGAATTGACTGTAAAAGTCAATTACACTTATAACTGTGGCAGGACATTTTATTGTTCAGTGATGTGCAATAGCCCCAACTCTGCTCTCACTAGTTACCTTCCTAACCCTATCTTCTGGGCCAGAAACCAGCCGCTGCTCAGGAACTTTCACAGGTGGGCGATAAAAGCTTCTTGAAGACAAAAGTGTTTGTTGTTTCTTCTTTTTTAATAGTGATTTCTGTTACTAACAGTAAATAGTAATAATGGCCGCTAACATTGGCTAAGAACTTGCTATGTACAGGCTTTGGTGTAATACTTTATACACATAAAACTCAATCTTCAACTTTAGGAAATTGTTACTAGGATTTTCTCCACTTTTACCAAATGAGTTCATTGAGCAAGAGAGCAAGGAAGTGGCAGAACTTGAATTCAAACGCAGGCATTGTGATGCCATAAAATTTAAGAGATTGACATTCCCGGGGAGAATGATTCAGGAGAAGCATGAAGAGAAAAAGAAAAAACAAGACATGTTTGTGGATACTACAGGCAGGAAGTTATTCAAGCAATGGCCAGAAGCCCCCGATTTGGGGAAAAGTCACCAACACATCACTTCATTCTTCTACATAATGTTTGCAGAGTATTAATTGTCTTTGCTTATGATGAATTGAGATGTAGGGTTAATCGTTTATCATTGCTACTCAAAATTCCCATTCTTTTCCTCTTCTAAAATTTCCCCTTCTGTTCTCTTCCCAATTCAGTTGCTTATCAGAAAACTTCCATTACTGAATTCCTATTAAAATATAATACACTACCATGTTAATGTCCCAAATAACTGAAGAATTATTAAATTTGATGGCTTTTGTACAGTAAAGCTGCCACAAGTAGCTCACAAGAGAAGTCCAACCAATACCATGTCACTTCCCGACTTAAAGTCTTCAGTGACTCCCTGTTGCCAATGGAGAAAAGTCCAGTACCCTTAATCTGACATTTGAAGAGCCTCCACCCTCTTCAGGCTGCATAAGCTCCAGCCCCGGTTACCATGGACACCATCAACTCTCCACTCCTGTGAGCCTAATTCATTAAACGATCCTGATTACTCTTTGGCGGTCCTTTTGCTCCTTTATTCAAGTCTTTCTACACATGAGGCTAACCCCCCGTATCTTATTCATTCTCCTTATCCACTCATTCACCTCCTGTCTGCAGCTTTCCTTGGCCACCCATGCCTCTGTAATTACACTCTTGTCTACTTCCATAATTGTTTGTCCTTCATATCATTTGTGAACTGCTCACATATGGTTTTGTCATCTCTTTACATTGATTGTGTGTGTGTGTACCTGTGTGTATATATGCCTGATATATAGTTTGAATATATGTCCCTGCCAAATCTTACGCTGAATTACAGTCCCCAGTGTTGGGAGTAGGCCTGGTGGGAGGTGCTTGGGTCTTGGAGGCAGATCCCTCAGGGCTTCCGGCTGTCCTCGTGAGATCTGGCTGCTTAAGGGTATGGTACCGCCCCTCCACCCTCTCTCTCTCCTGCTTCCTCTCTCACTATGTGAGATACCTGCTCCTCCTTTACCTTCTGCCATCGTTGAAAGCTTCCCGAGGCCTCCCCAGAAGCCAAGCAGATGCCAGTGCCATGCCTCCTGAAGAAAGAGGAACCAGTTAAACCTCTTTTCTTCAAAAATTATCCAATCTCAGGTATTTCTTTATAGTAACGCCAGAACAGCCTAACACAACAGTTTACCATAAATCAGCCTTTTTCTATGTTTATGGACTATCTGTACAAGAAAATTTCTGATCCTTAAAAAGTGGTACTGAGGTACACCTTTGCATCATCTTTCTATTTATTCTATACCCGGTATACTGTTGTACACAGCAGACATTCAGTATTTGGTAAGGGAACACAATGCCTTACTTTGATATGAAATCATACAATGCCACTTCTTTTCTTTAGCAACCTCAAACCCAAGTTTTGTATCCTGCAATACAAACGCTCCTCACAATATGCTTCCTGCATTCCTCTTCAGTCTCTTTTCTGCTCAAGACCTTTCCCACCTATTCTTCTTTGGCAGATGACTATGAATGCTACAAACATGCCCTGCCATTCTCTGTTTCTGGGAATTTCCTACGTCGCTTTCTCTACCTAGAATGCCCTTTCCTTATTCTTTCCTCTGGAGAAAAATCCAGGTAAGATAAACACCACTAAAAATTCATTTCTTAATCTTACTTCGTCCTGATAGATCATTGCAAATTCTACAATGTTTTTTAAGGTAATTGATTACATTTTTTCCTGTTCTATTTCTTTATGAATTCCAAGATGACAGACTGTTTCTTATTTGTCTTCATGTCCCCGGTACCAGAGTAGTGAGTGAGTGAATTAAAAAGTACAAGATGAAATATAGAGGAAAGATCAAAGCAGACTTTTATAAATATGTGAAGGAGTCGGTCATTAGTCCAGTACAGAATGAGATAAAATCATGCCACTCAATGGGATACACGGGCACATCATATGAAAAATGTACTTGTACACATTCACCCCGAATGCTTTGCACATTTACGCCATATCCTCCATAATTCATTTGCATGGCTGAAATCCCCCTGAGAACAACCTTATGGTAAATAAACTGAAACAACCTCCTTGGGAAAGAGGAATAGCAAAAACCGCATTGGAAGATGAGCGTTTGCAAAGAGACAAGGAGTTGATGACATGGAAATCCTTTTGCTAGCCACAGAACTCCCGAAGGGTTGACAAAGGAGTGTCAGATATTTGCCTATCTTTGGGAGGAGGCTATTGGAACAGGGCGGTAAGCTCCGCACAGAAATCAGAGTCCTTGAGAAAGACAATAGGGAAGGGAGGGACTGTCTGGGAGTGTGTGCCGGGGAGGCCTCCTGGCTTCCAGGTGGGCTGAGGGCTGCTCTGAGGCAGGAGGTCAGCCTGTGCTCGCCTGAATGCACCGATATAGCTCCCAGAGTTGCTGTGGTTCGTGCTTCTCCTGATGCCTTAAGAGAGATTTGATTAGGCTAGGTGAAATGGGGAAAAAGAAAAAGAAAAGAAAAAAAGTCACGTTAGAAAACACTAGTACGTAGGAAGGGGAGGAGGAGAGGAAGAAGAGCAAAATCAACCGTGAAAAAGAAAAAGGGAAATATAGCCAGAGATGTATAAAGGCTGTCAAATCTCTCCAAACTGTAACAAAAGCATGGGAGAGATAGTTTCTCTTTAATGAATGCTTTGATCAGCCACAGTTGATATAATAATTATATAAAACTAGAGCAAGACAGAAATAAGATGTGTTTTTCTCTCACATAGCCTATAACCTTTGTGATTGGTTCATTTATTTAAGAAAAGAGCAAGGCCCTTCCAAACAGAGGCATATGTCAGAAGAGAACCTGTTTTCTCCACTGACTTATGCAGGAAATTTGCAGCAAAGCCTGCATCCCTTTTCCTCCCAGCTCTGTAAGGGCTCATCTGCCAGCCATGACTCTGAAAGTGAACTAATGGTGGGGTTTTCCTCACATGTGTCTTGGTCATTTTTCTCAGGCTAATCCTTCTCCTAACCCACAGCTTGACAGTACCTGCTTTTCTCCCTTTCTACCCCAAACTGTTCTCCTTACTTCAGTTGGCTCTCCTACCAATTGACATGAGTCGAGCATTGCTCCAGTAATAAGATACCTCGTGCTACTTGAAGCATTGACTTGGCCAAGATCCAGAAAGGGAGGAGTAAGCATCATTTTTTTCCAAATGGTACTCCCACAAGCACACGTGCTTTTTAGAAATAGCAAGGGAGAGAAGTGGTTGCCATGGGAACAGAGGCAGACACACAAACAGGAGTAGCACATTGCAGGGACCCCTCCCTGCTTCTGCACCCTCCGAGCCTCTCCTAAAGGCTTTCTCCACCTGCAAAGGAAGAGTACACACAATGGTGATGGTTAAACTTCCACATCAGAGATGAAGAGTTTGTTTGATACTCAGGTTGTTAGCATGGCAGTTCAGCTGGGACTGCTTCTGGATCTGGAAAGAAGGGAAGAAAAACCAATGTCTGCTTCTCCAATCAGTGTCTTGGGAATCTGCTAGACTCATGATGTAGTTGAGCCACAAGCTCCTAAAAAGTTACCAATGGCACAAAATACAGCAGTCTCTCGTAATACCCAAGCTGGTATGGTTCTCTGCCAGGCATAAGCAGTGGGAGATTGGGATGGGTTCATGGAATGACATCCCCACTGATCATTCTTGCCCTGGACTGACCCATTGTAGCGATATGGCACATACCAAGGCAACAGTAGAAAGAAGACAAGAAGGCCGTGTCTGGGAAGATGGGATGTGGGGACAAATGGGGAGAAAGCAGGCTGTACTCTGTAGCACCTGTGGCCAGGCTGACCCACAGAGTCTCTCCAACAACTGAATTTAAAAATAAGTCAATCCGGTTTTTAAAATCAGGTTTTTGGAAATTAAAAAAAAAGTCAACCAGCTATTTGGTAAAATGCATAAAAACAGCTGGTTACGTCGTGTCCCCTTTGCAAGGAATTGGCTTCAGGGAATGGTGGAGAGCTGGCCAGGGTGGCCCCAAGCACAGCTTTGCCTGTGTGGTAGGACAAGGGGTGGCCCAGGATGCAGCAGAGCTAGAAGCTTTCCCCTTGCCACATACCGGATGCTGATTTATTGGGACTGGAACAATTTGTCTAAAGCTGTAATTTTAACTACCTCCGTGCTGAGCAGCCAATCAGTGGGCTCACTCCACGCAGCTTTTACGAGTCCCCATAAAAGCAGCAAAATGAAAACTCAGGGGCCCTTAAAATATACTCCAAGGGTTCCTGCAGTGCAATTGGAGGCTTTTATGACTCCTGTCAGGACTTTTATGACCCCGTAAAACCAGGCAGCAGCCTGGCCTGAGATGAAAAGTGGCCCCACTGTCTTAAAGTCTAAATGGTCTGTACATTTACAAGGCCTCCAGGAAAGACGGAGGGAACACCATGGGGTGGGGGCGTTGGCTGGAGCAAAGGTGGATCCTGGGTGGAAGAACCAGGGAGTGAGGGGAGGGGAGGAAAGGAAGCAAGGGGATGGGGGAGGGAAGGAGGAGAGATACATATGAGCCTGAATTTAGGGTTCTCTGCAGTTCAAAGCACTGAAATGCCAAAACCCCAGTACTATTTACCACACGCAATGGGAGTTGAAGGTTCCACAGGCAGCCTCAGAGATAACAGGGTCTGGGCAAAATGCACCTTCATTTGAAAGCTGAAAAATGGGGGCTGGGCTCAGTGGTTCACGCCTGTAATCCCAGCACTTTAGGAGTCCGAGGTGGGCAGATCATGAGGTCAGGAGATCGAGGCCATCCTGGCCAACACGGTGAAACCCCATCTGTACTGAAAATACAAAAATTTAGCCTGGCATGGTGGCGCTCGCCTGTAATCCCAGCTACTCGGGAGGCTGAGGTAGGAGAATCGCTTGAACCCGGGAGGCGGAGGTTGTGGTGAGCTGAGATTGCGCCATTGCACTCCAGCCTGGGCAACAAAACAAACAAACAAACGAACAAATAAATAAGAAAGATTACAAATGAAGCTGCCTGGGACGTGCAGGCTCGAGAGCACTTTTTCAAGGGCATCTTCCCATTATTGTGACACGTGCATTCCAAGAAGAAAAAAAGAGAGGGAGAAAAAAGACAAACAGGAAAAGAAAAGGGAGAGAAACCCAGTTCAGCTCATTGTAAGTGTTCCACGCAGTTCAGAAAGAAATTTGTCAATGATGGTGTGAACACCTTTTTATCCAGCCACAGCCAGTGCTGTGCCTGCAAACCCACTCACCACTCCTCCGTGCCAGCTCTGAGCTGAGGTCCACGGAGGCTCCTTTCAAGTCACTGTGACTGAGATAGTCTGATCCTGTGCCTCGAACTGGAGTCTTAAATCTTCCAAACTTATTGGCCTGGCCCAGTGTTCTGCATGTACCCAGAAAAAGCTAGAGTCATCCTGCAGAAGTCACAGACAGAGGAACAGGATGACGCACTGTGGCCATTCCCAGCAGAAGCACTTTGAGGAGTGATCTGCCCTCCAGGCAGGGCGAGGAGGTGGGTGGGCCAGGGGCATGAATTTCTCCAGCAAAGCCACTCTGGCTGTCAAGCCCCCACACACAGAACCCAAGGAAGCAGGAAAAGTGATGTATGCTTACTTTAGGCCTCAGAGAATATCAAACAGAGGTGACAGTGTTTTAAAATACCCAAGGTAGAGTCTGGCTGCAGCTGGTTATCTGCAGTTGTTAGCCAGCCTAGCAGCCAGCCCAGGAGAGGCCACGGTGAAGCTGACCGTGTTCATAAAGTGATTGATCATGGAGGCTATGAGTTGTCCAGGCTGGGAAGGAGAGAAAGATAGGAAGCCAGTGATATGTTTGGATGAATTATTGTTGTGTGAATTCCCATTTACAGGAGCATTTCCCTCCATCTAGAGGGGTGGGGTGTGGCAGAGCAAGAAAGGAGATGCTTCAGAACACAGGCTGGGGGAGAGTCCTGGCAGAGCATAAAAATACTCCCAGGGAGCCAGGTGTGCCTCAGGGAGGCTGGAGCAATGACACTGAGCTGGTAGTGACTTCTCCTTAATCACTCATGCTTCCAGGAACCTTGAAGAGTGGCGGGTAAAGCAAGTATGAAGACCCAGTTGTAAATCCCAAGACACCACTACGTGTCACTGGGCAAGTCCTTAATCTTTCTAAGCCATTTCCTCATCTGTAAAGTGAAGATAAAACATTTGCCTCATATGGCCGCTCTAAGGATTAGAGGAGATAAGGTGTGTAGGTGGGATTGAGTAGCATCTTAATGAATGGATGGGAGTTTTCCAGTGCCTAAAGAGAAGGGCTGAAATTTCCGGTAGAGGGAACAGCACAGTGGCAGGAAATGTAAAAGAACAGCCCACATTTCAGATACAGACATCTATTACACCTAGCACATCTCTCTTATAGTAGATATGTACATATTAATTCATTTACTGTACATATGTGTCAGGCACTGTGCAGCATACAGCAGGTGCAGGAGAGGAGGTTGGGGGAATAGCAGGGTGGCTGCTTTTTCTACCTTAACTTTTGGTTTCATCCAATCCATTCCTCTCACAACCCTTAGAATCCTCTACTTAAAACACAAATTGACCATGTCTCTATTGAAAACTCTTCAGAAGTGTGATGCAACCCATAAGAGAAAGTCCAAATTCCCTAGGGCAGTCCCCCTGAAACTGGCCCAATTTCCCTACAGAATTTGTTTATGTATTTTTTAATTAACATGGAAATTAATGCTCCCACTCTTAAAGCTTGAAGCCTACATTTGTTTTATCTGAGTTCCTTTCTCAGGAAACTGACCCTCAGGCCCCCGAGATAATGTCAGGAAATGAAACTCACCAGATAACCACATGCAGACAATGAGATGCCAGGCCTCATTAAGCAAGACTGCTCCCTTACCTGTCCCTAATTCCTATTTTCCTGCATGTAGCTGCATTCATTTTCCATTATATCAACTCCCAGTTTTAGTTGGTTAGGCAAAGATGGATTAAAGACTGATCTCCTGTCTCCTTGGCTGATGACACCTGAATAAAGCCTTCTTTGCTTGCTTCACTTGTTGTCTCAGCTGTTGGCTTTCTGTGCAGCAAGCAACAGGACCTAGACCCTGGCATTTCAGTAACATGCCCAAGCCTACATGATTTGGCCTCTGCTGAGCACCAGGATCCTCTCTCAGCCTCAGTCCTTCTTCCCCATCTCACGTTCTCTTCCACTCAGGATCTTGGCACATGCCCCTCTCCCCTACAACTCTGGCTGGCTGACTTGTCCTCATCCTCCACACTGCAACCTCAGCATAGCTTCTTTTGAGAAGTCTCAATGATACCACCACAGTACCCAGACGAAACCAAATGCACAGTTACACAGTCCCATCCCTCCAGGCCCTTCTTTCAGACACTCACTAGATCATCAACCCTCCATTCCATTCTTGTGTTCTGCCCTAGAATGGCAGTCCCATCAGAGAGAGGGTGCTCTAATCCTAGCAGCTGGCCCACTGTGTGGCACATAGAATGAAAAATTTAAATTCTGTTAAACATTGCTGAATAGGCCTAGACTGAAAACAAGTAACTAACGTGTTTTATGAACTGCTAAGTGCTTAGATGGTAACCCATCCTTACCATGGAGCATCCATGACTGTGGCAGGGTTTGGGCTTAAAGGAGAAAGAAAGGTGAGATTGGCCATACTGTGGAAGGTGCATTAGAGAGAAGGGGGATCTAAGGCAGGGAGCCCAGCTCATTTCAATAAAGCAAGTAAAAGGGAGCAACACTCCAAACTACCACAGTGGCGGCATAAATGCATATGGCAGATAAAAGACATTAAAAATAAACTCAGCAGACAATGAGGAATAAGAGACGGGGAGGAATTTAGGCCAGCTCTTAGGTATCTAGTGAATAGGTGCATAATGGGTTTAGGAGCAGAAAATCGGAATATGAAGCTGGATAGAGGGTCCAGCTTGGGCCTTGTTAAATATGAGGTATGTATGAGATACATGGGGGAAATATCCAAACAGCAGCTGGAGAAATAGATCTGGTGTCCAGGAAAGGCCAGAGACATAAATTGGGGAGTTAGTGGTCCAAAAGCTAAAATTACTGAAGTAGAATGAAAGAGTCCTAGGTGTCTGTGTAGAACCACAGGAGGCTAGTGGGCTTATGATGAAATCCTGGAAAATATGAGCATATAAAAAAACATAGACAAGGAGTTGCTTCCCTCAACAAAATCTCACCAATACACCCACTCACATTAGATGCTCCTGTTCTGTGCACCTTTTAATGCCACTTGTTTTTGCACCAGCATGTATTTTGTGCTAATTTAATAAGCTTTTATTGGGTGTTTACTTGGCTGAGAGGTTAGATATTCCTCCTGAGGGCTCTCCTAACATTGTTTAGACTCCATCCGCACCCCTCACTATCTCCTATCATCTTTTTACTTGTCTTTCCATTAAATTATGAGCTCCCTGAGTCAAAAATTTCACATTTCAGGACTCCCTTCCCTCCCCTCAGGATGTTTACTTATTAAATGCAAAAGATGTTTTCCATTAGGTAGGGAAGACAGATATGTATGTAAATAACAATAAAGAATACAACTGTTCTTCTCATGGTAATCATTGACTTGTCACTAGCCAAATCCAGTGAGCATATTTGCAAGGAGTGTTTCATGCCATTGGTTAATCCTGTCTTCTTTAATGTCTTACTCCACCTTTAGAGAATGGAGCTCCCTTGATTTCTATTACGCTGCTGTCTCTCTCTCTCTCTCTTTTTTTTTTTTTTTTTTTNTGTGTGTGTGTGTTTCAATCTTGTTTCCCAGGCTGGAGTGCAATGGAATGATCTCAGCTTACTGCAACCTCTGCCTCCTGAGTTCAAATGATTCTCCTGCCTCAACCTCCAGAGTAGCTGGGATTACAGGCATATGCCACCAAGCCAGGCTAATTTTTTGTATTTTTAGTAGAAACGGGATTGCTACCATATTGGCCAGGGTGGTCTCAAACTCTCGACCTCAAGAGATACACCCTCCATGGCCTCTGAAAGTGCTGGGATTACAGGTGTGAGCCACCGTGTTCAGCCTGTCTCTTCTTTATGGTTGCTCTATTCCATTCTTCTCAATTCCCTTTAATTTTTGTATGTCTCTGAAATTAATAGACTTCTTTTCTTTGTTCTTAATTATATCCACCCTAGGAAATCTGCACACATATGTCTTCATCTATCATTCGCAAACAATGATTACAAAAGCATTATCTTTAGCTCAGATCCCCATATATACAACTGCTTCCTGGACTTGCACAATTGGAGGCCCTGTAGGCATTTCAAACACAAGATGTCAAAACCCAGCTTATCATCCTCTACTACAAATCCCATCTCTCCTCCTCAATCACTTAATTACCTCATTACTCAAGCCAAAAATATGGGGCTTGTTCTAGATTCATTCCTTGTCCCTCAGATACAACTGATGCCAACCAACTGCCTGTTCCACCTTTTCAATAGCCCTCCTCTCTACTTGCATGGCCCTTGCCTTAAGGTAAGGCCTTTCTCCCCTCTGGGATGACTGTAAGGCACCCCCAAGAAGTTGCTTCACCTGCAGTCTCTCCCAACTATTTGCCAGTGGGTGTATTATGATGCAAATCAATCCTATCAGGATTTTGTTTTCCTCTTAAGGTTTCATGTCTTCTTTGAGATAAAAACTACATTTCTTAAAATGGTTCCCAATCCATCGAGGCGTTAGAATTACTTTTTGAACTTTTATAGTCAAGTTATCAGGTCCTACCCTAGATCTACCAAATCAGAATACTTAGTGAGTAAACCCCCAGAAGTATTGGGTATGTTTCCAAAACTCCCAGAAGTTAAGATGAGGCCCTCTCTCTATGGATTGGCATTTGGGACCACTTACATAATGGGATCTTTCATAAAATCTCCAGTGTCTTTCTCCGGGAGTTTCCAATGCAGTCATTCCTCTCCAGCCTCATGGTCACAGGAACAATGCCCTTCTGACACAACTCACACCCTGACCACAGTCACAAGAGTGCAAGGGTAGGCCCCAGCACCAAGCTAACCAATAGACTTTCTTTCAAAGTGAATTTGTAAGCGGAACATAGAAAAGAATTCAATCTTCTCAGGCAATTATGTGAGTAAAACATAATCTTAGAGGCTCTTACTTCTGTGTTAGGGCAGATTAGAGAAGTAGGTAAACAGTTCTGCATAAAGGGAAGAATAAAAAAGCCAAGAGAAAGAAGAATTGAGGTCCCTGATACTATTACTGCCCTTGGTGCCTGTCTATTTTTGAAGCAAAGTTGTAGTGCTGTGTATACTCCAAGAGCTCATTCTGCAGCTGAAATATGAACAATGCAGTGGTGATGAGTGTGGACCTCCACTCAGTTGAAAATCCAAGTATGACTTTGACTCCCTGCAAACTTCTATAGCCTACTGTTGACCAGAAGCCTTACCAACAACATTGGTAAGGTAATGTCAATTAGCACATATTTTGCAAGTTTTACGTATTATCTACCATATCTATATAATAAAGTGATAAACAAGAAAATGTTATTAAGAAAATCATAAAAGAAAATGTAGATTTACTATGAATTCAGTAAGTGAAGTTAATCATCATAAAAGTCTTCATCCTCACAGTCATCACACTGAGTAGGTTGAGGAGGCAGAGGAAGAGCGGGGACCGGTCTTGCTCTCTCTGGGTGACAGATGTAGAAGAAAATCTGTGTGTAAGTGGATCTGTGAAGTTAAAACCCATGCTGTTCAAGAATCAACTATGTATTTTTAGTGAAGTTTCCTTTCTTTCCCAAGCTAGATTGAGTGGGTTTCCATATATACTTCCAAAATCATGCAGATTAATAAACATGGACTATAAGCACTTCATGAAAATAAAACTTCTGTCTTTAACTGCCCAGTATCCTCTCCAACCTTTCTCCTCCTCACACGTTTCTCATATCTCCACCATGCTTAACTGCTTGTCCTGCATGCCTGGACGTGCTGTTTCTGGCCTGCCTTTGTGCCTGCGACGGCAGGCACAACCTGTCCAGAATGACTTCCCCATTCCTTTATCTGGGTAGTTAGCCTTACCATCCATGAAGACTTATTTTAAGCACTGTTTCATTTAAAAATCCTTACCAGGCCCTTCAAGTGCAGAAAAAAAGTCATTCTTTTCCTGTGTCCTAAAACAGCTATATTTTACATAAAATGTTTATACCCGGCATGGCTTTGATCATATGGAATCAACATTGACACTTGTCTTCTGTTTCTCTCATTGGACTTAAAATGAAGGATGTGGGCTGTGCTTCTATCCCTGGCTCTCTATGATTTAGCACAGTGTTGAACACATAGAATGTCCTCAATAATGTTTATTAAATGAAAGACTAAAATAATCATTAAATCGATCATCTATTAATTACTAATTAATTAGAAGATGTCAAAGGGAGAAAAGGATAGAAAAGCAGTCTACAGTGACTCAGTCTCTGACTTCCAAACATGACTCTCTTATTGTGAAACTACTGTTCTCAACTACACAACACAACAGATAGGTATTTATTTCTTTTATTTTTCCATTGCAGGGACAAGAATGAAGGTCAGGTGAAAAAAAATAAAAACAAAACAAAACAAAAAACACTCTTTTTTAAAATCCTGTTTCCAGGGCATCTATCCAAGATTAGATAACTCATCTCTTCAATAAAAGCTCCTCAGTAGCTAGATGGCATTGCATCTGCCCTATGGTACATACTACAGTGCTTAATGTATAGTAAACATTAATCGAACTGAATGAGTCATCAAACCCATTTATGTGCAGTATTGGTTTTCCTTGTACCTGAAGTCAATGTTCTTGTTCAGGCTAGACAGTATGTATATCACACATACAGATTGTAATTTATCAGGTAACTGGATGCAGAGCCCACTCACTATAAAAACAGACTAAGATTCAAAATGAAATACTATTTTTAAAAGAACATATATGTGGAAAATAGTTAATAGAGCTCAATCCCTGCCTCACAGGAGATGAAAATGTGATCCTTTGCTAGCTCAGACAGAATCCTCCATGCTACATTAGGCCTGATAGCAAATTTTGTACTTGCAAGCTTTTATAAAAACTGTATATCTGAAATCTTAATAATGCAGGAAGGTAGATTATGTTTTTCTTCTCTGTTCAGGTTTACAAATCAGAACTAATTCTTGATTTGAAACTCAGCAAGTCTAGCAAAATCTATAGGAACAGTTTGTTAAGGTTTCGTATACGATTGAAGGAACCTGAATTTATAGACACACACACATTAGAGATACACACATATACAAACATACACAGACCCACACAAATGCCAAAATGAGAATCTTGTGCTGAAAACCTTGATCATACCTATGTATAGTGAGAACGATCTTGAATGTTCAATATTGGTCACCTAAAAATATATGAAGTATGTAAGTGAGAATTTAGAAACAAATCCTCTAGCATCCTCTATCTGAAACATTTTCATTTTTCATTTTAGTTTCTGGCATCATCCACAGACTTACATATGCAGCATGGCCACATTATGAAGAATATCAGACTTCAATTGAGGTTAGGAAGAAAGTCAGAAGAAAGTCAGATTTGGATTTCAGTTCAAATCTAGAATTTTCCATTTATCAGCCATGAGAGTTGAAAACATTTAAAAATAATTGCAGCCTTAGGTTTTCTTGTCCCTAAACTGTATGAATAAAATTTATTTTGCCAAATTTACTGGTTGCTTTTAGGGATCAAAATCAGTAAGATTGATTCCTCTGCCCTAGTCTCAACATTCCAGCTACATGTAACAATAACGTGGGATGTATGGCTTTATTGTTCCAAATATTTACAACTTCTGCATGAAATAATTACATTACAATCCCCACTGACATCAGTTTTGGCCATTTGACTTGCTTTAGCCAATGGAAAAGGAATAGAAACCTTATGTATTACAACCAAATGAAAGCTTTAAGAGTATTCCTACAGTTCTGCCATTCTTTTCCCTCTGAAGCAAGACTGCATGACCTAAATAGAACTTACTCCTATATTTGGTCCAATAAGTAAATAAGTGTGTTTGTGTGTGTTTGCCTGTTTGTGTGCATGCATATAAATATGCATGTGTATATAACTCACCTTTGTTGTAAGCTACTGAAACATTGGGAGCATTTGTTATTGCAGCATAATTTAGTGAATCTGACTGATACACATTAGAACCTCTTAACTACTTTTCACTTAGATATCCCACCAGATTAGCTGATGTCATTTCCTCTAAACAACGTACCACAAGCCCGTAGTTATTACACTAACATTTAGTACTTTCGCATTTTTCTGATCACACAAGTTAAGTGAATAATAAGAGTTGCTTTTATGCCATGTATAACTATTACTGCACTATCATATTGTAATTTAATGCTATGATGAGTAAGTCAAACATGGTTAAACACACTGATAAGAACAAACCACTAAATACATTACTGTTGATTTTTTAAAATGATGAAATGTACATGAAAGTGTTTTGTAAACTAAAAATTGCTGTTCTGAAATATCAGTTTATACTAATTTGTTAATTAGTATGTTTTTGAGCAGCTACTTTTTGGAAGACATCAAGCAGGGGACCACATGAGACAAAAGAACATACAGCTATCCTCGAAGGACTTTCAGTCTAGAGTATTTTAAAAAGGGAATCGGCAGTAGCCTTTTTAACCATGTACCTCAGTGATCATAGTACCAATACATTCTACTGTATCAATGAAAACAAATCAAAACAAAACAAACAAAAACTGGTGCAGAAGGTTATGGACCCACTATAGCTAGATTTACAGAATCAGGAAGATGATATGTCTTTCTATTTTATTCAGTGTTTATACATTTTCATTTCTTTATCCATTCCACAGTAACACAAGCTCACTAGTATAGGCTTAAAGCAATAGAAGAGTGTTTTTGGTGCTATGTTTTGCCATATAAAACCTATTTTAATGGAGGCTGTTGTTAGAAGCCTTCTAGGGAGAGGTCTTTTTGTGTAAGCCCAGCTGCCTACCTAACTGTCTCTGCTGGCAACCAATTCATCAGACCCAGAAAACTGTCAAAATGAAGGCACTGCCTATGGAACCACACATATCAATTTCTCTAGTGACTCGGATTTAAATGGATGTGACAACGTTCATTTTCCTGACTTGAGGAAAAAACCTGATCTCAGGTAAAGGAAGCGATGACAAAACCCATCAACCTACCTCACCATGTCTACAACCATTATTCACATGGAACTTCCACCACTGCCAGTCATTATGTCACCAGGCCACAAAGAATAGCTCCATTTTAACTTACGAATCCCATATCATATGGAGAAAGAAAGAGCAATGCAGTGTCCCCAGGATGCCTAGCATATAGACATGTCAGATCACCTATTCCTCTAACAGTGGAGTAGAGTTGAATACCCATTGTGCAAAGGTTTCTTAACAAATCAGCTCAGCGAAGGGTTAATATCTTATTAGACAATAACCTTCAATGCTATAGTCTGCATTTTTTGGTCTTCCCAAAAGTTCTATGTTGAAACTTAATCACCAAGCTACTGGTATTTGGAAGTGGGGCTTTTGGGGAATGATTAGGTAAAGAGGGTGGAACCCCCATCCGTGGGATTAGTGTCCTTATAAAAGAGCCCCCAGTGAGCTTGCTTGCCCCTTCCACCATGTGAGGACACAGCAAGAAGGCACCATCTGAAGAAATGAGCTCTCATCAGACACCAATCTGATGGAGCCTTGATTTTGGACTTTCCAGCCTCCAGATTGTGAGAAATAAATGTTCATTGTTTATAAGCCACTCAGTCTGGTATTTTGTTATAGCAAACAGATTGTACTAAGGCAACAAACACATGTTCCTTACAGGTAGACAGTGCGCATGAGTCACCTCCATGTTTCCAGCACTTAGCCCACTGCCTGGCATACAGCACATGCTCAATATTTACTTCCTAAGCAAATGATTGCTAATCTTTGACTGAGTGGCTGGCTGTTCAAATGAATAAAGCCACATATTGGAATATTTTGACTTTTCTTCATCCTCATTATAAAATACGAAGCATTTGGATTATTTGACAGAAGCCTACGTGAAGTAATATTGCCTGAAATGATGAAAGTTTTGTTAACATTTTCTTTATACTCAACCCATTGTGCAAGGCCTACCTCAAATATTATCTCCACAATAAAGTATTCTCTAGTCTTCATTTTGTGATCTAAATCTTCAGTTCCTTTCCTCACCAGGTAATGTGCCAAAGAGCAAAGATCTTCAAGGTTTATGTTGCAATACACTTGCTTTATTGCAGAAACAGCTTAATGGGTCAAATTTTAAAACATAAATGTGATGGGACGGGCTGGAATGAAATATGGAATGGAATAGAACGGAATGGAACGGAATGGAATGGAAGGAATGGAATGGAATGGAATGGAAGGAATGGAATGGAACAGAATAACATGTCTTGCACATAGCAAAGTCTTAATAAGTAATTTCAGTCTGCTGGGAATGTGCATGTGTGTATTTGTCTGTACTGTGTTACAGTTAAAATATGCTTATTTCTAAGGGTGGGTATGAACAACTTTGCAAATGATTGATATAGATAATAAAATCAGACAGACCTGATGAATACTTTGTTTCTACCACTTGCTAGTTACACAACTTTAGACAAATAACTGCTTTTTAGAGCGCCAGTTCCCTCGTTAGTAAAATAGGATACCTACCACCTGTTTTTAGAACTACTACATTAGTTAAAAATAAATGAAATAATGTAAGCACAGTTTACTTGGAATAAAAGTTAACTCAACAACCATTTCTCTCCTTTCCCCTTTTTTCTCTTGCTTAACACTGACACAGCATTTTGAAAAAAGCCAATATTATCTTCTTTGCCTAATAATTCTGTTGGAATTGTGTTGGAACTATAATTATGTTGAAATGTGTCAGATTTCCCTCATAAGAATTAAGTTCTTTAAGAGGATAACAATTGTTTATTCACTCAGTGAATACTTATTGAACACTTTTATAGTCAGGCACTCTTCTGGGCAGTAGTGATAGAGCCATAAAGGAAAATAATAAAAATCCCTGGCCCTCATGGAGGTTATATTTCTGATAAGGAAGGCAAATAGAAACCAAATAAATAAGTCACATGCCAGCCAGCAGCTAAAGTGTTAAAGAAAATGTTAAAATAGAAGTAAAAGATAAAACCTTCTGGACAGAAGGAGCTACAATTTTAGATAGGATGGTCACAGCAAGTCTCACTCTGAGTTGTGAATAAATGTGTCCCACATATTCCATGACATAATACACGTTTAATTAATTAACTGAAACAATAAAATGAATTGCATGTAGAAAAAGCAAGCATGATAGACAAGTGGAGAAAAGGAATGTAACAAAAACAGGCCTTTTATAATTTTTTTTTATTCTACTCTGCAAAGTGATATAAAACCTAGGGAAGGGAAAATTAAGCTTTTGTGTAAAGCATGTTTAAAGGCAGATGTGTTTAAAGAGGATGCAAAATCCAGAACAGCAGATGACTCTCATCCAATCTCTGTTATGCTATTTCATGTGAATCGCCAGCAGAGACATGTCCCTAGGGGCTGCATCTTTAGCCGCCAAAGGACCTGTCAGGGGTGATGTTTCAACTTTGAAAATGTTTCCAATAGGCCAGATGGGGTTCTTTGAAAAATAGTCTAGGTTTCCTAAGAGATGTTTCTAATTCAAAGAAAAATCAGACCCAAAGAGATCCAGCGTAGTTCAATCCAAAACAGGGTCAGATTTCAAAGCTCTCCAATTCAGGGGGGAAATAACTATGAATACTAATTCATTGATTCTGCGTTGATTAAGTGCTTGTTGGGTACTTCGGGGCTATCTAATGGGTGGAGGAGGGTGAACAGCATGGACGCTTATGGAGCACTCACTGTGTGTTGAGTTCTGATGACAGACCCTTTACAGGCGTATCTCAGTCCTTACAGCAGTTATATGTGGGGGGTATTGTAAGAGATTGGTTGCTGCTCACCAAACTTGTTTTCTCCTGTTGGGCACCCCACTCAATGCCATTTTTCCAACTCTTACAATCACGTGACACTGACTGAATTCTACCCAGGGGAATGAGTATAGGAGTAACACGTATGACTAATCCTGGCCCCTTCATAACTTCTTCCTATGCTGCCCCATGCTCTCCCCTTTCCCCAGAAAGATCTTGAGACCTGTGGCAATCTTGGAAGTCACATCAGGAGTAGGAAACCCCTCCTGATGCACCATTCCCGGATGCCGCCTGAGGCCAAGCCTGACACCCTTGGTTGCCAGTAGCATGTGTTGCACTGTTGCATGGGCAAGGGACGGAGAGCTATTGTTACACACAGAGACTTGCAGGTTTATTTATTATGACAACTAGTCTGTCCCTAGTTAATTTTAAAATTGGTAACAAGAGTAGGATTCTGGCATGATTAAATCAAAAATGTGTTCATAGATTGCACTTGGGCAATGGGTGTCAATAAAACAGAATGAGATAGAAGGCTGTAGACCCTTGTTGTGAAATGGCAAAATAGTTGGTAAAACTGTCCCTTGTGATAACTTCTATGACAAACCAAGTGCCTACTGAAACTGCAACTCTATAAGAGATGGATAGAATGAGCCAAAGCGTTTCTGGGATTGATTGCTCCTCTTTGTTTACGCTGATAATCACAAGAGATGAGCTCAGAAGAATTATTCGTATTTTCAAGCAAATGAAGGGGAACGGGATGAGAGACTGATTTCAGAAATGTTTGGAAACACCAACGCAGTCTGGGTCTCAAATGTCAGGAAGAAGATTTTTTTAAAAAAGTTCTAAGTGGGCTGGGCACAGTGGCTCACGCCTATAATCCCAGCACTTTGGGAGGCCGAGTATCATCTGAGGTCAGGATTTCGAGACCAGACTGGTCAACACAGTGAAATCCTGTCTCTGCTAAAAATATGAAAACAGGCGGGCGTGGTAGCAGGCGCCTGTCACCTGGGAGGCTGAGGCAGAAGAATTGCTTAAATCCAGGAGACGGAAGTTGCAGCGAGCAGTGATCCTGCCACCGCACTCTAGCCTATGTGACAGAGGGAGACTCCATCTCAATAAATAAATAAATAAATAAATAAACAATCGTCCTTAGCAGCAAAGGCCCAATAACACTTACCAACCGGAGAAAAGGCCTCACCTTTGTGGCAATTATTAAATGAAAGCTTTTACCTTCCTTACCAAGCTCTTTCTTTCAGATGATCCCAATGTATTCATATTAAGTGAAGGAAAAAGGCAGGGTAACACAAAAAGAAGGCAATAATGTAGGTTTATGAGTGATATCTAGTTATGTTTTTTATTTTTTTCATGTGGCAAATGGATCCACCTGAAAACAAATAGAGAAGAAGCATATGACACGATTGACAGTTTTTGTGTAGTCAAAAAACTATGATTTTCCTTTAAAAGAGCCTGGGATTGCCAAACACCCCAAAATGCACTCACATAAAATGGGCTAGATAATTCATTCGGCCCCCCGGAAGGGTGTATCCCACAATCCCCACTTCAGATGTGGCCATGGAAGACACTAAACAAGGAAGAACTAACTATCCAGTGTGTGACGTCAGGGGCCCACCGTAACAATAGATCAGAAAGTTCCTCCTGGAGAACAAGATCAGAGTATAAATAAGTTTCTCCACTGCACCCATGAACCAGTAACTGCTGTGTTATCTCGAATGCTTCCACTTTCCAAATAAGGTATTTTACGGTGACAATGCCATCCTGCTACCCCATTTAAAAGGACTTTGGAATAAGGGATGGCAATCTTTTCAGTTATAGGTCAGTGATCCATAAAAAGTCATGGCTGATCATGAAGGAAAAGGAGTAAATATCACCAAGTGAACTTGGACTTTGAGCTGAATGCAATAATTGAACGGATTTTGAGTAGCCTACCTTTGGGCTGTGTTTTCTGAGTACATGAAGAAGGGTACAAATAAGTATTTAGTGAAATGCCTGCTGCAGCTATAATTGCTACCTGTACACCAAAATCTGTGTCTATTTTTTCTTGGCATTAGGCTAGATTCCTTTTCTTTGGCTCTGCAGGCACGTAGATCAAGTAATTTCATTATAGCCAAATTATGAAAAAAAATGACCCATACCATACCACCCTGAAAAATCTCTCATATGTATTATTCCACACTCCATTCTCTTCCTTTAGCTGGAAGCTAATACTCATGGAAACTTAGATGTCATATATTTAAGATGGCAAAGTCTTGGTTAGCCTGGATCCCTGAGTGACTACATGGAGCAGAGCCTCTCTCCTCAGCAACAATCAGAAACATTCATTGTAGATTGTTGAGTCAGCAAGATATAAATTTATATTGAACTCAGAATTTTGTTTATTTAATAGAAGATACAATATTATAGCCAGGTGTGGTGGCTCATGCTTGTAATCCCAGCACTATGGGAAGCTGAAGCAGGCAGATCACCTGAGGTCAGGAGTTCAAGACTAGCCTGGACAACATGGTAAAACCCCATCCGTTCTAAAGATAAAAAAAATTAGCTGGATGTGAAAATGCACACCTGTAATCCCACCTACTTGCAAGGCTGATGTAGAAGAATCGCTTGAACCTGGGAGGCAGAGGTTGCAGTGACCCAAGATCACGCCACTGCACTCCAGCCTGGGAGAAAGAGTGAGATTCCATCTCAAAAACAACAAAAAACAGGTACAATATTATACTCTCCATTTTAGAAGTGAAAAACAAGGCTTGTTATGGTTTTAAAATTTATTATGTTTAATAATTTATATAATTTAGAGAGGTTGGACTCAAACATGCCTCTCCAGCTCCAGCATCTCTTTTTGTTATGCCAAGTTATTTGAGAATTGATAGTACACTACAGGTTATTGAAAATGGGATCTATTGAGGTTGAGATAAACCAAGTAACCTTTTCCTACTTTCAGACATTAGGCAGATTTGCTTTTGCCCCTTCTTTAGGTAATGGGTTTTCTTCCACGTAGTATGATTAAAAAAACCATTTTCCTTTGAGTAGCTCAGGAAGCAGCCAGTACTGTGCGAAGAAACTGAATCTTAGCATGCCCTGCAAGCTAATGAAATGACCCCCTCCCTTCCCCAACTGCTGATTCCACTGGGATTCTTTAGGTAAATGAAAATCATAAGCCATTTGATCCTGAAAGTTTTTCTGCAGAAAGGCAAGATCAGGTCCTTTCTTTGTGTTAACTCTTGCCTTGATTAAATTGGCTTTTTTTCTTAGCGAGTTTCCAAAGCTCTGAGTTACTAACAAGAAAAGGTTTTAATAGGGTCCTGGATTATAAAGCCAATGGGCAACACAACCTGGGTCCTTTATGATGTGTAATGAATAAAAGAACCTAAATCACTGCTTTTTAAAGTCATCTGTTTAAGAATCATAATAATATTCCCCTTTATTCCACCCTGCTCCCCTTTTGTATTTTACTTTCTCCCCAGTGCCACTTTCTTTAAAAGGCACATATACGGGACAATCCCAGGAACTCTGATTTCTGTAGGGGAGCACGCTAGCTGGAAGAAGCCAAAGGCCCCTCTCCCAGCTGTGCCAGCACTTTCAGAGCATGACTCAGCCTGTTTCCTCATCCTTTCCTCCTGTCTCTCCATTCCTGCCATTGCTGTCCCTCTCCATTCTCCAGCTCCTTTCATTCTTGTTCTGGCCCCTTCTTTCTTTTTCCACCCTTGCACTCCCTACGCCTCCTCCTGATCTTTGTAACAAAGAAGCCCCACACTGGGGAGGGTTGCAAGCTCTTCTCCAATCAGGGCAAGTTCCTGTGCACAAAACAAACAAAAAGGGCCTCCCTTTCCATACAAACAGCCTGTGGCTGCCTCCAACTTCCGCCTCCTCCAACCCCAGTATGTTTCCCATAGACTTTTCCCCTTAGGCAGATGGGCAACCTAGGACATAATTTCAAACTTCAGAGTTTTTTTTTTTTTCTTCCTTTTGGTGTTTTGTTTTTTGTTGTTTTCCATGGAATTTTTCTCTCCTTTCCTTTTTTTCTTTTTTTATTTTTGAGATGGAGTCTCATTCTGTCACCCAGGCTGGAGTGCAGTGGTGCCATCTCTGCCCACTGCAACCTCCACCTCCAGGGTTCAAGAAATTCTCCTCCCTCAGCCTCCCCAGTAGCTGGGATTACAGGTATCCACTACCACACCTAGCTAATGTTTGTATTTTTTAGTAGAGTTGGGGTTTCGCCATGTTGGCCAGGCTGGTCTTGAACTCCTGACCTCAGGTGATCCACCTGCCCCAGCCTCCCAAAGTGCTGAAATTACAGTTGTGAGCCACTGTGCCGGGCCTGTTTTCTGTCCTTTCCAGGGCCCGAGAGCACATGCAAGGTTATCTGAATTGAACTGCAACCATTTTCAAATTTTTCCCTAGCACAGCAATATTGGATATTGTAACAAGAGAGAAAATGATAAGACGATATGTGTCCCCTACGGTCCTCTCTTGCCACAGACACACTACAGAGGTGCCTGGGAACACAGGGTAAGCAAAACCTTTCCATGAAAGTCTTTTATTTGAATTGCTTAACAGCTTCATGCCAATGAATCATCTCTCAGTTGAGGATGAAGTGTCTGCAGGGATTCATCAAGATTACCCCAGCTCGTGATTGGAAAGGGAGAGGGAAAAAGAAGTGCCGGGACATCCAGCTGTCACATAGCTAACCAGAAAGCCATGCGGTCAAACAGAGGCACACTGGGGCTCTTAGGTGGAAAAATGGGTGCCCACTTAAGAGCTATACAATCTAGAACACGGTGTCAGGAAAATTTAATTCTTTCTCCTGTCCTCATTAGGTAGCCTTATGCAATTCAAAGAAAAAACAATGAGGAGCATCCCTAAAGGGCTTACATTGTTTGGGATTTGTCTACCTTGACTCTTCAGGCTGCAGTTGCAATTGCTGAATACCTGCTGTGTGCCAAATCTCATCTCCCTCCCTTCCATCAGAACAAATAAATCCCGACAGGGATTAGAGGTTGTAAAAGAATTACCTTATGTAAACTTATTATAAACACACATACATACACCGCATAGGTCCAAATTGCAGAGCTCCAAAATCAACTTGAAGTCGTGACAGGTAGATGGGGGGGTGGAACAAAGTCTTTCCGATAAACGTAGAGTCTGATTGAACCACTAGCACACAGCCAGGCAGGGGCTACTTGCAAAGTTAACTCTCATTCTTTTTTGCCCTCATTATTCCCATAACTTGCTCATCTTTCTGTTACAGAATTGGTCACTCTGGGTTGTACTTATTTAATTTTCTATCACCACAACAAGTATCTTAAGGGCCATGTCAAAGCTTTTTCTATCAGTACATTCAGAGCTCGGCACAGCATTGGCACACTGTATATGCTCAACAAATGCTTGGGAATGAAAGAATGTATGAATTAGTGGGGTAGACTCTCACTTGTTTTAAAAAGTGTGGTGAAAACTCTATACAACACTGAAAAATTCAGATAATTGTCCATTTATTTTTAAATTCCTTAAGAAAATTTAATAAGTAAGCTATAATGAAATAATTTGGGGAATTTAAGAGATGAGTAGAGATCACTGAATTCAGCTTCCTGTCTTTAATTAAATTTTCCATTTTCAAGTGAGTATTTGGCAAATACACATGGGTTTTATCTGGCAGGACCAATGGGATAATAACATCCAGGTTGAATTCTATTAGGCAATAAAAATTCAGCATCCATGGGGCTCTGTGGGGAGAAAATAAATCGGCCTTATTCTGAATATACCAGGCATCATTTTGCTGAAAGCCTACATAAGTTTTCACATCTAGCTACCAATCCAGGAAAAATTACCAACCCTTGTTCCAGAAACATGAGTAGAAGTAGATCAAAAATTCCAATAGTTAGTAAACCTTGAATTTTCTTTTGATACCCATTCCCTCCACCTCCCTACAGCTCTTGTTCCTCTTCAATTACTTTTAAAATTGTAATCCATTTAGTTTCAAAACAAGGAATTGTGCTTCTCTGCATTGGAGCCTGACTCAGTTTACTCAGCAGCAATCATGTTACAAAGCCACCTTTCTATCACCCACCTGCCTATCTATAATTAATATGTGCAAAGGGCAAGGAGCTCCTGGTAGAGAATGGCCCTATATATTCACAAAGGGCTATTATCATTAATTGCCAGTCAGTAATTAGATGTCGAAGGGTCCATTATCATATCCATACACTTGTGAATGCTTGAGCCATAATGTTGCCATTTCAAGTGTTGTCAAATGTGGATGTCAAATGTCTTTCAATGTCATGTTCTCTTCTGGGCAAGGAGAATGACATCGTAGTACTGCCTTCTGGGCAATTTTGAGTTAATAATGAGGCAAGTGGCTCTCAAACAGCTTCAAACAATAACCCCTTATTGGATTACCAGACAATGAATTAATGGCCACAAAGAGACTGGCAGATCATATCTTAATTAAGCCCAAGCAGTTGAGAAGGCTGTGTGACTCCTTTTAATTGCATTTCCATAGCACACATGAACTGTTCTTCACCTTGGCCAGAGATTTGCCCAATTTTTGAATGCCAACATAGCAAAACATCTTAAATCATCATTCAATGTTGCAAATGTAAACTAGTTTCTCTAAACCTCAAGAAATTACTATGTCAGTTGTTAATAATGCTATCACACACTTCTTTTAGTTTAAATATCAGTCTAAGATCTAAAAATCGGACAGCTTTACCTCTTCCATTCAGCAGGGAGTTGGGTTGATTTTTTTTTTTTAGCACCAAGCAAGCAGACCAGAGCACTAAAGGAAGGGTTATACTAGAGTTTGACTGGGTAACCTTGACTTTCTGTGTTTCAGTATATAGCATCAAAAGAATAGAACATGACTACTCCTTGCCCACAGACATGTGGAAATATTAAAGAGAGTATGTTTGAAAATCCCCTTAGCTTCATGGATTCAAGAATCCTATGTCTGATTCCTAACTATGCTTCCAAGTATGTGCCCCAGAATGAGTGACTTCCATGCTCTGGGAGGCTCTGTACCCTCATTTGAAAAATGAGGGAATTAGACCGGAACCCAGATGAGAGTTTTGTTTTCTAAACTGTATCCTAGAGGATTTATTTGCCACAGAATGTTAATAGGTGTTTCTGATGAAAGGATTTCCTGGTCAAGTACATTCAAGCATGCAGGTGAAAAAGCAGGTTAAACATGTGTTAATGCATTTCAAAACCGAAGTATACTCTCACAGCCTTCAATGTGCTAATGTAGTTCTCCAAACTCTGGGTTATGCAAGCAATATTTAACAAACTTATTAAGGAAACATATTTCGGTAGCGTATGCATGGTCCTAGTTTGGGAACTAACGTTAGGAAAATTGAGTTCTGATAGTATTCCACAGAGCCCCAGGTTACCACTGCGGGAGCCTCTGGAACGGTCATAGGCAATGGGGAAAAGGCTCCAACTTCATTAGCTCCTTGGCTACAGCAGGCCTACTGTTTTTTCCCTTCTGACATTGTTTGCTTTAATTTCTTAATAATGAGTAAGATTTGTTCAAAAGAAAAGGTGCTCTGACCAAAATAATTTGAAATCCACCAGACTAGGTGTTCTAAAATCCCCTCCACTGCAAACACCCCTTAGTGTATTACTATTTTAAAGAAAAATGTGCAATAAGATAAAACATGCATATAATTAGCTTTCTTAAGTTCTCTAGATTCAATTTGTGATGTATCTATTCCAGGCTTTCTAGCCTATGCTATTGTTCCAGCCATTGTCAATTTGCACTTCATATGCGAGGGTATGAAATACACCTTTATTTTTGAAGCAGCCTTTTTATGTCACTGAATAGATAATATGCACTCTCATTCTCAACATTCCAGAAGTTACAGCTTAGCTCATCTGACTTCATGCGGCTCCAGGTGCTCGCAGCCATCCTTCCTGACTTGGTAATTAATCTGGGCAACTTTCTTTTTCTCTTTGGCTTATGATTGATTTGCTTCACAAATGATTTTGGGATGTTCTTGCATATCAAAGGCCACATAAGGAGTCATTGTACTGTGCTGTTAATAGGTGCCTGAGAATGGAGACTTGTTTCCCTTTTTTTTCTTCCAGAAACTCACAGCATTGGGTTAAAAAGGTTTCTGCTTCAGATCTTAATTGGACATCAGAATTTACAGTATCTAGTCAAAAAGAACAAAATCATCTCTTTCTGACTTTCATCTGCAATCCTAGCCCTTCCCGGGTATATTTACGTAAACCTTTAACCATGTCATACAAACGCAATGTTCACTTGGTTTTATACATTCAGGATTAGGAGTAAATTAGTCAATGAGCTGGCAAGACCTTAAGACTGAAATCCTTTGTTCGTGTATGGGAGGAAGGCAATTGCTCATGAATGCTGTGACTTCTATTGCCTAGGGCTGAGGAAGAGGTATGCACCTGAGTGACTGGTGGAGCCAAGTGTGAGGACAGTTAAAACATACAGAGCTATTTGGCATGGGCAGAATCACCCTTGCATGACATACACCAGCTCGTTGTGTTCACAATAGGAAGAGCAGATGCTCTTGGGAGATTTGGCAGTACAACACATGGGGTGACAGCACACAGCACTGAAGGCACATAATGTAAAAACTGTTATGCCTAGTCGGTTTTTGTTTTTCTTCCATTAAAAATGCAGCAAACTATCCTACCAGTCACCAACTTTACCAAACAGCACTGGTGAGTGGGGTAGCAGAGATCAATCCACGCATTTCTGAAGGGATGGGTTCCTCAGTGTGTGATAAGCCAAATATATTTGATTTCCAATATGCATGTATGCATAGAAAGCTTCCAATGGATGGTGCTGACATTTATCTTCAGCATCTAGGACTGGTGGGGCTGGTCACCCCTGTGCTCATGAGTGAAAGTAAATGTCAGGAAAGATTAGTGGTCGTGTACTACCCATACACACCGATATTTTTCATTCTCTGTGTATTCCTCATGCTGCTCTTCATTTAGGGAACAGTTGAGAGAAATTAAATGTACCTGTGCTCCGGAGGGAGCAGAATTATGGAAATGAGGGATGTGTTATCATGTAGCATTTTCACTGAGATGCTTTTCTATGCAAAATACTACTCAACAGCTTGTTTTCTTCTGCAAATGAGAAACAGGGGCCTGAAGAAGACTTTGTATTCTGTGAGTCTGCTTACGACGAATGGATCTTGGAACGCCAGAGAGCATACTGGACACTTTATTTATACTATCAATTGGATCCATTCATTTGTGATTGCAGTTACAACTGAACTGGGGTGAAAGAGGGTGGAGAGGAAGAACTGACCCTGAAACATTCTTCTAAATTATCTGTGTGTTGAACAGTGTGCCCATCTCCTATAGTTAAAAAAAGACAAAAAGAAGTTAAAAAAAGGAAAAATGAGAGAAAACAAATACATTCAACAATTCCTTAGGATTGAAAGTGGGAATAGAAGATTGAAAATGCATTCAAGGTAAAATGCAACGAGCAGGAAGAGTCCAGTGATGCCAGTCTATAAACCAGACTGCCCCTGACCTGGCCAGCTGGTGCCGAGGCAAAACAGGAGCAGGAGTCGTCAGAACAACTCATTTCCTCTACTCATCCATGCTTGAGTCTAAGCTTACCCATGATTCTCTTTCCACCTCTCTTTTCATTGCTTCAACTTTACCCCATTAAACTTAAAGCTGAGTTAAACCAAAGAAGGAAGGGAAGGAGGGAAGAAACTGTACCAATCACAGATTTAAAATGTATTCGAAGGCCACTGGGTTCTTTTTGATCAGGTAAGGAGACCCCAGAAAGGGCAGGTTAGGCCTAAGGACATCTCTCTTCTGATGTGAGAGTTACTTGGTTCTCCCAACAGACTTCAGAGCTGAGTTCATCACATCTCAGCTCCTGCATGGACCACAACACAGAGCTCCCCAGAATAAATGACAGGAAATCCTGGGTAGAATGTTTTCCCTTTCCTGATGACCACAGAGATTGAAATTCCCCTCCAGAAACCCTCTCTTCCCATGACCCTCTTCCTTTCAAGTGGAAGAGCAGTAAGCGGAGGACTCTTGAATCCAACCCATCTGCCCCCTCACAAGAAGGAAATCGTGGAGAAGACATTCACACCGATTCAGACAGCAAAGGCAGAAAACAAATCCCGTTAAATAGGGTGGCAAGCAACCCAAACATATTTGATGACAAATCCATGCATGTAGGGCCTTATTTAAGCTTTTATGAGTTTGTTTTTCTTTTCTCCTAACTTTTTAAGGCTTATAAATCTAGGAGACTAGACTTTCCACAAGAAGGCAAGATTCTTGTTTTGGTCCCACCTATTACCGGAAAGGGCAAAAAAATAAGAGGAAAGAAAAACAAGGAAGCCAGGCAGTTATATTACTGTGTCTGATTTTTTTTTAAGGAACAAGATAGGTAGGTTTGCATTGTCTGAAGAATATCCACTAAGAAAAGAAAACTCGTCTGTCAATGCAGGGAGATCTCTTGAAGTTCTTTGCAAACTATTAATACATGGAGTAGAGGCTCAGAAAAGGACGCAGTGTAAGAATATATAATTTAGGACATTTGTGGTATGTTTTAGTCTTTTCAGCTATTCTAGTCTGTCTTATTTCCCCCTCTAAATTTGAAAGTTTTGTAGGTCAGACTGTAAAAACACTAGAACCTAATAATTATGCAGTGCTAAGTATGTGCCAAGCCTTGCAAACATATCACTGAATTTTCACAATTAACTCTATGAGATAAAGATTTTTCAGATGAAAAGATGAAGGCAGAGAGCATTTTAGTGACTTACCCAAGGACATGTTTTTTTTAATAAATGCCAGCGTCAAAATTTAAACCCAGACAGTCAGACTCAGAAGCCCATGCTTACATCTTCTAGTCTCTTTTCACATTACACGTATGTTTTGTGAACCTCTCAGATGTTATACTATGCTCATGGAAGATGCTAACTCACAATGTGTTGAACTAATTAACATGAGAGCAAAGGGGCATGAGTTCACATGTAGATTATAAATATGCTTGTCATTGTTCAAATTGTCTATAAGACAATTCTGACGTGCTAACGAAAATGCAAAAGGACTCCTATCTTTTTTTTTTTTTTTTTTTTTTTTTGAGACGGAGTTTCGCTCTTGTTACCCAGGCTGGAGTGCAATGGCGCGATCTTGGCTCACTGCAACCTCCGCCTCCTGGGTTCAGGCAATTCTCCTGCCTCAGCCTCCTGAGTAGCAAGGATTACAGGCACGCGCCACCATGCCCAGCTAATATTTTTGTAGTTTTAGTAGAGACGGGGTTTCACCATGTTGACCAGGATGGTCTCGATCTCTTGACCTCGTGATCCACCCGCCTCGGCCTCCCAGGACCCCTATCTTAAAAAGAGCTAGGCTAAATGTATTTTGGGTAAGGAATAAGTCATCACAAACACAATTTTATCACCGTTCATTCATTTGTTCATTTGAACATAGATGTTCCTTGAACAGCTCAGGGGTTAGGGTTCCAAGCCACCCCCCCCCACAGTTGAAAACCTGGATATAACTTTTGACACCCTACAAAATTAATGGCTAATAGCCTGCTGTTGAACAGATGCCTTACTGATAACACAGTCAGTCAACATATTTTGTATGTTACATGTATTATATACTGCATTAAGGTAAGCTAGATAAAATGTTATTAAGAAAGTAACACAGAACAAAAAATACATTTACTACTCATAAAGTGGAAGTGGATCGTCATAAAGGTCGTCATCCGCACCATCTTCAGTTTGAGCAGGCTGAGGAGTTGGTCTTCCAGTCTCAGGGGTGACAGAGGGAGAAGAAAATCTGTGTGTGAGTGAACCATGCAGTCCAAGCCCATGTGGTGCATATTAAGTGCCTATGCTGTGCCAGTTACTCTTCTTCTTCCTTTTGTTGCTTTTTTCAGACTGAGTCTCAGTCTGTCACTCAGGCTAGAGTGCAGTGGTGCAATCTGGGTTCACCGTAACCTCCGGCTCCTGGGTTCAAGCGATTCTCCTGCCTCGGCCTCCTGGGTAGCTGGGATTTTAGGTACACACCACCACGCCTGGCTATTTTTTGTATTTTTAGTAGAGAAGGAGTTTCACCATGTTGGCCAGGCTAGTCCAGAACTACTGACCTTACATGATCTGCCTACCTTGGCCTCACAAAATGCTGGGATTACAGGCATGAGTCACAGCACCTGGCCTATGCCAGCCAGTTACTCTTCTAAAAACAAAGCACACCCCTCCTGCCCTTGGGGGTTCGCTGTGGAGTGGAGGAACAAGTATGGATGCTTCACAAGAGAAGCACTAATAAAGGTTCACTAGTCTTGCCTTGGGTGGTGAGGAGCTGAACTGCTCCACGTGCTGTAAAGTACAGCTAGTGCTCAACCTACGACCACGATTGGTTCCGACAGCCCGGTTGTAACACGATTTGGTCGTAAGTTGAGTAGGCTATATGTACAGTACTGTGAAATGATGTTATAAAAATCTTTAAGTCATATTTTATCATAATTTTCTTTCATTATTGTTATATATCATAATTTTCTTTGTTCATTTTATGCCATTTGTATCATCTCTACACCATTTTGTTTCTTATTTTTACATTCGTCAGGTTTAAGTAAAACACTGCATTACCAGTAGTAAAGGTTGACCTGAATGCTTATTATGAAAGCATTCTTGTCCAATCTCATTTTTAAAAAGCCACCTTAACTTGTGGTAAAGGCGCAGCCTTGTGTAAAACTGTGGAATATTCACAGATCACTGAACCACGGTGCTCTGTGGTTTGAAGTGAAAAACCACGGCACATGATGAGTTTTGAAAAGCACTATGTTAAGTCTTAGGGTTAAAAAGGACTGTTGCCAGGTATTTATTTATTATCATTGTAAATAGAAAAGTAAATCATCACAATTTTATGTGACTCTCCATGGGATACAAATATGTAGCATTCATCATAAAAGATGTCATCTGGATATCTTATTCAAATATAAATTAAACTTAGTATGTTCTAATATTGTTAAAGATATAGAGATATAAACCACTCACATTTTAGTAAGAAAGGCAAGAAAATGACTAATAATGATATGATATAGCATATATGTTTATTGTCCCGCACTGTCGTACGCCCAGGTGGGCAACGTTTGCACTGCCAGACGTGGAGCAGTCGTGGCTAGCGATTGTGGTCGTAAAGTCGAATGGTCGTAAGTTGCATAGGTCGTAAGTCGATCAATACCTGTAAGAGCTAAGTGAGAGGCCTCACATTTAGAATTCTAGGCTTTGAAGTTACCAAAAGTCCTGAGTTACTGAGGCAGAGTCTTGGGCTCAGCATCTCTTTCTGTATCCTACTGGAAGAACTGGATGCACAAAAATGATTAGAGGTGATAGGAGATCTGACTGTATTTTTCCACTTCTCCTTTGTGCACTCATCTCTGGTGACAAGACTGTAGATGGGAATAGAGGAAAAAGACAGCCCTGCTTGGGAGAATACTCTTTAGGGAAAGTGGAGTCATTCTAATACATTTAGAGTTCTTCACAGATACTGAAGAATGACTCTTTCTTTTAGTTAAGTAAACTGTAAAGAACACGTTGTTTATTTTGTTTTTCATTGGCCTGCTTGATTATTTGTTTATCTGTCTGGTTATTGTTTAATCTTTCCACTCGGCATAAAGTGATTTAGACCTCTCTAAATGAGGTACATTCGAAATGAGAATGCTGACACACAACTCACTCAACTGTGCTAAGAAATCACAGGCTTCCTTTCATTTAAATTATACATGAGACTGTACATGGTATTCTTTTTTCTCTTTAAAAACATGTTTATTAAGTGCCCTGACACTGCCTCTGTTCCAGGGTAGTTTCCAAGAGCCTTATAGAAACCAGAGAGCCACATTATGTGGGGGCTCCATCAGCAAAGATGGACAGAAAAGTGATGTGGAGACCCAAGGAAAACACAGAAAAAGAAGCATGTATATACAGGAACCCAATATATGAAAACAGTAGCCCTTCAAAGCAATGAGAATGATAGACAGTTTAGCAGTTGACTGGAAAACCGATTTGTAATGTGAGAGGAAACAAAGCTACTTTTTATTACATTAATATTATTTTTATTATGTAAGACAGACTTCATCTTAATTACCTAAATGGAAAAGGTAACATTATAAAGCTAAAAAGAAATTATATTTCGTTTTGTTTGAAAATACATATATAACTTATATATATACATGCATGTGTATGTATGTGTTTGGCCAGACACTATTGTAAGTTATTTACAAATTTTAACTCATTTAGTTTTAGTAAATCCCTACGAAGAAGGTAACTTTATTTCTATGTATGTATGTATGTTTGTATTTGAGTCAGTCTCTCCCTGTTGCCAGGCTGATGTGCAGTGGTGCGATCACAGCTCACTGTAAGCTCGAACTCCTAGACTCAGGTGATCCTCCTGCCTCAGCCTCTCACGTAGCTAGGACTACAGGTGTGTGCCACCACAGCTGGCTAAAGTCTTTCTTTTTTTTTTTTTTTTTTGGTAGAGATGAGGTCTCAGAATGTTGCTCAAGCTGAGATGGAAATTTTAATATATCAATTTTACAGATAGAAAACTAAGGACCATCACTCAGGTCACATAGCTTAGGGGCAGAGTTAAGATTTGGACCCAGGCAGCTTGGTTCCAGCATATATGCTCTTAATTCCTATACTGTGCTGTTCAATGAAGAACACCACTGACAAATGGTAACAGATGGCAAAGCAAAATGATACGTATCTTCAATATCTACAACTGATAAGTAATTAACATCTTGAATCTACAAAGCATTTTCTCCTGAAAATCTATAAGAAAAAGATCGGTGGTTCAATTAAAAAAAATAGGCAACGAATCAGTAATACACAGAAGGAAAAGCCCAGAAGACATATAAATTAATGAAGAGCTCACACCCACCAGTAACCAGAGAAATGCACATGAAAATAATGGTGAGGTGTCATTTTATACCCATGAACAGGGTTGTAAAAATAGGAATCAAGAATTAGATAAAACTAAGATTTGTTGGAGATGCGTGCCCACGGGCACTTGCACTCTACTGGCAAGTGTACACTTGTAAAGCCACATTGAAAAGCAATATGGTAGCTACTTACACAGTGAACCCTGTGGAGTCCCATGGCCCAGTGAGGTCACCACTGACTATGAAACTGGGAAAATTTCTCATCAGTTTATCCAGGGTTGTTTGTCATAGGCTCGTTTGGGATAGAGGGGAATTGGAAAGACAGCCCTGACAAATCAAATAAATGGATAAATCAGTGGCATATGCATACAATGCACCATCACGTTTTATAAAGACACATACACACTTCATGAAATTTATGAAACGCTTTTGAGTAGGAAGCTGTAGCGGAAAGGGGCAAGGCGTAGAATCAGAGGTGAGGGGAAAAATAAGTACCACTTTTGGGGATCAATGATCCCCTTGTCAGGGATGATGACGTGCTATGAACTGAGGAAGGTGATTAGCTCAACCCTCAACTACCCGGCATCTGTGGTAAAAATCATGAAGAATAATGAGTGGGATCAGGAATAAAGAATGAGGGAAGAGCCCAGGTACAAGACTGGAATGTATATCATATCTGGTAAAAGCCCGGATATAAAAATGGTCAGAGAAGCAGCAAGGTGAAAGTGTTGTTGAACCCCAGAGGTTAGAACTACAGTTTAAATATACCTGCTGCCTCTGTCTGCAGGTCCTAGGAATGAATGCGGAGCAGAGGTGAACATTCAGCTAGGAATCAGGTGTTTCCAGAAGAGGATTAGTGACACAAGGCCTGACAAATGAATGACAGCTCAAACTACCAAATCGGAAGGTCCATGTGGAGTTCCAGTTTACCTGGTGCAGAGTGGTAAGAGGTGCCCAAGCCCACTGGCAGGTAGAACACAGAAGCCAAACAGAAAACACATCATCAAATCCCAAGACTGGTACAAGCTGAGTTCAGGTCAACATAGAGAAATTGGAGCCATGATAAGCAGCTTTTAACACCATTATTCCTAACCTGGATGCATAAGGACAATTATGATTTGGTTGTGACAAGATACAGGTGAAGTTTCTACTTTCATTGCTTTCATTGCCTTTATATAAGAATTATTGGCTGTGTGCAGTGGCTCAAATCTGTAATCTCCGCATACTGGGAGGCCAAGATGGGAGTATAACTTGAGCCCAGGAGCTCCAGACCAGCATGGCAATGTAGCGAGACATCATGTCCACAAAATTCACAAAATTTGCCAAGCCTGGTGCTGCGCACCTGTGGTCCCTGCTACTCTGGAGCCTGAAGTGGGAGGATCTTTTGAGTCGGAGATCAAGGCTGTAGTGAGCCATGATCGTGCTGCTGCACTCCAGCCTGGGTGATAGAGCAAGACCCTGTCTCAAAAAATAAAAATAAAAATAAATTATCCTCATTCTTTCCTCATACTAAAATGAAAACCCTGAAAAGGGAAAGGGGGAGTAGGTTTCCTGGGGTTAGAGAGCAGATTATCAATGTCAAAATTTATAGCTATTCTGTGCAGTACTCAAAATTAGACATAATAAGAGAACTTCAAAGAGATAGATCTGCCCAGAGTCTAAAGTGCTTCTATTCACATCATATGCCACAAAACCCCAAACCATGAAACCCTGACATCTATTATGTGGCTAACCCATAGTGAGAGGCATGGAGGACTCACCCTGCCTCCCCTTGCTCAGTCTCCAAAGCCAACAGATTAAAGGAGCCTGCTCTCTGGAGCTGATGGAAAAAGAACATATGTCAAGAAGACATAGTTTTGAGTAACTGCAGAAAAACATGAACAAGTACATATAACTCATACAGAGTACTGCTAAAAGAATGGAGTAGATTCTCATGTAGGAAGATAAAACACCATCAGTGGTTTTGGGAGAATGTGACCTATCTTCAATCACCTCTAGCTCTCATGAAGCTCCTACCTGTCATTCACAGTGGCTGGTATTTCTTGGCACTCACTCAAAGGGTACTGAAGGCATATACATCCAGGAAAGTATGCTAAGGAGCCTTGAGGAGGAAAAAGGGCTCATAAAGACAGCTGGGTAAACTTCCTGTACTTCTGATTATTCCTGCAATGGCTTCAGTCATTGTACTATTATTCCTTAAGCTGCCTACCACCCAAATGAAAAACAGAATTAGCCCTCTTCTGTTTTTCATCTTGAATTGCACACTAATTGATTTTTAAAAGCCCTGCTGCTGTCTTGTATTTGCCCTGTAATTAACTGTGTTTGATTACAGAAGTTTCAGTTATAGAGGTAGCGTCCCCTTGCCTCCTGACAAATGAATCCATCAGGTAGTTCTTAAACACAACTGGCCTTCAGTTGGCCGAAAGCTCAGAAAGAGAAGAAGCCAGTGGGAAAACAGTTGAAATAAGCATCAGGGGAATCAAGGGGGTGGAAGGCTGTTTGTGTCTGGTCACCCAAAAGCTCTATATGAAATGCATTTCAGGGGAGGGTAAGTGTGATTTATAAAAGTAAAAGGGAATTATCGCCCCCATGCCTGTTAGATATAAAATATCCCAGCCATAACCCCACAGCTGGGAAACCCCCTACACTTTTACTACAGCGCATGAGGGCAGTCCAGCAAGACTCAGAAGCAAAGCACATGGAGTCGGGAAGACGGAAACCCTGATCAGGCAAGATGAGTAATTCCTGGGTAAGAGACACAGAAACGGGCCGTCCTTTGTGTACCCAGATGTGAGCCCTTGAGCCTACTTCTGCTGGGTCTGATGTGAAGGCAGGGCGCCACCTGCCATTCTTTAACCTTAATATGGTCAAGAAACAGCTGCTGGGGAGGACGTCACGTTGAGAGGATCATGAACAACGACAATTGATGGGCCTGAGGATGCAGTAGACACCAGGGCCCAGCGTGTTCAGTGGCATGGTCCCTCTGTCTTCAGACAGCAAAGGCCGTGGAGAGGCAGACCTCAGCTCCCAAACTGGTTTGATTCTGGTTCTGTTTCTCTCTGATGTGAGCAAGTCACTTAGCCTGCTAACATCTCAGTTTTTTGCTTTTTATTTCCCAGCAAAATGTGTAGGGCAGGAGATCTGTATTCACTTTACAAGATCATTGTGGGAATGCATTGTGATAACGGAATAAAAGTGATTTTAAATTGTACTCATTCCTGTTGGTAAAGAACACTAGCTAGCACGTGGTAAGCACATGGCTTGGTGTTTTATATATGTTATTACTAGCCGATTCCTATACATGGCTGGTATAATGGCAATTATTTAAAAGGTCAAGGGACTTTTGGGAGGAGAAACATTTCCGTCTTTCTATCAGAAGGCATTCAGATCTGTTTGTCTCAAAGCCTTCCTCCCAGATCCTGAACATGCTGACCAGTTAATGGGAAGAGCAGGCACCTCGCCCTGCACAGCTTAGATAGAAACTAGATTTCTAAAATACTGAAAACCCTGTCTCTATTTCCTTCCCTACTGTTGTCAGCTAAGCCCCCAGGAAGCAAAGCATTATCAACCAAAGCCATGCCTCAAGCAGCAAAAATGAGAGAGAGAAAACACAAAAACCTTCTTTTCAGGCTTAAATTATGTTTTCTTCTCTATTGATCCGGTGATTGCTGTTTTGGACTGAATGAAAGGGAAGTTGGTTGTGCTGTCTTTTCCCTCCTCCCCTGTATCTCCGCCCACATCTTGCTCCTCCCTGGCCCATTATAATTGCCCGGGCTTTGTCCTCACCTTGCCTTCACGCGGCTAGGTGCACCAGCCTCCTGTTTGGACTTCCCAGAGCCATCCTACACATGACCAGAGCATGGTATCTGCATAAAACAAGTCCAGTTGAGACTGTGATACGCCTATCCTCAAAAAGTATATATCAGTTGCCCCCTGCTGATTGTAAATTAAGGTTTCAAACAGTGGGTATGGCATTTGAGACCACCCATGATGTCTGGACCTCTTCTCTTCTCCATCTGGTTATCTCTTCTGTCTCACATTCTTAAATACCATACGTGTGCTGATGACCCCACACCAGTATAAATGTCCTACTAGATATCGCTCTTCACTGCCGGCCTCTTTAATATTCACCTGCCTACTTGACATGTCCACTCTTGTGTCTAACAGTCATCTCATCTTAATGTGGACAACATAACTCCTGACCCTTTTTAGCAAACGTACTTTGCCCACAGCAGAACCCATGTCAGATAGTAGCAACTTGGGCCAGAAGCCCCGGAGTTGCTCTTGACTCCTCTATTTCTCTCACATCGCACGCATAACCATCAGCAAGTCACCACCTGTGGGCGATGACAGCAGCGGCTTCCTATATGACAGCCTGCCACCATGCCTGCCCCCACACAGGGGCCAGCGTCACATTTTAGAACACATCTCATTCTATCCTTACCCTGATCAAAGCCATCCACTGGCTCCTGTTTCTCTCCTGGTGAGAGGGTCCCTGAGACTTGACCTGATCAAGACTGCTGTTACCTCTCCAGCTCCCCACCTGACACCACACTCTGCATCCCAGCCACACCTGCCCATGGATACTCCAGGTCCACTTCTGTCTTCAGGTTTTTACATAGCCTGTCCCTTCTGTGTGGAATTTATTTCCTAGGAAAACGTGCCAATCATTCCTTCACCTCCTTCAAGATGTTGCTAAACATCGCCTTCCTAATGGTTTGCCCTAAATATACTATTAGGACTTGTCCCAGTATCTCTTGTTCAACTATTCTGCCTTTTTTCCCTACCCAACAGCATGTGTTACCTTTTGCATATTGTATGCCTCATCCATTGTATTATGTGTATTGTCTGTCTCACTAGAATGTAAGCTCCGCGAGGGCAATCATATCTGCTGGTTTTGTTCACTGACATATCCTAGGCACTTTTAGCAGTGCCTCTTCATAGCTGTGCCTTTACTGCAATTCTCAGTTGATTCTGCCTCAGTAAGTATTTATTGGATGACTGAAGGAATGAATCAGGATACATTCCGTTTCAGCAAACTCATCTCCCACTATTTGCTCCCATCTAGAATCTGGCTAGAGTGAATTTTTGTCATTCTTTATCACACAAATGCAAACTCTATACTGATTATGTCATTAACTCAGCCTCAAGTGTTCGTTATCCTAACAACACCCCCAAAAGTGCAATTTGTTTTTCTGGATTCAGCTAAAAAACCATTGCTCCCTTCCCTTGTGTTTCCTTTCTCCCTTCATCCCTCCTTTCCTTCCCTCTTCCCTGCCTCCCTCCTTTCCTCCTTCCCTACCTGCCCAAGCTCCATTTCTTCCTTCTTTCCACACACTGTTTAGCATTTTTATGCAGTATTTACTATGCTTGCCATAGCAGACTTGACAACTCAGACACAGTCCTCACCTTCAATTAGCTGATAGTCTGCTAAAGTTTTCTCCAATGCCTGTGTAAGAATAAATCACTTCAATGTTTGCCTTTCTGGGTGGCAGCCGGAGACAGTGACAAGAGCAGAGGCTTCAGAGTCATAAGCATCTTCCAGCTCCACGCTGATCAGTGAGCATACTCAAAGCACTCAACCAGTTCATGTCCTTTGTAGGGACATGGATGAATCTGGAAACCACCATTCTCAGCAAACTGACATAAGAACACAAAACCAAACACCACTTGTTCTCACTCACAGTCGGGTGTTGAACAATGAGAACACATGGGCACAGGGAGGGGAAGGTCACACACTGGGGTCTGTTGGGGGCTGGGTGGGCTAGGGGAGGGACAGCGGGGGTAGGGAGGTTGGGGAGGGATAACATTGGGAGAAATGCCTGATGTAGGTGACGGGGGAGGGAGACAGCAAACCACCATGGCATGTGTGTACCTATGCAACAATCCTGCAAGATCTGCACATGTACCTCAGAACTTAAAGCACAATTAAAAAAAAAAAAAAAAGAATCTTGAGTTTGAACATCCTTGTCCAAGAGTAGAGGAATGGGGTAGTAAATTAGGATACTGCAGCACCAGGAAATTCTCCCCATCACTGATTCTCAAGATACGTTCTACACGCTTGTCAATGGGACAGTTTTTCATTGTGTAAAAAGAAAACGTTTCAAGTAAAAATTAATTTCGAGAAAATAAAGCACTCAACCTCATTAAGCTTCTATTCTTCATCTTTAGCATGAGGATAATAATTCCTACCTGAGAAAGTCATTTGGCAATTATTCTAAATACTACTTAATAATTATATATAATACAATATGTAATAATACAACTAATAATACATGATTAAAATAAATAACGTGCTAATGCCCTTTCAGCATGTAGTTGGCAGTCAAGCATTCAAGCCCCTTTTATGTGCCTCCAGTGCCCAGCCGTGACTGCATTCCTTTCTTATAACCCTTATTTTATTCTGCCCCGCTCTGTAAGTTATTTCCTTATCTGCTTCCCAGGAGACGCTGAGTTCCTGGTGACCTCCCTCCAGTGTACAGCTTTGCAACTGCAGACTGCAGTTCAGGAGGGTTACAGATGGGAGCTCCTTTCCTTGCCTGTGAGTCCCTCATTCATCCTCCTGGCTTCTGTGTAAGATCCCCCGATACTTCTTCCCCTATATTCAACCTCTTGTTCTCCATTGCTTTGTCACACACTTCATCGGTCTCACAGCTCCTGTCTTCCTCACTCTGCGATGTTCCCCTGTTCCACTCCCACCCCTTTCCCCCACTCTGCCCCACACATCCTCCCTCTTCTTCCCCAGGTTCCAGCGCAATCCTCCCATCCCCTCCTCTCAATCATCACTCTCTGTCAGGCTCCTGTCCTCACAAAACGGCCAGGGGAAGTTTTATTGATCTCCTGGTAATGCCCAAGTGCCTCTGAAGGTTGAGGTCAACAAGAGTAAAGCATTCTGCTGAACCACAAAACCTAAACTCCCCTTTAGTATGAGGGGCATCAATTATTCAGAGCTGTCAGATCTCAGGCCCTCTCAAGCGGGTGATACTGCATGAAAATGTGAAAGAGCATGTGGAAGGTTAGCGTGGGCATGACCAGGATAGCCAGTCTTCACTCACAACTCAGGGAGCCTCACCCAAGCTGCCAGGAGACTAGCAATGATGGCCAGATCTTGCCACTGATCACGAGGACGATGATACCTAACATGATCCCATAATGAAGAGAGACCATCAAAGAAACTATTCATAGCCAAAAGGTCTTTGAAGCTTTGAGTCTTTATTTTTTTTCTTGTGTCCCATACCCCATGTGTATCTTGCCCTAATTTCTCTACTTGCTTAATAATTAGACACCTGAGTTCTACGAAAATGAAAATAAATTCAATTAATGATGGGTTTCACTTGTCACTTTGGCTGTGCCCTGGCTTATTTTGCTGACATTTTAGAGGCTCCTGTGATATCTCAGCAGTGAAAGCGTAGAGTGTATTCGTTAAAAATACATGGAAAACAAAGAACTGTGAATTAGAAGTCTGGGAGAAATTTCACCAGCTGACTCATTCCAAAGAAATGTATGCCTTACGACAAATGGGCCATCTGAGGAGATGTTACTGTCATCTCAGGAGGCCCCCAACTGGCCCCTGGGCCTGTGCACACATAGTTCCCCTGCTAAGAGCTCTCTTCTCCAGCTCCCTTGGTTAACACTCACTCGCCCTTCAAGACTGTTCTTAGATACCTCTTATTCTGGGCAGCCCTTTGGTCTGGCTTAGAAATTCCTCCTAGATGTCCCCAGTTCTTCTTTTATTATAAAATTGCTGAATTTACAATCCGATGTGGAAGCCATGTAAGACGGAGTTACACTGAATATAACCAGTGTACTTAGTTATACTAAGACAGGTCAGAAGCATAAATTCAGAAACTGCCTGGGCTTGAGTTCTAACTCCATCTCTCTCACTCTGTTTTCTGATCTGTAAATATGAGAATGATAGCCATAGTATCCACCTCAAAGTATCCTGCTGATGATTAAATGAGGAGGCACATATAAATTACTTAGAAAAGGCCTAGTGCATAGTGAGCATTATATAAGCATAGCTGTCATCATGATTATTTTGCCTGTATAAGCTCTGTCAGGGCAGAAACCATTACTGTGCTATTTATTCATTACCCTGTGCCTATTCCAGAGCCTGGCATGTTCTCCTACATAATTGCTGAATCAAGAGATGCTCTCAAGATAGGAGTAGAACTCGACAATAATCTGCTCAGTGCCTCTGGCTAGAATTCCTTTACCAAGGTCACAGGAGATATTCTCCTTTTAGCAAGGTCACAGGAGATATTCTCCTCTGGTGTCTTGCATTCCTACACTTACTGCAAAAGATGATCTGTCTTTTCATGGATATTTGTAGACTGAACAATCTGAAAGACAGAGATAGTATGTCCCTCCTGAGCAGAGGACATGTTTTCTTTAAGAGCCAGTATAATAAAAGTAATGTTTCCCTCCCAGGCAAGAGTTGAGCAGGTTTACTTGCAGTCTATTATAAAAGATACCGGTTCTCCAAACTCAAAGTTATACAGCTGTAATGTAAACCTAACCCAAGTGTCTAGCCTCCACCTGGACTGTTCTGGGTCAAACCTGTGGATTTGGGGTGCTTGGGAAGCATGGCGAGCTGGTGGAAACTTGAAGCTCATGCTACTGGCTGTGCACAGTAATAAAGTCTTTTGTCTAGGAGCAGGAGTCTCATGTCTTTTGTGGGGTAAAATCTCAGATCTGCCAGTTCCTGACAGGTTTCAGTGATGAGAATGGGATACTGAGAGATGTAGCTTTCTGGAAAAGTAAGGAATTAATTAGGCTTCACAGGCTGTGTTAGGGATATGAAATGATTCCTTGAGATCCTGTAGCAAATGCTATTTCACACTGGTGGGTGGGAGTGAGGGTCTTCACCATGCTACCTACTAATGAATGTTTGAAGGTTACAGTGAGAAATAGGAATCAAACTAGCTGCTGAAAGACAGTGTGGTCATTGGTTACACTAGGTGGGGTGGGAAAAGGGAGGGATGTTTTCATGAAGATGGGGTGGCAACCTGAACCCCAGCTGACAAGAAGACTGCCGCTGCTGAGCCCAAGGGTCCACAGCCAGGGTAAATGGCATGAGCAATGAGGATACGGAGCTTTGTGTGGATTGAAAACATTAGTGTCTAGCCAGTTAGTCATCTGTAACAAATTACCCTAGACAGAGTGGTTCACACATTTGTTTCTCACAGTTCTAGAGGCTGGGGAATCTAAGATCCAGGTGCTGGCAGATCTGGAGTCTGGTAAGGGCCCCTCTCCTGGTTTCCTGATGGCTGCCTTCTTGTGTTCTCACAGAGAAGACAGCAGAGAGGGAGCTCTCTTGTGTCTCTTCATTTTTTTTTTTTTTTTTTTTTTT
>NW_016107315.1:12948807-12976083 GCF_001604975.1 Cebus imitator
CACCTCAGCCTCCCAAAGTGCTGGGATTACAGGCGTGAGCCACTGTGCCCAGCTGTGTCTCTTCTTATAAAGGCACTAATCCCATTAAAAGGGCTCATGATCCAGTTACCCTCCAAAAGCCCCATCTCCAAAAACCATCCCATTGGGATTAGGGTTTAAACATGTGAATTTTGGAAGGACACAAATGTGCAGTCCATGACGATTAGAAACATGTTTGGTTGACTATGCCTTTCTCGTTGGCAGGAAACTGCTCTCAACCTTCATATTCCTTGATCCTTCCTAACTTCTCTACTCTGACCTCAACTGCTTTAAAGAGAAAGACGATTAGGAGAGGGACTTGTATTTCTTGGTGCTCACTCAAGAGGTACTGCAGGACATATGCACCCAGGAAAGTATGCAAAGGAGCCTTGAGGAGGGAAGGGGCTCAGAATGAAGGGAATCTGATGGGTGCAGGCACACATAAACCACCTGGGCCATTCACAGAGATGACTCCAAAGCCTGTTCCCTCATGAGACCAAGTGAAATTGGGTTGCTGATGGAGCCTTGCTGATAAATGGACACCACTGGTGCAGGGGACCATCACCATCCTAGATGTAGCAACATGTCCACCCTCCTAGACTTGGCACACAGTAAAATACTCTATGTTTCAAATGCAAGGACTACCACTGCATTTCAGGCTTGGTGATTCCTGACAAAAGCTGATCTCTGTCTCAGTGGGGAAGGCTGCATGGCATGGGGAATGACCCCTGCCCACTTCTGGAAGACTCACTCACTCAGTCTGACTTTTGACCCGCTCTCAGGGTTATTGGTGCTGCCTCACTGCTGGCCACTGTTGCAAGATACAGTGCTGCTGCTCCAGTGTAATCTGATTCTCCTACCCACGCTAGTGTGGCCTTTGAGACCAACCTGTGTCATGTGCTAGGCTTTCCAGAGCACCTGCAGTCTAGCAATGCTGCACCTTTCATCACAAAAATGATTAAATAATGGGCTTGATGATAGTCAAGGTTATTTGATGGGCTTTAATGTGCCCTATCATCCACAGGCATCTGGTACCACTGAGCTTTGGAACGGCCTCTGAAAAACGGAATCAGAAAGATTTCTGGCGCTATTTCCCTCATGTTCTCCTATTCCACACACCTTAATAGGGTGCTTTGGTTCCTGAAAGTGGCTTATCCAAGAAAGGGATCATCTCTTTTCTGCCACTTCCTGCATAATCAACAGGACAAAGTAAATGGAAAAATGAAGGCTTTTTCCAATTTAGGATTTCTGCCTGACCATTCCTGAGACCATGAGTTATTTCCTTCCCTTAACAGCAACCCCATGCCAGCATGGTTGGCCCACCCTTGGGTGACAACCTGGCCACAAAAGGATCTAGAGGACTCATATGCTTAATTCCGGCTAGGGTGCCTGAATTCTCTTGTTGGACTGACATGGTCCTGGTTCAAAAAGATGATGGCCACTAGATTGAGGGCCCTGTTGTCCAAATCCCCCCACAGTGCCCAAACAAGCCAAAGTAGGAGATATCATGCAACTCTGTGAATTTCAAAAAGTAATCTTTTCTTTTCTTTTTTTTTTTTTTTTTTTTTTTTTTTTTTTTTTTTTTTTTTTTTTTTTTTTTTTTTTTTTTTGAGATGGAGTCTTGCTCTTTTGCCAGGCTGGAGTGCAGTGGCACGATCTCAGCTCACTGCAACCTCTGTCTCCCAGATTCAAGCGATTCCCCTGCCTCAGCCTCCTCAGTAGCTGGGACTACAGGCATGCACCACCATGCCAGTCTAATTTTTTGTGTTTTAGTAGAGACAGGGTTTCACCATGGCCAGAATGGTCTCGATCTCCTGACCTCATGATCCGCCGCCCACCTCAGTCTCCCAAAGTGCTGGGATTATAGGCATGAGCCACCACGCCCAGCCTTCAAAAAGCAATCTTGACCCTCCTAAACCTTAATCTTCAGGATGAAAGATCTAGGTATCAGCAGGAAATGATTGGAAAAGGCGAAGTTAGAGCTACTGGATGTAACAGACCAATTTTGCAGGGTAGGGACCAAAACCTCAGGCACTGGGAGAGGAACATTGTAGATCCTGGCAGGGAACAGGATGGATCTTTTGTCATTTAGAACCACTCCAGAAAGGAAGTCTGGCAAGGGCCCACCTCCTGGTTTCCTGATGGCTGCCTTCTTGTGTTCTGAAAGGTAGGACAGCAGAGAGGGAGCTCTCTTGTGCCTCTTCTTATAAAGGCACTAATCCCATTATGAGGGCTCCAACCTCATGATCCAATCACCCTCCAAAGGCCCGGTCTCCAAAAACTATCCCATTGAGGGTTAGGGTTTGAACATGTGAATTTGGGAATTTTCCTCATGAGGAAAATGACCTGCTACAGTTCTCCCAATCTGTTGTAAATACCTTCATTTAACTGACTCCTGGCTCCAGCATCCCCTCCTGACAGCTCTCAACACAACTTAATCACCATTCCCCTTAACCCAGCTGATAAGTTTATCAGGAACATTAGGGGATGGGGCCAGCTCCTGGAATATCATCACAAAACGTATGTCAAAATCGTCCATTGGCTTTCCCATCACCTTCCTAGAGTCATTGCTCCATGGTTCCACAGGCCAGATGAGTGGCATCCAGCTGGTGACATGGATATACAGGCCAGGAAGTCCCTCAAAAACAGGGATTAGACTCAATTATTCTAACAGAACTGAAGCCCCTAAGTCCTAACGACCGTGTAGGAGATGACAATGGGGGCACTGCCAAACTGTGATCCCAGATGGACAGAGGTCTTACCTGGGGGCCCCCAACAGCTGAAACAAGATTTTCCATCCAGGAGCACCATCAACACCCTTGAGCTTGTACTTCTTGTGTGGAAGCAGGCATTAGCTTGCCCCTTCTGAACACACTGTGACTTTTACACTATAGAGGTGCTCACAGAGAACCTCAAGTATTTAACGATATAGCACCCTTGCCCTGGAAGGAGTTCAATGCACTGGCCCGGATCGTTATGGATAACAGGACTGCCCTCCACTGCCTCTTTGACAGCCTACTTAGGTCTGTGCACTCACTAGTACATGCTGCTATACCATTCATGCCTCAGACAAGTGGGAAAGTTAATATAGAAACTTGAGGAAAACTTTCCCCTTCCTTTCTCATCTGGACCCTGGTTGTTCAAGGCATTTCTTCATCTGGTTAGGTCTGGGATCCTAGGGAAGAAGGTTGAGGTCAATTCTGTAAAACACCTTCATCGTCCTGCACAAAATCCTGTTGCTAGTAGCTTTAACTAAATGCCGTGTGAGACAAATTCAATGACTTTGGTACCAACCTTGATCAGTCAGAGTGGCTGATGAAGTGGTCTACTCATAAGAATTTTCACCCGGAGGAAAACAAGGTAAAGTTTTGTTTTAGACACTCTGTCACCCAGCTATGGAGTGCAGTGGTGCAACCATAGCTCACTGCAGGCCAGAACCCCTGGGATCAAATGACTCTCCCACTTCAGCCTTGCTAATAGCTGGGACCACAGGCATGTACTACTACACCTTGAAAATTTTTAAAAATTATTTTATTTTGTAGAGAGGGGTTTTCCCTATGTTACCCAGGCTGGTCTCCAACCCCTGCACACAAGTGATCCTCCTACCTTGGCCTCCCAAAATGCTGGGATTACAGGTGTGGCATCCATGGCTGGCCATGACTATCTTTTCAAGGATATTTGTATAGTGAAGAACTTTAAGACAGAAATAGTGCCTCCCTCCATGGCACAAGGCAGATTTTTATGTCCAGTAAAATAAAGAGGACACCACTCTTCTGGGCAAAGATTGGGCAAGTTTGAGGGCAGCCTCTTCTAAAAGATTTGAGCTTGCTAAACGTGGGGTTACTTAGTGGTGGTACAAACCACCTGAGCACAGAACATCCACCTGGGCCATACACATCACCCTCTTGAGACTTGGGGGACAAAAAGCACTGACATGAACATGGAGCTCATGCTGCCTGCTGTACCATGAGTAACAAAGTCTTTTGTCTCTGACCCTGGAGTCTCATTTCTTCTGCTAGCACCCCTGAAACAGTGGCATGTGGAATTATTTGCCTGAAAGTAGAGTAAAATCCCAAACCCTTGACCATTCTTGAATAGGCCACAGTGATTTCTTAGTAGGTGAAGGCTCCTTTTTCTCTTCCGAAAAAAACTTCTCTTCCCTCATTTCATCACCATAATTCTAATGGAATTCCCACATTACAGGGCAAGAACTCTGGATAGTAGCACAGAATCAGCATAAACAGGGAAGTGATGGGACACTCTCAATGTCCACTGGTGCGCTGAGGCTCGTTGAGTTGCTTGGTTTGTGGGATGCCAAACTTCACATTACAAAACGTAACTTCACTCATCGACATACACAAAAATTTAATTTATCTTCTCCAAGGCCCTGTTGTTTCAAATACAGGAAACAAATTGGGGTGGGAAAAGAAGGGTGTTGATGAATCTTTCTTAGATTAAAGCCAGTGATTCCAGTTTGACAACACAGGAACTATTAATACAAATAATTTTTTGTTTTCCCTAAACCTGATTTTCTCATCAAAGACTACCGTTATGTAGGGGAAGTTCTTGAAGTCAGTGCTAAACTATGAATTAAGATTTACTATCTGCAGGGTTTGCTTACCTGTGTGGTCTTCTCTGTGGCTGGGGTACCTCTTCACCTCATTCTTCTACAACCCCCGAGAGTCTATCAAAGCATTAGGGGGAGGAAATTCCCTGCCCCTGCCCCTGTCACTTCCCCTAGTACTGAGGCACCCAGGATACTTTCTGAGTGCCTTTTATGTTCTATGTCTCTAAAGACTGCTAAATTGGGTCGGATGTGTGGGATTAAGCTCACCTCATAAAATTTGCCTGAGAAAATCTCAGATCCATTAATGCTTCATAAAAATTTTACAAGGTTTCTGCTAAAGGAAGGAAAACAAACAGAGGTGGTGTCGGCATCTAGGCGCTCTTTAAATCAAACATTCTCTCTCTAATGCACTTTTTTTATGGCACCAATCAGAAAAGCAATCAACCATGAAGCCTGCGGCTTCTTCTGCTTCCATTCCTAGAGCAAAATTTCTAGGATCTTTAAGCATTCTGCATGAAGCCACAAAGGAAGCCTCTCTATTAATATTAATATATATAGTACACACACACACACACACACATACACAACTTATTCATCCATCTATCTCTACTTTCCTTAGAAAAATTCCCTGACTCTAAACAACTCTCTATTAAGATAAAAACCATCTGTCTTCCAATTTGAGACCAGGAAACAAGGATAAGATGATAAATTAATCTTCTCTATTCTGAAATTTTCTAGGGTAGGAAGGGGATATATAGAAACATTGGACATTTAAGACTAGTGGGACGACAATTAAAATGCTCTTATATTTATTACCTCTATTTTTATGTGTATTGTCTGTGGGAATAAATGATAATAAAATAGATCCCAGGACTCCAGGGTTTAAGAACGCACCTGTCCCACAGTGGTGCAGGGAGATGTTTCAGAATGATTTTAGCCCTAGTGGACGTTATGAGAAATTTTCCCAAGAAGTGGGATGAAAAGTGGGCTGTGTCTGAGGGCCCAGCTGACAATTGCACCTGCATGAAGGGGCCGAAGGGGGACCAGATTCCTGGGATAAACCCAGAGACTGGACCAAGTTACGTTACTTCCCTTCAAAGCTCACAGGGCCTTTGGGAACTTGCTTTTTCATAACAGAAAATTAAATAGAATATAAAAGCAATAATCACACTACGAAACATTGGTTAGACTTTTTCTTTTATCTCTCATATATATTTTAATTATCTGATCCTCAGAACAACTTTGTGAAGTAAGACAGCTGTAATATCTTGGAAAGAAAACAAGACTTTCACTAAAATAAAAACTGCTGTTTAAATCATAGCATGGCCACCTCGTACCTTACAAGACCTTAGATATCTATAAACCTGTTATGAAGTATGCATATTAGAAATGATACTCCCCACCCAAACCGTGATTAACAGGATTAAATGAGGTAACACACACGACACAATGTCGATGATACAAAATAGGTGGTTGAGGAATAAAGGGTGTTTGCTCATCCCTCTAGGCAGTTCCAGAATCTGATGAACAGCACCCAGCTGGTTGGTGAAGAGTCTTGTATTCAGCGTGTGTTCCAGTTCTGAGGCCTGGACACTTCTTATTACATGACTTGGGCCTTTCGCCTGGCTTCAGGCTGATGCTGTCCCACATAAACGGAGGCTGACCACAGCGGGACGAGGAAGACCACTGACTCACACCCAGTTTCCCCTGGCAAGCTGCCTAGCTAGAATAGAAAGGCAAATTTTAAGTGAGTGGAATTGTAGGTGAACATCAGAGCTGGAAGAAAGGGGCAGTCCCATGTAGACAGTTCTTCTCCACTGTGGCCCAACCCTCCCCCATCCCCCGAAACACCTATGAAGGGAACCCAGGCTCCCCAATACCCTAGGAGCACGGAGACAACCCAAGGTTCTGGCTTTCTTAAAAGCCTCACTGTTTAACACCCCTGAAAACTCTGACCAGACACCCAGAGTAATGCTAAAATATCCTAACTTGCCTGGGAAAGCCTGCTGAAATCACCTCTGCTGAGAAGAAATCAATCCAAACATCAAGCTCATCATCTTTCTCCATATCCCCGCATTCCCAAATGCCTTTTTAATGTGGATGACTCTGATCGTATCTTTAATAACTAGGACTTTCAAATGCTAGAGGTCACCATTCTGACTCAGATATGAGGGCCCCCAGCTTCTCCCTGCCGTTCAGACAAGGAAGTGAACAGAAGCAACTGCCCAGAGCAGAAAAGAAATCAACACCTGGCATCGCCCCCATCTCTGCGCCTGGCTCTGACCGAGTCTCTGTAGTGCGGCTAATGCAAGTCTGTGGCATTTGCAGAGAGGTTTGTTCTGAAGAAAATCAATGGCAGACTCCCTGACACCAGGTGTCAGACATCCTCGAGACGCTGGCTTCCCTGCCTGGCCCAGGGAGCGCCTGAGCATGTTCAGAAAGGAAGTGCCTCCACTCAGCCTCTGCCCTCACAGGTTCTGTAAATAATTCAGCAAGACAAGGATGGAGCTATCTTAAGAACAAGCTTCAGGGGCTGCTTTGCCCTGGGAGTCTTGGACGTCACAGGGTGTCCCTCTGGTCATTTTCTGCCGTTATTTTTAAAAGCCAAAGTGCAGATTTTATATTTAGGAGAAGGCTATTTTGGTGTCATTGGGCTAGAATGGCGATGAGTCCCTGGTGGGGGTGCCAGCACAAAATCTCACCATGAAGTCACAGCACAGCACAGGGTGGGAGGACATCGGTCCTTCCAGGTCTTGATGCCACATACTCAGCGCTCTTCCTTAGGAAAGCAGGCTTCCTAAGACTTTTTGTTCTTTTATCATTTATGGATCTTTTCATGTTTTACCTTTCCTACAAACTAGGATAATTATCCTCCATTTATAATTTATCTCTCTGGCCTTGTACATTTTCCCCTTTACATCTTAAACTCTTCTAAAAACACACTTGAAGAGGGATTATTTTCTCTCTAATTCCTCTCCAAGGAGAGGGAGCGCCTAGCAGTTGCTATAGTGCCACTTCCCAGAGCCCAGCCAGGATCCAGGTGTCCAGGTAACTGGGACAAAAGATCAAGAAGCCCATCAACATCTGGGGAAAATTTCAAACGCATTACTATTCCAAGCAATGCAATTTAAAACAAAGGCATGGCATTTCCACCTACCGAACAGCAAACCTAAACAAAATGATAATAGGTGGCATTGGTGAGGGGTGACAACACGAAGAACCAAGCAGGCTGAGGCTGAGGCTGAGGCTGGAGGTGCACAGGGCACCTGCCTGAAGGGTAATTTGACAGCAGGTGTCAAAAAGCCTGCTGTTTGCATATTCTCTGTCACAATTCCACTGGAAGAATATGTCGTAAGGAGGTAATGATGCTTGTGAATAAAGACGATGAAGATGTTAATCTGAACAGTATTTACATCAGCAAAACCACTGGAAACAATCTAACTCTCCCACCACGGAGGATTACTACTTCAATGATGGTCCATTTAGAAAATAGAATATTTTGTAGCAATAAAATATAACATGAAATATCTAATGATACAGAAAGATGTGTATAGATGTAAGTTATATAAGGTAACAAAGGATTGTATTCATTTTTGTAAATGAGAAATATAATTATGTAACTTTATAAAATAATGACCGAAGCATGTATGCTACTGTGGTAACAAAGATGAACGTGGATGGGGAATTACAGATGGTTTTAATTGTTCTGTTTTGCTTTTGCTTATCACTGCTCCCTAAAACTTTCCACAACAAACATAATGGTTTCATTATAAAAAAAAAGACTTAACATATTCTATAAAATTTGATTGAGTACACACTTTGTGCACTACGGGTGAAATTACTTCAATCAGGCACGCAGGTTCCCTGGAGGTGCTGATGGACAGGGATGAATGGACATCTTTCTGCCGTAGCACTGGGAGCCCTGAGGAACCTGACTTGTTGATGTAATGCGGACCCAAGGAAGTGCATTAGAAAACCGATCACTGTCTTCCTTCAGAGAGCCAGAGTCCCTGATTGTGTTTAGGTGAAGGCCTGGCCTGCAGCCTCCCTGCTGTGATAGGAAGGACACCAAGCAGTGTTAGTCATCGTCCTGCCTGGCTACGTCTGGTCAGAGCAGCAGGCTAGCCTGCTGCTCTGACCAGTCCATATTCTCTTTATCTCTCTTCTCCCCATTTTTCTCACCTCTGATCACTGTACCTTTTCCCCTCTTTGTTTCTTAAACTCTTTTTGGCTTGCCAACCATTTTCTCTTTTCCCTCACTCTTTTTACTCCTTCTTTTTCATTAGAAAGTAAATTGATGCTCCACAGAAGCCCGAGAGCCTGTGATCATTTTGTATTTTGTCCAGTGCTGAGCCGCAGCCAGATTTAATGTTGCCCAGGCCAGTAATAGCAAAGAAAACTAACCACAGAAAGCCATCAGTTCAGTGAAATTACTTGCCTAGAAAAAGCTCCCTCCTTTGGATTAGGTGGTAAAATTGTCTATTTTCCCAAATATTTTAATGTAAATACTACATTTCACTTGATGTCATGTTCCATAGGTAGGTGTTATGGTCTTCAAAGGCCTGTCCTCAGTATTACCTGTGTGCATACACGTGAACACACACGCACATGCAAGTCACACAAACATGGCGGCTGCCATTCAAAAAGCTACAGATACCACACTCACCCTTTGTAACCAGGAAGATAGATCTCAATTTTAGTCCTAAGACACGTTGTGAAAATACCTTATAAAAATATGAAAAAAATAGAGTGTGCCTCTGTTATTGGAAGGCTTATCACCTCACTGTCCATATTTAATGTAAAACCAATGAATGTTGCCATGACAACAGATGATCCAGTCTTTCCCTGATGCTTGAGAGTCAACCAGGGTCTGCCTCCCCTACCCCACGCTTGTCCTTGCCAGCAGCTGTAGGAACTTGAACATGATGCTTTCTACCCAAGAGTCATGAGGAGTGGCTGCCTTCTGATTTTTCAAAATTCTTAAAACTGGCTCCCCCCAAAAAGTTACTGTGTATTTCTAATATCAGAGACTTTAAGTCAGCATGCCAACAGAAGGTCAGAATAACAACAGCAAAATAATTCTAAGGTGACTTTCCTTGCTGTTCTCTGGGGGATCAAGGCCTAACATGGTAGAATGTATATCAAGGGCAAGAAGAAAGAAATAGAGGTAACGCAGTGGCCACCAGGAAGAGCTATTCCAACATGACACTCATGTTTGCTTATGAATAAAGCATAACCATTGTAATAGGTTTCTTTGTATTTGAGTAATTTCCTCTTTTTTAGAAACAATTAATTGAGTTGAATGCTTTAGATTTCTGCCAATATTTAAGTTGAAAAAAATGCAGTCACACAGTTTAGATCTCTGAAACTAACACCTTAACAATCAGGTGATAGGTATCCACAGTTGATAGAAACATTTTCTCAAACAAAGAGACCTATTTGACTACATACAGAAAAAATCTGAGGCCACTAAGGGACAGCAGAGAGAGAGAGGATAAACAAAAAGTTAAAATGCCCATGAGTTTGCATGTATTTTTGCAAAAAATGTTTACTGAGTATATATGTACATGTATATATACATATATGCATTTGTATATAAGGTATATATACATATACCTTATTTGTATTGTGTTTGTGTGTGTACACATATATGTACATGTATATATACATATATGCAGGTACATATATGTGTACACACACAAACACAATACAAATAAGGTTAAACTTGTAGGAAGTATTTAGATGATTATAGACTCCCTGCCCTGAAGGAACACAGATCCTGGTAGTAAGGCTCATATGCATACATCTATAATAAAAGTTTGAAAATAGTGATACAGTTTGAAATTATGTCCAGATTAAGTGTGAAGGGCGCTCAGAGGAGGATGGAGTGCTCGACTCAGAGAATGACACTGAGAATCGAAGTTGTGTTTTATGAGGATAGGGACATTTAGGCTGTTCTCGAGGGGTATCCAGGATTTGGGGGTAGAGGTAAGTGTTTCAGGAAGAGGAATGTCTAAGCAAGGACACGGAGGCAAAAAGCAAATGTGATAAAGGAGAATGTATTATCAGATTTGTTAGGAATCAGACTAGGGTGTTAGTTTCTTGTTGTGAACTTTTATGGGTTGTGTACTGTTTACTAACAAATAGCAGCTTTGACCAATCAAAGCAGAAATCTCATTATCATGACTTCGAGTTGAAGCTCTCATCTTCTTAGTAGGTGGCTTATGAGGTGGGAGTAGTAGATGGAAGATGGAATTTTTTTTTTTTTTTTTTTGAGACAGAGTCTTGCTCTGTCGCCCAGGCTGGAGTACAGTGATGCAATCTCGGCTCACTGCAACCTCTGCCTCCTGGGTTAAAGCAATTCTCCAGGCTTAGCCTCCCAAGTAGCTGGGACTACAGGCACGCGTGGCCACCATGCCTGCCTAATTTTTATATTTTTAGTAGAGAAGAGGTTTCACCATATTGGTCAGGCTGACCTTGAACTCCTGACCTTGTGATTCGCCCATCTCGGCCTTCCAACAAGCTGCAATTTTATAATCAGGATTTCCCCCCCTCAATCTCCAGAATCTAGACCACTCTCCTGCAGGCCTCTAACTTTGCTTCTGTGTGGACAGCTCCTTATCCAGAAGAGCAGGTTAATAGGGTGGAGAGGGAGCATCTGCTTCAGAGAAGCCTGTCAAGTGAAAGGCAGTAAGATTGCCTCCAAACCAGCTTTTCATAGGCTTTTACTTATTATTTAATTTGGCTGCAGAGGATGGAATTAGGCTAATGGCTGTTAAGTGGCTAAGGCACAAACATGGTCCATCTGCCGAGAAGGCTCCAGGCCATTGTCTATTTCAAAGGCTAAGGAAAAAAAAAAAAAAAAAGATGAGTGAGACATACTGTTGTTACACTCAGAGCCTCATCAAATGTCTTTTTATTCCCCCTCTGATCTTATTCCTTTCAACACTAGTGATTTTCATGGTACCATATTAAGAACTCAAAATCAAGGCCTAGATGCTGGCCCATTACCAAAGGGAAAATAGCCCATCCTTGCTTAAGCTTCAGGCTATTGTAGCGGAAAGCAGCCTGGGCAGCAGCAAAATGATTCAGTCCATTTAAAAAAAGCAATTATGGAACAATAGCAATGCCCAGGGTACTGTGGAGAACATAAGAATAATTCGTGACTTCAAGTTGCCTCCCGCCTTGCATAGACAGGAAGACAGAACATGTTCTGGTGAGTTCTAAGACATGATCATGTGGTCAGCAACTCCAAGAGAACCATAAAGAAGAGAGGCCATGTCTGGCAAGATCAGAGAAGGGTTCATGTAGGAGAATTTTATTTTTTTAGTTGGGCTTTGAAAAGAAATAATAATTTATATTTATGGAGCATGAATGCCAGGCAGTCTAAATACCGTATCTAACGTAACTCTCACAGTATCCTGATAAGGTAGGTGACATTATCTCATCCCCCTTAACAGGTTAGTAAACGGAGGCTAAAAAAAGGTGCAATCCATTGGCCAAGTAAATTCAAGACGTGAGCAGACCCTGTTCCTTTTCAGCTTAGGTAAGACCTAAACACACAAAGGAAGGATAGAGTGAAGGGGGAGTGAGTGGGCTTCCCAGACAGAGAGTACTTAGTGAACAAAATATATGTGAGAGAGGTCAGGGTGTACATGATGCAGGTGAATTGCCCGGCGTGGTAGAAGCAAGAGGGCAGGGATAGTGGAGGGAAGATGGAAAGGAAAGTTGAAGCCAGCGTGCTGGATGACCAGAAAACCAGGCAAGGGAATCCAGGTGATCTTAGTAGGCAAAGGTCTGCGTGCAGTGGAAAAGCAGGAAGGTGCTGTGCGCCAAACTTCAGGAGCATCCTTCTGGGACCCTTTTGGGTCCCCTGCTGTATAGGATGCATTGCAGGGCGAAGAAAAAATAAAAATAGGAGGCCACTAGGGCAACCCAGGCAAGCAGCACTGAAGACAGATTTAAAGTGTAGGATTCCCACTGTGTCACTACTGGGATGTGGTGTGCAAGGGGAGGGAAAACAAAGTCAATCCACTCATAACATTCAAGAAGTAGTCTCCGAATATGGTCAAGCACTAGGTTAGGTAGTCAGAATAGGCAGGTAAACAAAACAAACAGAGAGGCATCCTTCATTTTGGGAGGGAAAACAGTAACAGAATAATTACAAATAGTAAATACTAATAAGTGTGCAAAGTGTCAGGAGAGAAAAGTGTGAGTAGCTAGGAGAGTCTCCACAGGACAAACGGACAGGAGTTTGGGGCATTAGAAGGAAGATGAAATGTCCATCCAACATCAGCACAGAGTTTTCTACCCTCCCAGAACTTCTGAAAAGGACCTGCAAGGCTGTCGGCACTAGCTCGAGTGGACCTGGACCTTCAAATAAAAACAGACTTGCAAGTGACTTTGGCCATACAAAACATTCTTTGTGAGTCAGGAGGATGGAGCTTGGAGACCCTGGGATTGTGGATCACTGTTCTAGGTATAGGGCCAGTACTTGGGGTGGACCCAACACAAGACCCCAAATCCCCAAGGGTGCCAGAGCCAATGATGTCTCCAGCTGAGATTCCTTTTTATTCTAGTAAACAAGAACACAGAAACAGGTGCTGAGATTTGAGTCTAGGACAGAGTGCTATTCTAGATTCTGAGGATATAGGATCAGTGAACAAAACAAAGCTTCTACCTTTATGGACTTAGGTTCTAGTGATGAACAATTAGAAATCAACAGGTAAATAGCAACTGTACGTAATATATTAGCACACCCATGTTCATTGCACCACCAGTCACAATAGCCAAGATCTGTAAAAAACCTAAATGTCCATCAACAGATGAATGATTGAAGAAAACTCAGTAATATACATGATTCCATATAACAGTATGTGATATACACACAATTCGGTCTTAACTAAGAAAGAAATCCTGCCATATTTGACAAGATGGATGGACATCGAGGACATCACACTAGGTGAAATAAGTCACAGAAGGGCAAACACTGCATGATTCCACTGACACACTATATCCCAAATACCCAAACTCATAGAGTCACAGTACAATGGTGTTCCCAGGGGTTGGAGGGAGGGAGAAATGTGGAGTTGCTGTAACATGGGCATGAAGTCTCAATGATGCAAGGCATACTCTGCAATCTGCTATCCAACAATGTTCCTATAATTAACGGTACTGTATTGTACACTTTAAAATGTTTTAAGAAGGTAGATCTCATGTTAGGTATTCCGACTGCATTAAAATAAAATTTGAAAACGTAAAAATATATGGGCCTTTCTCATGGAATAGAGTCCTAAAGATTGCCTAGCACTGGGGTGGCGGGGCTATTTGATATCAGTCGTCAGCATGGGCGTCCCTGATATATTGCCACCTTGAAAGAAGTAAGAAATGAAGCCCTTGAGATATCACGAGGACTGCCTTTCCAGGCAGAGAAAATAGCAAGTACAAAGGCCCTGTGGCTAAAGGGCTGAATAGGGGACGCCGCTTTTAGTTCAAGTAATCATTCTTCCAAGAAGCAAGGCAAGTCAGCTTTGAGGAACACTCTCTCCTCTGCAAACAGGATTCTATCACCAGAGGACCAGCATCACTTTAGTAAACGAGAAGGGCTAAATGTTGGCAGTTCCCCTAAAATAAACCTTTGGATATGATAATAATTGGGCTTAACTTCTATTACAATAGCTTGCTCATCACAGCACCAACGGCCTTCTGGTGAAAGAGATTGTTGCTTGGGCCATCTTATCATTTGATAATAAAAAATAGTCTAATAATAATAAATACTATTCATAGGAGCTAATGTTTATTGTGGGCTTACTTCACATTAGACTTTGCATCAAGTGCTTTCGATGCAATACCTCATCTAAACCTCACTACCAATCTCAGGAGGAAAAATTCAGGATTTGTGAAGTCAATTAAACCAATCACAAAACCTGTAGGAGAGAACACCATCACTCGCATTCAGATCTGACTGAAGCCAACGTCACTGTTATTAACTGGGATTTTAACCACTCCCAGTAAATGTAACTGACTGGCTTCAGTATGAGTAAACAGTGCCCCTGAGGGCTAAAACACTAAATAAATCGAAAAAATGAGTCCCATGGACAGACCCTAGGGCCCTGTGTCTCACAGACGTTCTATTCACTGTGAATGTTTCATACAAACATGTATCATCCCTGCACAAACCTCCCTGCCTTCCTTTCTTTCTTCTTAGACCAACCACTTTCTGACAGTTTCTATGTACCCGGTTCTCTGTAGGTGCTGGGATTTCATAAAGACGGGCAGACAGCCCCGGGGAGGGGAGGGACTGGCAGGAGTGCAGAGCTCTCTGACCATTAGAATAGATGACTTCACAGGCAGGGAGGGTTCCTCAAGCAGTCAGGAAGTTATTTTACACGTACTGCAGTGGAACAGCAGCATCAGGCGGGAAGATAAACCCAGCCCCTCAGTATCAGGTAGAGAGAATACAATATAAGAAGGCATCAGGGTAAACAAGTCAAGACCACCATAATGCAAAGCAACGAGCATTTTTCTGGCCAGGTGCATGGAGCCCAGAGGCAGAAGGGAGGCCACAGAACACAGCACTGCTCTTGGACCCCTAGAGTGTTCCTTCCTAACAGGAAGCCTGGATTAGTAGGCGTGTCAAAGAAAGCTCTCTGGGGCTTGGGACTTAGCAGGTGAATGCCCACATGCTCCACTAAAAAGGAGCAAGTGTCCAAGAAGCCAGAAGTCCCCTGTTGTCAGGACCTCCCACAGTCACTGGAAGGCGGGGCCTCCCGTCCTTTCTTCCTGCCCTATCCCCCATCATTAGTTGCACCTCGGGTGACAGGAAAAATCAGAAAAGGATAGTTAATGTGGGAAAGTATCCATGACAAGTATGACAGGAGTTAACAAAACTACAAAACTTAAAAACAGCACAGAACTGGCCCAGCAAGAGTCTGGCCTATCAATGGAATAAGAGGGTCCAGAATTTGATCCAGACACAGAGAGCCAGTTACATACCATCAGTGGGAGGAGGTAACCTAGTTAACGACACAGAAGAAAAAAGCCGAATTCCCCTTTCTGGTGTAAAATTCATTTCAGATGCATCAACAATTTACACATAAAAATTAAATTATAAAACCACTGGGAAAATAATTCATATTGCTTAAAATCTTGGAATGGAGAAGATCTTTCTAAATATGAGCTCAGACACCAGAAAAGCAAAGTGATTTGATTACATAAAATCAAACATTTTATACAGAAAAATACATATGCTAAACAAAGTAAGATTGCAAACAACAAACTGGGAAGTAATTTATAACATGTGTAACAATGCTCAAATTATTTTAGCATATGTGCTCTTGAAAATCCATAAAAATGATGGGTAAAAAACAGGTAAATAACATAAGCAAGCTATATAAAGAAAATGAATTATGAATGCACAGTAAATACATGAAAAGATGCTAAGCTTCATAATTAAATATATATAAATTAGACACTTTTTAAGTGTGGCAAATGTTAAATTTTGAAAAACCCCACTACTCACCAGGTTTTCTGGAAATGTCTATACAAATCCATGTTCATTCAATTCTATTGTACATTCCAATAACCTTTAAATTGGGCAATTTTCAATATTTCATAAACTTTTAATTTGTATGCTATTAGTCCTAGTAACTCTATAACCAAGAATTTGCTTTCAGAGACACTTTCCTGTAGACACCAAGATACTCATGGTAGCCTGTTTGACAGAGCAGAAGAATTGGAAATAAAATGCACATAAATTTATAAGGAACTAGTGAAATACATTCTGGAATCTTAGAAAATAGAATATTATTCTTCTAGGTAAAAGAAACAAGGTTAATGTATACATACAGACATGGGAGCATACTGTTGATACACTATCTGTAGAGAAAAGAAATCACAGATCAATATGTGGAACATATTTCATTTGTGAAGATTCACATTGTGTGCACTGTGTATGGATAGAGATAAAGGTAAAATCCACGCCAACATACCGACTTCTCTGGAGAAGAAAGAGAAAGATCACTTCAAGGAAACTTTTCCTTTCTATTTCTTCGAACACTGAACTCTAGCTTTTAACAACAGGCATAGTTCCTTCTTTCTCTACTTTTTTTTTTTTTTCTAATAGGAGGATATATGTTTTAAATTTTCTGTTTCTTCTAAAGAGCAACAATGAGCAGGAAATGGCCTATTTGACCTTGAGGTAATGTATGTGACCTAGGCGCATTCTCCTCTCTAAAATAAGGGCACCAGAATGTGTCTGATATCTTTTTAGATGAATGCTTCCAGGCTTCAGAAAGAAGATTCTTGCTTTAAAAGCACATATGTCAGTCCAGTCCAAGTGTGCTAAGGAGAGAAGGCATGAAGCACTCATCAGCAGTCCGTTTCCCCACGTCTCCCAGTCTCCCGCAAGTCTGTCTGCATGACCCAGCTTCCCAGGCCTGTTGATAATGTCTACCTACCTGATTTATCTCCCCCTTTACCCCTATTTCCTGGACCACTTTCTCATTCTCCTTCTGGACTAAAGCTGGATATAACTTCTGGGTTCTATCAATTCTCCTCTTACGTAACTATCCCCAGTTCATTAGCTGTATACAGTGTATAGATACATTCAATCCATCAGCCTGCTCCCTGCTACGGACTATGCATGGAATATACTATCCTCCTGCACTGGGAGACATTTAATAGACAAGATTGCTTATCGCTGGCAGGAAGAGATTTGCCAGACGCCATCTATTCATTTTAATACTTGGCGTCTCCTGGAGATTTCCAAATGGACGCATCAGAGTGAGCAATTATATTCACTCTTCTAAGTGGGACTTCGGGAGCATATCAGTAAAGGTGCAGGAATGTCAGCGAGAGGTCACTGCACAGTTCTGAGACTAGCTCACAAGGGAAATTAACAAGTATGCAATTTGTCCTTTCTTCTTAACAAATGCTGGCTGGCTGATGCTCACCTTTTTTGATATGTTGACAATTTTAGGTAAAAACTTGAACACCTGTTTAACCTGTTAGTTTGGATATTTCACTTTTTACTATTTTCAGAGAAGGATACAGGCTCACATGTGTTAGGGGATTATTCTAGATTCACCCCCGTCCCCCAACCTTTAACGTCAAATGGACCAGAAAAAAAGTCAGGGAGGTGCGCGGCTAACCACACCTGGTGGATAAAGGGTTCCAGGTAAACGCCAGGGTGTGTATGCCCAGATATGAGAGCACTGTGGAGTTCAGGCATCCCACTTCCTGCACTGCTTCAAATTAAACACCTGAATACATCGTTGAGTGTTCCAGCAGACCTCTAGCTATGTGTGTGTACCTGAGACAGGAGATGCTAAGGAAATAGGGAAAGAGCATCTCTGTTTTACAGAAATAGCTAAAAATTAAACTTGATTTATGCCATTTTGTGAATCACTCTATAAGGAAAAAACCGCAAACCTTTAAAGCACACACTGCTGTTTTTCTAGTTTGTGCTTGGTGAAGGGGGAAAACAAAACAAAAGCAAAAACAATGAAATCTGACTACACACCACTGGGACTGTGTTTAGTTCAAAACCCAGGCATGAAGCCCAAATAGATCCAGTCTGGGTTTTATCCTTACACAACAGGGAAGATGATAAAACGCATTTACTTAGTCTTGCATCATAAGAGCCAAATGATTCCAAACTGAACTAATCCTGTTCTATCCCAGGAGCAGTGTTTTGGTTCTCTACCCTACACATGTCAAAATGGTGATGCCGTGGCATGATACATTTCCACGACACCCCTTCGAGTGTGATCAGGCATATACTCCAACACATAAATGCTCTGTATACATTTGCTTAAATAAATAATTCATGAAACTACAAACACCTATCCCTGAAGCAGCTTCCAACTCTTAAACACTCTAAGCATGCTCACCCTCATTTTAAACAGGAGGAGATGAAGTGCATGTTGCAATTCAGATGGAGGGGATGTCAATCCACTGGGACCTATTTTGAATTAGTGAGGAGTGAGCTACTGGATATCAGTGGCGGGCGGAATTTTATTTCAAGGGCAAAATGCTGAGATTACATGCTGATATCATTGTTCCTCGTGTGGAAGCAAGGCTGAGATGAGATGTGGCCATCCAAACTTCTGCCTGTGTTCCCTGTGTCTTGTGCATGAAGCAGTGACCTGCCTGAGCTCCCTCCTGCAAAACTGGGGCCTCCCAAGAGCTCACCACAAATCAGTGACCCTGCCTCCTATGTCTAAAGCAGTATGAGCAGAAGGATCAATAAAGCCCAGCACAGAACTCACTACTGCAAGCCAGTGTCTGGTGATTTCTTTTTAAACAAATGGAGAATTTTCCTCTGTGCCTAGATTTCTGGATATATAGCGCTTCACATTTTCCAGGCAAATTGTCTTTGCACCAGCCAGTGGCATTTATCTGCTACCAAAAGCATATCAGTGTCACATAGGTTGTTTTCAAATTACCAGCCCTTTTCTTTTCTTTTTTCTTTTGAGACGGAGTTTCGCTCATGTTACCCAGGCTGGAGTGCAATGGCGCGATCTCGGCTCACCGCAACCTCCGCCTCCTGGGTTCAGGCAATTCTCCTGCCTCAGCCTCCTGAGTTGTACCAGCCCTTTTCTAAGCTCTCACGAAAAAAGAAAAAAAGAAGTGTTTCAGAAAAGTTTATGAGCAGGAAGAGCACAATTTTCACAAACAAATAATGCCCCAATATGACTTTTATAAAGTTCCTATAAGACTCTTCTTTAAGGAATATCAGTCTACCAGGTAGTTTTTTTTTTCCTTTAAGAAAAATGTGAGTTGGAATTAGAATGCCTGCCAGGCTCTAAGAGAGCAACTTGGGCTATCACCATGGATGTGTGGGGGATGATCAGATTCCAATGCTGTGCTTTTGATTAGCTGCATTTTGAAGAATATTCTTGGCTTATTTGTGCTCTAATTTGGCAAGGCATTCCTAATGACAGAACTGGCACCTATAGAGAAATAAAAAGTTCCATTTCTAAAATTCTTTATCCATGTGTGGGCCAACTAGCTGGGGAAAGTGACAGGTGGAAGTGAGGGTGGGTGCTCAGAGGGTGAAGGGAACGAAGGAGCCAGAGAAGAAGTGTCAGCCTACATGCCTGCCCCACTGGTCTCTTTCACTCTGGCAAGGCACTAACCCAGACCAGGACTCGGAAAAGAGAAACAGGGAAAAGTGGTGGCTCTTGGACAGTAGCTGCATCAGAACCATCCAAAGGTTTGCTGCAGCACAGGTTACTGGGCCCTCCCAGCTGGGTGCTGCGGGGCAGCAGAGCTGGCTCTGGGACTGACCTCTAGTCACCCATTCTTAGTTGTGTCACCAGCCCAGAGTTGATGACTTGGGTACAGATTCCATGTGAGCCTGGAACTTGTGTCCACACCCACTGCCAGGGGAAGAGGCACAGTAGGAAGAGAGCTTCCTTGGTGGAGATGCAGCCTCTGCTAGCACAGGAGTCTGGATACTAAGAAGCCAAACTGATGTAACTCAACATCAAGTGGATGGTGGAAAGGAGGGGAGAGAAGAGGACAGAAGGCCACAGTGACCATGCAAGGCTACTGCAGATGCCTCTTCTACTTGACAATTCTAATCCCTCGACTGTTTTCCAAAAACTGGCAGTTGCATGCCTAGCTTTTAGTGTCTCCGCTGGGAATGCCCTGAGTAACACCACCTGGCTAAACTTTATGTATTCTTTCTGTCTCTCTTTCTCTCGCTCGCTCTTTTTTTTTGGACAGGATCTCACTCTCTCACCCAGATTGGAGTGCAGTGGTCCAATCTTGGCTCACTGCAACCTCTGCCTCCCAGGGTCAAGTGATTCTCTTGCCTCAGCCTCCTCAGTAGCTGGGACTACAGGCATGTTGTCATCAGCCCAGCTAATTTTTGTGGTTTTAATAGAGATGGGGTTTTACCATGTTGGCCAGGCTGGTCTCAAACTTCTGACCTCAAATGATCCATCTGCCTTGGCCTCCCAAAGTTCTGGGATTACCGGCATGAACCACCATGCCCAGCCTAAACTCCATGCATTCTTGAAGAGCTGAGACAAATGGTTCCCTTCTACATCATATTCCTGGATCTACAAACTTCCATATAGAAGGGGCTGTTCCCTGTGCAGAGACAATGTTACATGTCCACAAAACCATCATCGTTTCCCTCCGATGCCCAGAGTAAGGATCCCTTTCCCAGTCCCCATGCTTCCAGGTAGGAACTCATGGCAGTTCTAGGTGCTGCTTCCAGGACTGGCCCCAGAAGATACTACATCATTCTCTACTCTCCTTGGCCCACTTGCATCAAAGCAAGGACTCCAATATGGATCACAGGGAGAGGAGAGCCCCACTCCCCAAATCGCCACCTGGGAGAAGTCATGCGGGAGAACCAGTACATGCATGCACATTGCATGAGGAAGAATTAATACGAGTTGTGTTAGTTTGCTAGAATTTAGGGGTTGTTATTACAGTGGCTGGCCCTACTAATGTATTCTCTCTCTGCTTTTGCATAGCAATTTGTACCTGCCTCTGCCACATTATATTCCATTTACATTACAGCTAGCTGTTTAAGTGCCCATCTTCCTGTAAGATGATAACTTCTTTCATTTTATTCATTTTTTAAAATCTCCAGCACCTAACAAAACTCTGGCATGAAATGGAGAATCAATAAATGTCTTCAGAAGGGAGGAGGAGAAAGAGGAAAAGGAAGCAAGTAAGGAAAGAAAAATGAATTAAATAATATGAGATTATTTCCATAACTGTAAGTGTATTCTTTAATATGGATGATTATGCAGAAAACACCTGCCCATTGGAATGGATCTACACCTAGATTAAAGGGCAATGAAGTAAAGTGGAAACAGAAGAATTGGGTTGAGAACCAAGCCCATTATTTAATCTTTTGATTTTGTTTTGATCTCTCCAAGTGAATAATATCTGTTACCCAATAATAAGAAGAGTCCATTTTTACTGAGCTGTGTTAGATGCTTTACAAGGTTATCCCAATCCTCCTGACACCTCACGAGCTTCTGGTAGGAGTCAAACAAAGTTCTACTATTCATTTACCTTGCTTTTGTTCCACAATGTTCTGCACTGGAGGTACAGAGGTCAAAAACATACAGCCTCCCCTCCAGGTGCTTGAAGTCTCCAGGGAGAGAGAGACAAATACAGACAATATAAGGAAATGCTTTGTCACTTGGAAGGCACAACACAGAAGTAAGGGGCTAAGTAATTAACAACTCGCCCAAGGTCACACGGCCACACTCTGCAATGGAGAGTGAGAGACAGGATATGAATCCATATTTCCATGGCTCTTTTGCTGATGCTATTCTAAGTCTCCCCAGAAGGGCGGTGGCTGGGGCAGGGATGGCAGAGAAGGGAACAGAAGCCCATGAAGCAACTCCAGGCTTGTAATTCTCACTGAGAGAAATGACGTAGAATAACAGGTTTTTACTCTGTTGCACTTAGAAAATAGAGCTCCACAAACACAATATGGAAAAATATCAGCTACTGAGTACCACTGAATCAACAGACTTATAAGTTATTGCCGATTTTTAAAATTATATGGATATAAATCAAATGTGTGAGAAAAATTGTGCAACGTGCCTATCTTGTTACCCTCCAGAGCCTCTTCCCTCTCCCCTTTAACGCTTCCATGTGCCCTATTCACACTGCCATGGGGACCTGCTCTTCCAGTCAACAGCATCATCTAAGAGGAAGCTTTTCATGTAGGGGTTTACTTTGATAAATTTTAGTCATGTGTACCCATATCAAGAAAGGTATTTTAAAACAATCTATCAGCTCATAAACTATGTCATCAAAGCAAGGTTGATCATTTACTTAAATCATTATCACAATTCAGGCTTGTAGCAACGTTAGGGCAACATGTCAGATTCGGTGACAAATCCCCTTCTACACTGAATATTGGCTGGGCACAAAGAGAGAGTCGATCCCCATGTCTGATATCAGATATTCAAATATTCCATATACTTAGAATCAGAAAAAAGGCATTCTCATCCCAAAAGTCACTTCGAATTACTTGAAGAGATAAAATAAGAAAACATCACTGAAAGCTGTTGGACAATCATTTGTAATGTGAGTCTCTAGCTCGGGTTAACTGGACTATAAGGAACTTTCTGCTAAGACAGGCAGTCATACATACATTGTGCATTTATGTACACTTTGTACCATCTGTAAAACACTGGGAAAAACCAAGTATATACAGGTCCCCTCCAGCAAACTTTAAAATACATATGTATTTATCTCATTATGTATACTAACGTCTAGTTTTATCTCCAAAAAGCACCACCCACTTTTCTTCCTCAACAATCAGTGGCCTGGGAGGAGCTGATAATAACTTGTGGTGATTCCATTGTATTATTTAGCTGTGGAACTGCACATGAGTTGCACATGGCCCTTTGCATTCGATCAGGAGTAAATATAAGAAACCACAATCCTGGGGAAGCATCCAGCAATGCTGTCCAGGCTGCAGATGTGATGTAAAGACAAGCCACATCTCTGTGGAGTCGTCATCCCATGCTGGAATGATCTCCCGTGAGACTAAAAACAGTGAGAAAAGCTCTCTGAAGGGAGGTGTTTTACACAGTTTCAAACAGGTTTCTTTTCCTCCTGGGTTTAGCTTGAACCTCTAGAGCAGAACTTCTTTTTTTTTTTTCTTTAAGAGATTCATAAATTTAATAATATAAGCATTAAACATAGCACAAATATTACAGTTCTGCATATAGTAACACATAAAAATCTCCATTAAAGATCCTAGTATTGTAATGTAGCAATGGTTCTTTTTAGTTCTCTTATATGCAAAAAGGTTGCAACCTCCATGTTATTTCAAGAATTCTGTAGACACAATACCAACCTATGGACAATAATAACATGAGATTTGAACGTTATCTGAGCAGACCTTCTTAAACAAGAGAGAACATTCAAATGAAAGTCTTACAGATAATGAAGTAGCCCACGGGGAGGTCTCCTCAAATGAAATTTTCTGTTCTCACACATCCATCGTCACTACCTCACCTCCTTCCTACTCCAGTTTAGACCCCTTCCTGCGACTCTCCTGATTTGTCCCTCTGTGCACAGAGCATAGCATCCTTCAAGGGGGTAAAAGAAGAATCCTGGAAATCCACTTGTTCATTTGCTAAATTCCTTAGAAAATTCATAAAAATATGTAATCAGATTGTTCCGGCTGAGTACCTTGCAAGAACCAGGGGTTTTAAGAGAAGAAAGATTTACAAAGCAAGCAACAGAAATCCCCTCACAGCAAAGGTGTGCCAGTCCTGTACCTACGCTCTCCCTCTCACCTCTGCTCTCCTGTGCCAAATTCTCTCCTTCTGTACCAATGAGATGGAGATTCCTCATCTGTATGTAATCATGCACTAGTTAATGTGTGTCTAAATGTATGCACGCACACACCAATTATTTGACTTTATTTACCTCTCTAATTTTTTTTTCTTCCCTTCCCTATGATTTCCCTGAAACCCCTATTGCCAAAATCCTCAAGCTATCATCTTTTCCAATCCCATGGATACTTTTCACTTCTCATTTTCCAGAACCCCCAGTTGTGGCAGCATTCCACAAAATTGGTCACTCCATCCTCAAATATTTTCTTCTCTTGTAATTTTTGGTCCCACACGTTCCCTGGGTTGCTTCCTACTTCACTGGCTGCCAATTCTCTGCTCCTCCTCCCTCCAACCTTTAAATATCGCAGAGGCTCAGGATTCCGACCTTCCATTCTCCTCTCCAGCTACACATTCTCCTTATCTTGGCGATTTCACCCAATTTCAAGATTTTGAAACAAATATAAGGTGATCTTTCCCATGCTTAAATCCCCAAGTCTCATCTCTTTCCTGAGCTTTGTATCATAAATCCACCCATAAACTCTGCCTGATGCTAAAAGAACATCATAAACTTAGTGTGTCTAAGATAGTCCTCTCGCTCCCTCATTTCCCCCCTTCCCACCTATTCCACCAGTCTTTCCACACTGGTCAAAAGAATCACAACCCAACAGGTGCTCAAGTCAGCTCTTGGAAGTCAACCTGGACTTTTTCCATTCTTTCATCAAAAATTCCAGCATCACGTCCTCAGTGCTCCTTAAAATATAGGCACACACTGTTTCTACATCTCTGTTTATTCATTGCCACACCTCCTTTCACACCATCACCACAGCCTCTTATAGGCACAGCCACAGGAAGCTCCAGAGCAGTCTTTTTTCTTGTCACCCTGCCCCACCCACACGTTGCATCATACATAGAGCAGCCAGGGTGTTTCAAAGACATACACAGGACTAAGCCCTTCTTTTGCTTAAAACCTCTCATCTTTTCCATTGCATGCGGAGAAAATGCAAACTCTTCACCCTGGCAGCAAGGCCTGGCACGAGCTGGTCCCTGCCCACCTCCCTGACCTCGTCTTGTAGTGCTCTCACACTTAGCACTGTGATCAGCCCCAGTGACTTCCTTTTTCTTTCCCAAGCATGCCAAGACGGTTGCAGCCACAAAGCTTCATACTTGTTTTCTCTCTCGTTAGAATTCTGTGCTTTCTCCCAGGCTCTGGGCATGGCTGGCTCCTGCCCATCCCTCAGGGTTCAGTTCCTCCATTCCCATCTCCATAGTCCATTCCTGACCACCGCACTCCAGGTATTTTCCATCACGTCACCTGTCCTTGTCTTCATAGCCCTGTCATCAAAAGCTCCCTTGATTACTTATGTGTTAATCATCTGCTTTTCCCACTAAAAGATGACTTCCATGAGGGAAAGGACCTTTTTTGGATCACCTGTGTGCCCTGACCACCTAGCATACTGCCCAGCACGTAATAAGTCCTGAATACACATTAGAGAAATGACTGAAGGAATGATGGGTGATAGCTAAATTAATAAAGAGCATGCTTATTAGGACCCAGACATAGCATACAACGTTATTTTCAGGCTTGGCTCAGTAATCTTACCAAAAAGGCACTCAAGTTCAGAGGACCTGCTACTTGCACATAAAAAAAAGAATCTCATGTTTTACCTATCCTTTGAGACATTTTGCTGAACATGCCTCACAAAATAACTTTAATCACACCTCCTGCCCTTTATTATAATTCTAACATGGGGCCAACTCTCTAAATGGAAAAACTATGTGAGTTTCTACTAGACGTAAAAGTTTATAATTTATTGCTAGCGTTGGACCCAGAGCCAGATTACCAAGATATTGAGTGTAGGGTACACCCATGCCTAGATCAGCCTGTGACGAGAGAAACGGGAAGAGACTTGATGATTACAGAAGTCACTTTCAGATGAAAAATTTTATATCATTTATGAAAGACCTTGCTATTTCATTCACCTCTGCCCAAGAAATTGTCCACAGGACTTCAATCAATTTTGCAACCATGAGAAGGCATCACTGCATCTCCGGGCCTCTCTCTACAACATGTACCCCCACCAACCAATGCCTGTCAGTGGTCCATACATCGCACAGAGAGTTGTACCCACACAGCTTCTGTGTAAGCTCACGTTTTATCTCCCTGCCATATCTGTCTAATAGAACAAGAAATAATACACAGAATATTAAAAAAACATTGATAGCTAGAATAAATTACTAATTCAATTAAAGTATGAGTCCAATAACAATTCTTTTTAATTGCATTTATTAAAAGGAATAATTAACTGCTAAGAGGGTATTAAAAAAACACACATAAACTGCTGACTCTACTCCTGAGTGAAAATGCAGAGCTCCTGTTTCTGCAGAAATAAAAGAGTAGATATTCTGGATACACAATATACACAGGGAATACTTTCCCTCCTGCTTCCTTTCTTCACATTTTCATAGCTGAAACCTACAGAGTTAAAATAGTAGGTGGGTAGGACATTTTTCTTTGGACCTAAGATAAGGCTCACCTTTGGGACTGAGTAGAAAACTGTGCTTGACTCTTTACTAAGCAGTTTGCTTGAATATGTTATTTAATTGTTCTCTGTGACATCACCGGTAACAGAGTAATAACAGAATCTACCTCCTAGAGTTGTTATGAGATGCACATAAGCACTTGGAGCAGCGTCTGATACATAGTAAGTGATTGATAACCTTGCTTTAATACAGTGTGAGTTCTGCGTCTGCCTCAGTTCCATCCATTGATATATTGTAGTTAGGATTTCTTTTTCCCCAGAACAGTGGCTGATGTTGGACCCCAGTTACGTGTGTGTGTGTATGTGTGTGTGTGTGTAGTTTTTTTAAAATATTGTTTTATTTCAATAGCTTTGGAGGTACAGTGGTTTTATGTTACATAATTGAATTTTACACTGGTGAAGTCTAGGATTTTCATGCACTCATCACCCAAGTAGTATACATTGTATCCAATATGTAGTTTTCCAACCCACACCCCCTACTCACCCTCCTTCTGGGTCTACAATGTCCATCATACCAATAGCAACAAGTTCCTTTTGGCCAATGGTTTGATAACACTGCCTTTAGCTACATCCAAGGCTTGGTAAAAAGGCATGGGAGATATAATCCCCAGCACTCTGGGAGGCCGAGGCGGGTGGATCAGGAGGTTAAGAGGTCGAGACCATCCTGGTCAACATGGTGAAACCTGTCTCTACTAAAAATACAAAAATCAGCTGGGCATGGTGGCGCGTGCCTGTAATCCCAGCTACTCAGGAGGCTGAGGCAGGAGAATTGCCTGAACCCAGGAGGCGGAGGTTGCGGTGAGCCGAGATCGCGCCA
>NW_016107315.1:12976418-12985416 GCF_001604975.1 Cebus imitator
TTTTTTTTTTTTTTTTTCCTGAGACAGAGTCTCGCTCTGTCGCCTAGGCTGGTGTGCAGTGGTGCAATCTGGGCTCACTGCAACCTCCGCCTCCCAGGTTCCGCTGAACTGAATGTAATTTAATATATTTTAAAGTGTTGCTTCTCTCGATCATCATTCTGAACACCAATTTTTATACTGATATTCTTAGGAGTTAATGAGATATTTAAGAATCCATTTTTATGCATATATATATAAATATATATATTTTTTTCCTTGATTCCCCTCTTTTTATCTCTCTTAGTTACTGCAATAACTGAGCAAAATTACAATGCTGGTACGTTAATGCTGATTTAACCCAAGAACAAAGTATCAGTATTAATGATAGTGAATGCCACTATTTTATTAAAAAGTGAGATTTGCCACTTCTTCCTCTGCCTGTTCCTTGTTCTTTGTTCTACATGAGACAGGGTATGAATCTGGGACAGATTCCTCTGTAATTTCAGTCTAAAATTCTGTAGGTAATGAGACAGTAAAAGAGGTCCTAATTAAAAATATATCACTTCTTTGGATGAGGAAATCGGGCAACATAAATTGTATCTGGCCCTGGCAGTAAGTAGCAGAGCTGCAGCGGAAATCTGATGAAACAGGCCTGGGAACCCCTCTCTTTCCTCCCCTCACCTATCCCCATGACACCCTTCTCTTAACCCTAATTATCTGTGGTCAGCGCACATGTGTGCACAAATGCATGTAACCTTCCAATTCCAGCATAACTCCACCAGGGAACATTGGACATGGAAATGGCCACAAACTGGTTTTTAGGACAAACATTTCACTAATAAACACAACAAATTAATCCCGATCTCATAAGTGAAGAAGGAAGAGGAAGTAAGAACGAAAACATCCTGAATGGGTATTAAGTAGGAGAGGGGTAGTGATACTTTCCCAAACAGGTTGTTCTTAGGTGAAATCAGCATTAAAGTACCAGCGTTGTAATTCTGCTCAGTTATTGCAGTAAGAGTGCTAAAAAGAGTAGAATCAAGGAAATACATATATATATATATATATATATATATATATAAAAGCATAGAAATGGATTCTTAAATATCTCGTTAACTCCTAAGAATATCAATATAAAAACTGGTGTTCAGAATGATGGTCAAGAGACAGTAACATTTTAAAACATATAAAATTACATTCAGTTCAGTTGAACCTGGGAGGTGGATGTTGTCTGGGTTAAATTCAACGTAATCATGTGGCAAAGAAATCTCTGCATACCTCTCAAGCTGTAAATAGTTCATTAGGTAAATATCACAGCAACACTAATAAAGCAACCATTACTCTGTGACTTTAAAGTAGCCCAGAATATAAGCATTGCAGTCAGTAACACTCTCCAAATTAACTTATCATCCCCATCAGCTTAGTCTGTCTCACCAATAAACCTATCCGTGGCTATCTCTCAATTGTTTCTGCCTCCGCCATTGCCAAATCTCCCACTGTCCCTCACCTGAGGGATAGTGTCCACTTCCCAGCCTTATAAACCAGTCTCCAAGGGGCCAGCCAGCAGCATCCTATGGCAACCCAGTGGCTCAGACCATGTCGCTGCTCCACTGGAAACACTCTGAAGACCTCCTCTTGCACAATGGAAAGTGATCCTTACCTGTGGCCTGGCTTACAGAGCCCTGCAGGTCTGTCTGCCCCATCTCCCCCACCATCAGCGCTGCTTCACACACAGGGGTCTCTTTTCTCTCCCTCCAGCACAGGAGGCTTGTTCCCTGCAATACCCTATTCTCAGATCCTTCCCCGGCCAGCTCCTTCTCTCCACTGAGGTTTCGGCTCAAATATCACTTCCTCTCAGAGAGATATCCACTAGCCCACCAGCCACCCAGGCAGCCTCCATCACAGCCCACTTCCCCCACCTGAGATGTTTGTATATGTTACTTTTGTTTGTTACTATCTCCCCTCACAAGACCATAAGCTCCAATAATACATTGTGTCTCTCTTATTCACTGCAGAATCCACGACACATCACATGCACATAACACAAATTTCAATGAATGAGTGAATGAATATTTACTCTGTGTCAGGCACTGCTAAAGACTTTATATGGATTATTATAACGAATCCTGAAAACATCCCAACAAGGTAGTTTCTATTAATTACTAATACCATTCTACTTCTCTGTTGACTGCAGAGCCCCTTCACTTAATCATTTATTTGTATTCTCCATAAATTACTCTGTGATGTGCTCTAGGGAATAATCTTCTCAAGGGATTGCCACCATGTATCTTCTCATTCACCAGAAAAAAAAGGTCAAAGATGGTCCCTTAGTTTTTGTGTGGAGTTTATTTTTTTCTGTTCTTCCTTCTTAAAAATTGGTACTTTTATACCTGGTGCACATGGTAATTGTAAATAAGGAAGACCAGTGTTGGTGTTAAGAACACAGGCCCTTGGGATCAAAGGGCCTAAATTGTCTGGGATCAAATCTCCATTCAGCCATACACTGGTCATGAAGATTTCTCAAAGGCTCCGTATTTCAGACCCTCATTTTTTAAATAAGGATGATCATGGGACTTTGAGTGCTAAAAAAGGTAATATGTTAGGTACTTTGTAAAACAACATCCTCTGCACCCCCCCCAAAAAATTCAGTAAGTGCCCACTAGAATTTATATTATTATTAAATATATTTCTCACTACTTAATTACCCAGTTCACCCTTTTCCTTGCCAAGCTAGATTTCATATATTTCAATAACCCAAATTCATTGCCCATGGGACTTTGATATTAAGACAGATTCTTCCTCTCATAATTCTGCTTGGGCGTAGGTTAAGAAGCTTTGATGGAGAGTCTTTCCGAGAAGGAGACACACTAAAGCACTAACTTAATAAAACTTCCTGATTAAACCTGGGAGACCTAAGGCACAGTCCAGAGCCATTTCTTTCAAGCTCAGGAGCAAACTAGAGCACAAGGAGACTCGGCTGCATAACCTTAAATAATCATCTAGCAGATAGAGTAGAAAACAGGACGTTTCTTATCTTTAACCTAGATGAATGGATGTCTTATTTAGAAAGAGCAAATCCTTTGGGGGGAAACTAGATGGACAGGGACATGGAACTCCCAGTTAAAACACAAAGGTGTGTGGAAAACAATAGTCTCGCTTTTAAGGGAAGGACCTTACAAACCGGCCAAGTGCACCAGACAGAGCTCAGCCCATGCGATGCCTGAGGGTGCAGGGGAGTGAGGTCTCAGGGGCAGGCACCCATCCGCCTCGCCCCGGGGTCCCACGCGCTCCCCGACAGTCCCAGGACCGACCAGGAGCCAACTGGCAGTGCCGGCTGCACTTGCAGGAGAAATGGAGCGGCACTGCCAGCTTTCAGTGACAAAAGGAGTGTTCATAGCAGGCGCGCTGACAGCTGTCCGAGTGCCACATTTATTTACAAAATGTTAGTTAAATTACTGACAGTTGGCGCTGTGGAGGAAAAGCTGAGAGAAGAGCTGACATTTCTTGATCTAGTGACGCTCAACTCACAGCCCTGGCTCTGCTCCCCTGTCTATTTATTAATCCCATTATTTGCTTGTTACTTTATCTGTTTATGACTTCTGGCTTATTCACCGGCCATTGCTTTTAAGAGGCTTCGGGAGTCCCAGGCAGTTAAACTGCTCCACTCAATTCGGTTCCAAAGGCCCTTGGCCTAAAAGTTAGCCGAGGATCGGCTGTTCCAACCAGCCTCTGCACCTCCTGCAGCTCAGGCCCAGCTCAGTAGCATCTGGAAAGTCCCCTGTGGGCAGGGAACAAAGCCCTTTGCAGCACATCCTGACGACCAATGCATGCTCATTAAGGTATAAATAATCACCACCACCAGCACCATCTCCTATTCCTTGTCTGCTGATTAGAGACAGGCTCTCCTGTGCAGAAGCTGGACAAAGTGCTTCCATTTTTTATTCTTTCTGACAGGGGCAATTAAGATCCAGGAGGAAGAGCTGGGGTGATAAATGAAGATCAACATTTTGGCTCTGCACCGTTTTAGACATTAAAACATATTTCTGATACAGTGTGTGCAATCCCTTTTCCTCAAATGTTGAACAAAGCATATACTGCAATAAACTGTGGTCTTTCCCGTTTTCTAATGTTTCTTCTTATGTCAAAATACTGTAATGCATGTTTTTGTTGACAATTTAAACTATACAGATAAGCGAGGAATTATTCTTGTTCTAGACATCCTATTTGGAATTGTCGGCTTCATCTTCCTCTCCCATCCACCCGCCCTGTCCACAGTACATTCTGTGTTTTGTATGTATTTTGTTCACTGTCTCATTCCACTAGGAAGGAAGTGCTGTGAGGACTGCGATTTTATTATGTTTGACAACTACTGCATTCCACAAAGCCTAGAACAGTGCCTGGTGTATGGGTGGCATGGAATGGATACTTGTTGAATAAAATTCAACCTGACATAGCCACCTAGAGACACGCTTATCAGTCCTGGTTCTGACAGCCCTGGCTGCTCTGGGCTCACTTGGAAATTGATCAAAGCATGGCAGCAGCGGGAAGGACTCGCCAAGGCCACCCATGACTCTGACGTCCTCTCTCCCTCTAGAAATGGGTCAGCTGTCGCTGGTAGCCTCTTGCTGCCCCAGTTCCCTATTGTATTTTGGCTTCCATGGCACAACCACCCTCAGCCCTCAGAGACACAGGCCCCTTCCTGCCACCACTTCTCCTCCAGACCCCCAGTGTCTCTTCTGTGCTCCTGCACCAGCCCCCACCACATTCCAGATGACAAGGTGGCCTTCTAGACCAGCAATGGCTACTTCTTGGTCACTTCCTGAAGTCGTTTCTGAAGCTCCCCATTCCTAGCCAGATCGCAGGCATGTGGAAGACAGGAACTGTGTCTTGTTTATTTCTGTAGCCCAAACATCACCTAGCACAATGCCCTACATGTGGGGACATGTGCACAAAAAGCCCCATGACCTACAGAACTCACTATGGGGTCAAAAGGAACAAAAGGAACGCACACACACACACACGCACAGACAGACATATATATATATAGAGAGAGAATGAGAGCGAGACGGTCTTGTTCTGTAGCCCAGGCTGGACTGCAGTGGCATCATCTCACCATCTTGGCTCACTGTAGCCTTGACCTCCCAGGCTCAAGTGATCCTCCTGCCTCAGCCTCTCCGGTAGCTAGGACCACAAGCAGATGCCACCATGCCCAGCTAATTTTTGTATTTTGTGTAAAGACAGGATCTTTCCCAGGCTGGTCTTGAACTCCTGTGCTCAAGTGCTCCAACCGCCTCAGCCTCCCAAAGTGCTGGGATTGCAGATGTACGCCATTGCACCTGGCCCAGGAACATATTTTTATGACATGAATATTATCTGGTTATGAAAATCTCAAATTTATTTTTTAAAAATTTAATAATTAACACAAAAAGATCCATGTCACTGGCAATTCCACTATGCAAAAATGTTATGAGCACTACTATGTTGATGTAAAAGCCTTTCTGCTTTTATTTAGTATTTTTAGCAGGTGTTTCGCGTATGCACAGACACACAGAGTCAAAGAGCATCAAAGCACTTCTGACTGATGGGTTGCAGACCAGTTAATTATCTTAAATGACTGAGTCAGAGCTCTGCCTTTGTTGATATTCAGGACTTCATTAATTTTAAATTATTAGAAAATGCATAATGTTAAATGAAAAACATTTGCAGGAGAATATATAAAATTTATTTCTATTTGGAGGGAAAAACAAGCAAAGCTAGAAAAAATGTTGTTTGAGAATAATTATATATTTGGTAAAAGTCTAAAGGAAAGAAGGAAATAAGAAACAAAAAGTTCAGGCCAGTGGTAGCTTCTCACGGGAGAAAGGGTAGAAAATAAGTGGGAATGCAGAAAGTTTCACAGATAATAGACGGTTATATTTCTTAGATTGTGCACAGAGAACACAGGTGATCAATATACTATGTTTTTTTATACATAGATATGTTACACACATGCTGATATATAAAATACTTAATAACAAAAGGAAAATAATATGCACTTGGCTTCCTGTACACATAAAATATTGTGCTCCTTGAGTATTTCATTAAACATTTACTGAGTGCCCGGCATGAGCCGGGCCCAGTGTGAGAGGCTAGCAGGTTGAAAATAATCATGGAGGAAGGAGAATCAACCACAGGGCAACAAGTGCCCTGCATTCTTCCTCTGCACTCCTGCTCAGACCACATATGGCCACCTGTCCCACTCACTTTCACTGTCTGGGAGGGAAGACTTTGATGACTAAAAGAAAGAGTTAATAGGAAAGTTTCAAATGCATTTCTAATGGGAATTATATACTGATATTTCCTTTTAAAATAGAGGTATGTTTAATTAATATTTTCTCCGCAACTCAGTGTAATTGTTGGGAAATACAGACCAAAAAGTCACCGGTGTACCCTGAATGGTTAAACAACCCAGCACCGATCAGGCAATAACATCGACAGCAAATGAACAGTAATTATCTATTTTTTAAAAGGAATGAAAAAGTGTTTACAATTAGGTAAGAAAAGGAGACTAGAAGCTTATAGGCTCTTTGCGGAAGCATTCGTGGCAAATCATTCTTTCTGGACATGTCACTGATTCCAGCCATCACAGGACCATGAGCAGGAGGGGCTTGGTAGATGTAGCTGAGCCTTGATCACAAACTACAAGGAAAGTCCAGGGAGTGGCATAGTGCTTATTCACCCAGGAGAGCAAGCGAACTTGTAATTCCATGGAATTTCACGATCCTTTGAGGAAATCTTCACGATGTGACCACTGGAAGTGGCTTCATACTTTGTGCTTCAGTGTGAACCAAAAAAAAGAGAAAGACTCCAGAAATGACCTTTGTCCTGTATCATAGTTAAGTGCTTTAAACATTGGGGGTGGCGCAGGAATTTGTGGGGGTGGCGCAGGAAATTGTGGGGGTGCAGAGGAGGTTCTATGGGAGGGCTGTGTCCTGTCCCTAGCACCATAATGCAAAGAAAATACAGCCTTTGCTGTAGATAAAAAACTTAAAGTTTTTGTAAGGGCAATAAGTTACAGAAAAATGAAAAAAAAAAAAGGGGGGGGGGGAAACAAAAAACAAAAAATAACTTTTAACATGCAGTAGCCCAAGCTGTCAAACTGCTCCAGTGGCTTCCCATAAGACTAAGAATAAAATCCAAAGGCATCACCAGGGCCTGTGGCTTGGCCTGGGCCCCGCCCACATCTCCCCTGATTTGTTCAGGTCAAGGATGATCCCGCCAGCACCTTTTACCTGCCTCAGAAACCGCCTCTCCTAAATGTGGGCAGGCTCACGCCCTCATTCATCAGATCTCAGGCAAGGCCTGCGTAAGAAGGCCTTCCCCTAACCAGCGCGTCTCAACTCGCTTACTTCCTCCTTTCCCCTCCCTGGCTGCCGCCGTCCTCAGAGCCTTCATGACTACTGGACATCGCGTTGTGCAGCCACTTATGTCTTCATTATCTTCTCAAGTCTCAGGGTCTAGAACGGTGAGGCACTTAGCAGATGTTGATCACTTTCTTTCTTGAATAAATAATTGAATGATCCTAAACAACAAAACTATGGGAACATGAGAAAACAAGAGGTTTCTACTGATTGAAGAAATGAAGGAAAGGGTGAGATTGATGCTGTTTGCAGGCTTTTCACTGGGCTTGCTGGGGGTGGGTAGGTGGGTGCTTGAGAAGGAGTAGCCGAGAAGGAAGTGGAAAATCCAGCCAGGCTAAGCAAGCTTGGGGAATGTGAGTTCAGAGTCTGTAGTGGGATAAAACACAGATAGGAGACCACAGAAAAGGTTTGTGTCTGGAGATTCCAACGAGAGCCAGAACGTGGGTGGAAGGACCTATCTTCCATCATCCTCTATCCGTGCCTAAGCGTTTTAGCTCGTTTTTGCTAATGGAATGTATTAACGACATGAAATAACTTTAGTGCCTCATATATGCCAGGTACAATCCTTAAGATTTTACATCTTGCCTTATGTAATTATCAAAAATACTTATGAGAAGTATCATGAGAAGCATCCAGCCATGCTATTAAGAAAATTCACAGGGTAGATTCTCGGCTAAACCTTGCAAAGCATTTGTCACGTGATAGGCTCTCATTAAGTGCTTCTACCAATGTTGGTTTTTGTTGTTATTATGACAATGATTCTTGGAACAACTCTCTCAGGCAGGTGTTAAGATATAATTTAGCCCCATTTTACAGATAAAAAAAAAATAAAGGCTCAGAGAGACTAGGTTAATAATTTCACACAATCTTTTTTTCCCGCTACAGAACATACTCTCAATTCACATGTTTCATGCAGACTTATAAGTTGAGTATGTATGTTTAGGATAAATATGTATATAGTGTATCTAGCCATGCTGTAAGGAAAATTCACAGGGCAGATCTACAGCTATTGGGGGCTGCCTATGGGTGACCCCATCTCTGATGGTACCACAGGGCTCTGTGATTTCATGTCTCTGTAACAGTGTCAAGAAAAATCCTTCTCTGGTTATCAAGTATCCTTCTACACTATCGAGTATCCCACCTTTCCTTTCCTTCTTCCTGTTAGTGAGTAGGGAACCCCATGTTGTGAATAGTATTTTGAAAGTCTGTTGAAACTGTGTGCTTAAAGGTGTGCGCACACGCCAAAGTGGCAATGGTTAAGGGCACATGGCTTCCAGAGGAAGGTGACCATAGGCCTTAGGTGAAAAGGCATGGCTGAATCCATTTACCGTGGATAAAAATTCAAACAAAATAGATACACTTCCCATCTAGGAAGACTTCTCAAGTTTTCCAATGACTGCATTGTGAAAGTCAGGCCTAACTCATCCCTAGAAACTTGGGCAAGATTTTGTTTTGACAATGGCTCCAAGGCCAGACCAGTATCCTGGTGTGGTGCTTGCAACCCAGCACCAACTACTAACTATATATTAACGGTAACTAGGAAAACAGCTACTTTTTTTTTTTTTGAGACGGAGTTTCGCTCTTGTTACCCAGGCTGGAGTGCAATGGCGCGATCTCGG
>NW_016107315.1:12988644-12991510 GCF_001604975.1 Cebus imitator
AAAAAAAAAAAAAAAAGAAAGAAAAGAAAAGAAAAAAAGATAGGAACTCTGATAGTGGTTTTCTCTCCTTTCTCTTCAACATTTTTGAAGTGCCGAGAACAAGCCTACAAATCATCCTATCTATCTCTTTAGTGTGTGTCAATTAAAACACTGAATGTTAGAATATCTCTAGCACAAAAGGTTACACTAAATAAGTGACCTCCAGCCATTAATGAGCAATTTATCATCTAAGAGGTATTTTCACCAATTAGAGCATGTCTTATGTCCATTATGGACATGTGCTCATTTGCCTCAGGTAAAACTCTTCATCGTTTTTACATTCCTGCAGAATAAAGCAGACGTGTTACTTGGACCACAGATGTAAACAGTCAAGCAATTGAAAATCAAACATTTGAGACTTCCATTTGAAAAGGCCATGGTTCTCACTTTCAGACATATGCAAAAGTCTTGCCAAGAAATTGTAATAAGCGCTTAGGTCTGGATTCAGAAACTATAGCTGTAAATTTCTATGCAGTTGAAATAAAAAAATATAAATTATAATGGTTGCGTATTGAATTAGATAGGATAATGCTAGCTATTGTAACAAATCGTCTCTGAACTCTCAGAAGCCCGAATACAAGTTTGTTTTTCCTTTAGGTAATAATTTATCAAGGTTCCAGGCCAGCTGGTGGGTGGGAGTGCGAGCCCTGCTCTGTGCTGTCATTCAGGAATTTGACCGATGGAGCATCTGCCAAACAGGACACAGGTTTCCAAGGTAATTTTTGACATCAACATCCAGATGGTCTAAGGAGAAAGAGCATAAAGAATTTCACAGACAAGGTTTCCTGGGCCAATCTACACAGAGCTTCAGCTCACATTCCTCTGGGTAGAAGTGCCACATGGTCACCTCTAAATTCAAGAGAGGCTGGGAAAGGCAGCCCAGTTTGTGCCCAGGGGGGAAAATACAAAACTTATATACGATTTGAGCAGCTAGAAATCTCTTCCTCAAAAGTAAAGAATGAAACAAAGCAGTATTCTCACTTCACAGCATGGACCTGAGGCCTGGGAATGCTCATTTTCTTAGCAGCTGCACATGGTGCATTGGGACAGAGCCAGGACTAAAAGCCAGGTCACCTTGGTCCAAGACCACAAGTCATATGCCAAAAACAACACACCGTGCTGATACTTTTCAAAAACCGCCCACCATCAGATGTCCGTGTAGCTATAGAGTGTGAACCAGCATTGGCCACAGCCCCAGGCTCCGTGCCCTGCACTGTGCATTTCACACATGGCTCCAGGGTCACGAGAGGCAGACCCTGCCCTCTGCCCACCACAGACCCATTGCAGGCCAGGTCCTTCCCCAGCTGTGTAAGGCTAACACCGAGTATAAGCAGGTGCCAGGCACTGCTCTGAGTACTTCACAGTTCACACTGGCCTGGGACGCCTATTAACAGTTCCCTTAAATGATAATAAACTGAGTCACAGTGAGGCTAATCCATGTGCCAAAGGTCACAGGCCCAGTGGCTGAGCCAGTATTTGAAACTACGGATGGGAGGAGGGTCTGGCGCCAGACCCTGCACTTAGTCATTATCCTGTAGAGCCCTAAGGCACAATTCTCTTAATAAAGAACGGTGAACATAAAAGATTGGACAGTGAATGACGTGTGAAACTTCAGGCTCACAGCCTGATTTCTAGCTGCCACTCACTTCCTTCCCTTCCTCCCAGGTTTGTAGGCCTTGAACAGAATAATCCTTATTCTCCAGTGTTTATTAGATTTTCCATAAAACTCCTTGTGAAAGTGGATATTTAAAGGCCCTTTAGATTCCACACGTGTAGACTTTATGAAGTGTGTCACACTGCCCGACGATTTCCTCCTCAAGGTCTCATTCCACTCTCTGACCTAGAAAACAAACACAACACCAGCTCACACACACCCAATTTGAACTCTGTTTAATAACGCCCAATCCCATGCCAATACAGAGACAGGGCTGTTTCCTCTTTCTAAGAAAAGATAAATAATTTCGCTGTTAATAGCTTACTATTATTCCTAACAAACCTTTCATTCACTCAGCAAATAACCTGTAATATATCCCATGTCCCAGGCAGTAATGTAATCACTATAAATGAGAGCAATAAACTCAGCAGCTTGGTGGACCCTGCATTTTAGGGGAGTAGTAATAAATAAGAAATAGATAAATAAATAACAGACTTCTCTAGGTGTTACAGGCTATGAAGAAAATTACAGCTAGGTAGAAGGATAGAAAGATGGGAGCTGAGAATACGGCTATTTCAAACAGTATGGTCTGCAAAGCCTTCTTTCAAGATGGGGTATTGCAGTAGATGCATGAATTCAATGAGGGTCTAGACACATAAGTTGATAGCAGATCTTGCGAGACGGAAGAACATTTCTTAAGTCAAGAACAGTTTTAGTAAGTTCCAGGAACAGCAGAGAAGTGCAGCGTTCTGCATGCACATGAGTGAGGCAGCAGTGATGTGGGGAGCGGATGAGGCTTAGGCAGGCACCAGGTGATTAAAACGCCTCATGCCATCGAGGTGTTTACATTTCATTTAGCCAGAAGCCACTGTAGGGTTTTGAACAGAGTCATGTAATTCTTATCAAATGGTAGCTGGGGCTGCTAGGCAGATAATAGACTCCAGGGAAACAGGAGTGGAAACAGGGAGGCTAGACAAGGTGCCACCAGAAGAGCCCAGGAGAGACGGTGGTGGCTCTGCCCAGGGACATAGCGCTTGAGATGGTAAAAAGTGGTCTGATTCAGGAGAACTTTTAAAAGAAAAGACAGGCCGGGCGCGGTGGCTCAAGCCTGTAATCCCAGCACTTTGGGAGGCCGAGGCGGGTGGATCACGAGGTCAAGAGATCGAGACCATC
>NW_016107315.1:12991875-13000142 GCF_001604975.1 Cebus imitator
AAAAATTAGCTGGGCATGGTGGCGCGCGCCTATAGTCCCAGCTACTTGGGAGGCTGAGGCGAGAGAATTGCCTCCAACCCAGGAGGCGGCGGTTGTGGTGAGCCGAGATTGCGCCATTGTACTCCAGCCTGGGTAACAAAAGCGAAGCTCCGTCTCAGAAAAAAACAAACAAACAAACAGGTTTTAGTGATGAATTAGAGGAAGCACAGGAGAGAATGAAAAAAATCAAGGATCTACTAAGTTTGCAGTTCCTAAGATCAGAAACACTGAGGGGAGGGCAGGATGGAGTAGCTGGCCATGGTCCAATGGGCCTTGTGTCAAGGGCACTGGCTGAGAGGACCCAGTTTGAATGTCATCATTAAAAGGCTCTGTGGATGAGCAGCAGGATACGCGGTCTAGAGGTCCAGGGTAAAGGAGTGTGGTCAGAACCAATGACAGACGTCTCAGGCAAGGAAGGGGCAGAGGGCAACAAAGCCAAGTGGTCTTTGCTCCACCCTAACTGGAGATGTCAAGAAAGACGGAAAAAGAAATGTCCAGAAGCCATAATGAGTAGCAAGGAGGACATTTATCCAAGTTTCAGGCCTCATGGTAAGCAAGGTGTGGGAGAAAAACAGCCACTGTTGAGGACTCCAGGAGGGGAAATAACCCAGGGAACAGCTGACCTTCAACTTAAGCAAAAAAGAAAAAACATAAGAGGGAAACATTCAAAGAAGAGCCTGGAGATGTAAAAATGTTGCTGGTGACAGATCATTAAGTCCAGAGAGTTAAAAGGTTTGGAGGATGTGGAAGAGGCTTGCAACTCGGTTAGACTGTTGGATGTCAGGATATGAATCTAGAAAATGATGCATGGCCCTGGGGTTGGGGGCCTGTGACTTCTAAGGTGGCTGTGATAACTGAGAAGATATAATAGGGTTTGTCCTCATGGTCTCTGAGGAATAAAAATATAAGTATTTCTATCCTGATTGGCTTCTTTGAGATCCGCAATGAAGAGGCTGGGCTCACAACGGAGACCCAGAAGCATTCCCGACTCTGGCACCTCCTCTGTGGACTACAGTGGCTTGTGTCACAGTTGGGAACTGGGTGATCTAACCAGGCCTATCTACAGTGCTTTGCATGATGATGATGATGATTTAACAAAATTCTCTCTTTCATATGCAAATGTTCTGGTGTCTGAGTGCTGTCATGAGGCAGTACCAAAACTGGGTGGCTAAAACCGTGGGAATGTGTTGTCTCACAGTTCTGGAGGCCGGAAATCGGAATCACGGTGATCACAGTGTTGGCAGGTCCCTGCTCCCTTCAAAACTTGTAGGGAAGATTCCCACCTTGCCTCGCCCCAGTCCCTGTTTGCCGGCAGTCCCTGGCATTGCTTGGCTTGCAGGCGCATCGCTACAGCCCCTGCCTTTGTTGTCACTCTCTGTGCGTCTTCTGTGTCTCCACATAGGCATCTTTTTAGCAGGACCCCAGTTATATTGGTTTAGAGGCACGCTCTACTCCAGTATGACCTCACCTTAACTAATTATATCTGCAGCAAACATATTTCCAAATAAAGTCATATTGTAAGGTATTGGAGGTTAAGACACCAACACATCTTTTTTTTTTTTTTTTATGGTGGGGAGATGGGACGAAATTCAACCCACAACCCCAAAGCATTGCTATGTCCAGCTTTTCTGTATAACAACTGCACTAAATTAAAAATAATTTACATATGTTCTTTTTCTTACTCATAGCTTCTGATGGGTTAGAATTTAGGATTGAGCTCTCCTGACAGGTAAATTTGTCCAAAGATGATTATCCTGAATTTGAGAGCACTTTTTCACTCATCCAACACATTAGAGCCTGTCTGAAAGCCAGAGAAGATCAAGAAACTATTTTCACATAAATACATCTTCCTTTGACTCCACGAAGCCAACAAAGCTTGTTTGAAGGTCGATTTCGGTTTTTTAAATTTTCCATGAGTCTGCTGGTTGATGATGTTTTCATTAAAAATTCTATTATTTTAAGAAATCCATCAGTGAGATTGTAAGAGTAGTTTATATGTTCATTTTGTAAGACAAATCAACCCCATAGGCTTTCTAAGCCAAAACATTTCACACCGATAAGACAGCAAGTTGGTCAAATAGACCCAAATAAAACCAAATAATTCAATAATGTGAATAAATGAGATTTAAGAAAAACTGATCATGAAAGATCAAGACTGCTATTCACAGTTCACTCCATTTAAATGAATTTGAGCCCTTTGGCATTGGGTTAAAATGGACACGACTCCTCCTGTGATCCCATCAGTGAATACGGACATCAGTTTCTAATGCCAGACGCACTGGTCTTGCCCTAGACTTGACCAAAGGTAAAATTCCCAAATGGAAAGAAACCTCCTTCTCTATTTTCACCATCACCGTGCAAGTCCTGAGCCCGCCTCCCAATGATCGGGAGATGTGAATGAAGAGAAGATTTACAGTCAGAGAAAGCTACAAGAGCCTCAAACTGCCCCTTCCCCAAGACATGTTACCCCAACCCCTGTTTTTTACCATTTGACTCCAGTGGAATTATCATGGAAAATTATTTCTCCAAGGAAAAAGGGTCTGCCAATCCTAAATCTATGCATAAATTCACAGATAACCTGCTCCACAGAACCTTCTGGATGAATTTTTCCGGTGGAAAATGCATCCTCAGAGCCACGAACTGTCACAACTTGCTATGCAACAATCTTCTTATGATAAACAAAGAAATACCGTTCTTCTCACTCCGTCTCAGAAATTAAACATCTCCAGACATGATTTGAAACTGAAGTAGGAGAGGCATCACAAAAAAACTCACAATTATAGGTGGACAAAGGGGCATTTCTTTATGGATCTTTCAGATTCAAGACGTGGTATATCAGCCAAAGTATTTAAGCCACAATAGTGTAAAATGAAAATTGGTATATGTGTGTATGTTATATATACATATATGCACACATGCATGTGTACATACATATAGAGAGAAAGAAAGTCATAACTATATACTAAACTTTGTGTGTGTTATCTCATTTTAACCTAAAACAACACTTTGAGATAGGTAATAACGGTCCTCTTTAAATGGAAAGTGGAGAGATTACAAATTTTGCCTGCAATTACACAAAGGGGCTGGGCCAGAGTTTGTAGATTTCTGTGTCCCGGCCTGTTTTCTTTCTAGCCTACCACTCCTGGCACATATGAATCAGTAAGGTCTTGTGTGTTAGGGATCTTTGTCTCCAGCAATTGCACTACTAGTAAACTTCCCTGTTGCTTCCTTCTCTCTTAGCTCACACATGCAACTTCAAAGTGCATCCTAAACTCAATAAATCCTCGGTTTCCTAAAAAATAATATTATTTGACCACCTATGATGACATTGGCAGTATTATTTATTTAGTATTAGTTATCTATTACACAGTGGGAACCCATCAACTTACCTCTGAGGAAGCAAAATGACCTTAAATAACACAAGGATAATATTCTATTTTACTCGTCAGTGGAGACTTTCAACCCAAAAGAACAAATCTACCGTTACCATTAAAATTATCTTTTTTTACAAGATTCCCCAAGACAGATGCCTATTACTAGTCAAAAAAAAAAAAAAAAAGAAGAAGAAGGAAGCGTTTTGGAGCAGGTGCCTCCTGTCCCCCTGGTGCCAAATGGTCCAACATCTAATGCCAAAGATCAGTGGAAGAACCTAGAATAAGAGTCTTCCTCTGAACAAACTAGGGAAATTGTAGGATTCTGTGAGGAGAAGGGACCTCTAGGGGTTGGTTGGGTCCCTGTGTCTCCAAGCCATGGAGGACACAAAACCTTAAACACTCCCAAAGCCCTGTTCCTCACATCAGGAGAGGGGATTCCTGTGCACCATGACAAGGAAGGACAACGAAACTCACTGGGTCTCTAGTGGGAGAGGAACTTGGCAATGAAGAATAAAAGGGACAGAATGAGACCAGCACTACAGAACAGAGGGAGCCTGCCTAGGAGTCAGACACTACCCATCCTGAGTCCCAGGCTCAGCACCCACCTGAGCATGTGAGCTGGGAAAATACCTTCACTGTGCCTCTCAGCGCTTTGGTTTCCTGATCTATAAAATCAGCGTAATAATTGTGTCCACCTGATGGAGCATCTGTGAGGAGTAAGTGAGCTTCTTCTGGTAAACTGCTCAGCACAGGACCTGACCCACAGGAAACAGCTGTCCCACATGGAGCCAGAGTCAAAGCATAAGAATGTAAGGTGTGGTACAGACTAAACCAGCAGTCAGGAGAGAATACGGTGATAAATATCAGCTAACTGCATTGAAAGCATTCATGGTCAGGAGGATGCTTTTGCCCTTACTAGGAAAGGTGGCTTTCCCTTTCATCATGCGAAGTCCCAAGTGAGGGCTCACAGCCTGGGGATGGAGGGTGCCCTGGCTGCCAGCCCTCTCACCCTTCCGGAAGGCGTCCTTGTGCAAGACTGATGATCACTACTCTCCCTATCTGTAAAACCAGGTGGTTGACCTCCCTGATCTCTGCAACCCTTTCAAATTCAAAATGCTGTGCATATAAAAGAGGGAGAAAGGCAACATTTTTCTGCAAAGTACTTATGAGAGCACTGAGCTGGCCCCCCGTAGCCTCCTCTGGCTTCCAGTGACAATTGGCATACTCTTCCTCCTTCTGCCCCACGTTTGGTTGAATTTTTAGTTTCCCGTTTTAGTTTTTGGCTACTCAACAGCTGAATGTGCTTCCAGGAGCCTCCCTCTGCTGGCCCATCTGTCCCTGCTCCTCAGAGCCACAGGCCACCAGCCGGATGCCTGGCAAGCCCTGAGGTGAGTGCTCAGTGGCCAGTCCTGAGAGGGGGCAGGGTGGTGGCAGCAGCTCAGGCTTCCTGAGTGGCATTGCTATTCTGGACGAGTGAACTCATAAACGACAGATCAATAGTTACGCCACCCCAACCACTGCCAGCAGACTCCGAAAACAGAAAGGATGGGCAGAGTGCTTTTCTGTGTCCCTCCTTATATTGGAAATGCTAATTTCCCTGGGGTTGACTACATCATTGTTTCTTCAAAGCCTTAAGGACTGGGTGGGGAAGTGACCCAGCAAAAAGAAGGCATGTGTCATGGGTGCAAATATGAAATAATGGACACCCAACACAGCCCATCTCATCTGTGGCCTAGACAGACAGACGCAAGCTCAATGACTTCTATGTATTTGTAGCCTGTCCCCAACACCTCTGCAAGAGCAGCCTCATACAGCTGCCCAGACAGAAATGACACTAGGAAGTAACATGCCTAAGGCAAGGACAGCAGAAGAGAGTCCCGGAAAAAGGACACAGACTCTGAGAAGAAACGTGATCTCAGGCCTTCATTCCCGCAGTCATTCATGCAACTAATTTATTGAACATCTTCTATCTGCCAGACACTGCTTATACAGGGCTAATTAGACAGAGGACATCTCTTCTCAAGGAATTTATAGTCCCGTTGGGGAAGACAAACCATACGCAGATAACCAAATAACGAATGAGGTGCTTCAGATGGAGATGACTGTTCTAAAGAAAAAACCCAGGATGATACGCCAGGGTAAGACTGGCGGTAGTGGTAGAAGATTATTTTGATTTGGTATCAGGAAAGGCATGCAGGAGGGAATTCTGTGTGAGCTTAGGCCAGAATGATAAGAAACAGCTGTCCGTGGGAAGACCAGCGTAGGGCTGTTCCCAGAAGTGGGATCCACAAGAGGAAATGCTCTGCAGCTGGAACAAGCTGTGTTTATGGGTTTCCACAACAGAGTGAGTAAAGAGAAAGACATGGCGAGAGTCCTTCAGATTTTATTGGCAAATTCCACGGGCCAAGCCACGTGCTGCTGTGAGGAGGCAAACCTGAAGGAGGCATAGCTCTGCCCTCAAGAGGTTGTGGAGTCGCTGAAGGGACGACCAGAGAATCCATCTGCTTATCAGATGAAACTCCACCCACTTTACATGTCATGAGCAAAGGGCCACAGCTTCCTTCATCTAGAAGGTGACTCCCTGGGTCCTCTCAAGTATCAAAACCACATTATTCTGTGTGATTCCATGGAGTTCCATGTAAAAACTCAACCTAAATGACATACATTTCTCAGACCTTCAATTCCCAACTCACCCTGGAAAAACAACATCATCCAATCACTAAGCCTATGGTCTAGAGGCACGACAGAAGCCAGAGTTCAGCCTCTCATGCCCACCTACCAACTGATCCCCAGGAAATAACGCACTTTACTAGTTGCTGCCTTAATTGGGGAATCTCTGAAGCAAGGAAAGCATTCATTCATTGAAATTGCCAAGTGGCAGGCATGTTCATGCTTAGTGAAGGTCTCTACGTGAATGACACCCACCCAGTTGGGCATCCGGGGCTCTCTGTTTCCTCACTGGATGTCTGCTCACTTCTACCCAGGACCTAGGAGCTAGTGCAGTCCTGCCCACCTACAGAAAGCCTTTGCTCCAACAGAGGGGCTCTGCTCCAGCCACAGCAGTGTGATTGCCCACGTTTTCATGGTGCATTCTGCCTCACAAGGTTCATGACCTGTGTCCACAGCCAGCTTTTTCAGTTGGACCCAAGCCCCCAAAAGCCAAGTCCAGGCCATATGCCTTTCTACACCCAAACACCCAGCTCAGTGCCTGATATGGGCCGGCTGTGTCCCCACCCAAATCTCATCTCGAATTGTAGCTCTCATAATTCCTATATGTTGTGGTGTGAGATAACTGAATCATGGGAGTGGTTTACCCCATACTGTTCTCGTGGTAGTGAATAAGTCTCAGAGGAGCTGATGATTTTATAAAGGGTTTCTCCTTTCTCTTTCTTTCATTGTCTTGTCTGCCACCATGTAAAATGTGCCTTTCGCCTTCTGCCATGATTGTGAGGCCTCCCCAGCCACGTGGAACTGTAAGTCCATTAAACCTATTTTTCTTTCTAAATCACCCAGTCTTGGGTATGTCTGTATCAGCAGTGTGAAAACGGACTAATACTGTGCCCTTCTTGAAAGAACCTCTCAATACATTTTTGATTGACCATAGTTGAAATTTAAAATAAAATGATAGAGACAGGTGGTAAGGAGATAAATTGAATATAGCTGGGGGATATTTTTGTTTTGTTTTCCTTCATTTCATTTGAGTAAGCATCTGCCAGACACAGTGCTCATGCCATGACAAGGCATGATACCTGGTTTCCAAGAGGTGCTCTGCAGCCCAAGGGAAGAAAGAAGACAGAGTTAACAACATTGGAAAACAGGGTCTAAGCCAAAATGAATGGGGCAGACACTGAGTGCCACAGAGGAATGAGAGGAACACGCAATTCAAAGGAATTCAAAGGGTCCTGAACAGTCCTGGGAAGCCTGGTGTACAAAGTCAAGGAGTGGAGTCGTGGGCCAGCCTACCAGCCTGCCACTGGCTGCTTGTGTGATTTCAGGTAGGTTCCCCATCTCTGGGCCTTAATGGGGAACAATTAAGTCTATTTCAGAGTGTTATGAGGATTAAATGTTAGTGTTTACATAAAACATTCACACAGTAACAGAACAAGGACTGTACTATTTATCTTATTAACGTGATTATTACTAGTGCTTTACAGTCTGGCGTCAAAGCTTCCTGGCTGTGTCACCTTCATCAAAGGATGTAAACTCTCCATACCTCAGTTTCCTCATCTGTAAAACAGGGATAATAATAGCTTCTACATCATCAGGCTGTTATTTGAGTTAAGTGTTAATGTTGTCAGGCTGAATGATGGGTTAGATATTCTTAAAACACTTAGATACTCTGTTACACATAGTGAGCACTCAGTAAACTTTGGCTAATAGTATTATTGTAAATTCTGTGTTACCTCACCCTTTTAAGAAATATTCCTACGTAATGTCAGCAGGAGGGCAGAAAGAGTGGGGGATTGCAAATTGTAATTCTTTTCAGGCTGTCAATGCTATGCTAAGTGAAAGGTTTCCCAATACCTCCACAAGGATTGTTAGAGCTACTTGGAAAAGATAAAACATTTTTTTAAAAGTTTCCTCACATTGGAATCTTCTACTGAGCATTTACTCTTTAGGGACTGGAAAAGATCCTCAAAAAATGATGTTGGTGAGAACAAAGCAGCATGAAATGAAATTAGAGCAAAAAGTCCTCTGCTGGCTATGAAGAAAACTACATGCGTCACCATCATCACCCAATCACCCATAGGGAGATGGATATGGCGGCCTCCAGGCCACAGCGCAGGTGCTCTGGTCTCCTCTAGTTGTGGTTCCTTACATATGATTAGCCAAAAAAGAAAAAAAAAAAAAAAA
>NW_016107315.1:13000254-13115429 GCF_001604975.1 Cebus imitator
GGAGGGAAGGAGGGAAGGAGGGAAGGAGGGAAGGAGGGAAGGGACCTCTGCCCCCCCTTACACACACACGCACAATACAAAGCAAAAAGAAAATAACTCAGAACTCTGAACTACTAGATTGTTGCAACCTATACTCAGGTTACATGAAAATTATGCAAACAAAATACATTCTGAAATTCCTACTTGCTTCTCTGCACACAGAACAAGAAAATGTAGGGCCTATGTTTGAGACTTCAGGGGCTTCCACTCCACAAAAACACACCTAGTAGGGCAGCCCTTTCTTGTTCTAGTGCATCAGAGTCTGAGAAGGAGGGCAATCCTGAGAGGCCTGAGCATCCTCTGTACTGGTTGCCTGTTTACACTTGGTGCCTGATTCATATCCTCAGTCTGGCCCATGGTCAAGGGCTGGTGTCGCTCAGATCCTAGCTTATCTAATCCCTGTCCTGTAGTGCTCCATCCTCTGTGAGGGCCTTTCTCTTGCATGTCAGGAAGACATTCAGCCCTTAAGGCTGGCACAGAATGGCAGGAGATGTTCCAGAAGGAACTTGGCTGCGTTGGGGCCAATTCAAGGGTCTAGAAAGGAAGTTCCACCATGTTGCCATCTCCATCCATACCCAAACAATACCACTGTGTTGACAGCACATGTGGAAATGCAAACAAACATTAGTGCTGAAAGAGACCGAGAGGAAGACCCACAGAATGAGAAGAAAGAACCATGGAAAGGAAGACAAAGAAAGATAAGTCAGCCAGTACATGATAATGCGATTTCAGACAGAAGCTACTCCTAACCCAGGCCTGTCCTGTGATTCAGCCTCTGCTGAATGCAGCCACCCTCTGGACGGTCCTGATTTTCATAATCCTTGAAGACTACCTTCTGGAGACCAGACACTGGCCTCCAAACATAGGGTCTCTGTCTGCCAAGACCCACATGCTGTTTATTTACCTTCAAATCTCTACAGAGCTACCTTACCTTTTCCTTAAAAAAAATAAAAATCATCCCGTTTATATCTAAAATGTTACCCACATGAAAATCTCTCTGTCCCTGGGAGGCCCTCCTGGCAGCCAAGGAATAGAGACAAAGGGGGCATCCACAGAACATTAAACTTCTTGATTATTACTGCTTTAGACATTCATTTTTGGTTTTTTATTTAAGGAGTCTGAAATCGCTGCATATTTGTAACTACCCTGAAATCCATTTCTAAAGCAGATACACAATCATTTTGGAATGAGGGGAGCTAGTTGCTTTATTTTTGCCCAGAAGAGTGGAAGAGGAGGGTCTCATGAGCCAAGGAATAACTAGGAGTTCACTAGAACCATGAGGATCAGCTCTCCCAAGACAAAGGATCACCAGATGCTTGCAGCCTGCATGGGTCCCTAAATTACACACTTCCTTCCTTTGACAATGTCCTGATAATTCAGTGCTGTATTGACATTGCCTCCTCTTCAACATTTTCTATCCTGTAGATATTACCTTAAGTATACAATCCTTAAAGAACGCAATCCTAGAAGAAGTCATCAGAAAGGCCAAACAGTAGACACCAACACTAGGGTTATCTTTCCAGAAATCTTCATGTGCAAAGGACAAGAATATTGCCATGCTACCTTGTGGTTAGTTCTGTTGCTTAGTTTGGAAAACTTTATTTAAGAGGGTAGACTAAATCAAGGAGAGGCAGGGAAATCATTCCCATGCACCTTCTTAACTTCCACCTCATGCTTATTCGCTTACAAAATTCCAGAGAATAAAATTTCCCATTGCAATCATTAAGTGTGTTGCCCTCATAGGAGAGGTGTGGTTTATCAACACTGGAAACTGAGTTAGCGTTTCAGCGGGCAAGGTAATCAGGGAGATAGAATCATTCTACCTTACACAAAGCATAACCAAGATTCTTCTTCTTCTCCTCCCCAAGTGCCTGCAAGCCTTAAACCCAGAAGCCAATCAGGACCCACCCCAACACTGAAACCTAGTGTCTCTTCAGTAGACGAGTTTTGCGCATACTGTTTTGATGGAGAGCAGGAACAGAACACAGTTCACTAGAGTAAATGCCATTTTCCACGGACATATCAGACTCCATGACTTGGGCCTCAGAAAGCCACGTTCAGGCAGGAGAAAGCATCTCTGCCCACCAGCTCACGGCATGAAGGCACCCCAGGAAAGCCCTGGCACAGTCAAGCCCAGGACAAAACAGCGGCTCCCCCCGAGTGCAGGATCCAGGACTGGCAAATCCCCTTGGCATGGGCGAGTGGGGGCATTCACTCCAACCCAGACCCCTCCTTTGGGACTCGTTAACTTCAGAGAAGACTGCTCGCGGCGAGGCCCTCCAGGCCCCCAGTCACCACGGCCACCAGGCTCAGGCACAGACAGTGCCAGGGACAAGTCCCTCAATCTCAGCGACCAGCCACCCCTCACCCTCAGCAAGTGCCTGAGCTGCAGAGGCCAGTTTTGGGGAAAAAGCTCACCGCCAGAACCTCTGAGCCTTTACCTATGACCGCCACATTCCCGGGCAGAGCCCCCAGCGCAGCGATAAATTGTGCAGCCCAGGGAACCAGCGACCTTTCCGCCAGCCCGGGCACGCCTCAGTGCACACACCTGCACCCCTGCCCCTTACCCCCACCCCATACAAATCATCAATTCGTAGAAGAATGTCAGCTCCCTACCTGAGGGTGGCGCTCTCCCCCTGCCGGACCGTCACGTTGTCCATGGCTTTGGGGAAGGTGGCATCTCCGCTGCGCACGGGCACTCCTGTGGGTACAAGGAACAGCAGCCTGAGAGACACGACCACGAGGCACTTCCAGGGCAGGAACAGGTACCCACAGACCCCCATCCTCGACAGCCACAACTTCCCAGAACTCCGGCAGCCGCACGGCACACGCCCCCCGGGCGAGCACAGGAAGTGGGTGGGGTGCGGAGCGGGCGCGGGGACTGAGCGGTGAACTAGCGGCGACCGGGAGGCGCGGGGAGGAGGAAAGCGCGCAGACTCCTCCAAGTCTAATCTTCCTCCCCCAAATCCGGCCTCGGCTTGCCCGCCTCGGAAAACCAGTTCCACGGAGCGCGGCCAAAGGGGGCTCCCTCCTCGCTGCTGCGGCCGGGAAGGTGGCCGAGGAGGGGGAAGCGCCAGGCAGGTGAAAGGTGTGGGCGCGTCTCAGGAGCCGCTTCTTGCCAGTGGCAGTTCAGACATGGCACTTTGGAGAGGAGTAAGCACTTTGGTACCGGAAGGGGACGGGGTGGGCTTCATCCAGCGGCCCAGAGGCGGTGGTCTGCAGTCCCTCAGTTCCCACGGGGGAAATCCAACACTTTGTAAGTTTCGGAGCCGGGTTCGCCACCGGAAAACAATCGGAAACAATAGCCGATGGGAAGTGGAGCTCGCAGAGGCGCCGGGTGGCGCGCGGAGGAGACGCCGCGCGGGCTTCGTGCAATTCGGACCCAGGATCCTGCGGCAGCCGCCTCGGTCAACTTCCTCGGAGCCCAAATGCGGCCGGGCTCGGCGGGGCAGGGGCTGCGGCGGTGGCCGAGGAGGGAGCGGCTGGGCGGCGGGAGCGGACCGCGGCGGCCCCTAGCTCGCTCTCTCGCTCGCTGGGGAAGGCGCGGCGCAGCCGGCACCGGAGCCGCGCGGACGCCAAGCTCAGCGGCCGCCCCCGGCCTCCGCGCCGCCTTCCTCCCGGGAGCAGCCCCGACGCGCGCGGGCCCCGACCGCCGGGGTTGTCATGGCAGCAGCTCCATCCCTGACCGCCACTTTCTCCCGGTGCCGCCTCGGAGCGAGCGGGCGGGCGGGCGGCGCGGACTGCGCGCTCATCCCGGCGGGCGGGCGCGGGGCGCGGGGCGCGGGCGCCCACCTTAACCCCCGCCGCGCCGGGCCCAGGCTGTGCACCAACCCAGCCCAGGCCAGGAGTTTAACCATTTCCCCGGTTCCAGAGCGGGCGCTTCCAAATCAGGAAAAAAGGCAAAGTTACCATGCAGCCTTAATAAGCCCCAGACTGGAGACATCTTAATAAGGGTCACAAACTAATTAACTGGGAAAGGAACACCCTGCAGCATGCATACGTGCACCTTTAAAAGGATCAGATTAATTCCATTAGCATTCAGAGTAAATTCAGAGTATTGGGAGGATGTTTTAGAAGAACCTCATAGTTATTCAGTAGTACGGCACCCGCCCTGCAGCCCCCCACAAAGCTGCTCAAAACCCCAGAGACTCGACACCACCGTTCTAGAAACCTGCCATGTATAAAACGCAGAACCACAGAAGCCTCTTAGTGTGCGAAACTGGCAAAATCGCATCATCAAAATGTTGGTCAAGTTCAGACACCGACTTACATTTTTTATTCATGTTTTGTCGCCATTTAAAGATGCTGGGCCTGCAAAAGTGCTCACTTGAGTGGATGAGTGTGAGCCACTTGCCATATTTATACAGCAGACTCCCAGGTTTCCTGGGCCTCACACTCTCGCACAGCTGATTTCATCTTTAAGAGGTGTGTTTCTCAAATTCTTGAAACCCAGGGAGAGACTGGATTTGCCTTGGTCCCTGTCACTTCTCCTCTCTGGCTGCTACTGGACCTCCTGTGTTTATATTATTATCTCTCCCTTAACTTCGGCTCTGAGGGAATGGCCTGCGTTTCCCTTCCCCAGCTAGGCCTGGTCCTTGTGCTAGGGGAAAGCACAGAGCAGCCCAGCAGGTGCAGTGGTGGTGACATTAATAATGCTGCCTTCTCGGGGATTTCCAGAGCCGGGCTCCAGCACTGACCCACATTCCCCTTGGGGATAGAGAGGAGACAACAGTAGCTTTGGTTTTCCCCCAGACTTTCTATCAACACATCCAGGAAGTTTTTTTTTTTGTTGTTGTTGTTGTTTTTAACTGTTAAATAACAGAAAAATGTTCTTCCAGAAAGCCATCCAGCATCAAAAGCCATCCAACATCAAAGAGACTGAACCACTCTAACTGAGTCACGTAACCCTAAGGGTCTTGGTACCATACTCATTCTGGCAACCTTGCAGCAGTACCAATCACTTACATGTAGATAACACGTTGGAGAAGACACGAACATTTCACCAATCAAATCCCCCTCACACTAACCATAGAGCTAGGACAGAAGTAGAGTTTGGAGAAATGGAAACCACACTGCTGGGTAACAAAGGAAGACTGAGAAGGCTTGCCTTTCCATTATCATAGTTGACCGGAAAGTGCTCAGCCAGCAAGAGTGGGGTGACTTTACAGTGACGATCTCAAAATACTTTGCATTAACTCATCACTGGGCTAATTGTTCCTCCCTCTCCTCTGGTTACTTTCCTGATATTAAATTCTCAGAGAAACTCATCTGCTACTTTTGGCCACTGGGGATCACTTGATACATAACAGCAAAACTCAGTTGTCAACTTATGGCTGCAACAAATGACTTTACTATCAGGAATAAACAATTACATCTGTGGGGAGCAGAAGAGTTTTGTTTATATTTTTGAAAGGAAAGGAGGACAATTAACCTATTTTAGCACCAGGCCATTCTTGGAAGATTCTATTGTGTCTCCATTTTCCAATGGGCAATTGTGGAAATAGGAAATTTACTAACTTCACCAAGTTAAGATAAATACGATGATAGACTGAAGCTGTGAGATGGTGTTTGCTGACTTTCAGTCTGCTGAATTGAGGCTTCTTCTCCACAAGCCAGGGAGTCACCTCTAATAATTCATCCATTCAGTTCAACCATCCTTGACATTCCCATCTCCCAGCTCCTCTTCTTAAACACATCCTCACCACATCAAGTGGGAACAAATGGTAGTCATGGGGAAAGGAGAGGGACTCATTCTGAGCTTCGGAGTCATTTCCCTGCAGGCCTGAGAATGGCAGGGATGATTCCTTTCATGATAAATGCTAATCCTGGCTCTTGCCTCTAATTTCCAGGTAGGTACAAATAAGCATTAGTTTTTGCATCTAGGAATGTGGATAATGACGACAAGAGGCTTTCCCGAGGGGCCTACATATATGATTAACTCTACAGGAAAATAACTTAGAAATCCATCTAAAATGGAAGATGCTTTATTAATACATTTTCCTGCCACTGCTTCATTAGTATGTCTGGGCAGGAAAATAATTCTTCTTACAGCCTCTTTGAGAGGTTCGCTTTCTACCAGTCTGCGTGCAGTTGATCTAAGGCAGTCAAACCCACCTTTGTCTCTGGCCATGAAGGGAGAGTGCTAAGCTTAGCACTAAGCTTAGCAATCCAGCAGTTGCAGCAGAAAACGCAGCCAAGCTCAGGTAACTCACAGGGAGGACAAAGAAAAGGCACTTGCAACCTCATACCTGCTTCCTAGGCCCAGAGATCCAAACTTTATTCAAAAACAGAAGTTCAGAAAGTGGTGAAAGGTCAGAGATGCCCACACAATTAACAAGACAAAATCCATTGTATTCAAACTGGCTATTGAAGTAGTTTGAAAAGATGAAGATCAAAATCATATGTCAACTCCCTTCCATCCCTTAATCCCTAGATATAACCAACATTTAGTGACAACTTATATCCTGTCTCCTGCTCCATAAAACTGCTGGATCTATTTTATTTTTCCCAGCATATCTGAGTTAATGAAAAGGGATGACATTCAAAGCAATTTCATTATTTGTGTTCTTTATAGAAACAACTTTCTTTCTGCCTTCTTGAAAGCAGATTCCTAACGAGCGCCCACCTCCACCCTCTTCCCCACCATCTCCCTCTCCTTCCTCCCTTCCTTCTTGCATACACATATACTGTACACATAAATCAACTTGTCACAGCTTGTCTCTGTGCTGACAGCTGTAATTGCTTCAGGTTATAAAAATATCTATAGGACAATGCCTTTCAAGCTCACAAACATGTACACACATACACACTCCCTCAGCAAAAGGAAACAATCATACTCCCTTTAATAATCCTGGGACCACAAAGGAGGGAAGAGCCTGACATGGTAACTCTGGATGGTTGGCGGGCAGGTGAGGCAAGAGTGGATGGAGACTTCAGGCAGCCCTGGCATTTGTACACTGAAGCAAGGCTGGAGCAGAGAAGAATTCCCAATGAAAGAGAAATTAGTTGTTTTTGTTTTGCTCCACGTTAGCCACAGCAAGCCGGGGCCAGCTAAAGAGCTGTCACTATTCCACACACACAAGAGGCCAAAAGAGGAGCACTAGCTTAACAAATGCCAGTTCTGCTTCTCCTTGACTAAAAAGGCTAAAGGCCCCCCTCTCCTGGTGGAGATCTCAAATAGGAGTGCAGGCGAGAAGATGGGAAATGCAGGGCAGTTAGAGTGCGATGACATCAAATAGATATTGGAAGATTGAATCAGAAAAGGCAGCGTAAATCTGGATAAAGAGATGCCTCTAGGGCAGTAAGTAGGGAAGGGCTGGGAACTGGAAAAATATATGCTATTTTTTGCTCCTCTATGAATACAGGATCAAAATAAAATCATGGTTCATCTGAGCTATAGTTCAGCATGTTAGGATTTCAGCAGAAAGAGCAAAAGGGCAACTTGACAAGGGGAAGAGGGCTCCAGGGAGAGAAAAGAGGTCACAAATAGAATTGAGAAGGAGGATATGAAGGAATGGCAAAGGTGAGGCTATCTATGGACTTTAAACCCATAAAACTTTATAAGAGATGCATAAAGCAGAGAGATGATGGGTAGAACAACTGGAGATAGAAAAGTCGGGGAGCAGGATGAACAAGCCAAAATCAAAGTGCCGATGCAGTGAAAGGCAGGTGCCCAAAGGGGACAGCCTGAGAGGCAGGGGTCTTTGGGGCAGAATCTTTCCTTTTCATCTAAGCTTTGGGACATGAGATGACCCTGGACTCATGACATCACAGAATGATACACACAGGAAAGATTTTTACTATAACCCATTCATTTCATAAGGGAAGAACTGAGCTCCAGGAGGGAGCAGTAGTGATTGTAGGAGCATAAAGTTAAAAAACTGACTAATCAAGACTAGAACTCAGAACTCCTGACTCCTACACCAGGGTTCTTTCTACTCTACCTGTCAGGTAAGAACAGTATGTAAGAGCTAACCAATACAGTAACTCCTGTTGCTGCTCCATCTGTGGCCAAAAGAGAGACCCACAGAAGACAGATTGCCATGATTGTCCAGGATAACTTTGGGTAATCAATTATTTGGTTGAATTCAAGTTAGTTAATAAACCAGCAAGTAGATTTTGAGTTCCTCATGTGTACCAGGAACTGGGTTGAGAGATACAATGATAAAGATGTGGCCCCTGCCCTTGAGTTGCATGTGGTCTAGGGCTATTGGGTTTTTCGGTGGTTTCATTTCTATTAACATTCATGTAAGTTACAACGAACTCCACCCTGCACTCCCCTTTAAGCCCTTGATAACTTTCTCATTGCTGGACAAATAAGCTGAGCTCTGCCTAGCCTGTGGGAAGCAATTTGTCTCATTACGCTTGTCCAGATTCCCAGCCACAATCTTGGTTCTCTAGCTTCATTGAAAGGGGCATTTGGAGGGGTGGGTTGCTCCAAAGGACTTCTAAATATCGGGAAGCCCTTCATCAACTCAATAGGGCAGTGAAAGCAGTGAATGGGAGAGATAAAGGCAAAGGTAACATGGGCCTCCCTGCATAAAGGGCACTTCCAGCAGGGAAGACACACATTCAACCAAGAATTTTATGAAATAGTAGATACAATTGTGATGAATGCTGTGAGCCCAAAAATGGAAGAAAAGATAGGATCGAAGATTCTCGTCATGTCTGGAAGGTCAGGAAACTTTTCCCTAAGGAAATGATGTTCAACTGGACTTAACAGTGAGGGGGGAGATGAAGGGATGGGTAAGCATGGGCAGGAATCTTGTGGATGGCAGAGGATGGCACAGATGCTACATGGCGCGAGACGGGCCATGAGCATGAGCAGAAACTGCCTCGACAGCCTCAGCTGATGTTCATGCAAACTAAGGATGGGCACCTCGGGAATGCTCTGTGTCGCACTGAAAACCTCTAATGCCATCAACATTCTGTGTTCATGCAGTCATTGATCCATTCAGTACATATTTATCCTGTAAGCACCATGACCTTGGATTTTAGACTCAGACAGACCAGAAGTCAAATATTCACCCTCTCCATTACTAGTTGTGGGATCTTGGGGACATGCCTTAACTTAATTTCTAAAATAGTGGTCCTTATGATACCTACTGCTCAGTGCTGCTGTGAAGACGAGATGGGGAAGTAGCTGCAAAGAGTTTAGCACAGGCCTGGCTGCTCCCAGGCTTCTCACGCTGGGACTGGGAGGAGCTGCCATTGGCTGTGCTTGCCTCATTCTGAGTCAGCCTACAGTTGACATTCATGCTGAGAACCCAGGAGCAGGCTGCTAAGTGCAGGCCCTGGGAATGCTCTTAGGGTTCACCACATAAGGGGGACAGAGCAGGAACATCATGCTGAGATGCAGTCAGAGACAGGAAGTAGGACAGCCTCTAGACCACCCAGACCTGGAAGAGCTGTGGCCCCCAGCCCCCACTCACTGTCAGGCCTCTGTTCTCCGGGCCTGTGGGAAACAGCCTGAGCTTGGAAAAGAGGAGACAGCTTTCTCTTTCAGTAGCAGCCTGGGAACTTTGATTTTCCATGTTCACCCAGTACAACAGAAAGGTAGCCATGAACCTGACAAAAAGAGAGAATACCTCCGTCCCATTAGAAAGTGAGCCACAATGTCTGACCTCCTTCCATGAGCTTTTAAGCCCTTCATTGCTTCCAGATGCCTGATCGCTGAGTCCAAAGTTTCCTTGATCACGCAAGGCACAACACGCTCGGGTCTCCATGTTAGACGAATCAGTGGGCAAAAACAACCTGGGACTGCCTCACCTCTCCTAATCTCTACATTCAGGGATTGGCCTTGTAATCTCTGTGGAAGAGTTAACCCACAGATATTCACCTACACGTGCACACAGACACCAGTTCTAATGTTTCCAAGCCCAGCCCCGCTGGAGTAGGGAAGTGGCTTCTCAAACAGAAAGAGCCCTAGGAATGGCAATTTTATCAAGTACAAATTTGGAGTTTAAAACCCCAAGTTCACTGTCAGAGGAACTTGACTTGCTTCTCCCCATGCTCCATTCTCCCTAAACAGTCACCTAGAACTTTTGTCTCTGTTTGACCTTTTCCTCTCATTTTCTTTAAAGGTTTTATTTCTTGTTCCCCATCCAAGAACAGCAGCAGGCAAAGTAAATTTTAATGACATAAGAATTTGCATAATAACATATGGGTCGAACTGTAATTTTTATTGGAGGTGACATTTGTGCAAATATATTTAGTAAACCAGAAGAAATGAGTTCTAGTTTCACCTCAGACCATCATTTTGTCACCTTATAGAAGTCACTGCTTGTTTTTAAGTTTTTGGCTTGTTTTGAATTTGTCAAAAAAAAAAATCTTCACGATTTGTGGGTCTGAGAAGGTCTAATGACTAAGTCACTCAAATAGGTTAACGCACTTTTGCAGAATTGAAGGTACACTTTCAGAGTACGGCAACAGCTCAGTAAGAGGCTGGGATTCAGGGTCTGGAATTCCAGCCCCCATCTGCCCCTCACCAGCTCAGTGGCACAGCCCTGCTCTCTTCCTCTTGCCTTCTAAATGGGAGTTTGGATGAGAAGACTTCCCAGGACCTTTCCAACTCTAATAGTCTAGGATTATAATGCTTCTCGACACTCTCATCAAATTCACTCATCAATCCCTCCTGCACAGAAATAGCCCTTCTCATATTGCCTTCCACTCTTCCCATTCATCTAGGTAACCACTTCAGAGTGTAGGAAACTGTTGTACAAAGTAATTAATGAGCTGCCCTGGATCTGAAGTGAACGATGGAAGAGTCAAGATGATTAAAAGTCTTCCGATAAAGGGTTTCTTTAAGGAAAAGAAAATCCCACAATGCAACCAGCAATGTTAATCTTCAATAAATATGCTGTTAATATTTAACTGGCATTTATTTAAACTTACAGTAACTGTCCTATTAAATCTAAATTAATTGCCCATTTGGGAATCTTCCCCTAAAGCCTAGCTGGGACATGGCTGTCTAGATACAGCCTGTGCTAGGCATCCAGCCATAAAGAGAATATTTAAACCCTCCTTCCAGGACTGGGCTATCACAATATCCGGGTTAGAAGGGCCTTAGAGGTGTTGGACTACTTACATACTCTGTCCTTTAACTTTCTGGGGCCCTATTTTTTTTCTTTTCTTCATAAAGGAATTTTTCTGTGTTTCCTGTATCTACCTCTTTCCCACTCTTCTTTTCATTTGGATTCTCTCTGTCTCTCTTTTCTTAATGTTGGTTTCTTCTGTACCTCATGATTTAGACTCACTCTGCTGTGTTTTTTCTCAAACTGTCCTGGGTTTCTTGAATAAGCCATTTAGGCATATGTTCATAGCAAATTCTGTACACACACACATACATATACATACATATGATTGTATGTGTCACGAAGAGCATTTTGTAATAGCAGTTGTATATAAAAGGCTAAGTGCTGTGAAAAAAATTCCTGAGTCATACTGCTTTAGAAGGGGCAGCAAGAGTGTAATTGCGTAGGACTGATCTTTGCTATCCCTGAAATCAATCAATGTTTTTTATTAGAAGTGTGGTCCTGGCTGAACTTCTGTGATGTTATTTTGCTGTGATTGTAAACCATTTACATTTCCACACCAAACACACAGACACACCACACCGGTTTCATCAGATCAGTCGACTGCTGAGACGTAGATTTCAAACGAACAGCTAATCAGATGGGTTAGTGTTCAAACTGAGTTAACTTTAAACCCATGCATCAAGGCTGTACAGAATCTGAACTTTCCTCAGGGAAGTGGGAACTGGGTGAGACTAAAATCATTCACTCTAAGGTTCCTAAGTGTTTAGCTCACTGAATTTTATTTTTCTTTTTATTTATTTATTCATTTATTTTTGAGACAGAGTCTCACTCTGTCACCAGGCACCAGGCTGGAGTGCAGTGGCACGATCTTGGTTCCCCGCAACCTCGCCTCCCGGGTTCAAGCAATTCTCCTGCCTCAGCCTCCCTGGTAGCTGGGACTACAGGCACACGCCACCACACCCAGCTAATTTTTTTTTTGTATTTTTGGTAGAGAAGGGGTCTCACCATGTTGGCCAGGATGGTCTCGATCTATTGACCTCGTGATCTGCCCACCTCAGCCTCCCAAAGTGCTGGAATGACAGGCTTGAGCCACCGCGCCCAGCCGAGTCTGATTTTTAAACGTTCACTGTTTGTTTTGCAGGGCCTGGGACAGGAACCGTGGTATGGAGGGAACAGAGCACCAACGAGGAGCAGGTGGGCTGGTGGGAAGTCACCCACACATTTTAAGAAAATAAACACACTCACTTTGGGAGGCCGAGGGGGGTGGATCACGAGGTCAAGAGATCGAGACCATCCTGGTCAACATGGTGAAACCCCGTCTCTACTAAAAATACAAAACATTAGCTGGGCATGGTGGCGCGTGCCTGTAGTCCCAGCTACTCAGGAGGCTGAGGCAGGAGAATTGCCTGAACCCAGGAGGCGGGGGTTGCGGTGAGCCGAGATCGCACCATTGCACTCCAGCATGGGTAACGAGAGCGAAACTCTGTCTCAAAAAAAAAAAAAGAAAAGAAACACACTCTCCACTGTTTGCTCGTGGAAGGCTTGAATTTTGAATTTTGTACTGCCCTAATGTCAAGCTTCTACATACTTCTAGATAAACGAATACCCAAACCATCCACTTCTTTTTTTCTTCTTTACTTCGACTTAAAGCATCTTTATTTTACTGACTCTGACAAACTTACTGACTCTTAGAAAGAAATAACAAATGCATTTCTGCATACTTGTGAGTCACTGTGACTTTTACCTTTTGGCCCACCTGTATGCATTACCATCATGAGTTCAGGGCCTTTCTAAATAAAACAATTGAGGATGCCCTTGGGGCATCTCAGCCCTGTGCTTCCTTCCCAGTCTGGGGTTGACATGGGCTGTACCTCCCAGAAAGCAAGGATTTCCCTAAAGCTTTGGTATGCCTTCTTTCTCTAGCTTACCACAAAACTACGGGTGGTGCTGCAGGTCATGAGAAAGAAGGAGCTACTTGTGAGTGTCCTAGAACTTCTGTGCTGTTCAGGTAGCTTCGAACCTGGGGGAGGCAGAATTTGGAAAATGTTGTCAGCGTGCATGTGAATAGGCCACAACACATGAAATCATCTACCTTGGCTTTCACAACAGTTTTGACAAGGTGTCAGGATCACAGATGCCTTTTTAAAAAGTGGGTAATCAGAAGACAATCTTTTTTGTTTTTTTTTTCAAAAGCAAAGAATTGCTTAAAGCTAAGATATAAATCAAGGATAAATTGGCATGTTTCTATATGGGGAAGTATTAATACTAGATTCTCCAAGGGACAGTTGCTAGGACAAATCAAATTTAATATTTTTACCAATGATCTGTCAAAGGGAATTCATAGAGAACTCTCCCAAGTTTGCAGAAGACCTTAGATTTTCTTATGTACTTATATCTTCAGCTGACATGGATGAACTGCAAATAATCCAGAAAGTTATTTGGATATGTGGAAAAGCGGGTAAATACAACGGAAGATACTTCAGAAAAAATAATCTAAAGTATGCATTTAAGATGCTGGCATCTAGGCAGTGGATTAAGAGACAGTGATATGCAAGGGATTGGGCATGAATGCTGGAGTTAATGGCTTTGACTTTATGTCCAAGTTCCACAAATTACAGGTTTGACCTTGGAAAATCTTCTTACCTCTCAGAGTCTCATTTTTCTCCTCTATTAAAAAGGAATAATACCTACCTCTTATTTTTGCTGCGAGGGTAAAATGAGATAATTTATGTAAAGGACCAGTGAAGTACCTGGCTTGTAGTACCAACTCCACAAATGGTTGCTACTGATTATTCTTTTACAAGCTGGGATAGTAACCTTGGAATTAGTCATGGCTAGCGGTTCCCAAGTTGTGATCCTTACAACACATCTTGGAGCGGGATACTATAGATTATTTTCTGCAGATATCAGGAAACTTTGCCGAAAAAAACAAGTGTTGGCCCAAACATTTTTATGAAAGACACTAAAAAGGTATCAGAAAAAAGCAGAAACAGACACAAAAATGTTATTTTTACTCAAAATTGCTGTGTAAAAATTCTTCTAATATTGCTTACAATAGTTATGGTAGCTCACAAATAATAAACTTTATGCACCCAGCAGCTAAAGTCAGAAATCGAGGGCCACTTTTAATCTCTTCCCTCTCATTACTGCCCCTCATAACCCAATCTCTCTCTCTCTCTCTCTCTGTGTCTCCCTCTCTTTCTAGTGTTCTTCCTCCAAAATACCTCTCATATCCATTCACCTTTCTCAACCACTGCCTTGCCTGGCCCACACCAAAATCTCCTTATTTTCTTATCTGGATTCCTGAAATTCCTCTTACATGGATGTCTTCCTCCTGCTCTTGCCAGCTCTGTTTCAGTCTCCACATTGAAAAGAAGGTTTCCTGAAATCTGACCTTGTCACTGTCCCGATTAAATCTTTAGCGCTCCACACTGAAATTTGAATAAAGCCCCAAATCCTTTCTGTGGTGTCTGAGCCCTCAGAATGTGGCATCTGTGTGTTTTCAGCTGTAGCAACTACTCCTTCGTCACTGTGCTTTTCCACTGGACTTGGCATATGTCCACTGCATCAGTGCTTTGCATAACACTCACAATACTTATAATGGTTTAATTTCTGTCTTTTTCTCTGTTACATTCCTGAAGCCCAGCACAATGCCTGGAACATAATAGGTTTTGATAAATATTTGTGGTATTTAAGTGACCAGCACAGCTGGGGAAAATTCAAAAATCAAAATGATTTCTTTTGCAGGGACTTCCAAATCTCTAGAAACCAGGAACATGAAATTGATGATGACATTTGGTATTCACGAAGTAAAAGGACAGGGTGAACACATACTTAATGACCCAACTCCAGCTAAAATAAAATTTTAAAAACTCTAAGAAATCAAGGCAGTAAAGGATCAAAATAAGCATGTCTGAATAAAACTTATGCAGACAAAAACAATATCTAAATAGGATATGAGAAGGTTTGAATAAGTTAATGGGTGATGCACCCATACTGTTTATTAGGTTATAGGGGTCTGAAGTGTATCTCTAACCTTTCGAGTGTGACTTTCATGTAAAATTGTCACTGTCCAAAGTGGGTAACTAGGACATCTGAATTTATGTGACCCAGCATGACCTTTCTATTGTCACTTTCCCACCTACCCATAAGTCTGCTGTCCACCTGACTGGGGATAATTGAATTTTGCTTATCTCTGCCCCTCTCCCACCCCTGTAACACACACACCTACCTTATATTGCAACTCCTTGTAGAATGTTTATGTACACTTGGTAGAGGCATTTTTTAAATACTGTGAAAAGCATGTGCAAGATTTATGTGGAAATGCATCCTGAGCAGGGGAACGGTTCCCTTTCGGCAGGGTTAGTTGGCCTGCCTTGCCTTCCAATCCTTCATGCACTTGGCTGTTTTCTTTATGTATGACCGCCGACTTGCACTCTTCACTGTGGCTGGGGACCCCTGCTCCTCTGTGCACTCATTGGTTTTTATACATTGCCTCTGGACACAATCCTCACTTTACTTGGCTCCCTCCTTCCAAAAGCCTGAGTTCTAGCAACGGGAAGAGTTGGATTACGACATACATCTCTAAACTCTGAATTTAGCCCTTTCTCGCCACCTCAGTGTGTCCCTGTGTCAGCCTACTTTCTCGGCCATGATGGGAAGCAATTGGTTTTCCATGGAATTCTTCATCTTTCACTCTAATGGCAGAGAATTGTGACAGCAATCATCCCAAACAATAGATAATGAATGCCCCCTGAGTTCCCAACTTTATGCTCCACAGGACTGGCCTCAACAGACGGCGGGGAAACTATATTATTTTTCAATTTCATTTCCGAAGACACAGATGCATAAATGCACAGAACCCCAGAGATTGAAAAACATGGTAAGCCAAGACTGGATGGGCTTTAGAAAATGTTCTCCCAAATCAAGATCAGAGTAAGTTAGTTGAAAAGATTATTTTTGATTGCCCATCTGGGATGAGAACACCCTTCTCACATTTATTCAACAAGCATGTCCTAGGGTAGGTGTTGTGATACATCAGGGATGACTGTCACATCCTTGGTATCCAACCTCCATGACCACAGAGCAGTGGAAGAGATGAATGTGGGAAATAATTGCACAGATAATCAATGAATCACAATTGGAATCAATATTATAAAGGGAATGTACACAATTTCAAGAGAACAGAAAACAGGACAGTGTCTTATTTATAATCACTTGATCTCAGCAAAGAACAGGTGAAATACATTCAATAATAAATGGGAGAAGAATGAATGAATGAATAAGCATGAAAAAATACCTAGACCTGTGTATCTCAGAGTTTTTCCACAAGGCCAGTTGGCCACTCCTCCCCACAGGCAGAGATCAGTACTGGACCCCTTTCCTCCTTCTAAGGGGCAGTCATATTCCAGCGAACTGGGGTGCTTTCCCACAAGCTTATTATTAATCAAATAAAAATAGAAGAGGTTTGTAAATCAGGTTACATAAACATTTCGAGCACAGTCATTTTGCTCTTGGGAGAGATAGCTAACCGCACTCCCGTAGCAAACCCACTTTGATCCCAACATCCAACTTACCACCTCCTAGCACTCTCCATCCAAGAATAACATTAATAATAATCAGCCTATTAGCCAGGGTGCTTGGTTTGAAGCTGAAAAATTTGAGAAACGATCTTATAAATTATTTTCCAAGGATATCATCTTTAAGCATTAACAGGCACAACTGACACTGAATTCTGGGAATTGAGCATAATTACATGGAAATTGACACGACACAAATGCCAAGAATTCTGTTAACCTTTAATATCTTTTAAAAACTCTCCCCTCATAATTATCTCTTTCCTTTGTCTCAAATGTTACTGATGAATATTTAGAGGTAGAAGCAAACAAAAAAGTGGTGGATTGTGGAATACTGATCTTTGTTTGGAATCCTGGAATTTTCCAGGTGATCCATCAAGAGGTGATAAATAGAATGCTTGGAATTTGACTATTTTCGGAAGTTATTTCTACCTTTGTATTTGCTCTACTCAAGTTCTCTACTTATAATTCCTTATGCTGAGTAGAATCTCCTTTGCACTAGTAATTACACTAAAAGTGTAGGTCTAAGATGTTGGACGTCTAATGCAATTCCTGACCTGTTCTGCGTCTTTGCAAAAGTCATTGCACCTTTCCAGTGCTTCAGATACCCTTTCTGTACAGTGAGTGTGATGACATTTAACTCCAACTGCAACAATATTTGCACAGTGCTGTAAATTTTACCAAGGGCATTTCCAACCTTTTACTCACTGGTGGATCAGCGCCTCTTAATTTTTTTCCTTCTTCACAGACCCCAATGCTGCCACCAATGCTCTCTTGCCTTTTTTCTTTCTCTCTCTCTACTATTTTAATTTAATCTTCACTTATCTCTCTGCCTCTGCCTGAATCAGTGCTTCTTCACAGGGGCAGGGCAGACTCCTTGGAGTGTGGGAGTGGAATACTGAGTGGATATTGGTTGTCACCATAATTGGAGGAGTACTGCTGCCATTTAGTGTACAGAGGCCAGGGAGGTTAGAGACTCAGCAGTGCATGGCTATTCGGTCACGGACGCCAAATGCCTGCCAGACGTTTAGGTGAGGGAAACATTTTTCTTTAAAAAAATCTAAGCCTAAAATATACTCCATTTGACATATAAGCACAGATATTCTTGCCAGGTTTTAGTGTTCACTAATTCTCCAGGAAAGTGACTATCTTGCAAGTCAAAGATTGTGTTTGATTTGTTCAGATCTTTACCAAGCAGTGTTCACTAGTTTGAAAAATCACACACTCAATGGGAATGTTTCTCATCATGTTGAGTCATCAATTAATTCTACATCCTCGTGTGAGTCTATACTGCAGCTTAGCTGTCACATTCATGGTGATTCTGTATATAGACACATCCATACTTCATTATATCCTATGGTGTAGTTGTATCCAAACATTTATTTTACATTTATATTATTATCAATCATTTTCTATTTATTTCTCCTTCAGATTCAGTCAGGCTTTATATAGTTCATTTTTTTGAAGTATGTGTATAGGCATTACATGTTATCTATGAACTTATTTTCTGCACAGTAATGAGGGTAATATAAAACACTTTAAATGATTTTTATGTTAGAAAAAGTTAATAATAGCAGATCAACAGCATTTCACACACAGAAGCCAGCTTCATCTTTCTCATGCAGGGATCTGATAATGTCCTTCATCTATTTAGGAAGTTTCAGGGGCTCCCCCTGCCTATGACATAAAGACCCAACTCTTAATATCGAAAATCAAGAAGTATCCCAAGTTAAGTAGCATTAGTCTTTGTTGTGGCCCCATCTCTGCACTCACCTAACATTCTAGGACCCAATCAAGTTAAATTACTCATTCTTCTTGGAAAGTTGCTCTGCATATCACAAACTATGTATATGCTCAGACTTTTGCTCTGCCAATGTGCCCTCCTTCCATCCACAGCCTTCTAAATCTTATTCAGGCTTCAAGAACCAGTTCAGATTCCATTTCCTCCATGAAACACTAGTTTAACCAATGCTTCCCATGCCTCTCTTTTCTATTGGTTGAAATCAGTTATTTTAAAGGAAATGTATATATATTTCACAATATAGAACTCTGTAAATGTGTGTATGTGTATCTGCATTGTAACTGACTGTAGATTTGTCTGATCTCACCAGTTATGTTGTAAGCTTTCTGAAGGCAGGTGCCATTTCTTGTTCATTTTTGTAACTGCCCAAAGCTGAGCAAAGTATATGACCCTGAGGGTCAGTTAAGAAATATTCTTTGAAATGAGATGATCTCTCAGTGATTGAGAAAGATAGTCTAGCTACTACTATCTTTATTTCATGCATGAGAAAGCTGAGTTGTATGTAAATGGGTCCTGACAGGTTGTATGCAGAGTGTCAGATGAGGCACGCTAAAGGGGTGAAATGTATGGTTACTTCCAGTCCATGCAGGGTCCAGGTCTGCACCTGGGAAAGATCTAGAGAGGTTAACCTACATTTTTGGTGCCAGAAAATAAAAATCTTCATTTCCAGATCAGCTTTCTTATAAACGGATTTGGATTTATGGGACTCCATATATCAGTGATGATGGCAAATCTTCCACCTCTTAAAACCTAATCACTGAATAGAGCTGCGAGTTTTCTCTTTTTAAGATATGTTCTCAGCAGAATACCGCCAGAAATAAGACTTGAGCTTCCCAGAAGCTTCTCCAGGCTTGCCCGGTGTTCAAGGGTCGAGCTTCAGCTGCACCCCTTGGCACAGCGCCAGCCTTGACGGACCCATCCATCACAGCGAAGCCCGCCTCTCTCGCACACTGCTGGAGTTGGAAATGGAAGTGGCCTTTTAACAGAACATTGTCTTAGGATTGTGCGAAGCAAGGCTGACAGAGAAAGGAAGATTCATTCCTGACACCAATCATACTAATATCTGTCACCAAAATGACATTTTCCCTTTAATGATGAAAAATGCATCAGGAAAGAGGGAGGAGGATGAACAACCTTCCTGTGCTGCTCTGGTCTGATAGGGAGGGACCTCTGCTGCTGCTGGTTTGCAATCTGGAGGAGGTGAGGGGATGGACAGCCAGTTGGTCACTGAACAAACACAACCGGGGCTCTGTTTGGAAGCGAAGGGTGCAAGCAGATGGAAGGCTGTGGGTTAGGCAGTGTCACGGCGCATCTGACCGATTTCTCATTAGGCCCTCTGCCTGGTGTTTCAGTAGAACTGCCTCCATGTCTGTCAGGCACCAAGCAGAAGCTCAGTACAGGCTTTCAGAGCTTCAATACACATGGTTTATCACATCCAGTTTTGCAGAGCTAGTAAATCTCTCCACGTCTTTACTCTCTTATTTTCTTATATGGACGGGTCACAGTGCGGACTCCATATGCACATCCAGGGTGAATCTGTTGGTGGGGATGACCCATGTGTGGGAGAAAGTGGCTTTAACCCAAAACTTTATAGACCCAGCCTGAACACACAGAGAGGAGGGGACAGCCAAGCATCTGGTTTGTGTCTCTAATTAGGCGAGCACGTGGCTGGCAGTTGAAGAGAAGCGGCACAATTGCCCCCAGTGCTCACAGAGTATTTCCGACAACACCAGATCTTTATCTAGAAGTCCGTTGTTCACAGAGGTGTTCTGTGCTGACTTCTCTATAAAATGCCTATCTCTCCCCTTCCTTCTTTCCTACTGCCAAAGCCTGCTTCCCACAACAGAAGCTAAAAATGCCAGATATTCACCTTTCTGTCTCTCTTGTAGCTACGCAGGTCACTTTACAGAGTAGAAGGACTATATGCATCTCCCTCATCAAAAAAAACACATGCCCTCCTCCGGGTCTACTTCATTATTATCTTAGATCATGGTTGGGTGATGGTGTGAGAGATGGAGAAATGTCGCCACCCTCCTTCCACTGATGACATGCAGATCTCATGTGGGGAGCATGATGGAGACCAAGTCTGAGGTCCTGGGTTTTGGAGGCCATTGCTGAGCGTGGGGACACCCCACCTCCAGGCTTCCTTGATGCCCTTACTTTTTAAGCATCTACTGTAAGGGGCTTGATTACTTGTAACCAAAAACATCCCAAGTATTGCATTTCCATTTCCTTGGGGGAAAGATATTTTAACGCTCTGAGGATGGTACTTTGAGATTCCTTCACTCGGCCCCATGCTGGTACTGCTGTGTCCACATGTCTTCTGCCTTCTGCACCAGCTTTCCCTTATTTCCTCACTCTCATAGACATTGGCAGACCCAGCCTGTTAATACACCAAGAATAATACTCCTAGAAGCACTAGGGTACTTCTAAAGTTTTATGCTTTCACAATTCTTTGCAACGTTAATTAACACAACACCCCCTCATTAGCTAACCTGCCAACAAAGCAACTCCAAATCATTTTCTTCTTTACGAAGGAGGAAACTGAGTCATTTATATCCCTGTATTTGCATGAGTGGGCTTCTGGCTCCTCCTCTGCCCCTCCTACATTTTCACTTTCAAATATATTTCAGGGCAGCAATGCTGCAATTTCAAAGGGCCTTCACCTGAACAATTGAGCACCCAAGTAATTGATAAACTAGTGCACATTTTAAAGTTCTAGCCCTAATAACAATCCCTACAGATAATCCAGACCACAATGTCCACATACTTTGCTTGGGTTGAATATGCTGTTCTCCTATGAAGTTCTTGATTTTTCTTCCTCCTTCTGTCCTTCCAGACAAGGTAGAATCCCCCAACAAGAGCTCAAAGGTCCCAAGTGACTTGTTGGCTCCACAAGTAACACTCAGGCTCTGCCCTAGGGGAGAGAAAGGCTATGCCAAGGCTGTTCCCAGGCAAGAACAGCAGGCAGCAGAAGAGCTTTCTGTCTGGAAAAGAAACTGTTGAGGTGGCCCGCTGTGGGCCTCCTGCATTGAGATGTCATGCTTCACTGTGGCTTCTTCTCAGGAGGAGCGCTGGCTCCTTGGGAGTGCTGGGCTGGCCTCGGCAAGGTCAAAGCTCTGGCTACCCCTCTTGCCCAGTTCACAGTGTCACCTGCCTCTTGACAGGGGAACATGCTGAGCTTGGATGCAGTAGAGTCCTTAAATTCCCTCCACCCTCAAGACTGTTCACAAGAGGGCAGCACGTGGCTGTCCCGCACAATGCCAGACACAGGCAAATGCTCATTAGAGGCATGGGGAGCATCCCACATCCAGTGGAACATACACAGAGAAAGACGAAGCATTGCATGGCCTACTTAAGTTAGAAATCAGCCAGGGCTTCCTGACAACAAAAGAAAGTACACACAGCTGAGAGGAGTTATGCAATATGTCTACACAATTGTAATTCACATGCATTACTTTATGACGTGGTTGATAAACTTGTGAGAATGAGAAAGATTATCTCTCTTTGCACAGTTCCAATGACCATAATTGATATGAAAATGTTAGATTTGCAGAATAAATTATACTTATGTAATGGTAATTCTCACCCAGCTACCCTGTCTAGTAGAACCATGTCCCCATTTGACAGATGAGTGAACGAAGCTTTAAGTGGGAAGAAGAAGAAGGAGGAGGAGAAGGAGGAGGAAGAGGAGGAAGAGGAAGAGGAGGAAGAGGATGAAGAGGGGAGGAAGAAGGAGAGGAGGAGCTGACATAGTTCCCATATCAAAATGTGGAAGGCCTTGGTTTCAAATTTAGTCTTCTAACTCCAAATCAGTTTATTTATTTATTTTATTATTATTATTTTTTTTGAGACGGAGTTTCACTCATGTTACCCAGGTTGGAGTGCAATGGCGCGATCTCGGCTCACCGCAACCTCCACCCCCTGGGTTCAGGCAATTCTCCTGCCTCAGCCTCCTGAGTAGCTGGGATTACAGGCACGCGCCACCATGCCCAGCTGATTTTTTGTATTTTTAGTAGAGATGGCGTTTCACCATGTTGACCAGGATGGTCTCGATCTCTTGACCTCGTGATCCACCCGCCTCGGCCTCCCAAAGTGCTGGGACTACAGGCGTGAGCCACCGCGCCCGGCCCAAATCAGTTTATTTTACTGGGCTGTACCTTAATAAATATAAGAAGCTACCCTCCCTCCTTGAGAAATACTCCCTAGGCTGTGGCTCATTTGAGACAGTGAATAGTATTTAGATAGGATAATCTCGATACTTTATAAAGGGCAAAAGGAAAACTATGATTCAGGAGCAGATGAATGAGAACCAGAACCATTGTCAAGAGGTAGGCCCAGTGAAAAAATGTGACATGTAGAAGAGAAAGAAAGAAAGTCCACAATGTCTGAGCAGTGTAACAGGCCTGCCATTTATCTCGTTCTGAATACCGGAAAGGGCGGCATTCGTCGTCCACAGAACAATACATGAGAATTATAGACACTGCCAGGCTCAAGACGCAGCGACACAGCTCCCACCACAGAGAGCCCTGAGGGGTGCTTTCCAGTGGCCATTGGTGGAGTGGGCAGGGTCCTCGGGGAACCAGAGGCCCGCTGTCCCTCTGGAGAGCTGCCTGTTCAAGATGCCATGGCTAGATTCCTTGATCTCTTGGCAACACGTGGTCCCATGAAACGCTCTTCTTCTTTTTGAAAAGGGCCCTTTCTTTGGGAGTCAAATCACCACCCCATTTAGATTCCCTGTCCTCCTGGACAGCATCTTCCCGAGTGCTTCCCCCAACTTGTAGTCCACCGTGTCTGACACCCCATCTCTATCTCTATCAATCAACACTATTCACCCCCTCAAGACACACTTCAACTGACCTTTCCTTCCATGGAGCCCTGTCTTTTGGTCACCCCAGTGAGAAGGGATCTCTCTCTTCTGAATGCCTGGAATGTTTTATATCTCCTACAGCACGCTGAACACATGGCCTTCTCTTATAGTTGGGTGTGAACATATGGTATCTTCCTTACAAGAGATTAGCTTGTTTCTAAGACCTTTGTCTTTTTATTAGATCAATTTACTTGATAGACGAAAAGACTCATAGAAGTCATCTCAATAAATGTACCTGTGTTGTACATGAGGGAATGAGCCCTAGAGAGCTGGCACAGTTTAGACAGATTCACACGGCTAGGCTAGAGGAGAGCTGGAATTCACTTCCACCCTGAAATCAGGAAAGCGCTTGGCCAGAATGAGGACAGAAAAGGTTGAACGAATCAATGATTCCGACAAATCCCTGAGACCTGCCATCCCACTGTCAAAAGTGGTTCAGCCAGAGACACAGACTCATCCCAGAGATAGCCATCCCACATAGCATGCATTCAGGTGGCACCATCAGCAGCACACGGTAAGCAGCACACAGTATCCGTTCCCATCTAAAGGGCTTTTCACGAGAAGCTCATTCCGAGCTTCTTGATAAGCAACTGGGTAGTGGTGTTATTTTTAATCAATCGTCCAGGGACGAAAGTTCTTCAGAGAATTCTGCTTTTATACATAAAAACAACAACAACAGAAAATCAACCTAGCACTAATAAAAGATGGTTGAAAATTGCTAATACCAACCAATTGTGAAACTTTGTCTTACAAAAAAGGAGAATGCTTATGGGTTTCCTTGTCTCCTTTACTGTAAACAACGCAGAGGGCTCAGCTCCCACTACTGTCTCCCCCTGCACTCAGCAGGCGGCTCGTGGTTATTACAGGAGGCTGCCTTACCATTAGCACAGCAATGCCAATTAATTGCAGTCATGAGCAGACTTCACATTTAAGGAAACTCACAGCCTGAGCCCTAGCAGCATTTGGAGATTCAGAATGTGTTGAAAAGGCTCTGTTTCCAGGAGGTATGGTTTGTGTCTCTACAAAGATGGGAAGGCTCAGAGAGTCAGGGCTGTCATGGATGTGTGTGTGTGTGTGTGCGCGCGCGTGTGTGTGTGTGTGTGAGAGAGAGAGAGAGAGAATATGTGTGCTGCGCATGTGTATGTGCTATCTTAAAGTAGCCAGGTACCTTCCTCTGGAGCAGAGAATTGGGTCAGGGAGGAGGGCACTGCTGGAGAGATGAGCTTTGGGTATGCTGAGAAGGAGGAGTCTCTGTGAACAAGAGAAATGAGACTTTGAATACAAGGGATTTGGGAAAGGAGCTAAATGCATGCCTAAGTAGGAAGTTTCTGAAGGTGGAGGGAGAGGGTTCCTGCAGAGACATCCATCTTTTTGGAAACAATTTATCATGCAAAAGAGGTGCGCCACAGTGCTCTGTGCCTCCTGGTTTCCTTCCTTTCCTCCCCCCACCTTCATGAAAACCTCGGATGTGCCTCTCTTTGCGCCTCCCACTCTGTTGTTCTTATTCTCTCCTTTCTCTCCATTTGTAAGTGCTAGGCAGTGGGGACAAAGTCGCTGCTCCTTACTAGGCAACCAGGCTCCGCTGAGTCTGTTGTTTAGAACCTTGTCGAAGTCCTGAAACAAACCCCAAAAGGAACACTGCTTTCCCTTGAGGACCTTCTAATGCGTTTTTTTAAAGGCCCACACACTGGGCCGTCAAAGCCACATGCGATATGACAAAGTGGGTAATTATGTTTTGCTTAGCACACATCCAAGGAACAAATGGATGGAGAGTGGTGTGCTGTGCACCCGGGCATGCTGGGTGAGGCCAGCCTGGCTGGGGGTGTGGGCTGGGTGTGGCCTCAGAGCCAAGGCTGGCCCTCTGGTCCCTTACCTTAAAAGGAGGGAGGCTGTGAGACCTATTTCAATGTGGGAGCTGAAGTGGAATCTGCCTGGCCTGTGTCTTATGTTCCTTTGTTTGGTTTGCATGGAAACCTGTGTTTATGGGGAAACTCCAAGCCTGCTTGCTACAGACAGATGTTTCTGATCTCTGTCCCTCATCACGTTAAGAATGTTCCTTTTGGGAGATGAACCATCATTTTATTCTCTCTTCCACTGGTGCAGGAGATGGAAATAAATTACCAACACTTCCTAAAATCCAGACGCTCCCTTTGGAAGCGGGTGACTCCAAGCAGCCTTTGACAAGGGACTCATTTAGCACTCGGTATTGCTGCAGCTCAATGAAAAGAGAGCCTGCACTGAAGGCACAAATTATGTCCACAGTCCTTGTCACTGGTAAAAAAGAGGAATAAAGCTAGATTCTATGTCACCGATGCCAAGATCAGGCTTTTCTTTAAACCCCGAAGGTCTGCAGCCCATCTCCCCTTCCCTCTACTTCCCCCACAGGCTGGAAAAACTTGTCACTTTGAAATTTAATTATATAAAATCCTGCTCCCTTTACCCCCTGTGGATGAGCAATTGTTCTGCTATTTCTATAAAATGCCACAGGAAATATGAAAATAGGAGGCAGGATTTGGAGCAAGACTGTTCCTGAATGCCTGTGGTTAGTAGCGTCAGAGACGGCTGTGAAGATTTTGCGTCTGTGACAAGGAAGTGGAAGGAGGAAGGAGAAAGAGCAGGCAGTCAGGTACCACAAGAGACCTGTCTTGGGATGCTGCAATGTGACCTTTGACCTGAAAAACCAAACCTGGGGCTGAAGGGAAAGGAGAGCAGCCCTCACCTGTGCCAAGCTCACTTCCTAAGGCAGGAGATCTGGGCTGGCAGATGGGTCAAAATGAGTCATGCGCTGGAGGGGAATGAACGACACATTTCTCTGCAGTGTGAGATGGCCTCTCCAAAATAGGTTGGGTGGTAACCATGGTCTCATTCATTTTTCTTTTTTTCTTTTTGAGACTGAGTCTCGCTCTGTCGCCCAGGCTGGAGTGCAGTGGTGTGATCTCGGATTCCTGCGACCTCCACCTCCTGGGTTCAAGTGATTCTCCTGCCTCAGCCTCCCGAGTAGCTGAGACGACAGGCATCCACCACCATGCCCAACTAATTTTTATATTTTTAGTAGAGACGGGGTTTCACCATTTTGTTCAGGCTAGTCTCGAACTCCTGACCTCAGGTGATCCACCCGCCTCAGCCTCGTAAAATATTCTTTAACCAAATATTTTACTGGGAAGCAGTTTTGAGTAGCAACGGAACGTATAGGCACTGGAGCCAGAAGCCGAGATTTCAAACATGGCTCCTTCACTTGCTAAAGGGGTCAATGTGGCAAGTTATACTCTTCTTGCCTTGGTTTCCTCATCTGTAAACTGGAGATGACAATAATAATACCTCGTTCATATAAAATTCCTGGAACAGCGCTCTCACAATCATCCAATAAGCCACTGTAGTATAGCAAATACTGAACTAGATACAAGGGTGACGGTGCAGTAGAAGACCCTGTGCTTGCATTCTGGTGGCCCATAACGTAATAGAAAAGACAGATGTGTATCCACATCACCTACAGCGTGATGGGAGCAGAGAGAGTGGCAGCTAACAAGTCTGAAATTTTGAAGATGAGTCCATCTAAGGATCAAAGGATTTGGGAACACTTAGCAGAAGAGATGGGTTTATAGGTTTTTAGAATTGGTAGGAAGTTACCAGCTGGAGAAGGAGATCGGGTAATTTCTAGCATACAACAGAAAGAACAAAGAAGCTGAGGTTTAAGGGATCATGGTCTGTTTGGTAAGAAACAGTGAGAAGTGGCTCGTGCCTGAAGAAAGGCAGGAGAAAAGCCAGAAGGAAGCCCGCAAGGCTGACGAGACAGTCTGGGTTTCATTTTGCTGGAAATAAGGATTCACTGGATTTATTGTTTTGTTTTTGTTTTTGTTCCCAGGTACTCAGTCTTTTCATTTTCTTCAGCTTTATTGAGATATAATTGACAAATAAAATTGTATATATTCAAGGTGTACAACGTGATGTTTTGATGTAAGTATGCATTGTGAAGTGATTGCCACAATTAAGCTAATTAACATATCCATCATATCACATAGTTACCTCTTTTTGGTGTGTGTGATAAAAATACTTACATCTACTCTTTTAGAACATTTCAAATGTACAAAACATTGTTATCAGCTGCAGTCATCATGCTGTACATTGGCTTTCCAGAACGTATTCATCAGGGGCTTTCGAGTTATACTGATGGGGTTTTGAGGGGCTGTTTGACCTTAGACAAGCTGTAAAATGAAAATGATGGTGCCCACTGAAGGAATTATTATGAGGATTAACTGAGACAGTGCACAGAACAGTGCCTAACACACAACAGGTGAGAGGCAGGGATCTCACCTGAATCCCTGGGAAACAGAAGGAGACACAGCAAACAGCAATCCCTGCTGAGTTAGCAAGGGTGCAGGCACCAAACGGACAGAGTTTATTCTATAAACACAAGGCTTGCCTCGGACCTAGTGAGACCTACAACAAAAAGCGTGTTTGTTGTGGCGGCTGATAATGCAATGAGGCTCCTTCCCCTCTGTGAGCTAATGACATTTGTGGGGAGGTGACAGGTGGGTATGAAAATGGAATTGGATGCGGGGGGCAGGCTCTGGCTCTGTTCCTTGCTCTTGCAGTTTCTGCTGCTCAGCCCCTGAGTGAGATTTGAGGTCGACTGGGGGATCCCCTACTACCTGTCTGTGTCTCTGGCTGAACCACTTTTGACAGTGAGACGGCAGGTCTCGGGGCTTAGTCAGAATCATTCATTCATTCCACCTTTGCCTTCCTCATTCTGGGCACTCTGTGAATGAGAGGTCTTAGTATCATCCTAGTGGAGCAGTTAAAGGGCAGCGAGCCCTTCCTCAGGGATGCATGAAGACACAGAGTCCCTTCCTCCCTGCTAAAAAGTACAGCAACATCTGTTAGCAAAGTTTGACTCTGTCGTCTTGCCAGGGTAATGGTCAGAGCTTTGTAGGAAAACTCCCTCCAGCTCCCTGGGCTCTTTTGTCCCTTTCACCTTTGAGATGCAGGGATCTCGCCTGATTCCCTAGTGTAACCCTGTACCTGGGAAACACGAGACGCAAGCATACAGCAATCCCTGCTGAGTTAGCAAGGGAGCAGACACCAAGTGGACGTAGTTTACTCTATAAACACAAGGGACATCCTCAGACCCAGTTAGAAAGGCTCTTTTTAGAGGTAGAATGTGAATATGAGCAAAAGTGACTCAACCCAGGACTCAAGAGTGATCTGCTGCCCCAGCAAAACCACTGCACCCAGGTGGGGAACAGGGAAGAGCTCTTTTAGTAAGGCCTGAGCCAAGGCAGAGTCTCCTCTGCAGCCTCCCTGGGCAGAGAAGTTCATCAACGAGGATAAAGCTGCAGGAATTAGAGACAGCCAGGAGGTCCGTGGCCATTCCTGCCCATGTGGGAATTCTCTTTCCATTGCCAGCAAAAGTGCGAGGGCTTGGTTTTATTAAATAGAAGCTGGTGGTTTTCATGGTGTGAACCATTACAGATACGTGGCAGGGATGGAGGGGTAGGAAGCATTTAACCAGGACAGAGTGAACTGGGCAGGATTGAACCAAACTCAGGCACTGGCTTCTCTGAGCCTTGCTTGTGCCTGGCTTGCCCTCAGGGAGCAGCAAAGTTGAAACTGTACTGGTTGGCAGGGCAGAGAGGATTCCCTGGTGGGGAAGAAAGGATTTTCTTGAAGGAATGGCAGGGAATCAGGTACTTAATCTTCAAGGGAGTAATCCACTTTCTTTCTCCCTGGGTGGGAAAGAACAAACCCAATGGTCTTCCAGCGCCAAAGTCAGAGTGACGTGCCTCACTTTCTCAAACCTTGTTTTCTCATCAACTCCACTGTTCTGGTCTTCATTTGCACCATGTACAGCCTTCCTAAGCAGAGAGCCCGTTCGCACTTGCACTGGAGATAAGGAACCTGGGCCCCAGGGAGCACTGTCCCATCAGGGAGCCTCTTGTATTGAATGTATCTAGTTATTCCATAATTTAACTGCAGCCTGAGTGCAAAAAGCTCTTTTGTTGTGGTGGCTGATAATGCAATGAGACTCCTTCCCCTCTGCGAGCTAATGACGTTTGTGTGGAGATGACAGGTGGGTATGAAAATGGAATTGGATGGGGTGGGGGCAGGTTCTGGCTCCGTTCCTTGTTCTTGCCGTTTCTGCTGCTCAGACCCTGAGGAAGAGCGTGGGATGCTATCTATTAGTCTGTACATCAGGATTTTCATCTAATTTCATAATGAAGACGTTGCTTCATCAGATACAGACGACATGTCAGCAGAAATGCAAAAGGCCATTTTTATGTGTCAGCCAGTTCTCTGCAGGGCCCCCACCCACCCGGAATCGTGCAGCAAGTGCAGGCTGGAGGGAAGGGCTCCACCATGCTAAATTGGTTCTCACAGATATGGTGGGTCTTTCATCCCTTTATCACCTTTTTGTCTCCAGCTGGAAGCCCTGTGAGGGCAGGAGTCTTCACCTTTTTGCTGTTGTACACCCAGTGCCTGGAACTCAGTAGGTGCTCAGCTTGGATGAATGAATAAAGCCTATCCTCTCTGCTTCCCGGGGGAGGTGTGGTGTCCAGGCTTCACAGACCTGCAGACCTACTCACTCCTCAGTGAGACCTCTGTCGACTCTGCTCCACTTCTGAGGCTCTTCTTTACGTTAAGATGAGGGATTACAATGCTTGGCCCCAACCGTGAGTCCCAGTATCCGCTGTCGCCCAGTTGTAAGGCTGGGCTCTTTCTCTGCAAATTTCTGTGCTTCATCTTCCTCTTCTGCGTAATAAAACCTCTAACAGCCCCTGCCTCATGATTTACTTTGAAGGTTGAATGCATTTAAAGGGCTAAGAGTGGCCCTGACACACAGTAAGCACTCAAGTATGATTAACCATTGTGTTCTAAAAAAGAGCCTTTGTCTTCATTCCCGTATGGAAGTGTTTGGTCCCAGGATCCCACAGGTCCATACTTCCTGCAAGATTCGTCAATCACCAGCTCAAGACAGGATGGCAAGCCCCTTTCCACACGACCCCCTTTCCATGACTTCCCATCACTGTGCGTTCTTTCTGGAGGACCCTGGTGTTTTCCTTGAGCCCCAGTGTTTCCCTGTGCTAACCCAAGGATTGTTTATTTGTGAAATGTCATAATGTTCACAAGTGATATTTCCTCTAGATGCTCAAAGCTACATGGCCACTGCGGTGTGGGAGTTCAGAGCCCTGGTCCCAGAGCCACAAACCTCAGCTCTGCCCTTTTCTAGCTACGAGACCCTGGGAATATTAAAACCCTCTAACTTTTTAGTGTTTTTATCCACAACATGGGGACTCTAGTATTATCTAGTCTGTAGCGTTGCCATGAAGATTAAATGACTTTATCCCTATGAAGGGCTTAGAATAGCTCCTGCCACATCTTAAATATTAAATATTATTTAATTTTAAATAATTAAATATTAAATATTTAATTATTTAATAGTAAATATTAAATATTATTATTTGTAGCTACTGTGTGGCCACATCCTCCCCAAGGACACACAAACATGCAGCCCTTTAATGAAAGAAAGGTCAAGACCCACTCCCATTCAATGCCATCGGGCCGTGAATAGCAGGGCAGCCCATGTACAAAGATATAATGCTGCCCTTTCTACTTTTTGGGAGTGGTAGGGGAGTGAGGTTTACCTTGAAAATCAATTACAGCATAGCACCTTTGAAGGAATAGGGAAACAGGCTTGGTTTTGGTACTGGTTTGTCATCTTCTCTCTGCCACCTTTTGCTTCAATATTTCAGACACCGAGTTCCTAAACTCAGCCAAGGAGAGTGTGCACTGTATGGGGGTCATACCAACTGAGTCTGAGTCTTGATTCTGCCACAAATTCCTTGTGTCACAAAGAGAAAATCACTCCACTCTAGACTTCAGTTTCTTGATTTGAAAAATGATGGTGCTGTATCTGGTGCTGTTTTTCTTTTTTACTTTCCCTCTCTGTCAATTTAGAGGCTCTGTGAATGTGATCGTAACTCAAAGGTCTCTGAGAATGTCTCTGTGATCTGGGTGGGCTTTGACTCTGGATACCATGAGAGGGAAGATGCGATTTACTGGCACACAAGTGACCATTATTTCTGTTTGGATTTTTGTGGCATCACGATGGAAAAGCCCACCAGTTCTGTCTCCAGCTTTGGGAAGGAGACTGGAGATACCGTGACCTTTGAATATGAAATATTCGTGTTTTGACTTTTCCTTTTTAATTATTTGAGATGCACTGTAATTGGCATGAAAAGGTTATGTCCTGATGTATAAGTCTTGACAAGTAGCAAGCAGCCCAAAAGAAAATCTCTGATGTTCTCATTTCTGGGGACGTTTTGGGCCTTGTTCTGGGTGTGAAGCTATGGGGCACAAAAGTCCTTTCTGCGGGTGCTGCCATCTTTTCCACCCTCCGTGGAAATACGCACTCAGGCCATGCCATCAACTTTACGTCATGGGGAGTGTGACTGCTGGTGCTTTTTGTACAGCCTTTTCTTCCTACTCACCCCAGTCCTTCATTATTTTCCTGAACTTTTTTGACCTATTCCCTGTTTTCTCAGGGAAAAAAAAAACCAAAAAAAACAGTGAAGCAGAAACTTCTACCTTTTACCAATTGCTGGTTGGAGCAAGCCTAAATGTTTAAATGTGGTATTCAAGATCTCGTGAATAAAGCTAAGACTTGCCTGCCTCAGAAGCCATCACAAGTTAGCAAAGAATATTTGTTCCCTCTGTTTTTCTATCCAACAGATACATCACTCTTCACTGGAATTGTGAATTGACTTTTCCCTCAATTTCTCCCATCATGGAAGCCTGAGTCCAAACCCCACTCTCTTCATGAGATACTCCAAGCATAAAGAGAGCAAGTATTCAGCACCATGTGGTGAAGTAATTTTTTTCTATTATATTATGATGGTTAATTTTGTATGTGCACTTGTCTGCACCACAGCATCCAGATATTGGATTAAATATTATTCTAGATCTCATGTGTAGGTTTTTTTTTTAATGTAGTTAGCATTTGAACCCTTGAACTGTGAATAAAACAGATTACTCTCCATAATATAGGTGAGCCTCATCCAATCAGTTGAAGATTCTAATAGAAAACAAATGCTCTCCCCTGAAGATGAGGGAATCTGCCAGCCAAACGCCCCTGGACCTGAGCTGGCACATCAGCTCTTTCCTGTTGGCCCACCTTGTAGATTTTGAACTTGCCAGTCTCTATGATGCCATTAACCAGTTCTTCAAATCTCGCTTTCTCATAGACAGACAGAAACACACACACACACACACACACACACACACTCTCTCTCTCTCTCTCTCTCTCTCTATTGATTACTGACTCTGATTGTCTAGATAATTCTGACTAATACACATACATATTCTGCTGTTGTCCTTTCCCTATAGACAAGACAGTCTCTTGGGCACTTTGTTGGAATGTATCCTTCCTCTGTGAAGCTCTTCCTGGATTTTGCCCTATTTTCTAAATCCCAGTTAATTTACATTACACAAAGAGAAGAAAGCGGTGTGACATTGTTCTCTGCTGGTGATGGAGATGGGCACAGCACACCCTTTGGTCAGCTCCACAACCTTCTGTCCTGCAAGTGCTGTGCCTATAATTGGAATAGCAATTTGCATCCAAGCCCCGTCTCTTCAAGCATGCAGGTGGCTTCTCACCTTCACCTGTCCTATTCTGCCATTACTCCCAAGAGTTTAAGAGTAGGTAGACAAGGTACTCAGTAACGGGAAAGAAACAAATTGTAGGCTGAAAATATGACAACCCTATAGCCTTTTTGGTACTCCCTAAATGGGGATATCTTTCTCTCTTTTAAATGGACGTACCGCGTTTTTCAACTTTTCTTCATGGAGGAGTAAAATGCTGCCTCACGCTCTTCCTGTCTGTGTACTTTATGCACTGTGCTTTGTATGCTGGTGTCCACAACCATATTGGCTGCTCCTTTGTGTCAAAGCTGTGGTGTGTGTGTGTGTGTGTGTGTGTGTGTGTGTGTGTGTGTGTAACTGAGAGCTCACAATTACCTTTTAGGTGGGTTTTATCATCCCCAATCTGAAATTCAGTAGAACCAAGTCAATGACACCAGATCATTAAAAAGCGACGGATCCGGGATTGGAACTCGGTGTTTCTGACTTCAAATCCATGTACCTTTCACTACCACAGGGCTTCCTCAAACCGTTGAGAGGACGATGGTAAGAAAATGTTCTATTTGCCTATGTCCTTATTGTCTTATTTTCTCATAGGAAGTGTTCAATGCATGTGAATGAGGGCAAAGGAATGGAAGACAAATCACAGACAATGGAGCCCCAGACTTGGTTGGACAGCTGAGTGAAGGGCTCCTTAGGCAATGGGCCATCAAACCAGGGTGGAAACTATGGGCATGTGTATAGGAAAGCAGACCACAGAGGAATACACTGGTTCCTCTCCATAAGAAGGTTCTGGCAAGTCCCATGAAGGTACACACTGAGAAAGTAGGCAATAATTTAAGCACCAATGGTCACCACTGGAATGTTCTTTCGGTGGGTCCTAATATCCTTTAAGCACCTGATACACTCAGTTCCCTACCCACCACATGTAGTTCAGGAGCCCTACATCTTTGCATATGGGATTAGCACCTATCAGAGTTTAGAATTAGTTATCGTGACTTCAGCTAACCCTAGCTTTGGGGGGAAAAAAAAAGTGAGATTTGGAATTTATCCGCCCAGATTCCACAAAGGATTGAACAGGAGGAATTTGTTTCCTGAACAGCCAGACTATAAATTAAATGCCGGAGGCAAAGGAGAGTGTAGGTATGTCATCCTAAGAATATAGATAACAACCAGAAAGCTGTGGGTTAGCCCTGTGACCCTTGAATCAAGCAGGAATTCTTCCCGATGCCTTCATCATGCTTCTGTCCCGGGTGCCTGGCACTGACTCCCAAGCCCAGAGCCCTGGGCAGGAAACTCGCTGTGTGAGGAGCTTTTCTGCTAATCCCCAGCTTAAACTTCCTCTTCCTTTGCTCCAAGCTAGTGCTCCTTGTCCTAGCACCTGCTGAGCAAATGAATAATTCCCTTCCCTCATTTGCATTGTTACCTTGAAGGTATTTATAGCCTGTGATCATCTGCCCCTTGAGTCCTCTGCTTTTCTAGCCTATTATTCAGCATTAGACCTAGGTCTGTTTGCTGCGGAACTGAGCCTGCCTGAAAGTTCTGCTGGAGCCGGCACCACCAGCAAAGGCTGCAGCCTTCTTAAGGCTTCAGCAGAGGTTCAAAAAAAGGGGAAAAAAAGTCACTCTCAAAACTGGTCTTCTTGGTTCTATTTATTAAGCGTTTTACGACTTACCTCCGGGGTTGGAAGAGATTTAGAGACTTGCCCAGATGGCTGTGTGCACATGTGTGTCTGTGCATGTGGGAGAGGGTAGGCAGGCGGAATAGGAGGAAGGAAGTTGATGTTTCGATGTCTCCAGCCTCTTACTCCTGTCCACTATGGCTCCATACACTAATCTATTGTAATCCTTGAAGGTGGCAAAAGCGAAAAAGCAAACCAAAAGCAAACCAAAATAACAATTGCAAACACTACGCAGACGAACACAAAAACTCTAACACCCCACCTCTTAAAACAGACAATTCTTTCAACTTTTCAAGAATCTAAGGCCACAGACCATTGAAACATAAAGACGACTACATATGGAATCTAGAAAAAGGAAAGGAATTTGGGACAACTATTTAAGACTGCAAGAGAAGGCCACAGCTTGAGCCAAGGATCTTTTTGGAAGTTTGTCCACAAGACCTCAAGGAGCTAGATTCTGATCTTCCTGTGATTCTAAGGTGACAAAAAAATAAATATTTTTCAGATAAATATTTTTTTCAAAAAAATAAAATATTTTGAAGTTGATGCTGGTCGTGCTCTTCCTAAGATATGATAATGCTGCAAAGCTGGCGAATAAGACTATTTTCCATTCCACCTTTCTGAACCCCTCTATTTTGCTTCATATTCTTGAATTCACCTAATAAGTTTACTTCAGTTTAAAAGGAAGAGTGTTGAAGATACGTGTTTGGGAGTAGGGCTGTCATCATTAAGATGACCCCAAATTTAAACGATTTTATGTTTTTTTACAGAAAAAGTTATCCATACAGTGGAAAAACCTGGCAGTCACTAAGTTGACCCAGGAATCAGGTTTAACATCTCCAGATGTGGGACGGGTGGTTGCTGCGCTTCCTGTTGTGAAGGCCCCCAAGAAAGCACAGCATCGCTTCTGTGATGTTCCCACCCAGATGCATGCCTGGGATGGACAGGAATAAAAGGTGGAAATACACGGGTTCAAAGTCATCCTACAGTATGGGAAGTCTGAATACACATGAAGTTTTCTGAGAAGCAGGAGAAGACCAAGTCTTCTCTGGATTGAAGGAGACTGTAGGTTATGACCACCGAATTCAGTGTGTGTTCCTGGGAAAAATTCTGGGCCAAAAAGGAAGAAGAGCCATTGTAAAGATGGATGACAAAAGATGACTGAGTTCTGTGGACTGGAGGTGATATTGACATTAGTGTCAATTTCCTGATTGGCAGGGTATACAGTATAGTGGTGAGGAAATGAGAGCCGTTACTCAGGAGAGGTGAACACTGAAGTATTTAGGGGTGATGTGGACTCCTCCTAGGCAAAGATCTCCCCCTCTCTCTTTATTTTAAGAGAGAGCCGTTGTTAAAAAGTTAATAGTCATGAGCGAAGCATCAGCCAGCACTGAGAAAGACCAGCTTATATGAGTGAGACATCCTATTTTTTTCTATCTAGAGAATAAAAATGACAATGGTTATGACAGAGAGGTAGTGCAAGATTTAATGAAATAATAACTCTAAAGTGCTGTGTAAACATAAGACTTTTTTTTTTTTTTTTTTGAGATGGAGTCTTATCTTCCCCAAACTCTACCTTAAGGAAAAGTCTCTCAGATTGAAGAAACAAAATACAGAAAGAAGGGGTTGGGGGTGGGACTTTTTTTTTTTTTTTTTGAGATGGAGTCTCACTCTGTCACCCAGGCTGGAGTGCAGTGGCTTAATCTCGCGTTACTGCAACCTCTGCCTCTGTGGTTCCAGCAATTCTTCTGCCTCAGCCTCCTGAGTGGCTGGGATTACAGGCGCCTGCCACCACACCTGGCAAATTTTTGCGTTTTTAGTAGATAGAGATGGTGTTTTTGCCATGTTGGCCAAGATGGTCTCAAATTCCAGACCTCAGGAGTTCCACCTACCTCAGCCGCTCAAAGTGCTGGGATTACAGGCATGAGCCACCACACCAGGCCAAGGCATAATTTTTATTAAATAAAAGATCAAGAGCTTAACAGGGTAAGTCCATCCTACCAAGCAAAATGATCAAGCATGCTGGCTTCACTTTGAATCCCACTTCTGTTTCTTCCCTCCCCAGCCTCCTTCCTGTCCACATCTCTAGCCATAACTCCCTTCTCACAGAGTGTCTCTATTACATAATCTCCAAACTCACAGAACTCACAGATAACATGTTTACCTTTCGAGAACAGCAGAATGGTAGCAAAGAACACATGAAAAGACAATGCCTTCAAGGACCAAAGGAATTAATGTACAAAGATGGAATTTCAGACACAGAAGTCAGTGTGATGAAGCCCTGGCATGCCCCCACAGCAGGCATCCTGAGACCACCCTCCAGTGAGACGAGGCCAGCCCTGCCCTGCAAAGCTGAGATTCCCACACCACTTGGAGGGAGCTGAGCCCTCTCACAGCTCCTCTGAGCCCCTGACTCCAAAGGAGATTCTTGTGGTGTCCGATGTAGAGGGAGGAGTCCCTTAAAGTATAATTCCACAGCAGAGCAGTAGAAAGATGCAATGAAATATACATGAGTTATTAAATATTGTCATCAAGATGAGTAATAAATCAGACATTTTATGGTTTCTGATTATAAATTCCATTTATTCCATAAGCATTTAAAGAAAGAAAAATGGAGACCCAACAGAGATTTAAGCCTGCCTGAGATGGGTATATTTCATTATTGCTTTGTGACTGCTGCATCCTGGGTGGCACAGGGGTGGGGAGATACAAAAGGGCCCTCTCAGGTCCAGGAAGAATGAATTGCTGGGTTTCTGGGGCCCTGTGGATTCAGTCATTGTCAGGTGAGAACCTTCCTATGAGTTCTTTTAAAGTCAGGAATTCTGGCCAGGTTCCTGGTGGACACACTCTTGAAGACAAGCCAACTCCTTCAAATCCCTAAGCCAAGCTAAACAAGAGGCAAGACAAGAAAAGCTAATGTGATGAGACTGCATAGGTCGTGGCAGCAGGAGTGAACAACAGACCCTTAGCAGGGGGAGGCTTGATATGAACTGTCCCGAAGAATGGCTGCCGCAGATCGGGGAGCTAGGCACAATCCCAGCACAGCAAGTGTCCATTCAATTGAAAATATGCGTTGGGGATGGGCATGGTGGCTCACGCCTGTAATCCCAGCAATCTGGGAGGCTGAGGCAGGCAGATCACTTGAGGCAGGGAGTTCAAGACCAGCCAGGAAAACATGGCAAAACCCCCTCTCTACTAAAAATATAAAAATTACTTGGGCATGGTGGCACATACCTGTTATCTCAGCTGCTTGGGAGGCTGTGGCACAAGAATCGCTTGAACCTAGGAGGCAGAGGTTGCAGTGAGCCAAGATTGCGCCACTGCACTCCAGCCGGGGTGACAGAGTGAGACTCTGTCTCGAAAAAGATAAAAAGCTACACTTTGTGTTCATAAAATTATGCTTTGTGCTCATATAACACTTTACAGTTTACACGTGTTATTTCATTAAATTTTGCACTACCCTTCTGGCATAGCCATTGTTATTTTTAGTCACAGACAGAAAAAAAAATGAGGATGTCTCATTTATATAACCTGGCCTCTCTTAGCTCCGGTTGCTGTAGAGAGCAGCATAAGTAATATCTCTTTAAGGGTAATTCTAGTGCACAAAGAGAAAACGTAACATTGTCTTCCAGCCTTCCTAGTAGCAGAATTTGACCTGCTTTTGGCTTTGGAATGCCTCATATGATATTCTTCTAGCAGATTTGTGTAATTATATTTTGCCTGGGCTAAGATTAAAATTAATTGGTCTTTTCATGATCACACATCAGGAGAGTACGTAATAGGGCCAGGCACCTGGGACCAGGCCAGGGATTAAAGATCGGTTGTGGATAATCCACTAGCCAGAGAGTCTGAATGTGGTGGGAGGTGAGTGGAGGAGGCACAGTGGGCCTTCAGCAGCTCGTTTATTACTGGCGTCTTCATCACAAGCCTGATGTGACAGGACTTCTCTTGATGTGCCCACAGCTGCTGCCTCACTGCACGCACACAGGAGCATGTACACAGGGCACCCGCACAGCTGGAGAAGCACACATGTGCCTCCTCCAGAAGCATGCACATGTTGATTGACTCTGCAGAGTGTTGACTTTTGGAGAAAGACCAGATAAATCACTTTGGAGAGGGAGAAAAGGAAAAAAATACATATGATAAAGAAAAAAATCTACTTTTCCGCCCCTTCAAATGCCACATGAAAATGTCACGGAAATCGCTTTGCTGGAAATAACAGAGAAGTTCAAAACAAAATTGTTGAGTGTCACTCCCGGGCCCGGCTCTTTCTTGCACTGGGCTCCTCTCCTCAGCCTGGGAGCCTCCTCGCCGCCTCTGCCACTGCTTACCCTTCAGGATGCCACTGCAGCCTCCATGAACTGAAAAATAGTTCTTGGAAAGCTTTCCACTAAAGGGAATAATCGAGAATAAACAGAGGACAAAGACATGAGTGGAAAAGAGCTCTTTCCTTGCCAGCTGGCCACGTCCAGCTCCAAGACAGTGTCCATGAAGCCCACAGAAGCAAGGCTCATCATTTTCAATGTCATCATTACCAAAAGCCTTTATTACACGATTAATTGTGCAAGGCTGTGTACAGAAACTACTGAAAGATCCCTTTGCTTTCTTGTGACTTAAAATCCATGACATTTCACAATCCTACAAAAGGTTTCTCTGATTTCCTTGTGTATTGCTTTTTCTCCCCTTTCAGCTTTCCATTCTTCAGCTGTTATAACAGCACAGCAGTGCACAACAGTGCATGGCTGAAGGATATGAAAAAAGAATTTTTCTACATTATAGATTCATCCATTCATTCATTGATTCATTCAACATTCCAAAAATTCAGAGCCTACCATATTAAAGACCAGGTCCTCCACCAGGCTGTCAAACAGAGCAGAAAACAAATCACCGATCCTGCCTTCAAGGAACTCACCAACTATTATAAGCAATGATGTTCAACCTCTTTTTCTTTTAAAGTGTAGAGAAACTTTGTCTACATAAAACCTTTCCAGGAAGCCCGATGTATAAAACCAATAAACCATGATTTTTTGATTAAGTGAGGAAGGATGGATGGTGAGGGGAAAAATTTTAAGGAGAAAATATTAATGCCATTCTATATGTGATGAAATAAGGCTCACGAGGATTTAGTAGCTTTTCCAAGGCACAGTGACCAAGTGGAGAATCCAGGACGTGGCCCCAGTTCTGTCTGAGCTGAAGTCCCTATTCTTGCCTTTGGCCAGCTGCTGCCCCATCAGACCCCGTAATACAAATAGTCACCAAGAAGGGGACCTCAGCCTTTGCCTTACTGAGTTTGTTTTTTCCATAGTTAGCTAATAGAAAAACTCTCTTCAATTACAAATCACAACTAAGTTTCTCATTTCTGCAGACCTATCCCAGGTACAGAAAATCCAACTGAAAAAGGTTGAGAACTGGTGTTATGACCCTTTTCCTCGACTGGAATAAGACCTTTGACAATAATGCAGCCCTGATTAATCTTTGGTAGGCTTGGATTAGCCAAACCAAAATGGTCCTATTATTCCTTATATTTAGATGAACCAATTTAGACTACAATTTAGGCAGATTTCAAAGGAATGGAGATAGATATATGCAAAAGAAAATTTTCCATTAAACTAATTACTAGACCTTGGCTGAAAATGGGCAAGAAACAGTAAAATAGTAAAGATTTAACTACCACCCTCAAAATCAGGGTCTGTAAGATCTGAATGTTACAAAAACTCTGGGTTTAAAATGTTTCATGTGATGTGCAACAGTATTTCTTTAGTGGTGAATATCTCACTGTTATTTTGTTGCTGCTGCTAGGTTTTCTGTTTTTGATTTTAGTAACAATTGAACAAAATTAGCCAGCTTGATGAGCACAATTCCTCTTCAAAGAAATCACTTAAAACCAGGATGACAAGCATGAAGACAGGCAGCATGCCACATGCCATAGATTTATAGCTCTCATTCCACATCTTGCTGGACTGTCAGTCAAAATGACTCATCCCATTTGTGTGTAGGAGAGGTGACAGACCACATTTTCCCCAACTTACCTGTTTCCAGACCTTGAATTGTGGGAGCCCAGGAGAGACCTAAAAGGCCTTTATTTCTATTTTATTTTCACATTGAAGCAACCACCACCAAGGCTTGGGATTAATAATCCGCTGCTATACATATATATACTTTAAGATCTGGGATACATGTGCAGAATGTGCAGGTTAGTTACAAAGGTATACATGTACCATGGTGGTTTGCTGCACCCATCAACCTGTCATCTAGGTTTTAAGAACCGCGTGCATTAGGTATTCTCCTAATCCTATCCCTTCCCTTATCCCCCATCCCCCAACAGGCCCCAGTGTGTGATGTTCTCCTCCCTGTGTCCATATGGTCTCATTGTTCAACTTCCACTTATGAGTGAGAACATGCAGTATTTGGTTTTCTGTTCCTGTGTTAGTTTGCTGAGAATGATGGTTTCCAGCTTCATCCATGTCTCTGCAAAGGACATGAACTCATCCTTTTTTATGGCTGCATAGTATTCCGTGGTGTATATGTGGCACGTTTTCTTCATCCAGTCTATCACTGATGGGCATTTGGATTGGTTCCAAGTCCTTGCTATTGGAAATAGCACTGCAATAAACTTATGTGTCCATGTGTCTCAGGCCAGTTAGAATGGTGATCATTAAAAAGTCAGCAAACAACAGATGCTGGAGAGGATGTAGAGAAATAGAACAGTTTTACACTGTTGGTGGGAGTGTAAACTAGTTCAACCACTATGGAAGACAGTGTGGTGATTCCTCAAGGATCTATAAGCAGAAATACCATTTGACCCAGCAGTCCCATTACTAGGTATATACCCAAAGGATTATAAATCATTCTGTTGCTGGTTTTAAATGTCAACATTGTCCCCTCTACATCTGGTCTAACTACCCCACAGTATAACGCTATAATTCTTCAATAAAATCTTAATGATAACAGCATTCAATCTATCTACTATCAACTGAGAGAAGAATATAAATCACCAAATTGGATGGTTTCTTAAAATACTACAATTGCATTTTACACTAATTAAATACACAATTCATATTCTTTCAACTATACATGCACACATGCAGAGAGATATACCAACTCCTTCGGGCTTCTGCAAAATTTACCAAAACTTGACAGAGAGCCAGAAAATGACAGGTAACTGTTTGGTAATAGTAATAGGATGGCTTTTGTGAAGAGGAAAACATGATCATAGATCTTGGCTGAACAAACCAATATGTGAGGCAGCCACTGGCCCTTTTGGGGAATCAAGACAAATGAAACAACAAGGACAAAAGACACTAAGAAATCGACGAATCTAAGTATTCCTAAGTATGTCAATATCCATTTCTCCTTGTGCATAACCATTCTGCCACTTCCCACCCAAAAGCCAGATGCTGCTGAGCCACAGTAAAATTCCAGGGAGGATTTCCTCAAGGTTAATTAAGGGCTGGCCCAAGCCTTTGAGTTCTGCTTTCTCACCTGTTTGTGAATAGTTTGTGCCAGATCTGTCTGACGCTACTTTACTCTTGATGGAGGATGGCTGGGATTTGGTGGAATTGTACCCAGTGGAGAATGATTTGGTAATAAGATGTCTTAGGTGCACAGAAACACAATCCAGTAGCGTGGAAGAATGAATGAAACTCCTGAATGTGACAAGGGAGTGTACATGAAGACATGTGTACACGGCGTGTCTTCAGGAAGAGCTTGGAAAGCAAACCCTTGAAGATATTGACACATTCCTCCAAATTTTTTGACGGAAACTGGCTGAAGCTCTTTATTCTGAATAGGGAGAAACTGCAGGAGCTGCAGAGAAACGAGGAGAAGAAGACAGGGTACATGATGACAATGGAAAGACCTAGGGGACCAATAGTGGCAAATGCGGAAAGAAAAGGAAAAAGACTTCCCCAGAGAGCCCAGGGCAGGGTGGCCTCCAGGAACCACAAAGCATGATGAGTCTCTGGAGGGGAGGGACTTCAGAGGAAAGGCGGGAGAGGAACAGATAACAGGCGCAATCCTGTCTCCATGCATCTCCTTAGATTAACAGGGAGAGAACAAGCCCATAAATGCAAAGTATTCATATTGATAAACTATTTATGTAAGTTTATACAAATCAATTAATAAACATAGAAGAGGCAACAATGTATGAACAATGTTTGATAGCTAACAGCTATAGTTCTATCATCATAGTATAAAGCACACTATAATAACATTCAGTCATGCTGTGTCTGCCTGCCTGCGATACCTCCACTTCCTCAGAAGTCACTCATTGCCTCAGTAGCTTTATTTATTTACTCATGATTTATATTCCACCTACTTGGAAAAAGGGTCTGAGACAGCTTGTGATGTTAAAATATATATGAAGCAGAATAGCTACAAATGAAAATAGGAACACAAAGTTAAAATGAACAAGGAAAGAAATGTATCAGGCACCACCTGGGCTGGGCAATTGAGTGCCACTGAGCACTAAATTTAACTCTGAGCTGCCAAGACTCAGAGGGACAACGTATGTTGGTTTTCATGTTCTCACTGATTAAAACACAAGCATACCCGCTCACATGATCACACAAACTCTTTCTTGGTAGTGTTTTGCATGTGCAGCAACAGACAATATACTCACAATAGATTCAGCTACAGTCTTATAAAAATATAATGATGCTTTCAGATGGGCTTTCTCACATTTGTTCCCTCTGTATGGCAGCTTGTAGATTTTGTATTTAGGTTAGGTCAGGTCCTTAAATAGACCCAATCTTACCACCTTCTTTCCACTACACCTACTATAACAGTTCTGATATAGAAATATTTCTAAAAGATGTATTTGAGTCTTCATCTCAAATATTTTGCATTTTAGGGGAAGTGGGGAGCCCGAAGAAATGTTTTTTTTGGAAAGTTAAGTATTGGGCAGTACATGTGGGTTATTTCTTATGCTCATTTCTGATTGAGAAATGCTGTGTTAAAAGGGTTTTATTTCAATCATTTTCTGAGAATTGACTTCTAAATTTTGCAAGTTGGTGTCTTTTTATTGGCACTTTCTCCCCATTAAGATTCAAGGGAATAGAATTTCTTGAACCTCAGATATGACAGGAGGGATGGGAGAACCTGCTCAGAGCTACCAAGAGGCACTGCTTAGAGAGGAGGGTCTTTCCGGCTCACAGCCTGGAATCCAAACTTAGGCCAGGCTCCAGACACATGAGCAGGCCGGGACATCCATCAGGCAGGGCAAGGGCTGCCAGGCTTTCTATTCACAGGAAAGAGACTGCCATTCAGAGAGCACCCACTACTCAACCAGGAGCCATTGCTAGACGGGGCACACCTAAAACTTCAGTTAGGGCGCTATTTTGTTTTCAGAGGTGTCATTATCCCATTTTGCTAATAAAGAAACAACAGCTCTGAAAATTAAAGTATCTTTCCCAAGATCATATAAGTAAATAGTAATACCAGGATTCAATTCAGCTCTCTCTAAATCCAAAGCCTATCCACTTTCGTTCTACTATGACTTCAGCATGAACTATTTTTCCTTTCTGAAGCTTTTGCCTTCACAAAAGTACATTAAAATGGACTTGATAAAAGCAAAGTCCTGAGTCAGAAGTCCCAGGTTTCTATCCCAGCTTTACCTCCTGAAGGCGAGGGACATTCGTCAAGTTACCTAAACCTTCTATGTCTGCTTTTAATCTTGTAAAATTAGTGTCTGCCCTGTACAGTTGAGACGTGAATGAAATAAAATGAATAGCACATAGTGTGTGATCAGTAAATACCAGCTGACCTACAGCTGTGGCAACAGTGAAGTCCTTAGGATATGGGGAGGCGAGTGAGACCCGTTCTCACAGAAGAGTGCTCACACAGCAGTGACTGCTCAGATCTGATGGGCGAGGCTGTAACCTAAGGTCTGCCTCCATTTCAATGGGAATTCCAGAAGCTATCTTGGATAAGGAAGAACAAGGGACAAGGAAGAAAGCATGTGACAGTGGCCCCTGACCTGAGATCTACAATTAAACTAAATCTTCTGAATTATCACTGAAGTGTCCTTCTGTTTCCAAAAGTCTATCATCCTCCTAAGAATAAAATAAAATGAGAGCATAAATTTTTAGAAATAGCAGTTGGAAGGCTACAAGCTGGCATCGACTAAGCCATCTGAAATAATTTTAAATTTTATTTGGGACAAAAGATGAGCAAGGAGAGGATGAGCCAATTTTTCGGGAAGCCAGTGAAATGTTAACAGATGCCGGAGACAGCAGAACTTCTTAACTCTTATATTGCTTCCATCTACACCCCGAAGGAGAGCGGGGAAGTCTCCAAGCTATGAAAGGTAGAAGGAGTCATTGTAAACCACACAATGACTAGCAGGGCTGGAGACTCCTCCTCTGAAACAATGGTTTTCCAGCAAGTCATAGGACGTAGGCGGGGAGAAGCTGCTGTAGTTTGTGCCCGTCCCCTCTTCCAGTCCTGCCGGAAGGGAGAGGGCCCCGGAGGGGGGTAAACTTGTCTGCCACAAGGGGATAGCACACACATTTCTAAAAAGCGAATTCTACTGATTGTTACTAATGTTCTCAATTAAGAGTTGAGGAAACTGAAGCCAGACTGTGGGGATTTCGGGGATGATTGTCCGTGGTCGTGCTGTCTGTCAGTCAGTGGGAAAGACTGAGCTGAGGAAACCATCATAAACTGCCTCCGATGGAGGCTTAGCTGGGAAAAATGTATGTAAGGGCAAATACTTGTATTCATTTTCCCTTACAACTTATTGAGTTCCTTTGTACAACAGTAGTGGGAATACAAAGAGGCGAGTCCCCTTCAAGGTAGAGGGATGGGGTTGTGTCTGCAGATGATCACAGTGTCCTGTGAAAGGCCCAGGTTATAGCAGAGGGGTCAAGAGGAAATGCCTGGAGAGATCAGAGCAGGAAAGAGATCATTCTTGCTGGTGGCATCGGGACGGCCTTATGGGGAAGGTAGCATGTGAAGGGGAGGTGAAGGAGACGTTTGGAAATAAAATACGATGCGGCAAATTGAAAAAGAAAACAATCACAAAGGTAGAGTGACACAGAGCTCGGGGTGTGCACGGACATAGTAAGAAGCTCAGTATGGCACTCGAAGGCAGAGAGCAAAAGAGGTGACCCAGTGGGGGTTGGAAAGGCGTGTTGTTTGCAGACTGGAGCCGGGCTACAGTCGGGTCTGATTCTGCAGCTGCCGGCAGTGCGCGCCCACTGAAGTGTCTGCACAGACCCCAACACAATCAGGGCTGTGCTGGAAGGTGAACCCAGTGGCAGTGTGGAGAGGCCTGGAGTGGGGAAAGCCCACAGGCGGGGAGACCAGTTAGGAGACCACTGAATGAGCTCAGGAGGGAGGTGAGGAAAGGCTGTAGTGGACAGGAGGAAAAGGAGGTAGGAGGGAGGTTTTGATTAAGAAAGACTTGGACAAAAAAGGGTGGGGGGGTTGGATACAGTGAGGTAGAGGAGACAAAGACCACTGGAGAATTAAGCTCCTTTTTTCTTGTCTGTAAAGCAAAAGGGTGCCTTGAACTCTATAAGGTTTATCCAGACTTTAAAATTCTAATTCTAAGCTAGGTACAGGGGGACCCCTTATCTCCCAATTATACACTGAAATAAAGCGAGGTATGCTGTAGTCAGTTTTCACCTGTGATTCAATCAGCAAGTCAAAACAACACTGGCTTTGTAGTGAAGAAGCAGGGTTCCAGGGTGTGTTTGGGTTTCCTCTCTCTCTGTGCAGATAGCTCTTCCACTCAATGTGGTCATCCTTCCCGAGGTTTCCAGCAAACCTGAAACAGCTGGCGGTTCAGCCTGGCCTCCTGCAAACTGTACCTTCAGCTCCATCTGCTGGTGGTGGGGTCCCGTGGCCTGTGCTTGTGCGTAAGCCAAGTCCCCTTTTTGTGCCCTCAACACTCTCTCTGCAAACCTCATGCCTGCATCATATATACAGGCATATACATACAGACACATTTGCACACACAGACACCCAGACATACACTCTTACATACACACAGACATATACATGCAGACTTGCGCACATGGTATACATACAGGCACACAGACATAAACACAGACACACACATGCATACAACATACACACACAGATATGTACACACAGATATACAGGCAGACACACAGTCACCCAAACATGCACACACACAGATACTTACACAATATACACACACATACACTCACAAACGGGTAGGCACACACTCAGACATGCATAGACACATACACATATGCATATGGTATTCACATTGACGCACAAAGACACATACAGACAGACACGTAGGGTCACATACACACATGCGGACACACAGACACACATCTAGGCAGACCTCCCCATCCACACACACACAGCGTTTTCCTCTTTGCTGCACCTGCGGCAGACGTGCAGCCTCTGTGCTCGAGCCTTTATGGATCCCTCCAATTTCCCCTCTGCTTTCAGGCACCCCTGAGGCCTACTCTCTGGCAGGCCGGATGTGTAAGTGAAACCACATTCTTTCCCGAGCCCTGCACAAAGTGTAAATAGCAGATGGGTAGGACTGCAGTCTTTGAGAAGACACACAGTTGGACACCTGAAAAGCTAATTTCCTGGCTAATTTACTTCTGGGCTGCTAATTGATCCTGTGATTGCACCCTGCCCTCTCCTCCTCTAGTCCAAGAGGCCCAGAAGGAAAGGGAGCAGCCCCCTTCCCCCACCTCGTCCCTGCTCTCCATCTGGGCTGCGTTGCACAGTCCCTGCTCTCATTCCACGGGAACGGGGAAGTCACCTGGTTTTTCCAAAAACATTACCTATTAACCTACTTTCTCTAAAGATATCAGTTTGTCTAAAGAATCCTAGGTTCAAGCAGATTTTATTTTTAAGTCAAAAAAATCACGACACTGTAGTGAAAATCACCACTCATTTTTTTTAACCTTTTAAGAAAAATGCCATTCCCAGTCACATCTCTTAATAGCTGCCTCCTGGTGGTAGCCTAAATGATGAATCCACCAGCCTGTTTAAAATGTAGGGGAGGTGATTTCAAAAGTAATCCAAGGGTGTTTGACTGCAAATGCAAATTCCTTTGTCAGCAGTCTCGGGCGCCATGGAGGGCGCAGGTATTTTTAGTTCATACAGCTTTGCGGTGGGGAGACACACAGGCACCCACTAAATTAATGTCAGGTGGGTCTTAGTTTTGCATACTCATTCCTTTGGGATTTGGAGCTCTGAAGGCATGGCTCACCTGGCCCTACAGAGGAGTCAGCCCAGGTCCCAGTGCCCAAGGCCTGCCCCTGGGTTTGTTCCAGGCTTCTGGCCCCGAGGAGACGGACATGGGACTGAGAAATAGGCCTCAGGCTACAAAGCATAGGCGGCAACTGCAGATGCCATTGAGGGGACCAGCCCCAACTCCATAGACATTCCTGGCTCTGGTTTTTTTTTGTTTCATATATTCCCATGTAAATTTGGGACAAGGCTGGAAAAAGAAGGGTGAAAAGGAAGCACCTGCCAATGCATGCATGTGTGTGCAGCGTGTGTGTGTACAGTGTGTGTGCAGCGTGTGTGTACAGGGTGTGTGCACAGTGTGTGTGCAGCATGTGTGTGTGTACAGTGTGTGTGCGCAGTGTGTGTTTACAGTGTGTACAGTGTATGTGCAGCATGTGTGTGCAGCATGTGTGTGTATACAGTGTGTGTGCAGCATTTGTGTGCACAGCATGTGTGTGGCTTTCCTGTCTCCCAAGCCCAGGTCCTGCTGGCTCAGTCGACTGTCAGTTGTCTAAGCCCAGAAACTACAGGGCGGCAGAACTGGGAAGGAGTCATGGACATTAAAAAGGGCAGATATCAGCTCAACATTAGGAGAGTCATTCTGAATATGAGAACTGTCCAAAATGGACCAGGAGGTAACAAGCTCCCTGTCACCAGTTGTGTTCAAACAATGCCAGGAAATCCTGGTCAGAGGTGGCACATAGGGAAACTCTTTCATGTAGTAGAAGGTCCAACTATATCAAAACCAAAATCGAACATTCTCTCAATGCTAACAGTCTTTGTTTCTGTGAAAAAGAAAGAGGGTATTGCTACTCCTATTCTCCCTTGAAACCTAACACTCTAGAAGTCCCTGGTCCCTGCTGGAGGCAAAGAAATAATAGGAAACCTCCAGGGTTTCAGAGCCCTGCACTGGGACCATTAAGCAATCCATTTACAGCAAGAGGGAGAGTGAGTCTGAGAGTCGGGTTTAAAATGATAATTAGCTTTTGTGATAGTCTTAATTGAAACCAGTTAGTCCAAAGGGAGGAGTTCCTGGACCAATCCTGCCTATTAGGCTCTCCAGCAGCAGGAGAATCTGGATGTCACGTGACAAGCTCTGGGGACTGACCAGAAGCCGGCATTAAGCAGGAGTCATTGCACACTCTTTCCTTCCTGATGGATTCTGCCTTCATGGATTCATTTTGTCTTTCGTTGGATTGCTTTTCTACCCTGCCCCTTTTCTTTTCTAACTCTTTACACTTCAAGAAGGATATATAACATCCTAAACTAGATAGTCCTTCTATTTCTTGTCTTCAGGGTAATTCTGTGACTGACTGATCTAACTCCCTGCCTCTCACTTCTCTTCCTTCCTTCCCTCCTTTCCTCACTGACCCCTCTGACTTCCTAGGCTGGGCACTACATTTCTTATTCTACTAACCCCATTCCTACAAAGAACCCCATTTCTACAAGGAAATTCATGAGGTGAACTTTTGGGCCTACCCTGGTTTATCTGAAATTTGATTGTGTTCAGTTACATAGCATGTCATTATAACTAGCTCTGATATTTAAACGTAAGTGAATCAAAATGAGTCCTCAATTTTGCCAGGCCAAAAAGCGCTGGCTGGTCCTCCCCAGCCATGTGGCATGGGAGCTCATGTTTGATTGGCAGCAGGACATCCTAAACCTGTGGAAGGTTTTTAGGGAAGAGAAGGGATATGGGAGGAGAGAAGGACCCGAGCCTGTGGTCATGTTGCTCCATATCCTGGTGTTGTGGACATCAAACAGGGCGGTGTTCAGCTTTCAATGTTAGGGTTTGCAGGTTCAATTTAGAAAGAAGGAAAGGGAAATCTCCTCCCTCACTTATCATGAATCTCCAGGCTATGGTCTTTACATTGGATTATATTTCTGCGGTTCCAAGGTTAGAATACTGAGTATCAGTGATGCTGAGGAGTGGCTGAGTGACTTTGATCATCACTTCCTGGACTGAGGTCACAGTATGTCTTGATGACATTCTGACTGCACTCAGTCTGCTGCACAGTGGAGTCAGGAGGACCCCAAGAACATCTGCTGGCACTAGGCTTGACATAAAGAACAAGAACACAAGAGAGAGCCAGAAATGGAGATGGAAACCTCACCAGCACCTGGATGAAATCTTTCAGAAGCAGGCTTTGAGGAGCACCATCAAGGCACCAGAGACAGCAGCCCTGAGGTCAAATGCCCAGGGCTTCACAAGGGCCTCCTTCCTTCACTGCCTCGCTGGCTACTCTCAGTGCACATCATGACAGTTGGCAATCTCACTCTCCTGGAAATTTTGGTTCCACCTTCCAAAATACCAATCACGTGAGTAGCACAATCTTGCAAATGGAGGCAGTCAATATGATACCAAGAAAAAACATTGCTCCTGAGTCTAGAGACCCTCGGTGAAGGATGTCTTGTTCTTGTACTACCGAAAGGAAGCCTCCTCAGCTTCCTTGTTTTAGACAGGATAAACTTCAGTGAGATGACCTCAAAGTCCCTTCCACCCTGGGATGCCCAAATCCTATATGAATGTCTGTGAGACATGGAGGATAGTACTCAGGTTTCCTTTCTCTGCTCTGAAAGGCTTGAGAGATTGCCTCTGTATGTTTTGGTCAATTCAGCTAGGTTTATACTTAAATCTGAAGACAGACATCCAATAACTCATATTTTGAGAGCTGGAGCCATCTTGCCTTAAAATAAATACCAGTTTGCAGTTTCATGAAAGCAGAAAAGTCACAGCCTTTGCTATAAGAGGAACATGAAAATCCTTTACAACTCCAGTGTGAGCAAAAATCTGAATTTTAGGACAGTATTTGAAAGTAGGTACTTAGATATGGAATCTTCTTTTAAAACATAAACTTGTCATCAAACAAAAAACAAAAAACAAACCCTCAATTCATATATTAACAACTAGGCTGTTGTGTTCATTCTCAAGATTAGTACTGTCTAGGACATAGCAATAAATATGCAGAATGAAGAAATAAGTGAATGAATTCAGGAGCCTTCTGCTGGAAACATGGACTCCTGGGACGGGGTTGCTCTGCTCTGTTGAAGACTTCCTCAGGGGCATGGAAATTGCTATCTTGTCTGATGGCTTTGTTTTGGCAGGGGTGGGGGAGAAGGAAAGTCAGTTAAAATTACTCCCTTAAGTCGAGCTCAAATTTGACTTTGTGTTCTCTGTACTCTAGGCCCCAGTTGTGCCCTCAATGTGACCCAGAAATGCATGTTCCCTCCTCCACAGGACTGTTCTCTATTCAGTTACAATGTTACCACAGTCTGAGAATTCCCCTATCAACTGAGAACTGACTTCCCAATACAGGTGCTCTGTCCTCAAAGCTCCTTGTAGATTTACCTTAAGAATCACATTTTGCTCAGGCTGATATTAAACTGAATTGTGGGCCTTGAGACCACACTAAGAGCAGCCAGTGAAGAGTCGGGTGAGCTGGATGCCTCCTCTGGGATTTAACAGTGGGCTCTAAATGTGCAGAGGGGTGGTGAAGAGCTGACCACCTATGACGGTGGTCTCTGCCAGGCTGGTAACACTGCAAGCTGCTGTGTGGCCTACAACACCATTTTTTTTTTTTTTTTGCATTTTAAGGCATATTCATTAGTGAAATATCAGAAACCTCAGGGGCAGCATGTGCTTCTAATTCATTTTCCAATTGTATAATGAGCCAGGAGTGAAATTTTTAGGGTGAATTTAATTGACCTTTACAGCAACATCAGGTAGATTGGCTTAAATGCTATTAAAGCAAAATGTAACCCGGTGAGACTTTCTAGAAGGTTATCGGAAAATCTATCAAGTTGTTTTTCCTTAATTTTTATCAAGAAAGGAAAAGCTAGATGGAGGACATGGAAGGATGAACAGACAGAGAGACAGAAGGGAAGAAATTTAGAGCAGGAGAGAGATGGACGTGGAAGAGAGAAATGAATCCCCAGGAGGGGGAGGGGCTGCCCAAGCCCCTCAGTGCTGGGGGATTACGTTTTAATTTAGAAAGGCTGCTTGAAATTGTGCAATTATACCACAGGTGACATTGGTCTGCAGTCTTTTTAGCACTTGGGGATAGGACCGTACAGCCTCTCTTTATTAATATTTTGGTGTTGATGTGTAGGCTCTTCCTAGTTCTTCATAAGACGCTTACATGAAATAGAAAATGATGTCTTCTTTTGGCAACTGACAGGGACCTTCTTTCTGGCTCCGTTGTCCCCTTCATGCTCAGCTCTCAGTAACATGATGCCCATGGGAAAGCCAGAAAGCCAGGGGTAAGGCTGAAGAAGTCCTGAGGGACTAAAATTATACCCTAAAAGAAGTGGAGGTTAACTGACGGTACAAAAGCCCCTGGCAAATCAGGCTCCATTCTAGGTGGTGCCAAATCATAAGGAGGTGCCCACTAGCGGACATCAGGGTCTTTGGCATTATCGTGCTTCCAGCAGCCAGGCCTTTTTCACAAGCATGTAGCCAGTATACAGGGAGATAAATGTTTGTCCATGGAGGATGTGCAAATCAGAAAGAGGATGTAGACCCATCATCACCTCCAACAAGGAAACGCAGCTAAGAATTCAGGGTGTGGTGGAAGTATACCTCCTGCGACCTGCTGCCCTTAGAAAGGCCTGCTTGCAAGGTTGGTCCTTGGCTGGCATCAGAAAACTTGGATTTCAGGAGGGTTTCCACTGTCCCCTAACTAATAAGGGTGGCTCCTTGTGCCTAGATTATCTGCGCAAGCAATGTGGTTTATGCTGAATATCGATTTTCCTTCTGGGAATCTGGTACACGAGTACATGCTAGGCAAAGGAGGCCGATATGACCAGCCTCCAGTTAAAACCTTGAGCTCTGAGTCTCTACTGTTCTTCCCTGGGCTGAAACGTCACACATGTTTTGCTGCATTTTTATGGGGGGACAGTGGGCTCTGCGGGACCCTTGTGGAAAGGAAAGAGCATAAGGAGGCCTCGCATGAGTTCCTCTAGACTCGGCCTGTGCCTTGAGCAATTATGATCCAGCCCTGTGTCCTCACCATGGCACAGAATGAAGCCCAGCCACAAGCACTGCTGCCTGCTGAGTCCCAGGAGTCCTTCCAGAGACCCTCCAAACACGAGGTGGTCGTGGGGGCTCCGTCACTCCCTCTCTCAGTGAAGGCTGTCTCACTGGCTCTAGTCTGTGAGACCTAAATCCTGAACCTCACACCTGCTCTGAAATCTTTTTGACATTGACAGAGCCTGTAGATAGGAGCTGAGGCCCGATATAGATGCATCATCCCCCAGGAGTGACTAAGCTCTCTGCACTCAGAAGACTCTAATAGATATCGGAGTTATTCATATATAAGAAACACATGTTTCTTTCTGCCCAGAAGCCTCCAGAAAAGGGAGGGGGGTGTGGAGAGGAAGTGAGAAAGGGGGAAAAGTTTCCTTACTAATAAGAACAATCTTTAATAGTCTCAGAAAGAGAAAAGGAGAGAAAACAGGGGACCCCTCTAAAATGGAAATACAAAGTGTCTCCGAATCTGTTTTTATTGTCATAATCAACATCATCCTGTTCAATAGTGTTTGTCAAGCACTTCACTTAAACCAGGCATTTGCAAAGCCTTTTATGTATGTTGTTTTCAGCTAGCATTCATCATGGGATGCATTAGGTAATGGGTGCTGTTATTATTCCTATTTTTCAGATGAGGAAACCAAGGGAAAGAGCAGTTATATAAAGTATCCAAGTCACAGAACTGGTAAGTAATGGAACCATGATCCCACTCAAGTGTGTGCTTTAAGAACACAAGAGAAGTCTCAGACAGAGCATCACCCCCTCAAGTCTCGTTAGACTTGTAAAATATGGTTTAAATGGGAGAAAGATAAAACAACCCTCAAAGGACTATTGGAAAGGGACAAGAGGCAGTCATACTTCTAATTGTCCCTGAAGACACCTAGATTCCCAGTGGCACATATGGGAAAATCATCCATACCAAGATCTTTATTAGCTCCAGGTTTTCAGTTCTCCATGCAGTTTTAAGAAGAGCTTTGGACCGGGTGCAGTGGTTCATGCCTCTAATTCCAGCACTTTGGGAGGTCGAGGAGGGTGGATCACTGAGGTCAGGAGTTCAAGATCAGTCTGACCAACATGGAGAAATCTGTTCTCTACTAAAAATACAGAATTAGCCGGGCGTAGTGGTGCATGCCTGTAATCTCAGCTCAGCTACTGAGGAGGCTGAGGCAGGAGAATCACTTCAATGCAGGAGGTGGAAGTTGCAGTGAGCTGACATCGCACCATTGCATTCCAGCCTGGGCAACAAGAGTGAAATTCCATTTAAAAAAAAAAGAAGAAGAAAGAAAGAAAGAAAAAGAAATAGGAGCTTCCTTGAAACCTTAGTTTTCAAAAGTTTTATCTTTTCTACTTGTCAGGATTATAGATTTTTAGAACACTCTTAGATGACACAAAATATTTGCTAAATTGTGAACCCTATAAACATAAATTTATATTCTCTGAAACATACCTGGCATCAGGAAGGCACCTAATATGTCTCTTGGATGAATGGATGAACAGCTGGATGGACGGATGGACAAATGGATGGAGGGATGGATGGATGAATGAATGAATGAGTGGACGAATAATGGATGAATGTTGAAGGGGAAAATAGACTTTGAGGAATTGAAATGATTTCTTAGGGGCTGAAGTGTGACAAAACTCTGACTGGCTGAGGTTGTGATCTTTATGTTCCCAATTTTCCAGGCTGAGAATGAATTATATTAGAGGAGTGAAGGTGCTCTCCACGGTCCCAGCATCTTCCACATTTAAAATACCTGAGGTGTCCTCTGTAGAAGCAGGAGTGGGGACTCTTTGGTGGACAGAGGGTTGGAGATGCCTGGATTCTTGCCAACATCACACGATTTGGGGATTTGCAAAGAAAGATTAAGCCCCACAGATTATTTGCTGGTCTCTCACTCCCTCAGTCCCTGTTCCAGAAGGGAGGATTCAAACAAGAGCGATTCCAGCTGCTGCGGCTCAACGTGCTGCAGAGCTGCTCCAGCAAAGCCAGTGAGCTCAGTGTCCGCTTAGGTGAGAGTAAAGCACCGGTGGCTGCCATTGCCTCGTTTGTAGGGCTCTTCTCACTTAACTCTCCATCCGATTTTATATTAATTTCGCCCACCAGTGTGCAGAAAACATCCTGGGTCCTACGAATGGTGACCATGTATACATTTATTCATGAACTCAACAAATACCGAGCTCCTCACATTGGCCAGGTTCTTTGGTAGAAGGCAGAGACACAAGGATTGCCCAAACAGCATCCCTCTCTGCTCTTAGCCCAACTGGAGAAACAGATAAGTAATTCAATAATTGCAAAGCAATGTGTCTAATAATATGTGTGTGGGTGGGGGCGGGTAAGAAGAAATATACAGAGAGAGAGAGCGAGAGCATCAACTTGCTCATCCTGGCCTATTCATAGAAGCTTCAGCAAAGTAACTAACAGAAGCACAGCCAGTGAAAAGCAATGAAAAATATAGCAGGGAGAAAAGAGAGTGTGTAGGAAGGTGAGGGTTAGCGTTTTAAGCAAACACAATAGCTTGCACAGAAATCACAAAACAACTCATGGATTCCAGGACCTCTTAGGGGCTCGTTATGGTAAAATGTAGACTGGGAAGGAAGGTGAGGCATAGGCGGGGTAGGAGCTGAAAAAGACGGAGCAGGAAGAGAGAGGGTATGAGGGAAATCAGGGGAGAGAGCTGTCAAGAACCAGACAATAAAGAGCCTTTTATGCTACATGAAGGAGTTGGGGCTCAATCCTGCAAATGATGAGATGTCATTGGAATAACTTGATCAGATTTCTAGTTTAGAAAGGTCATCTAGCGGGAGGGTGCAGGGAGGATGACGGAAGGTGGGTGAGCCAGGAGATCAGGAGACAAGTTAGGAGACAATAACATAGACTGGACAAGAAATAACAGGCCAGGATTAAGGCTTTAGCGACGGGGATAGTAAAGATGTGCAAATTTGCGGTGTCATTTAGCGAGGGCGAGGGAGCGGGAAATCCTGACTGGCTTTCAAATTTCTCTGTTTCTCCTGACTGCTTGTCCTGTGGGAGTTATAAAGAACAAGACAAGGTTCCTATCCCCAGGAAAGGACGTGTGAACACACAAAGATAACTAACAGCAAGGACTAATGCATTTTCACTGCCACATGAAAGGTACAGCCAGTGAGTGCTATGGGAGGGGAGAGGAGAAATGATGATTCCAGCTGGACTCATTGAAGGCCGCTGGATGGGAAGCTGGAGAGATGCCTGGGATTGAGGTGGGCTGATACAAAGGGGATGCTGCAGCAGCCCAAGATACGTTGGGAGAAAAGACACAGACATGGAAGGCAAGGCATATTCGGGGCAGGGAATAAAATAACTCAGGAGTATAATTTTAGAAGAGGTCACAGAGAGTCATGGAAGACAGAGATGGCAACATTGAGGTTAAGAGATTTCAATGACAAATGAATTAGAACTTCACTATCTGGGTCAGCGTTGACATATGTCTGTTCTGTGGAAGGCCTGTGTTCCAGGAGATGGTGACAACTGCCCAGTGAGATTAGAGAATGGTGGGTAAGTTACATTTGGAAAATGCTGGATTAAACTGAGTTAAAAAGGTTCTAATACTAACAAACTTCTTTGATAGTTTAAGATTATATAAAAAGATTTAAAAAAAAGGATCAAGGGCTTTTTATCAAAGGAGAAAAAAGGACAAAGCACAGAATTGGAAATGCATAGCTGGGTGCTAGCCCCAGTTTTATCATTGCTTAGACGTGTGATCCGTAGCAAGCCCTGATAAAGCTTTTCGGATGGGCCTTAATGTCCTCGCCTGTAAAATGGGCTATGAGACCAGACAAATGGCTTCAGGCCTGGACATTCCCACAGTATATTAGAGCCTCAAGGTAGTCAGGAATATTTTACAATTTTCAAATGCAAGCATAAAATAATCCATAGATCCTCAAAGGACAGTTGGATATAAATAAGACATTTTGTTTCTTTAGGCGGGTATTCCATAAATAGGATGGGAAAATTGGCTATTTCCTATTAACTAGATCATAATATCAAGAAAGAAATCTGCTTTGTTCATCATTTAATTTTTGGCATGTAGCACAGCACTGGGGTCATAATAACTCAAAAATACTCAGTTCTGAATGAATGTTGCACAGTGGCTTTGAGGAAAGATATGTACATGTCTTTATTGGAAAGAGACAATGAGTTGTTGCTGAATACAATTTTGGTGAGACATTTTTGAAAATGGAGTTATGGGGATTAAGAAATGAGTATTATCTGTTGAAACATTTGGAGCCTGTCAGGCTAGATGATCTCTAATATGTCTTTTAATTATAAAATTATGCAATATACTATTTTCTTGAGGCCTAAGAAAAAGTCATCATATATGGTGTTTTGTTTTGTTTTATTTTGTTTTTGAGACAGAGTTTCACTCTGTCACCAGGTGCCAGGCTGGGGTACAGTGGCACAATTTTGGCTCACTGCAACCTCTGCCTCCCGGGTTCAAGCAATTCTCCTGCCTCAGCCTCCCGAGTAGCTGGGACTACAGGCACACGCCACCACGCCCAGCTAATTTTTGTATTTTTAGTAGAGACGGGGTTTCACCATGTTAGCCAGAATGGTCTCGATCTCTTGACCTCATGATCTGCCCATCTCGGCCTCCCAAAGTGCTGGGATTACAGGCTTGAGCCACTGCGCCCAGCCCATATATGATGTTTTCGAGGACATTGCTACACTGTTACAGATGAAGTTTCTTCAGTAGCAATAAGATGTGGAAAAAAACAGCATTGTAAGCTGCTAGAGCGAAAGGATGATGAGGAAACTAAGACCATGGATGTAGGATTCTCACTTTATTCACCCCGACAAGTACCAGTGCCCTAACACAGTATCGTGCCCTAGAGAGGATCAATAAATGTGTGGTGACCGTCTAATCAGTCCAGGAGTTTCTTCTTCACTTATTCAACAAACATTTATTGGACACTCACCATCTTCAGGCATAGGGGTCTGGCAGAGAACAGAGTACATTATTTTAAATCTAATCCAAGTCCACAATATGTCATAAATATTTGATGCGTGTCAGGCACTAGGCTAGCTATTGTGGATGGAGAATCGATCAGGCACGGTCCTTACCCCAAGGAGGTCAGAATCCATGGAGGGAGGTGAGGGTCTCAGATGTGTAGGGATCTTAAAGATCTCCCAGGGCTGCACACATGACCGAAGGATCAGAAGAGCAATGCCATTGCATTTGATATTAGGAAGTTTTCACCGTTCTTGAAGGAGAATTTTGACTGTTCTTTAAACACATTGTTAGGATGAAAGTTTAAAGGCATTGATTTAAGGAGCAATAGAAGGCAAGGAAATGAAGGCTATCAAGTGTACACAGCTACTTCAAGAGATGTGGCAATGACAGAAAGGAAAAAAGATACGGTAGTTTGAGGAAAGGCAGAAACAAAAGAAAGCTTTTGTGTGTGTGTGTGTGTGTGTGTGTGTGCCACCTGTTTTGTTTTGTTTACTGGAATGAGTAAGATCTGAGCTTGTTGGTAAAGAGTTGGGAATTTAAAATGTAAAAATTTTCAGTTACATACAAAGGTTTTTAGTCCTCTCTTGCTTCTGAATTTGGTATGGAGAATATGGAGAAGCTGTGGTACACTTTTCTTTAAATTAATATCAAAACATGATGGCCACACCGAAAATAACTAGGTTTCCCATAGCAACTCATTCCATTCACCTTCTTTTAGCCTCGTTGGATTGTGAGTCTGAACCATGTCTTGGAGTAGCAAGTTTCTTGTACGTAATACCTGCTAGGTAAAAAGTTCTTCCTTTAAATTGTTCTAAAATTATCATTTTTAAGCAGCAAGTGGTGCTTCTTTGTTCTGATGATCTAGAATTGCCACATCACCTGTGTTCCCTGTCTAGGACGAGGGCTCTGGCTGCATTTCAGCACCTCACAGACACAGAGCCCAGACGTTCCCATCAGCACGGGTCCCTCACATCTGCGTCTTCAGGCCTCCCTCCCCGACCTGACCCTGTGCATTGCGTTGGTCTACACTGTCCCGACCTGACCCTGCGCATTGCGTTGGTCTACACTGTCCCGACCTGACCCTGCGCATTGCGTTGGTCTACACTGTCTGCACTTCCGCTCTCACTCTCCTGTGCGTTATTTGCAGGGCAGTTTGAACAATCTTTTAGAAACAGAAGTTGTGTCTCCATACTACTTGAGACCAGGGAAAACATATGTCCCAAGTTACCTGCAGCACCCAGTTTATGCCCCTTGTCCAGGTCTAATTATTGAGAGTGCCCTTTTACTTTCAAAAGCATCTGCATTTGCACATTAAATTAAATATCCGCTTTCCTTCAAAAACTCCAAAGTCTTCCCATTGCTCTTAAAACAAACCCCAAATCCTACTGTGGCCTGATCTTTCCCCTGTCTCCCCAACTTACCTCTATCCTCTCCCCCACTCACGGGCTGCAAGCACATTCGCCTCTCTTTGATTTTCCAATATACTGGGGTCCTGCTGATGTCAAGACTCAGCACTTCATGCGTCCTTGGTGTAGACCACACCTCCTTCTGCTTGTTACATTACCGGTTTTCTTTCTTCCTTCAGATTTCAACTGAAATGTCACATCCTTGCAATGACTTTACCTGAGCACACCAGGCAAATCCCCAGCTATCCTATAAATCTCTTTATTGTCTATACAGTGCTCTTGAGCAACAGAAGTTTTCCTTTTTAAAAACAATTTGGGCCGGGCGTGGTGGCTCACGCCTGTAATCCCAGCACTTTGGGAGGCTGAGGCGGGTGGATCACGAGGTCAAGAGATTGAGACCATCCTGGTCAACATGGTGAAACCCCGTCTCTACTAAAAATACAAAAAATCAGCTGGGCATGGTGGCGCATGCCTGTAATCCCAGCTACTGAGGAGGCTGAGGCAGGAGAATTGCCTGAACCCAGGAGGCGGAGGTTGCGGTGAGCCGAGATCACGCCATTGCACTCCAGTCTGGGCAACAAGAGCGAAACTCAGTCTCAAAAAAAAAAAAAAAAAAAACCAATTTGGTGTCCTTTAATGCTTTACCTTCTCACTCAGAAGGGAGCTCCCTAAAAGAAGAACCTCATATGTCTTTTTAAATCACTGTGTACCTTATCTGACCCACAATTATGAAGACAGCTCAGAGAGCCTCTTCACACCTAGGATTAAAACCCTCTTGGTCTTCACCCATGCAACACTCTAGAAAACACCTTATTTTAAGATGACTTCCGTTATGAGATGTAAAAAATATATCCATGCTTTCTTTGTGACAGTAATTAGTGGAATTGTTGCAATGTGTCTGGGCTTGCTTTCCTAACCTATTACAGATGGACCATGCATCTATTCTAGGCCCATCTATGTATAATCTGTATTGCTAGCTTTCTAGAAAATTATACCAAAAATAAATATGTCATTATTCAAAATAGGAGTGTATAACTCATTAAGAAAGAAACAACAGATGCTGGCAAGGTTGTAGAGAAAGAGGAATGCTTTTACACCATTGGTGGGAGTGTAAAGTAACACAGTCATTTGTAGAACAGAGTCTGGTGATTCCTCAAAGACCTAGAGGCAGAAATACCACTTGACCCAGCAATCTCATTACTGGGTATATACCCAAATGAATATTCTATTGTAAAGACATATGTAAGTGTATGTTCATTGCAGCACTATTCATAACAGCAAAGACATTGAATCAACCTAATATCTATCAATGATAGACTGGGTAAAGAAAACATGGTACATACACACCATGGAATACTATGCAGCCACAAAAAGGAATGAAAGCATGTCTTTTGCAGGGACATGGATGGAGCTGGAGGCTATTGTCCTTAGCAAACTAATGCAGGAACGTAAAACCAACTACCACATGTTCTCACTTATAAGTGGGAGCCAAATGATGACAACACAAGGACACATGGGGGGAAACAAAATACACTGGGCCTGTCCAAGGCTGGGGTGGAGAAGTAGGGAGAGTATTAGGAATAATAGTGAGTGGATTCTGGGGTTAATGCTTGGGTGATGGGATGATCTGTGCAGCAAACAACCATGGCACGTGTTTACCTGTGTAATAAATCTGCACATCCTGCATATGTACCCATAAACTTAAAAGTTGGGAATTTTAAAAAATGGTCTGCTTGTGGGACTCTGACTCTGTAGAACATATTCTCGTTAAGGGCAGAGCCACAAATTATTTCTTCTCTTACTGCCAGCATCTAGCATAATTCTGGGCACTCTAAAGATATTTGTAGATTGAATATCTTCCTGAATGCACAAATACTGAGTGAATGAACGCATAGATGGATGGGTAAGTGGGTGGGTGAATAAATGGATGGATGGGTGTGTGGATGAATGAGTGGATAAATGGGTGGGTGGATGGGAGGATGGTTGGATGGGTGGATGAATGCGTGGATGGATGGGTGGATGAATGGGTAGATGGATGGATGGATGGATGGATGGGTGGGTGGATGAATGAGTGGATAAATGGGTGGGTGGATGGGAGGATGGTTGGATGGGTGGATGAATGGGTGGATGGATGGGTGGATGAATGGGTAGATGGATGGATGGATGGATGGATGGATGGATGGATGGATGGATGGATTGGTGAGTGGATGAATGGGTGGATAGATGGGTGGATGGATGAGTAGATGAATGGTTGGATGGATGAGTGAATGGATAAGTGCATGAGTGGGTGGATGGGTGGGTATAGACAAATCATCTCTCCTTCCTAGGTATACTTCAGAGTGAGCTTATCTATTCCAGCAATCAAAGCAAATCAGAAAGTAGGAGGCAGAAAACGTGATTCTGTCCCAGTAGGCACTGTTATTCCACATGATTCCATGAGCATCCGCCAGGTGACTGCGGAGTTGCTGGGGCAGTAGCATAGCATTCCACCTGCTAGCCTACCTCTTTCCTCAAAGCTCATTACTCTATTCCTTTAGGAAAACTTCTAAAACCTAGAGAAAGAAACAGTTATAAAAGAAGCAATAATAATAATACTAATGAAATAATTAAAATGAATTGTATTAGAATGTAAGATTTTCTGTTTTAGGCAAGTTAAGGGTGTGGAAACCTCTGTTGTATTAAATGTTCACTGTGTTCAGAAAGTAAATACTGTCAGTGAGCAGACAGGAGATTAAGGTGACAGGAAGAACAGATTTTAGACCTGTTAGATATTAATTTCCCATAGATCATCTGTCTGTCCTCTCCTTGTTTGAAGTTCCGAAGGCTGTGGGCTTCAAAGCACACGCTGACTGCCATTTGCACGCAGCTCATGGCTCCGTGGGGAGCCACCTCAGCAGGTTAGAACACTCTGTCCCTGCAGGAGCCTTCCCCACACTCCCCCTCTGTCAGTTTCTGCCTTTCTATCTATTCTGGAACATCAAGGACAATTCTATCTGTGAGTCCAACAGCTGATAATGAAGCCCTCTCATCCCCAACATGGCGAGCACCCCAGCCACTGGTTCCAGGCAGGTAAATTGATTTAGGATATGAAATGAAAAGTGAACAAAAGCTTCTGCAGTACTCTTTATGAAAATGACAACTTTTTCCTCCTCCTTACTTTTTTTCTCCTTCTCCATCTCGTGTCATTTCTCTGCCTCTTATTTGACTAAACTGTTAGATAATCTACGGGCCATGCTTTGGTCCATCATTTGACAGTTACTTTCAATTGCTAATTTATGTTTCCTGCTCTCAAGCAGTTTACTGCCTGGTAGGACAGAATGACAGAATGTCCTAAAGGTGCTGCACTGGCATTTGTATAAAAATAAGTGGCACAGAAGGAGGATGCCAAGCTTTCTGTAAAGGGCAAGGAGAAGCTTCTCAGACAAGGCAAGGCTTCCTCAGGTTTACCTTCACTCGGCCACATGCACACACACAAAGGCCATTCTCACCAGGGCATGTGAGGTTATAGACCAGCCAGAATATGAAATGTCATTTCTTAGATTTATTAAGGGATAAAATCCATGGTGGATGAAAATGTTAGCCACACAACAAGAATATAATAAAATATTTTTTCTATTAGTAGAAGGGCTGACTTGTGAGCAGGGAATCATTTAATGACTTGAGGTTTTGGCTTTATATCTGAAATGCCGGTGCTGGACCGTACATCCTCCCAAGCCCCCTCCTTGCCCAATATTCAACAGCTCTATGATTCTATGGATGCTATTGCTCTATGATACCAAAGATTTTGAATACTGGAATTTCCACTATACTTTATACTTTTAGTTAATAACTTATTTAGATCCATTGACACCAATAATTATATACAACCTGAACTCATAATACTCTCCTTTAGACTTGAAGAGCTAGCTAACCGTAACAAATTTTGGTTCCCCAGAGACTAATGCAAGTCTCAACTCAGCTTTGATGTGGACACTCAGGAGGGCACATGCCCAGCCAGTAGCAGCATCAACACGGCAGTGGTAAGAATGACAGTCTGCAAAGGTGAGACAAGACAGGCGGGAAAAGGGGACATCTCTGTACACACAGCTCAGCTCCGTAGATTTGTCTGTTGAAAGAAATCTGAGAACTAACCTGCTGCTTTTCTTCTCCTCGGGAAATCCTGTGGGTCAGTGCCCTAGCCTCAGCCCACACCTGAATTAAAAAGATGCAGCAGTTTGTTTATAGTAATTTCCTGCCAGGACATTTATCGACGAGAAAATTGCAGCCAAATCCGATGGCACTGCCTGACCTGGTGACCTTGTCACCACCTCTCTTTGAACATTGATTGCTGCTGCTCACCTCATTAGACCCTTCTGATCAGCAGTCACTACCTACCCACAGAAAATTCAGCTAATTCCTTTTTTGTTTCTTAGTTTTCTTTAAGCCAATGGAAGACAACGACCTTATTTTTAGAAGGACAAGTCAAACTTTCATGTCAAGGAAAGGAGGTCTACCCCCAGTCTCCCCAAAGCCTCCCAACTCTGTGTCTCCCTAGTAGACGTGCATATTCTGCAGGGGTCAAGAGTCACTTACAAGGAGAAAAGTGTGACTTCTTAGCACTGTGTCATCATAGTGGCTGAGCTTGGAGCCAAGTGAAGTGGGGAAGGCAAAGAGATCATGCTAGCTTTATTTTTCTCCTGGTTACAATGGGCTAATGTCTTATAACAGCTTGTAGTATGCAAATTTAACCTAATGAATGCACTAAGTGAATATCCTGTTTGTTAGTGCATGGCAATTCTTTACTTCAAGCAGTTTGCTAACCCAAACACCCAAAGTTGCAACCGTGGAAATAAAGGTGCATTTTACCTGTCAATGCAATGATTTGTATTTACACTAATTGTTTATATCTACACTAATATTAGCAAGCAATTAAAGCTAATTCTGGGCATCAGGTTACTGTTGACGGTCACTGCAACCTACACTTAGCAACCTGAGTGCAAATTACATGCGTCTAGATCTGAGGTCTTAATCGGCAACCAGAGATGAATATTAGCTAAACTGTAAATGCCTCCGAAATGTTATGCAATAATTTTTATCAGTGGGGACTTTTCCAGGAAGGGTCATTGTCCTCAAAAGATTCCAAAGTTCTTGATATAGTTGGGATGTTTGACCCTGCTCAAATCTCACACTGAGTTATAATTTCCAGTGCTGGAGGTGGGGCCTCGTTGGGGGTGTTTGGGTCATGGGGGCAGATCCCTTATGGCTTGGAGTTGTCTTTGTGATAGTGAGCTTTCCAGAGACCTGGTTCTTTGAAAGTGTGTGGCACTTCCCTCTTTCTCTTGCTCTTGTTTTCACCATGTGAAATGTCTACTCCCACTTTGTCTTCTGTCATGAGTGAAAGCTCCTTGAGGCCAACCCAGAAGCCAAGCAGATGCTGGTGCCATGCTTTGACAGCCTGCAGAGCCATGAGCCAGTTAAACTTCTTTTCTTTATAAATTACCCACTCTCAGGTATTTCTTTACAGCAGTGCAAAAATGGCCTAATCCAGTTCTATCTGACCCAAAACACATTAGGAACAACTGCTATAAATTAGTCTTTCCTGGAAGCAGGGTATACATCCCTGTCTTCCTCTAAATTCTTAATTTTTATGGTACTGAGCTTTCCTTGAAACACGCCATTGATAAGCCAAAATAGGGAAGCTAAAAATTCTTAACTGTAATGAGTTCATTTAGCCTCATGTCATTATTAGGAGAAATGATTATACACCTATTTTATACTTGAGGAAACAAACGTTCTAAGCTGCAAAATTGTTTGTGTAAGAAAAGTCAGCCACTTGGCAAGGGATTATTTAAGATACCCTTTTCTGGAAACACTGAAAAGTAATATAATAAGCTGTTGGCTCACATAACACTCCCTACTTTGTGAAAAATACAGTGTTGAAACTCTACTGTGCACTGTGATGTAATTAAAAGATCAGGGACTTGGAGGAGAAGGTATGGGTTTTAGTTCTGGCTCTGGCATTTCCTAGGTGTGTGATTTGGCACCAATCTGACATCTGCAGTCTAGAGCTGGAATGAGAACCAAGGGTGATGACAGATGTGAAAGCTCTTTGTAAAATGTAAAGACTATCTAAATGTTAGTTATTAATAGTATTTTCGAAATGAGCATGCACGTTAATGCCATTATCAAAGGTCAAAGGGAAGTGGACCTCTTCAAGAAGCAGTGAAGCGGAGGCTGCTATAAAGCATGAATGTTTCATGGGAGGCATGTGTTCTCTGTAATAATATCCATTGTGACCTTCCCCATAGCCTGGCAGGCAGCTGAATGCTGTATTACTATTGATATTACCACATCATCAGGAAGACGACTTTCATGTAGATGAAAAGCATTCCAAATGTCTGCAGTTTAACCTTGTCAGATGAGAAGGAAAAGGGATCAACTATTTAATAAGAAAATCGAGGAAACTCCAACCGGAGCGTTATGGCTACTGCTGGTACCATGTCTTTATCTACAGCTATGAGATTTTTTAGCTGTAACCAAGGGGAAATGTACAAGTTAGACCGGCATGGAGGAGAGGGAATTTTTATGAGATGAAGAAAAAAGTATATATTCAGTGTATCTTTGATTTCATATCAACTTTATACCTGAATTTTAGAACCCCTTAATGAAATTCCATTCAATGATACAACACATCTACATGATACTCAGCAAACTTCATTGTAAAAGAATAAAATAAAGAATAAAGAGAACAACTGTTTCTCTTACTGGTTAAAATTCTACAAATACATAACGGATATTTCCCACGTGTAGTAGCCAGCCTCCAGGATGGTCTCAATGGGCCATACAACAGAAGACATTGTTCAAAATAATTTTAAATCTCATCAACTGGACAGAAATACAGTTAGAATATTTGAAGTATTGACAGTTGAAGGATGATATTGCTGGCTGGTACTGAAGCAGCAGGACTTCCTCAATACACGTCTTCCTCCCTAATCTTAGAGCATGAACAGCACTCCCCATCCATCCACAAATTTTTTTAAAGGTATTTCCCTACTGCTGAGCTCTGAGGCATAACTAGAGAATCAATACTAGAGGTAAGAAATGGTTCATCAAATCTGGACTGCTTTTTTACCTGATTGTAATTCCAGAACAGGTGGGGAGAGAGGGAAGAGTATTTCTGGGTTTCTTTTCCTGAAAGAACTGTGTGATTCTGACACTTTGGCTCTTGCCCAAAACGAGCCATAGCTTCCTGACTCTTCCTGCAGGTTGGCCACAGTCTAAGTCCTGAAAGCAGGACCTATCCTTGCACAGCAGAGATGTACAATAGTCTATTTCTGTGCCTCTTCTCATCTCATTTTCCCCTTCACCTTCATCTCCCCTCCTCCTTCCCTTCTACTTCTACTCAATTACAGGTATTCTTATTAGAATTTAATAAGAATTAGATTTAATTTATTTAATAAGAATTGAAACTTAGGTAATTAAAATAATTTAAATATATAATAAGAGTGAATTCACTGAGTTTGCTATTGAGTAATCACTTAATACTCTCCACTTATTAGTTAATTTCCACAATAGCCTCAATATTTAATTTTGACATATTCCTCAATATGGGGGATATGATTATTATTCCTATTTTGGAGAAAAGACAACCATAGTCCCTAAAACTAAATGAAAGATACAGATTTGAAATTACATCTGCAGTCACAGATGCAGGAACCTTAGCCACCACGTCATGATCAAGTTCCCACTTTACAGCTTGTAAGCCAGAGCCTTAACAAGGCCCTAGACCTTCCCCAGCACAGGCTTTGCTAAACAGTCCGGCTCCTGATCGCTCCAGCTCTGCTCCCATGCTTTGTTCTTCCTTACCTGATTTTCTACCTCACTGCTTTTTTTTTCCCTCGTATAACTGCATTTCTGTTGTTAAGCCTAGGGTCAGTTCCCAATCGGAGAGACTGCTAATCTTGCTTCCTCAGCCCAGCCCCAGCTCCTTATTTCTTAAATGCTGTACTCAGGCTCCACAGAGACGCTTGCTGAGTGTTCATAGAAACTATAGATTACTATAAATAATACATGCCTTTCCAAGTACACATGGAATATGTACTATTTATACTACAGAGCAAGCAATAACTTACATACAATAGGTATATTTAAAATTCAAATTTCATTCATACCCAAATTTCATATATCTAAAATGCAAACGATAATTTAAAAATATTTGGAAAGAGATGTTAATAAAATATTTAATTTAAATGGTTCATGATATACTTAAAACAGTCTAGTATTTAAGGGAAAATTTTAAAAAAACGTAAAGATTAAAAATTAATGAGCTAATCACCTACTAAAGTCATTAGAGAAGAACAACAAAGTAAACCCAAAGAATATACAAAACAAAGGAATAAAAATCCAAGAGAATTCACAAAGGTGAGAAGTAGATCTCTGAAAAGAACAACACAACTCTTAAGCCTGTCTTAACATAGGTTAAGAAAAAAAGACAGAAAGGTATAAACAAGCAATGCGAGGAATACAACAAATTGGTATACGGCAATACATTAAGCAGAGTCTTTTAATTAACAGGAATGACACTTGCTAGTAAGTTTGAAAACAAGAAAATATATAAGGAAATAATTCAAAGCGTGGAAAGTCAAATTATACATGTGATGCTTAAAACAAAATGTTATCAGAAGTTTAAAAACTTAACCATAATTATGCACAGAAGAATGTACGGATGAATCCTAACAATAATACAAGATACAGATAACTCAAAAGCTAAATGTAATGTTTCAGAGAGGAATAAAAACAGAAAATGCTCCATAGATCACTTATTGATGGAGAACAGCCTTGATTCAAAACCAGAAGAGGATAATATCAGAGAGGCAAATTAGAGGTCCTTCTCACCTATAGGGATGGAAAAATCCTCAGGTAAACATTAGCAAATTAAGTTCAAAGGTATATTTTGTCTTTTTTCTTTCTTTCTTTTTTTTTTTTTTTTAAATCATTACAGTGGTTTTAGAGAGCAAGAAAAGGTACATTTTAAAAAAAATCCAGGAATGTATTTTTTCTAATGACCAAAATATTTTATCTCAGGAATGCAAAGTTGGTTGAAGTTCCAAAGACATATTAGATATACTAGATAACATGAATTAATTCACCTCTGGTATTTGAAGGACAATGTAAACCAACTTCTCAAACCCTAGCTGTCTGGTTAAATGTAGATTCTGTCTTAGCAAGTCTTGGGGAAGGCCCGAGACTGCATTTTTTGGCTCCCTGGGGAGGCTGCTGCTACTGCTCTGTCTTCTACATGCTGAGAAGCAACAATGTAGAGAGCTAGTATTGAAGGAGCAGATTTCCATTTCAGTCAGAGCTCTTCCCCAACCGCATTCCAGAATACAAATACAAGCTCTCCAAACTTCCATTTATTTTTGTCTGGGGTACTCTCCCTGAGCCAGGTTTTGGATGTAAGTAGTAGATTTATTCACTGAATTCCTTACATAGTTAATCAACTTGGAGGAAAAAAAAAATCACTGTTTTTTGTTTCAAAGAATACAGAACAACTTATTTAATAAAATATGATATAGTCATGATAGAAATTTAAAAGAAAACCATGAATTTAAAGGGGATTCCTTAACTTCAGAAAGGGAATTCACCAAAGGGATATGAAAAACTTCATATTTAGTAGTCAAAATATTAGAGGCAATCACTTTGAAGTCAGAAAGAAAGCAAGAATGCTTATTTGCACTGCTTCATTCAGCAGTGAGTTGGAGGTCAGAGTCAGCACAGTGAGACAGGTCAAAGAAATGAAGATAGAAAGGATTTGAAAAGCAAACAACAAACTGCTTAGTGACCTGATTATCTATGTGGGAAATCCAAGTGAATCTAATGATTAATTAGAAGTAATATATGAGTTTAGAAAAGTTGTTGAATATAAGATGAATGCAGAAATATCAATTATATTTTAGAGCACAAACTGTACACAAACAAAAATACTAATTAAAAGAGATGCTATTTATAATAACAAAAATATTGTTTGTGAGAATAATCAACTGTATAATACACGCATAAGAAGATTTACAGCAAAAATTACAAAACTCTACTGAAAACCAAAAAAATGAGACCTAGATAAATGAAAGCATATAACATGTTCGTGGGCAAAAACCACATCATAAATATGTCAATTACGTGAAAACATTCTGTAAATTGTATTTAATACAACTTCAGTGACAATCTCAAAAGAATGTTGCGTGATACTGGAAGTTAATTTTAGGGCGATGAACAAGGTGTCCCAAATAACCGAGATGACCTTGAAGAGTAGGATGAGGGGATTCATCCTACCAGATAGCAAGATGCATTTCAGAGCTACAGGAATTAAGGTGGTATGGAATGGGCCCCAGAAAGACAAACGAACCAGCTGAAGCCGATAAAAGTCCCAAGACAGAACCACACCAAATGAAACCGGATTAAGGAAAGAAAGAGCATTGCAGATTCCTGTAATCAACGAATGCTGCCAAGGCCCGGGCTTACATCACACACAAACATCAATTGCAGATAGATTAAAAAGCTAAATACCAAAAGCAAGACTTTGTCATTTTTAGAATACAAATATAAGAGGGTGTTTTTATGTTGTCCAGGTAGGAAATTATTTGTTATGCAAACACAAATGCACACATACACAAACTCATCAAGAAAAATAAAATTATAGTTTATTAAAGGAAAAAATTCTCTACAAAAAGACATCATAAAGTGTAAACACGAGTCACAGACTGGGAGAAGAAATTACAACTGCAATGCATGTAACAAAAAAAATCACATCAAAATGTGAAAAAAGAAGAGAATAAAAATCTTACCAACCAATTAGAGAAAAAAGAAAAAGAACTTAGTAGGAAAAACAGGCAATTCACTAAGAGGAAAATCAAATGGCTGATAAATATATAAAAAGATACTCAACCACACTAGTAATCAGGAAAATACAAATTAAAGCAACAATAAGATATCATTATATGCCCAGCAAATTGCCTATTCGCATGCGGTCTAGTGAGATTTTAAACTGGTAATACCATTTTATTAAGCAATTTGGCAATATTTAGAAATGTTGAAGATGCTTTTATCCTACCCCCAGTAATTCCCTCTCACATGTGCACAAGCCGCATACATGAATGTTTATTGCAGCATTGTTTGTGTAGGCAGAAACAACCCAAAGGTCTTGTGATGATGGAGAGTCAAACAGTGGTAATATTCATAAAATGGATTAAAATGAATGAGTGGACTGTCTTCTAAGGGGAATAAATTAAATACCAGAAACATGAAGTTACATAAACAAGGCAAGTAACTGAAGAATCTAACCAGACTGGGACCATTTATAGTAGTTCATATAGTTTATTTATACACATATAAATGTACTAGAGAAGAAAAATCTGGTAACTTCCTAATATTGGGTACCTCTGGAGAGGGGAGACAGGGGCAGGAGGAATGGCTTTAGAGAAGAATAAACAGGTGGACTCACATGTAATGTGTTTCTTTAATAATAAAGTGTGAAATAAATTTGGCAAAAATATCAAGACACGAGGAAAGTTGGAAGTAGCAACTTTTTTATTATTCATCATATTTTCCTATATATTTGGAATATTCATATGAGAAATTTTGTTTTTTGTTTTACCTTGTTTTTGTTTTTTTGAGGCAAAGTCTCGCTCTGTCACCCAGGCTGGAGCGCCGTGGTGCCGTCTCAGCTCACTGTAACCTCTGCCTCCTGGATTCAAGTGATTCCTCTGCCTCAGCTTCCCGAGTAGCGGGGATTACAGGCATGTGCCACCATGCCTGACTAATTTTTGTATTTTTAGCAGAGACATGGTTTTACCATGTTGGCCAGGCTTGTCTTGAACTCCTGACCTCAAGTGATCTACCTGCCATGGCTCCCAAAATGCTGGGATTACAGGCATAAGCCACTACGCTTGGCCTCATATTAGAAATTTTGATAGTAAATTTAATGGTGTTTGCATAAAACATTTCAGATTTTCATACTCAATTGTTGTTATACTCTCAATGTACTTCCGTTGCAATGTCTTTTTCAAAAAGGTCAGTTCATGACTTTATTTTTGCCCTGGATGACTTGAACACGCTTACTAGAAAATGTTCATTTTTTTTTTGAGATGGAGTTTCGCTCTTGTTACCCAGGCTGGAGTGCAATGGCACAATCTTGGCTCATCGCAACCTCTGCCTCCTGGTTTCAAGCAATTCTCCTGCCTCAGCCTCCCGAGTAGCTGGGATTACAGGCATGTGCCACCATGCCCAGCTAATTTTTGTATTTTTAGTAGAGTCGGGGTTTCACCATGTTGACCAGGATGGTCTCGATCTCTTTACCTCGTGACCCACCTGCCTCGGCCTCCCAAAGTGCTGGGATTATAGCCACCATGCCCAGCCTGATAAGCTCATTTTTAGATTACCTGCAGGAGTCAGCAGATTTGTTGCGGACACCATATTTTATGGAAGACTCCTGCCTCTCGGTGCTCTACTTACCACATCACATTTTCTTAATACAGTAGGAAATGAAACAGAAAGCAGATCTTGCAAAACGGTGCTACGATTCACAACAGATAAGCTCTATGGAGCCATGAGAGGCAACAGGGAACGCAAACACCATAAGCTCAAAATGTTTTAATAGGAGCTCATTCAGACCCTTGTATTCCAAAATAAGACAATAGAAAAACTGACCTTCTCATGGCCTCATATGTTCCAAAGAAAAGACCACTATCTGTTCCGGCAATTAAACTGGTTTGTAAGAACTGACCAGTTCCTGCTCAGAAAGCTTTGCCCTAAAACCACCCTGTGGCTCACTCTAGCTTTCAGAGCTCTGTAAAGGAGCCTCCCTAACCTCTGACTCCACTGAGGCTCTCTCAAGGTTCTGCTCCCTCATCCTCTGCAAGTTGCATTAACTAGTTTTTTATGATCCGTAGGTTTCCCTAGTTGTCTTTGAATAAGAATTTGACAGCAGTGTGGGAACAAAATTGGAATTCACCCATTCTAGTGTTGCACCTGCCTAATGGCTGTTGGGCATCTCTTGCCACGCTCTTCCTGCTTTGTGTTAGAAAAGCAAAATAAGTTTAAAAAGTCGGAAATAAGGAAGTAAGATAACAAGACACCAGAAAAGGAGGCTTACAGGTCACCGTAAGAACATAAACTTCTACTCTGACAGTCACTGGAGGGTTTTGCCCAGAAGAGTGAAAGAATTTAATGTACACTTGAAAAGAAACATGGATTATTTGGCTGCTATGTTGAAACCAGATTCGAACACGTGTGAGCAAATGCAGTTGTAGGGAGTATGGAAACTCCTGTAGGGAACAGATGGGAGGTCTGACCGTGGCCTGGGCCAGGGTGGCAGCAGTGAACCAGTGGGAAACAGTCAGTTTATTGATGTATTTCCCAGGTAGAGAGACACATGATTTCCTAAGGGACTGAATTTCAAGTATTAGAGACAAGGAGGAGGCAGCAGATCTGACTGCAAGCTTCTGGCCTGGACAACTGGAGGATGGACTTGCCATCAGCTGAGACAGACGATGAAGGCTGTGGGTGGGCCGTGTTGGGGAGTTGAGGTCAGGGCTTCAGCTTTGAGGACATTGCCCCGAGTGTTAAGGAAGTTGGAAATAAGAAAGTGGCATCTCTTGCCACTTTCTTCCTGGCTTGACCCTACTGAATCACAGACTTCCGAGTGGGACACGTTCTTTCAGCTCCCAGGCCTCTCCTGTTCCTGCTTCTTCAGTCACAATCCCCATCCCTCCTCTGCTTTCCACACTGAGCCCAGGCACTCTTCACTCAGCTCAGAGGGTTCTTTGGGGAAGTCTTCACAGCCCCTACCTGCAGGGCTGACCCCAGAATAGGGCTCCCTAGTAGCTTGTGCCTCCCTATCCAATAGCATTGATCACATCTATATTTCCATTTTTGTTTTCTTATCTGTGTCTGACCCCAAATCAGCAATTCTCTTCCTTGACTGTACATTGGAAACACTAGGGAATGTAAAAAAAAAAAAAAAAAAAAAAGAAAAGGCAGTGGGACCCAAATAAAGAGCATTGGTCTTACTGGGAAAAAAAAAAAAAAAAAATTGTGACTTACTAGTTTGGGGGATGGCCTGGGTATCTGGATTTTTAAAAATGCTCAAGTGATTCTTGTGTGCTGCCAAGGTCAGAAATCACTGTACTCGATGGTGAGCTCTTTGAGAGCAAAAATGATCTTATTTGCCATTGCAGCTGTAACACCTAGCACACAGGGCCAAACATTTAATAATGTTTATTGAGGAAATGGGAGGTCACTATGGAGAACCACATTCTGGTTCTGATGTGAAATACACCACCAGCTTTCTGAGTCACTATATTTGGCAACAGTACTTGGCAGTACTTCCCCCAAACAATAAGTGTAACGCAATTATAGAATTATTACAATTTATTATAGTTATTGGTTTCACATTTCAGTCTCTCCCCCTGCAGGACTTTGAGGAGCAGGACGACATCTTAGTCATTTTTATACCTCCGGAGCCAAGAACAGTGCATGACCTATAAAATGTCTCAAAAATGTGTACTGAATCTATTTAACTGACCATAAATAAAATTATCTCAATTTAAACGAATCATCGAAAACCTCAAGTGGGTCTTGTACTGCTGGAAGACCATTCTCTCCCACTACTTCATTCACCATGTCACTTCTCAAGACAAACATTTGATCATTTCACACTTTTTCTCGTCCTCCACCTCTGACACTGCCTCCATCACTCTCAGATTTGCCCGATTGCCTCACTTCCTCCTTCACTGAGAAAAATAAAACTGTTCAGAAGAGCACTCCCAGGGTCCCGCTGGCCTGCATCTGTACCCCCAGGTCCTCCAGTGGGCCAGCACTGGATTCTGTACCCTCTAATGTAGGATGAAAGCCACGGTTTCCCTTGGTTTCAAATTCTCTCCACTGGGTCATTCCTATCAACACATAAACTTATGTGCTTGTCCATTTCACTTCTTTAAAATATACCTCTTTTTGGACGTGTCATTTTTTGCTCCCCTCTGTAGAAAGAAAAAAAAAAACTCATAAAAAGCTGACAATTTTAATGTCCTATCCGTCTCTTCAGATTTTTCCTTAAATTCTCTTTTGCTGTCACATCTGAAAATGGTCTCAAGGTTGTCACTGAGCTCCCTGTTTTCAAATCTCATGGTCACTACTCAGACCTCGTACTCTGTCCATTGGCAGCATATGACATGGTTGATCACTCCAGCTTCCATGATGCACCGTCTTCACATGGCTTCCAGGAGAACATGCTCTTGGTTTGTCTCCTGAGAGATTTCCCGTACAGTCTCCTGCTCTGTGTCCTCATTTGCTCACCTACTCCTTAATACTGGAGTCCCTAAGGATCCAATCCTTATCCCTTTTTCCATTTCTCATTCAGTTCCTTGGGGATCTGATTTGGCCTCGTGGCTTTAAATAGCATCTATATGACAACTTCCAAATGCATCTGTCTGGTACATGCCTGAGTTGCAGGAGTGTATTTGCAACTGTCTGCTCCCAACTCCACCTCTGCCTAAGACACGCTCAGCGCAATGTCCTCAAAGCTGAAGCCCTGACCTCAACTCCCCAACACGGCCCACCCACAACCTTCATCGTCTGTCTCAGCTGATGGCAAGTCCATCCTCCAGTTGTCCAGGCCAGAAGTTGCAGTCAGATCTGCTGCCTCCTCCTTGTCTCTAATACTTGAAATTCAGTCCCTTAGGAAATCATGTGTCTCTCTACCTGGGAAATACATCAATAAACTGACTGTTTCCCACTGGTTCACTGCTGCCACCCTGGCCCAGGCCACGGTCAGACCTCCCATCTGTTCCCTACAGGAGTTTCCATACTCCCTACAACTGCATTTGCTCACACCTGTTCAAATGTTGTTTCAACACAGCAGCCAAATAATCCATGGTTCTTTTCAAGTGTACGTTAAATTCTTTCACTCTTCTGGGCAAAACCCTCCAGTGACTGTCAGAGTAGAAGTTTATGTTCTTACGGTGACCTGTAAGCCTCCTTTTCTGGTGTCCTGTTATCTTGCTTCCTTAACTCCCACTAATCTCCCCTGACTCACTTAGCTCCAGGACGCTGCTGACCTTGCTGCACAGGGAGCAGGTTAGATGGCCTGAGGGCTTCTGCCCTGGCTGCTTCCTCAGGTGGACAGACCTTCTCTCCCGAACGTTCCCCAACTCATTTCCTCATCTCCTTCAAATATTTGCTCTAACATCAGCTTATAAATGACACCAACCTCAAATACCCTGCCCTGTTAATATTGTAACCTGCCCTGGTCCTGAAACTCCCAATTCTTTAATCCATTTCTGTTAGATTTTTCTACCTAACTGCTTACCTTAAAACATACAGGCCAGGCTTGGTGTCTCATGCCTGTAATCCCAGCACTTTGGGAGGCCAAGGTGGGCAGATTACGAGGTCAGGAGTTCCAGACGAGTCTGGCTAACAAAGTGAAACCTCATCTCTACTAAAAGTACACAAAATTAGTCAGATGTAGTAGCGTGTGACTGTAATCCCAGCTACTCAGGAGGCTGAGGCAGGAGAATTGTGTGAACCCGGGAGGTGGAGGTTGCAGTGAGCCGAGATCATGCCATTACACTCAAGCCCAGGTGACAGTGAGGAACTCCGTGTCAACACAAACAAACAAAAAACATGCAACATGATTATTTACTTACCACGTTTACCATTGATTGTCCACTCTCCCCTTGAGAATCTAAACCCAAAGAGGGCAGGAATAAAAAATATTCCTGCCCTCTTTGGGTTTACACAAAGCACCTCCAAGAATACCTGGTACACAGTAGATGCTCAATGGATATTTTTTGAATGAATAAACGATGGAATATATTTTTGTATTCTTAATCTATATTTTGTATTCTATATTTTTCAAAAACTAATAAAAATCCTCTGTTTTACCCATCCAGTTCCAGCATCTTCTATCAGATCAGTTTGAGTGCCCATATTACACTGTACGTACACACAACCATGAATTTTTAAATTTGTCCTTCTGTTCCATATTTTCTGTTTATCACTTCCATATTGACCCTGAATACTGGCACTTCACCTACGCTATTTCCAATCTCATAACAACATCGAAATATAGACATTATTATTTCCCTGTGGAAAATGCAGGAAATGAAGCTTAGTGGAATTCAGCAATTTGCAACACGACTAATGAATGACATAAGGAATTGAGTCCACTGTTTTCCAACGAAGCCATTGTTCTGACCTTTGAACGTCCGCTACGCCCATAAGAATGTAAATCACTAAGGAGGCAGGACATTCGACTGCACTATTTTTGTGTTTCCCACCAGTGCTTAATATAACATAGGCTGGTCCTTCAGGATCGTTGACTCGCTAAATAGCTCTCTAGTCCTGACACGCATGACAAAGCCCTACTTCCCGGATGAGTGATCACTGAGCATGCGCACGACCTGGGCCGTCTACACCCCGCCCCCTGCAGCACTGATGCTGGAACCGAATTGTCTTTCCTGTTTTTACCTGATGTAAAAATAAATAAATAACTGTGAAAAAAAAATCCAATCTCTGTTTGGAGGCACTAAATCCCCTCTCCTTTCCAGATGGCTGGGAGATCTTTCCCAGGTGGTAAATATATTATTAAGAACTCATTTCACCGTGAAATTGACTATTCAAAACACAGACAGAAGTTAATATATTAGGACAACCTGTCTGAAAACTCGCGTTAGAGAAAATTTATTTTAGTTTAATATAAAACCTGGTATTATACGCAACCTTTTTCGAGTTCAGGCAGTTAAAGACATCTCGGGTTAGAACATGTGTTCCCACGTCAGGGTGCGCCACCACGGACAGCCACATCTCTCGTGGGGACCCAGGTGGCTCCCCGCACGTGGGGCCTTGCAGCCTGGAAGGCAGCAATGATAGGCCTCCCACAGCACCACGCATAGCACTCGGGTGCACAGGAACCTTTTCCTTCCGGGAGCTGGGGCCCGTTGAAAATCTCTGGCTGGGCTTGTCTAGGACACGTTCAAACTGAGGATTCGGGACCTCCCAGGGCAAATGTAGCAGAAGGATTATTATTACTTAAGGGTGCTCTGTTTCGTCTTAGAAAAACTGTGTTAATTGCAAAGCAGAAAAAAAAGTTCTCGATGAGGATCCAATTAGATGTGAATCTCCTAAATATTAACTCATTCTGGACTCACTCTTCAATAACTAGGCTACTTTCTTAGATTGCAAAGACAATCACTCCAGCCGGCCACAGTCCATTAGTGAATACCTAAATTATAATGAGAACAGTGGTTTAGGATTTTCACAGTGTATTAGAAAACACTGGCATTAGAAATCACTAAAAGGGGGATGAGAGTCAGAGAAGGCAGGGAAGAGGATGTACCCTTTGAACTGATCTCTGACAAAGGGGCAAATTTGGTAGATGTCTATGTAGAAATGCGTACCATGAAGTGGCTTCAACCTACCTTTGGTCTTGACACCAAAACGGCTTGAAATATATCTATTCCCTCCCCAGCAGAATTTTTTATGTTAGTACGTGTATACTTGTTTTTCCTGTACCTTGACTCTTTTTTTAAGTTTTGTTTGTAATCTAAAGTTTAAAGACAAAGTGCAAAATAATTCACAGCTTATGTGTACTTGGGTTCTTCTCCAGCCTCACAAGAGACTTTCCTTTTGTTTTAGAAAGTATCCCTTCAGGAGTGACAGCTTTATTACTAATCACACAATGGATTTGTTACACATCACCAGAAGCAAAATCAAACTGACACCTAAATAATGTCTATTAAAGAATTTCTTAAGTTAGTCAATTATTTTGATCCAACTAATTACTCACTTAAATTAGAATTCATTCAAACAACTGCTTAGATTTTTTTCTTTCAAAACAGTTCTAGAGTAATTAGTAAATCAGTAATTAATAATCCCCTGAGGAATAAAACCATTATGCACATATTTCAAGTAAACAAAGCATCCCTTATTGGGTAACTGACTTCTGCAACACCTCAGTAAAGGTCCAACCACTCATGACATGGACAGAAACATACAGAGGGGAATGTGCTCACTGGAAAAGCAGAGCTTGAATTTCTAGGCTTAGATAAATTACATACCAGTACAGATACTAAACAAATTGATTAATACGATTTAGAAAACATTAATTCATCCTTTCACTTATATGTCAAGAATTTACTGTCTGTATACAGGGTTCCAGGCATTGTGCTACACATTACATATGTAAATAAGAATTCCCACAGCAAATCTTTTCATTCATTCCATATTTAGGTCCTAAAAGATTTAAAGGAGATTTACATGGTGAAAGAGCAAGAATTCTGACTTGGAGAAGCTCTCAAACTAGTTCAACAGAATTAGAATTCCATGAGAAAACTTGAAGAACAGGAGAATTATCAGGAAATGTAAGGTGGTAAATATCCTAATTAATTTTAAGAAAGGTTTGTTGAAATATTACATATATATAGAAGAAATGAGCACATCATAAGCATACAGCTTGCTAAGTATGCACATGGTAAACACAACTGCGTTACTATCAGCAGCTAAAGAAACTGAAAATGACCTGTACTCAGAAGCCTCCTATTCCCTGCACTGTCTTCTTTTTCTTAAAGTAGCAATGTCCTGACTTTCATGACTAGATGAGTTTTGCCCATTTTTACACTCTATATAAACAGAATCATTTGGAATAGATTCTTTAGTATCTGACTTCTTTCACTAGACACTGTATTTGTGAAACTCTTCTAAGGCATGTGTGTGTCATCAGTCTTAGTGTTTTAGAATATTCCATTAGGTGGATATGTCCCCATTCACATATCCATTTGACTGTGTTGCTTCCAGTTTGGAGTAAAAACAAATAGTGAATCTATAAACACTTTTGTAAAATATCTGTTGGTACATGTATATATCTATGCGTGCAAAATCTATGCTGAGAGGACTAATAAGAGATTCTGTCATTAATAGCTCTAAATAGTTTTCCAAAGTGTTTGTACCAATTAGGTTTCAGCAGCAAGGTATGAGAGATTTAGCGGTTCCACATCTTCACCAGCACTTAGTATTGCCAGTTTTTTTTCTTTTTAATGTTACCAATTCTGATGGATCTACAGCAATATATCATCATGGTTTAGACTTACATTTCCCTGATTATTAGTGATGTTCAGTCCTTTTACAAACTTTTTATCTCTTGTGAAGTGCTTGTTTCAATCTTTCTTCTATTTCTATTGAATGTCTGTCTTTATATTTTTGATTTGTAGGAGTTGTTCGTACATCCTAGAGTTAAGTCTTTTGTCAATTATATGTATCCTGACTACTCAGATTAAAAGGTTACAAGTGATCCCAGCAACACTCTAGATGGCACATGTTTGCTGTTACAGACTCCAAGGTACACATATGACACACTTGCATTTGGCAATTTTCAAACAGAGAAATAGCTTCAGATCTAAGCCCAAAGACATATGTTGAATGTTGGTAGAAAACAAAGAATAGGTATCTATCATCTCCTAAATTTCCTGTTTTGCTTATAATACATCCAGTCTCCTGAGAGTAAACCCCATGAGGACAGGGACCTTGGCAGAACTTGTTTGCTTGTTTGCTGCTGTATTTCTCAGTATTGAGAACAATATTGAACACAAAGTAAGAATGCTAAAGCCGTTTGTTGAATGAAACAATGGTCAGGGTGGTGGCCTCTTTCAGGGGATTTTAGTTGCCTGATACCTGCCCATAATGAACATCAACTCCACGGTACTTGTTAGACAGTAAAGAAACAAATGTTTTAGGTCACATGTCCAATGGGAGGCAGTATAACAGGTTGATCAAAATTATGGGCAACAGAGCAAAAATGCCTAGATTGGATCCTGGCTCTAATACTAAAGTAGCTGTGTGACCTGGGTTAGATGATGTCATCCCTCTGTACCTCATATTCCTCATGTGTAAAGTACAGATAATAATCTTACTATCCCACCGTTTTGCTGTACAGAATATATATATATACACTATGTGCGTGTGTATATATATATATATATATACACACACACACACACACAGTATATATATATATATATATATATATATATACATACACACATATATATATATATATACACACACATATATATATATATATATACACACACACATATATATATATATACCCTATTTTGAGGATTCTTGGCTTATAGTGAGAGCTCACTAAGTAGCAGTGATGATGATGATTATGATGGCACAGGCGGTGATGATGGGGGTGGCAGGGCTGATTAGAATGGTAGGGACCAGAACAGAAGCTCCATGTAGTCAGATCACATCCTAATGACTCACAGCGGCAACCCCAAGCACAATGCCTACCACATGAAAACAATTCAGTAAAGACTTATTTACTGAGTAAAAGATGAATGAGTAATTAATTAGATGCAGAAGCCATGGAATTAAAGAAATGGCCGATAGGTCATAGTTAAGGCCATAGGTGTGGAAGGGAGTGGGTATTGAGAAAATATAGAGTGAGAAGGAAGGAGGCCCTAAGCTTGATTACTATTGAATTTCAGCCTTTAAAGCCAGCTCAAGGCATGAGAGTGTGGCGGGCCCTAAGCCTCCCTAATCTAAGTAGCACCGTGGCAGAGAATTAAACTGAGACGAAACAGAGGCCGAGGGAGAAAATGAACAGAAACCAATGAATGATGGAAAGAGAACATATCAGGATAAAGAAGAGACTGTACATATGGCAGATGTTCTCCTTACCTCCATCCCATCTCCATGCCATGAGGCTAAGGAAGGGTTCCAGAGCTTAGATGAACCCCAAGTAGAAATGAAGAATACCATAGGGTAGGGGGAGAGCAAGTAGAATTTAGAAAACTTCCAAAAGAAGTCTTAGAGATACAGATTTCTGTCATTGGGCAAAATAAAGTTTTGAAACCGAAATTGAGTTGTTACAGGAAGAAAAAGGAAGTTACCTTTCTTGCATAACAGAATTTGTGCCCTTGAATGTTGCGTCCCCGCATCTTTAACCACTAGACTATCCTGCCTCCTCAGAAGAAAAGAGGCAGAGCCCCTTCCTTTAAGGCACAGGGCCTAATGAAAAACATGGCAGGGTTAAGGAGAGAATCAACCAAGAACTACTGTGTGTTCATGTCACTGAATGCTATTTTGAAAGACTTGATGATGTGTCATTCAGTCACCTCCCGTCTCACTTGTGAGCTAGAGATCCACTCAGTTTCCTGAGCTGGCTTCCCCCATGAGTGTCCCCTATCTCTTTGCCACGTATTGGCTGTGTGACCTGAGGAAAGGCATATAAACCTCTCTGTGCTTTAGTTTTCTTCCCTGTAAAATAGGGATACAATTAGTATCTACTTCATGGTGTATGCTGGGGGTTAAATGAGGTAGTGTGTGTGAAGCCCTTAGGACATTTCCTGGAGCATATTAAGTGCTGCCAGTTGTTAGATATTGATAGCATAGAAATAGAAAGTGGATTAATCACAAGGACAAAGCTAGGAAATTTCGTCAGAGTGCACTGTAAAACCAGGGCCTTTGCGACTGCAAAGCTCACCTTTCCACTGCAGCACAATTATTCAATACAAAAATCACACAGTATATCTAAGGAAAACGTGAACAGGTGGAATCTAATATTTGTGGTAAGAAATATATATATATATAATTCTGTTCAAAACACAGCCAATAGGATACATTTTATGAGCTTAATGTTTTCTGGGCTAGTTACTATTGTAAAGAAAAACTTTATTTTATGGGTATTAATGACAACTCTGATTCTATCATCTCATAAATATTTTATTCATCCTATGAGCAAATTAGTTCATAATTAGTAAAGGAGAAATCTCACTACGACAAATACCTTACAACAGAGCAGGCAGCCTAAACTATATTTTAAAATTAGCTTATCATTTAGATAGAACTTAATAGTTTTTAAAGCATTCTTGTCTATGTGTGTATTTAATTGTGTGTGTGTTTATGCGCATACATACACATACGCATACATATACACACAGCTTCCCTCAATTTATCTCCAACTTGACTCTGGAAGCAGTCACTATTATTTTCCCCACTTCACAGCCAAGGAAACTGACGCTTAGAAAGCCTTAACCAGCCATCTAAGGCCATGGAATTAGAAGGGAGGGACCCAGAATCCCAATGTCGGACCCTGTTTTGAGTTAACCTGCACTAAGCTGCCTCATATCCAAGCTGAGGGTGAAGTCAAGATGAATTTTCACAGGCTACTGGGATTTATCACAACAAAATGTGTCCTGTATCAGGATTAAAATTAAAACTTATAGTAAATTCTTCACTGCTAGTGAGTCTTTAGAATCATGATTCCTTTTTACCATCAAAGAACAAATATACAGGTCAAAGCCTCCTCAGGGTATCCATAGTTTTTTTTCTTAGAAGTGAGGTTTCTTTGTAATGATTGCTTTGCCAACATCACATGCTCAGTCCCCCAGCTGTCGAGACTGAATTTGGTCTCTCAGACTCTGACACTGAGTTAGCAAGTGAAAAAATTACTCTGAACCCATGAGTGAGAAGAGGAAGCGTCACGCATACATATGACCTTTGTTTTTCTTTTTTTCCCTCTTCTAACACCCGGAATTTGACCTGAGTGTTTATGCTTGCTTTTGAGTGTGTGTGGCGTGTTTTGATGGGCGATTTGGGAGTTTGAGTAGGTTTTCGAACAAAGTGGCTTCTTTTTGTTCATCCATCTGTATGCAGAAAAAGCTTCATCTATAGGAGAATGGGCTAATACTGATTTTATTATTTCACATATATATATATGTGTGTGTGTGTGTGTGTGTGTGTACTAGGCTTTTCATATATATATATATATATATATATATATATATAATTACATATGAATAAATTAATGTTGGGAAACCAATTAATTTGGGATTAATTTTGAGATCTTTTATGCTTTTACGAATATTTAAAGGACTCATAAACCCTGAGATAATCTAAACACTGGGTTAGTCAAAGAGCAGTCAAGTAAAATTCAATTATATCCAAAGTCAAAGTATCTGCTACCTAATTTTTAGAGAAAAGTCATAGCATGAACACAAATCCAGATGACTCTCCCCTGGAATTTATGGAGTGGCTTTCCCAGAGAAAGCTATTTGCTATATAAGCTGTAAGATCTGAAAAGCTTATACATTTACCAATTTGAGACTGGGAAGTTTTAAATAGTGGCATGAACACTGTACAAATTGCCTGGGGCTTTGAACTTATCGAGGCTTGGGGATGTCACCAGACGCAGGCTGGGACTCCCATTAGAATGCACATGTAGCCCAGGCTGGTTCTGGTGTGTGGATAGCACAGGCTAAGATTCAGGGCTGTGCTCTGCCATTTTCCAACCATGAGGATGTGGGCATCTCATCTATTTCATGGATAGGTTTGCTTATTGGCAAAAGTGGATACTAGTCCTTTCTCATATCTGTGCGGGGACTTCAACATGCATCAAATGTGTTAATATGCTTTGTAAGCAAGGGCAAAGCACAACAATTTAGTTGTCTATTAAATTTTTATAGATGTGGACCTGAAAAGGAGCCTCCAATGTTTTGGAAGCTATTAAATTATAAAAGTGACTCCCAGGAAGTCCTAGCCACAGCAATTAGGTAAGAAAAAGAAATAAATGACATTCAAATAGGAAAAAAGAAGCCAAACTATCTCTCTTTACTGATGATGTGATTCTATATGTAGAAAACCCCAAAGACTCTATCAAAAGATTTCTTAAACTGATAAATGATTTCAGTAAAGTTTCAGAATCCATGTACAAAAATCAGTAGCATTTCTATACCCCAGTAACATTCAAGCTGAGAGCCAGATCACGAATGCAATCCCATTTGCAATAGCTGCAATAAAATAAAATAAAATAAGTAGGGATACAGCTCACCAAGGAGGTAAAAGATATCTACAAGGAGAGCTACAAAATACTGCTGAGAGAAAAAAATAATGACATAAGTGAAAAAACAATGCATGCTCACAGATTGAAAGAATCAATATTGTTAAAATGGCCATAATGTCCAAAACAACCTACAGATTCAACACTATTCCTACCCAGCTATCAATGTCATTTTTCACAGAATGAGAAAAAAAACTATTCTAAAATTCACATGGAACCAAAAAAGAGCCCAAATAGCCAAAGCAATCCTAAGCAAAAAGACTAAAGCAGGAGGCATCACACTACTTGACTTCAAACTATACTACAGGGCTACAGTAACCCAAACAGCATAGCACTGGTAGAAAGACACGTAGACCAATGGAACAGAATAGAGAATGAAGAAATAAAGACACACACCTATAGCCATCTGATCTTTGACAAAATCAACAAAAATAAGCAATGGGGAAGGGACTCACTATTAATAAATCATGCTGAAATAACTGGATAACCATATGCAGAAAGACGAAACTGGACCTCTGCCTTTCACCATATACAAAAATTTACTCAAGATGGATTAAAGATTAAATGTAAGAACTCCAATTACAAGAATGCTAGAAGAAAGCCCAATATCAGCCTTGGGTAAAAACTACATCCTGAAAAACAATTACAACAAAAACTAAAATTGACAAGTGGTAATCAAATGAAAGAGTTTCTGCTCAGCAAAAGAAACTATCAACAGAGTAAACAATACATAGAATGGGAGAAAATATTTGCAAACTATGCATTTGACAAATGTCTAATATCGAGAATGCATAAGAAATTTGAACAATTCAACAAGCAAAAAATAACCCCATTTAAAAGTGGGCTAAAGCTGTGGACACACACTTCTCAAAAGAATACATACAAGTGGCCAAGAAACATGAAAAACTGTTCCACATCACTAATCATCAGAGAAATGCAAATCAAAAGCACAGTGAGATAACATCTCACACTGGTCAGAGAGGCCATTATTAAAAAGTCAAAAAATAACGGATGCTGGCAAGGCTGCAGAGAAAAGGGACTGCTTATACACTATTGATGAGAAATGTAAATTAGTTCAGTCACTGTAGAAAGCAGTTGGGAGATTTCTCAAAGAACCGAGAACTACCATTCAACCCAGCAATCTCATTGTTGGGTATAAATCCAAAAGAAAATAAAACATTCTGCAAAAAAAGTCACATTCACACATACATATGTTGCAGCATTATTCACAATAGCAAAGACATAGGATCAACATAGGTTCCTCTCAGTGGTGGATCGGGTAAAGAAAATGTGGTACATATACACCATGGAATACTATGCCATGGAAAAGAATGAAATTATGTCCTCTGCAGCAATATGTGTGCAGCTGGAAGCCATTATCCTAAGTTAATTAATGCAGGAACAGAAAATCAAATGCTGCATGTTCTCACTTACAAGTGGGACCTAGACATTGGGTACTCATGAACCTAAAGATGGGAACAACAGACACTGGAGAACTCTAGAGGGAGGTGGGACGGAGAGGGACAAAGGTTGATAAACTATTGAATACTATGCTCAATACTTGGGTAATGGGATCAAATGTACCCCAAACCTCAGCATCATATGATATACCCAGGTAACAAACCTGCACGTAGATCCCATGAATCTAAACTAAAAGTTGTAATCATTTTTTAAGTGTGTCTTAAACAGAAAAATGTTTTCTCTGAAATGAGAGGGAGGATTGGTGCTCTGGAAGTTCTTATTACTGGATCTAAGCTTAGATAAAGGGCTGATAAAAGAGGTTGTAAGATTTTGAACTTTCGATGTGAGTTTGTGTGAGCACTTGTATGTATGTGAGAGAGAGAAAAAGGGAGAGAGAGAGGGAGAGCGATAGAGAGGAAAAGAGAGAGAAATAAAAGGTGGCCGTGATAGGGTAAGTAGTCATCATGCTAAAAGGAGCTTTTCACTAGCTTTAATTTTCTTATGATCAAGTGCACTGAATAAAGGACTTCAGTTTTTAAGGTGAGCTTTAGATACTCTAATACTTGGAAGGCAGAACAGAGACTAGGTTGGTGAGAAGAAAAGACAGAACAAAGAAACTAGATGAGTAACAGTTGTATGCATTGTCCTGGTTTGAAGACATGCTGTGAAACCTGCAAAGAAAAGACAGGGGATGATCACAATCATATAGTAGTAGCCGTGGTGGTGGTAGTGATGGTAGTGATGTTGGCAATGATGATTAGGTGGCGGTGATGATGGCGGCAATGTCAGAATGGATGGTGAAGGTGTTGTGGTGGTAGTGATGGTGGTGGTGATGGTGGTGATATTGGTGATAATGGCGAAGGTGGCGGTGACGGTGGGAATGTTGGCAATGTTGGTGAAAGTTGTGGTGGTGGTGATGGGGAAGGTGCTGATGATGCTGATGATGAGTGATGGTGGCGATGTTGCAATGGTGGCAAAGATGGTGATAATTGCGGTAGTGACGATTTTGGCAATAATGGTGAGGGTGGTAGTGATATGGGTGTTAATGGTGAAAGTGGTCGTGGTGGTAATGGTGATGGTGATGACAGCACAAATAACAGCTGACATTTACAAGGTACTTGCTATGTGCCAAGCTGTGGTAAGCGCTTGCCTGATTCATCTCATTTAGACCTAAAAACATCATTGTGAGATAGTTGCTTTCTTCACTGTGAGAGGCAGGTATTTAATAGCTTTTCCTAGGTGTCGAGTGAGATATTTGAACCCAGGCAGTTTGACTCCAGAGTCATGAGCCTAACCATCTTAGAGCTTGGCCTACAAAATGTGGAAAAGTAAGAATCTGAGAACAATTTAAGCCAGTAGGGAACTGGTTTGTGTGCCAATGTCTGGGAATGGGAGACCTGGAGTATATTAGTAGTACCTGATTACGGTAGAGGACAGCTTTGAGAATGGACTTAGAAATTAACAAGGTAACTGTCCGTAAAATTTGATCATTTTGTTAGAATGTGACAAGTTAATCTGAGGAATGACACCAGGTATCTGTAATTTACCTACCTCTACATAACCTGAACTTCAAGCTAACTACTAGGTGTGAAAATAGACTTTTGTTTTCCCTCTTGGCTGACTTCCTCATCTTGGGTTATCTGTATGATCACTGTAGAGTGTAGTGACAAAGGGGAAGTGGTGTGGCTTTATGGCTTCAGGCTTTGGAGAAAACATGGGATATTGAAAATGTGTCCACAAAGGACAAATGACAGGCAAGTTGTTTTAAAGCACGGTGGGATAACCAGGAACTGAGACACATTGATTCTGAATCCACCTGACCCTTCATACGTCCCATCGTCCCCTCCTACAATCTTTTCTCCACAACGCAGTCAGCCACTCCTTGTCACCCACTGTTTGTAGCCCCACAGTTGTCCACATTGTTCTTTCCACTTCTGCCAGGATGGCTTGGTCTCCAGCTATTCATATTGCCAGAGCCACCTGATTCTTAAAAGCTTCACACTGTGCATGCTCAAGGTGTCTGTATAAGTATGGCTCTCCTTTTATTTCCTATGGTGGCATCTTGCCTTTACCTCTATAACAATTTTCTAACATGTAATTACACTTTATATAGGTTGGTTTTGTTTGCTATTTATTTTTTCCTTTCCAAATAGACTTTAAGGTAATGTAGGTGGAACCAACATCTTTAATTCATCAATGTGTACTCAGAGTCTGGTACAAAGTAGCTACTCAAAAAGGTTTGTTGAATGAATAAAGGAAATAATGGCTACATGCATGGATAAATGGATTAATGCACTCCCTGGGGGCATTACCTTCTCCATCACGAACTAGAGGGACAGAGGCTCTCAGAGCTTTTCTTTTTCTTTTTCTTTTTTTTTTTTTTTTTGAGATGGAGTTTCACTCATGTTACCCAGGCTGGAGTGCAATGGCGTGATCTCGGCTCACCGCAAACTCCGCCTCCTGGGTTCAAGCAATTCTCCTGCTTCAGCCTCCCGAGTAGCTGGGACTATAGATGCCACCATGCCCAGCTAATTTTTGTATTTTTAGTAGAGACGGGATTTCACCTTGTTGACCAGGATGGTCTCGATCTCCTGACCTCATGATCCACCCGCCTCAGCCTCCCAAAGTGCTGGGATTATAGGCTTGAGTCACCATGCCCGGCCGCTCTCAGATCTTTCTTCTGCACTCCAGCTAGATGAAATGCCGCTACTGCATGCCATGTGAGTACATACACTTCACACCTGTATTTGCAAGCACACTATCCTGCAGGAAGAAACTGCAGATCCTGAAGCTCGTATCAGCAAAGCTCCAGAGGGCCAACTCTCTGGCAGTTTGGGGCCAGCGCACATCTTCTTACAGCATCCTGAAAGGGATTTTTGAGGCTGAACCACTAAGGACCCTGGTTCTTGTCCCTTCTCATCTCTGTCACTATCAAATGAAAAGATTCCTCCCCACCCAGCCGTCCCAATCCTGGCCTTCACTCTTCATTCTTCCACCCTTTTTTTCACACATTAGACCTTCCACTCTGCCATTTTGAATATTTTTTCGGGATTTTTTTTTTTTTTTTGGAATGTTACAACCAATGCCTTGATGTAGCTGACCGTCCAAGCCTGTCTATCTATGAGGACACTGCTCTCCACAACCTTAGCTCTGCATTCTCTTACTCTGACATCCGCTTGAGAGTCTGGAGGCAGCATTCCTGATGATCATCAACCCTTCCGTACCATCCACCCTCTTGTTAAAATTGCTATTTTGAGACTCATGGCACTTGTCAATTTTACCTCTAGCTCTCCTTGTTGTCACCATAACTTCCTTCTTCTTCCCTGTTGTGTCATCATGTTAAGGCTTTCTTCACCTTCCTGTTGTGGAATTCAGTGGGCACCTCTCTCCTCTGCCCATCTCATTTGCCTCAATCATCACAGTCTAAATTGTGATCACACCCCTTTTTGAACAACTTTCTTCTTTTGACTTGGGTCCTACTTTCACCCGTCCACTCTTCTTCTGATTCTCCTGTAGGCATATTCCTCTCTTATCATCCCGTAAAGTTGGAGTTTATTAAAACACATTCCTAGGCTCTCTCCACTTTATACTACCCTCTCCCCAAGATGTTTTATTCCTGCGCATGGTTCAATTTATGCATTAACATATAAAACAATAGTCTACAAATTTGTATTTCTAGCCCAGACCTCTTTTCTGACCTCAAAAGTCCTCCAACAACATAGTCGATAGTTCCCCTAAGATATTGAAACGGTACTTTAAGCTATTCATAGTCAAGACCGACTTCATGTTTTTCTCTGTTAAATCCGGCCCTGTGTCAGGAAATGATGCCACTTTCCATCCTGCTGTCATCCTTGACCCTACCCTCTTCTTATCACCCAAACCCATTAACTGGTCGTATTAATTGTTTGTCTTTTAAACACCTTCCCCATGTGTTAATTTTTCTCCAGTCCATCCTCTCCATCCTGGTATACCCTAATCTATCATTTCTCAACCAAATGGCTGCAACAGCCTCCAATGGGTGGGTCCACACCTCACCTTCCCATACAGTGCAGAGGTTGGGACAGCTTCGTGAAATGAAAACATGACCATAGCATCTTCTGCTCAAAATCTGAGGATAAAGAACCAAGTCCCTAACACGACTTGCCAGTTCTCAAAGAAGCTAAAGACATCAAGTGCTAGCCTCATCCCAAGTTGTCAGGAGTTAAATTGCACCCCCCCGCTGCACCATACAGAAATTCATTTGCTGAAGTCTTAACCCCTTGTGCCTCAGAGGGTGCCCTGATTTGAAAATAGAATAATTGCAAGTGCAATTAGTTAAACAAAGTTTAGGTTATGCTGGAATTGCCTGGGCCCCTTATCCAACATGACTGGTGCCTTATGAAAGGGGGAAACGTGGGCACAGACACATATAAGGAGAACACCTTGTGAAGATGAAGGCAGAGATTGAGATGATGCATCTATGACCAGGGAGCACTAACGATGGCCCACAACCCACCAGAAGCTTGGCAAGAGACCCGAACAGATTCTCCCTCACAGCCCCCAGAAGGAACCACCCTGCCAACACTGTGATTGCAAACTTCTAGCTTCCAGGACAGTGAAACAAATTTCTGTTGTAGTTCATCCAGCTTGTGATGCTTAGCTACAGCAGCCCCAGCAAACTAACACGCAGGCCGTGCTCCTCTGCTCTGCCAGCTATAACCCTACTGGCCCTGCTTCTCCTCCAGCATCTAGAGTGCTGCCTCTTACAGCAGAGCTTTATACAAGCCCTTTCTTCTGTCCAGAATACTTGCCCTCTCTCGTTTACTTTGTTAAACTCCTACTCTTTCCCCAGCTCCACAGCCAAATAAAGAAAGGCATCCCTGAGGAAGACCACAGCCCATATAAGGTTCATTCATTATTCGACATGTTTCAGCTCATAATTATGTATCACTCAAGTCATTCTTTGACTAGCGTAATGTCTGTCACAGTACAGGAAAGAAAAACACATTTGCTCTTTGAATGAATGAACGAACGAACGAATGAATGAATGCTTACAGAAATACACATTCTGGGTTGCTCTACATGTTGTCCAAGCAGAATTAATTGCTCACTCTTCTACAGAGCTAGGGACTTATGCTTTCTCCTATTACAGAACTTGCCACCTTACCTTCTGTTATCTTATGTGTCCATCTTGTACACTGTGACCCCCTTGAGAGTCACAGAGAGTGGGGGCTATTACTTCCTTGAGCCCAATGTTCCCAAACCCAGCTCTATGTCTGGAGCTCAGTGGATACTCAACAAATATTTGTGGAGCTGAATTATGTAGAAGTTGTAGGGGACAATGAACTGCAATATGCTGAACAAATGTAAGGGATAATTACTACCAAATGGCTTGAATTATTCTCCCCTACCCCAAGGAGTTGTTAAAATTTGCTGTCCCTTGTAAACAAAGTTATGCCCACTAAGTTTTCCTCTTCAGCCTCAAGCTTATGTGGAAGGAAATTAAATGTCTCTCTGTTAGATTCGTTTATAACTCACTCCCCAGCTGATGTGCTTCACAATGCCTTTTGAGAATTCTTTTCAATTCTCTTTATCCTCTTATCCTCCCGCCTCCCTTGGATATTTGTAACCCAGGGGAAAACAAAGCACTTAAATGCAACTAACACTGTAATCATATGCAGCCTTGAATTGCGTGAAGAACAAACAGAAACCGGGAACTATTCCATGTGCTTTCACGTCTTTCTGACTTAAGCCCTCGTATTTGGGCACTTTAAATGCAAACATAGGCCAAAATAACAACTTTTTACGTTTGGGGTTAGCCATTGAAATCCATTTACTTTTAGCTGAAATAATATAAACACAATTACTCCTCTCACCCAAAGGTGTGTTGTTTTGTTTTGTTTAAATTTTAAGCAGTGCACATTGAGGTAATTAAAAGACATATAAATATCATAGGAAGATACTCTTTCAATTAAGCAAGAACATTATTAATGATTACTATTTCTATATTTCTTTTTTTCCCAAGGCACTTTTAAAGACTGTCTTCTATTATGTTAAAGTCAAGGAAGAAGAATTATCGGTAGTTAACAGAGAACAAAAACCAGATACAGCACTTATTAATTGGAATGCTTGCCACAGGTCAGCTGGAGGGTTCATAGCAAATTCCTCAATTCACCCGGGTGTGATCCGTGTCTCCGGTGGGCCAGGCGAGCTAAACCTGTGTATAATGCAATTTGCGCACTTCTAATTTGATGCGTACCTACTCCCTTAGTCACATAGTCATCCTGTGGAGAACAAAACCTGGAGACTTCCATGAATTCAACAAGGCTGTGAGAGCTGGGAAGAGGACATGTGTGGCCTCTGCTCTGCCGAAGTGGCAGTTTCTTTTGACCAATGTTAGGGAAGAAAACAACCCTCTAAGAGTAAATGAAGGATTTCCATGGTCTCTGGGATACCCCGTGATGATGACCAGCAGTGTATCTCCCCTCCCAAGTAATGTAACCGTCCTTTCCATTCCTAACACTAACTTAGATGTGTGTCTATGGAAACACAATCTCATTGGATTAAAGAACCAGTGCATTTGTCTCCTGCCTTTCAGCATTAATGATAAACTACAGAAGGCAGAAAGGTAGGGAAGGAGGGACGGAGGAAGATAGAAGGAAGAAATGAAGGAAAAAAGCTACTGTTCTTTGTTCAAATAAATACTACCTTTTAGTGTATTCACAAAAACAAGGTATTTGGCTTTCAAACCTGCTTTTTTTTTTTTTTTTTTTTTAAGTAAAAGAGTCCTTGAGGATTAAAAACCTGCCTCCACTCTCACTTTTGTTTTCACAAGTTCCTCTTCTCATTTGCCCTATCCTATGGAATATCATTAAGCCATGGAAAGTTAATGAACCCTTCACTCAAATATAAGAATGCATCTGAACTACACGTGAAAGTAACATATTACACTGACACCATGAAAAACGATTCATTGGAGAGTTTTCTACCTTCCTTCCCCTTATCAGTTACTCATTCAAGACACTGAAACCAGCTGTTAAGGGGGGCTGGTATTTGTTTTACAAAGGAAGAAAAGCTCCCTCTGTACACGCATTCTTATTCTTTCCACTGATTCGAGCGTTAATAGTATTTGACAGGTGGGTAATTTTTTTTTTTTTCTCAAAAAAACGTAATTCATTTAGTGCCATTCTGCTTTATTATTGTATATTTTATACACTGGTGTGTAGAAAACATTGTGTTTTTTTAAGAATTCTATTACTTCCAGTAATCAGTCATTCAAGAAGGCTGCGTGAAAATCTTTGGGGACAAGCAGGTGAGTTGTGAAGCTGCCAGGAGACCATGAGAACGAAGAATAAAGCACGAGGAAGCAGTGAGAGGAAGAAGGCAGGAGAGGGGAGTGGACAGAGCTGGAGACAAAGACACGGAGATGGTTAAATGGGGCGATGACTGCGTGAGAAACAAGCACTGCTAAGAAGAAGATGACACAGCACTACTGTCACTTTATGTGCCCAGGAGCCTACAACGGGTTCTGAACCCCACCCTCTCTTGTACCCCTAAAGGGATCTCTAAAGATGTCTTGACATTCCTGAGCTTTCATTGATAAAGGAAGGAAATTCCACCTTCTCAAAGTAAATTTCACTTAGGAGAGGTACAGGATCAAGGCAGGAGGATCATATGCACCTTTGCGTCTTTTGCCCACAAAGAAACTAGTTTTACTAGCCTCTTTGGGGTAAGAATTTGTAGGCCTAAGAAAGTTCCATGAAGTCAACTTCCTTTCTAAACTGTCATGGATCAGTCAGTGGTGTAAGATGTCTTCCAACTTTCCAAGAACTTTCCAAGAAAGTTCTGTGAAGTCAACTTCCTTTCTAAACTGTCATGGGTCAGTCAGCGGTATAAGATGTCTTCCAACTTTCCAAGAACTTTCCAAGAAAGTTCTGTGAAGTCAACTTCCTTTCTAAACTGTCATGGGTCAGTCAGCGGTATAAGATGTCTTCCAACTTTCCAAGAACTTTCCAAGAAAGTTCTGTGAAGTCAACTTCCTTTCTAAACTGTCATGGGTCAGTCAGTGGTGTAAGATTTGTCAGTGTCTTCCAACCCTAGTATTTGGAATCCAAACAAAGACAGTCAGTGGGGGCATGGTTCTCTCCCACCCCAGAGCCCTTCCTCTACCTCACACCACATGTGCAGAGCAAAGCATGCATTTTAAAGTCATTTATGCTTTTGACGGGATGACAACTGAGTATTAATTAAGCATTGTACTTGTTGCTTTGCTTTGTTTCTGTGATTCTCACAACTTTTCTGAAAGGTAAGCACAATCATTCCCATTTTACAGAGAAGGAGACAGCATCTGAGAAGTTAAGTACTTGATTGTGGTCACAAAATTAGTGAGCGTGAGAATGCAAATTCAAGAGAGATTCAAGCGTTTGCTGACGTGACCACCGACTTGCCTTGTGGAAGCAACCAGGAAACAGAGTGCATATCAGCTCAGAGCTCTGGGTAACTGATCAGAGCACCTTTCACAGGGCAGAGATTTCCCTGTCTGGGCCACAAGAAAGAGCAAGTCCTGACTAAGGATCTCACCTGCCAATGGCTCGAGGTTGGAAAACAAAGCCACCAAAAGAAGTAGGAACTGGAATGAGTTCCCAGTTCCATTAGGATAATGGTGATGCTTCCTGTCAGGTTAGATACCCGAGATAGTAGGAGACCAAGAATGGAAACTTGGGGGCAGTAATTTTCCTTTCCCCATTGCTGTTGCCTTCCCAGCCCAACACAGGAAGAAATCATTTCTTTGCACTTGAATGTGAAATGGGATTACCAATCCCTACATTTCATCTTATTACATAATCAGAAAAAAAGAAACAAAAAAAAAACCCAACTGTTTTAAAGGCATCTTGGTGTTACCTGCTAGAGTTGAAGATGCACAATCCTTACAACCCTTCTAGGCTTGTATGTCAGTCAAGGCTTGTGTGTGTGCACAGGAGGTGTGAATCCAAATACTCATGGTGGCCACTTTTGTAACAGCAAAATGAATGAAGACACCTTAAACCCTAAATGTCTTCTGACAACTGGATTGCTAAGTAGATCATTTTGTTTGATCATAGAACACTTCAGCTCACTTACCAAGTGAAAAATGTCACAAAACTTTCAGATATTGAAATATACCTAGTATATTAATATCTTTATAAGTTTAAAAATGTGTCAATCCTTTATATGGCTTAGCGGTGCACACGTATATGGTAGAAATGTAAATGGACATGTGGGAGTGAGAGATATCAAATTAAGGATAGTGAACTTTGTGGGAGAGAGGGAGAGCAGATCAGGAAAGGACTCTCAGGTGGCCTTGCTGCACTGGTCACATTTCAAACATGAATCTAGGTAGTAGATACACAATCGTTTATTTTCTCTCACTTTTTTATAGGTCTAAATTCTTTCATAATGCATATCTAAAAATGAAAAACAAGAACAAAAACACAGAAACACCAACAAGTGGCAGTATGGGAATGTGTCATTCCAATCCCCAGAGAGTCGAGACATGGAGCTGACCACCCTGGAATCTTGGAGGACTCCTCCTCCCCACGGGCCACTTGGTGCTTTAGAGAACCAGATGGTGTCCAGAAGCAGACAGAGAGGTAATGGGCGAAAAGCAAAGGGAGATAGACAGGAAAGACGGAGAGTGGGGATCCAGTGGCTGGAGGAGAGGAGGGGCCCTTGTTAATCTCACCAGGCTGTTGTGGTTGAAAGGACCCACTTTGCGCCCAAGCAGCCGCTTATGTTATTATTTCTCTCAGCGGGCTTCAAGCTGCCTGCAATTCTCTGTTAGTTAAAAAGAAAAGTGAGAGATGCAACAATTGCTTTTGCTTGGCTGGCTTGTAAAGGCTTTGTCACTCAAAAATGGAACAAAGGCCCTAATAACACCCTGTGCCGCGAAGGCGAGTGTCAGGGAACAGACCGAAATCAATTATCTGGGTGAAATTCAGACACAGGAGGAGCAGCACATACGTCCACAGCAGCATCCAGACCACATAATCCCATTAACAGGGTGCTGCTGCTCTTCTGGGAGGGCAGAGCCACGCAGGAAAATTATAATTAAAAGTAAATAAAGAGCAACGAGGCCCTGGTACCCTTCTGTCACAGCCCTGAATATGGATGTCGTTCTGTCCCATGGTGGCAGGGCTCCAGAGTGACTCCTGGGTGAGGTGAGCTTGGAAATGGGGATGAGCTGCAGGCTTTCATGGGCATGCTGGCTAGTGCTGCTTATTAGTGATGTTTAGAACCTGGGTGAGGTGCTTGGAAAGTGCCCGTGGTGTGCCAACAGCCTGGCAGGATTTTCCTGACACAGGATATGGATGACTTTGGAGATTTTTTTATGTACCTCTCTCTTTCTAAAGTCATATTTGAGGAAAATTGTGAAATGAATGAATGAATGAATGAGTGAGTGAGTATGTGAGTGAACTAGGCTGTAGCACGTAAGGGCGAGTGGTTTGAGTTTTCCTTGAAATCAATAAAGAATCATCTAGGGCATCTTTTAAAAATGTAGACGTCTAGACCTGACCCCAAACCAAGTAAACTTAAATTTCTGGGGTTGCAGCTCAGGTTTCCATAGTGTGGCACGCTGCCTCGTGTCACTGGATATGTGCGACCAAAGCTGAAAAGCGTTGAACTAGAGGGTCTCTTATAGTCTTCCTCACTTGGACACATAGGATTTTGTCATGAACTTCAAAGTAGACAGAGCAGCCAGCAGGTCATGGAGGCAGGTGGGTATGGTCTCACCCCTGCCAATACTTAGCTCTGCAACATCGGGCAGGTAAACTAAACTTGAAATCTCAGTATCCTCAACAGTTTAAAAGGTTAGGAAGGAATGATAGCTAGGTATCTTTGTGGTTTCTTTGGATTTGACAGCTGTGTGACTTTGAAATCCCATGCCCCAGAACTCATGAAGAACAACCAGCATAAATGTTACTGAGTTCCTTTTCTGTGTCCTGCATGTCTGTGGGGAGATGAAAGATGTGCATCTAGTAAATGGCAGAGACAAGACCTCGTAATTCCCGTTATACTCTACATAGATTCTGAACAGAAGGACAGACATTCAGATGATTGGTTAACCTACATAAGCAATTTAGATAAGCATCAGAGCAACTGACCTTCACACTCATTGTCTCCAGCTACCAACAAGGCCCCACACAAATGATATGCAATAACTATTCAGTGAATGATTAAAGGAACAAATGAATGAATGGTACCTCTGTTGGATGAATCAGTGTGGCCTGTTTTTGGCAAGTATTTCTGTTTGACTAGATGTTACATGGCCAGTCCCCAACCCCAACCACTTTCCAAGAGGCTGACTGCTGTGCTGAACTGTGATTAATGGCTTCTAATATTCCAATCCAGCTATACAAATCCATGGATTCTATCAATATGCAAATTTGTGTCTTTAGAGCCAAGAGGGATATGGTCCCTCCTCCAGGAAGGGTAAGTTTGCACCTGATGAGATTTCAGTCTATGTCACTAGGTAAAGCTCTTTATAACTGCTTTAAAAATTGTTTTTGGTTTTGTTTAAGTATGTTTTACCTATTTCCCAGTCAAGAGGAGTGAGTCTGGATGGAGATCAGGCAGGCCTGGGGTGGTGGGAGCCCTCTGAGGAGATAGTGACAGGATTGAAGGAGTGATTTTAAATTAACTCCCTGGAAATCACTGTAAAGGGTGCACTGCAGCATGAAGGTGGATTCTGAAGCAAGGAGGGAGATTTCAGCCTCTTGTCCCTCCCAGACTCCTTTAGTTGATGACTGGTGGGTGCCGAAAGCCGCTGATGTGTGTCAAGTGTGTCCTGTCAACACCCCTGCTCCCCTGCCTGTCATCTTCCGTGTTGTTGCTGGCGAAAAACCTGTTTGGAAGAAAGCACAGTCAATGGGATTGGTGCTTATTTATAAAGACTAAGAGGTACAGTTCACACACAGCTGCAGCAGCTGGCACCAGCCCCAAGGCCCTCTCAGCTGTAGTGATAAGTCATTCAGTGTAAACCACGGTACACAGAGGCAGTGGCCAGCCTCTAGTCAGTGCCCGCAAGGGTTGGCAATTATTGTTGATTGGGAGGTGTTGCTAACATTGGGGTGCTGGACAATGTGTCAGCTCAGAAAGGTAGGGCCAGATTGCTGGAAGGAGGTGGAGCAGCGGGAACCATTCACAGGGAAGCTCAGAGGCCCCTCCCAGGAAAACCTTTGTAAAGACCCAGCTGCATGCTGCACTGAAACCCCAAGTCTTCCTTGAATATTCAGGTGGGCTCTCCTCGCCACCAATAAACATGAACTTTGGCTAAGAGATGACAGCAGCAGTGGATCTGCTGGGAAACGAGCCCCTGAGGTGCCCAGTGAAAGTCATAGCTACTTCTAGGTCAGGCTGAAGCAAAAGATGGAAAGAAGCAATTTTAGGATCAAGTGTTTGCTTCGAAAAAAAATCCAGTACTATCCATTAAATTCTCACTCTCCCTAAATCTCTAAAGATGATTTTATTTTTGAAGCAGATGTGTTGTATGTGGAGTCATTTTTAGTCTTAAATGTCATGTATACGCCCTGACGTCATATTGCTTGAGGTACAGTAGTAATGAATCAAATACACAATTAATACACAAGTACAATGATATGCTTGAGGCTTTCAGGGATACAGGTACTCAGAACAGCTTGGATGTGAATGTAAAGAAAGACTGAGTAATCATGGAGAGGCCAAAATGTACTCAAATTAAAACCTAAAATGATAGACCAAGCTGAACCAAAATTAGGAGATGCAGCCCAAAGTGTCCCCTGGGTTTTAAAATGCCCACACAACATGTGGCCTGAATCAGAAATATTTGGAAATAGACGCTGTGCCATGAGAAGAAAAGGAAATATTAAAAAATCTCAGGAAAGATTAAGTAAAATATTTGGAAGTTCCAGACACTCAGAAACCCACTCAGAATACATGTAAAGGGAACCACATGAATTTAACATTTATTCAGTTAAAGTACACTGAATGCCCGGTATGTTTTAGGCTATGCTAAGTATGGACCCTTGACCCAAAACCTCAACTCAAAGCCCTCAAGCTGGAAGGAGGCTCAAATGATGAATAGCCCAATTTAGTTCTGCATAGAAAGACACAGACCTACAGAACACTTAATCTCTAAAACCTCAAACTCCCTATGGCTGAAAGCAAGTGGGATCTAATTCTAATCCAGCAGGGTTGTTATAGAGTTGTATGATTTGGGGACAGGTCTCCAAGACTCCCGTTCTTTATTTGCCAGTGACGAACTGGACTAAATAATCTTTAAATTCCCTTCTGTTTCTTTAATAGTCGATGAACCTGTTTCCCCACCCAGAAGTCAATTACTGTCATTTTTGTATGTAATCTTTATTAACAAAGCTTCTAAGATACAGGGTATCCAGGAAGATACATACCCCACATTTAGTAAAAAGCCCTTTTCCAGGGCTTTTACGAAACTACCGTGGTAGGTAAGGGGTTGACTGCTATTTGGGGGGTACAGTGGACTGAGGGATGGAGATTGTACTCCCGGGCTACACCACATGACCCTTGTGAAAATAGCATACTGAGTCAGGATTGTTGCATCTAAGATGCATTCATGATGAATGATTGAGGCTCAGAGGTTTCCCTCCATGGATTTACTTGGTGTGATCCAGAACAAATCCTTTTCTGCTTATGCATGTCTGGATTTAGCCTTGGTGGTTAAATAATCAAAAAATGCAGAATTTTCTAGCAGCTAATGAGAGCCCCTCACATTTGGAAATATGAAAGCTTCCGGAATTGAAAATAAAGGAAGAGAGAAGATAATTCAGTTAGGTTCTTAAAAGGTTGAAATGGAAACAATGGTCACTTTGACCGCACTCTCTCCCCATCTCCAATTCCAAGCTTCCCCCCTCACAAGCCCCGCCTCCTGCAGAGACTAGCTGGGGCTCAGGACGCTCAGCCCAGCTCTGCCAGCCTGCTGGAATCCGCTCCCACCACCGCCACCCACCCGGAAGGAAGCAAGATTAAAGGCGGCCGCTTAATCCCCCTGCAAAGCTTCTTAAGTATTTCTATCAGGGTCAGCTCAGTCAGTGCTTACTCAACCTGCCTCTGGAAAATATCCCAATTTAGGCCCTTCTGCTGACTGTCAAGTTGAGGGAAGTGAGAGGCTGGATGTTGATCCCAGGGGCTGGGGAGAGGCCCGGGGTGGGGGTGGGGGGACAGGAGGGAGGAAGTGGGGGTTGGGTAAGCTATCCCCTTTCCTGTGCAGAGCACAGGACAATTTGAGTTTCATTCCTCTCTAGTTTCGTTTTACTTCTCAAAAGGATTCTTTAAGAGAATTCTTCAAGAGTCCTACCAGTCCATGCTGAGTGTCTCCTGCGCTCCAGAACCGTGCTGGAAGCTTGCTGTGAGGAAGAGGGGCGGTGCCTGCGCTCAGCGCAGAGCCCTGCCAGGGAGACAGCAGCTGAGCAGCAGCCCTGGCCCAGCACCGGTGGGCGAGGGCTGGGATGGAGGGTGAGGGAGCTGGCCCAGCTTACAAGAGGGCAGAGAGCTGAGGCGGGCGGGGTGGGACAGCTCTCAGAAGGTAGACCTATTTAAGCTCTTTTTGGACACATAAACTCTAGTTAGCCAGTGCACGCGGAAAAGTGGGGTGCGAGAAGGCGGGGGGGCAGAAGAGCAGCAATAGGCCGCAAGACGATGAGAGGGCGGGAAAGTCCAGATGGTCCCTCTAAGCCAAGCGCAGGAGTTCAAGCTCGATGCTGAGGATGACGGAAGCCGCACGACTATTTCTACTTGAAGAGCAAGGTGACCACACGTGCATTTTTAAAGATCTCGGATTGCTCATCAGAAAAAGGACTGGCAGAGGGCAAACATGAAGAAGAAAGATCAAAATCCATTGCCCGCAGTGTGTTGGTATGGGAAGCTGGCAGCAGAGCTGGGAGAGGTAGTGGGTTTGGGGAGATACATAGGAAACTGGGTTGTCAGAGTTTACTTGGTGGCCGCTTGCATGCGATGGCTGAAAAATAGAAAGAAATCAAGATGAAAGCCCAGGTTTCCAGATTGGGCGCTGGAGTGGGTGTAGCAACACGGAATGAAAAGCAGCTGCAGAGGTGGTGGGGGAGGCTGCAGGCAGAGCCCCGCAGGGCAGTGGAGGCAAAACGCAAGACGCGCAGCAAGGAGTGGGCATCCTTTTAAATGGAGTTGCCGCTCACCTCCCTGCATGAGTTGTCTGTTTAATTTTATTTTCTCTGCATTGACTACAAACAGGGACAAGATTAGGCATCCTTTTAGGATCCACGCCATTGAGATATTATATATTTGCTTTTTTTTTTCTTTGCAGGGAGTACAGTGGAGGGGTGAAATGTACTGCCATCTGAAACCATATGGAAAGGTTCCAGAACCTGTGCTTTCAGGATGACAACACGTGTGTGTGATCAGAACCATTTGTGTGGACTCACAATCTGGTTCGGCAGAGGACCAGCTGGGGAGGCACCTAGTGGGCAGCTGGTGGAGTGGCGCCAGGTGTGCGCTTTCAGAGCCGCTGTGTATATGATCTGGCAGGGGAAGTAAACTAGGCATTCAAGAAATTTTCAGCTGAGTAGCAAAAAGGGAAAACTCCACGGAAAATAGCACAATAATTGGAGTAAAACCCAAAGTGGCCAGTGGAGAATAGAGACCATGTGTACCCACTTTTGTGTTGGTGATTTATTGCCATGGGAGCACATTCTTTCTGAAGAGAGAAGAGTGGAGTGCTCTATTAAGGTCTCTGGGAGGTACATTAGCTCTATAAAGTCACTAGGTTGTGGTTCATTCAACGCTTCATTAGGTGTTAAATGACAGATAATAATGTTATTATTATTAATCATACATGGCTAACATTTATTTAACTCTTACTGTGGCTCAACACTGAGCCCAGTACGTGACCTCTTTTAAGACTCCATGAAGTCTGTGAAGCAGGCACTATTTCAAAGGAGGAGAATGAGGGCCAGGGGGTTGAAGGCACTCCCCCAAGGCCTCACAACTATTAGGTGGTAAAGATGAAGTTAGAGCCCAGCCTCTGTGATGTAGAGGTTCTGGTCTTAACCAATAACTTATACTGCCAATAGCATCACAGAAGTAGTGTTGCAGCCAAGTTTCTAGAAGAAAGAAAAGATGATTTGTAGAGCTGAATGTACCTACTAATTATAATACCACTGATTTTATTGGGGCACCTCAATGAAATGCCATGTGGCTGACCTGTCTGGATCCAAACTCTTTGGCGTTCTCATCTGTAAAATTTACCTATGGAAAAGTCTTAAACATTCTTAAAGATAAAGCTCACATATCTCTTTCATTGAGCACCCCAGACTCCCCCAGAGAAAGGCCATAAATTCCTGTCCTCCCTACACCCCCCATCTGTCCTTTACAGGAGCTCCGTCTATGATGAGTTAGCCATGATTCAGCATAATGTGTCTTCCTCATTAGCTTATGAGAAGGAATCTCATATTCTTCATCTTTGCATCCCCAGAACCTAGCAGAGTGCCTTGTACTTAGTAGGTTCTTACTAAACATGTTTTGAAGGTATGAAAGAATGATTGAATCATAAAGCACAGATGATATTAGTTTGTGTATAAAATCATTCAGTGTCATGATGGCAAGGATCTGGTTACTGAAAAAATACATGAGATATCTTAATCGATGCTTGGTAAGTCCTCAGCACTTCGTACTATGTGCTGAATGACAGTGAACAGCCCTGAAGGCATCACTTTGATAACTTTTGTGATTGTCAGCATCACCTCCTTACCACAGTTGATAATCATGTTCAGAAATAAGATCCAGCTTATTAAGGGCAAAGCCACAGATGGCAAATCTAAAATGTCGTGAGAACAAAGGGATGCCTTAAGTGCAATAGTCTCCACCTTTGAGCCAGGTGGAGATGGGCAGGGGTCCTGTCGTTTCTTCAGCCTCGTCTCCTGCCTGTCTCTCCTCACACGCTCCTTTGCTTCTTTGCTTCTGCCTCAAGCTCCTCGTAGGCACTTGAATTTGCCAAACACTTTGTTGCTGTGGAGACATGGGCACCTTTCTTTCCTTGGAGTCAGCTCCCCTCTCCGCTTTGGCCTCCCTTGCTTTGCTACCTTCAAGTCCTCTTCAGTCTTGGTTCAGATACGAATTCCTCTGAGACGTCACCCCTGTTTATGGGACAGCTCCCCTCCACCTTTTCCCATGCATTCTCCTGGCTCCTCTCAGGCATTGTAGAAGCCATCCGGAGTTCCGGTGTGAGGCTTCTTCCTTCTCGGCATGCCCAGCATCTCACTCCGTGCTGTGCCCCAGCCCCCAGCACAATGCCTGGTGTACCTTGCATGGAGGAGGAAAGGAAAAAGGAGGGATGGAGAGAAGGAAAGGCAGACTCTAATGCCATACTGTCATTTTTCTTTTTTTTTTTGAGACAGAGTATCGCTCTGTTGCCAGGTGCCAGGCTGGAGTGCAATGGCACGATCTCGCCTCACTGCATCCTCCACTTCCTGGGTTCAAGCAATCTCCTGCCTTAGCCTCCCAAGTAGCTTGGACCACAGGTGCGTGCCACCATGCCCAGCTAATTTTTTTGTATTTTTTAATAGAGACGGGGTTTCACCGTGGTCTCGAGCTCTTGACCTCACGATCCACCCGCCTCGGCCTCCCAGAGTGCTGGGATTACAGGCTTGAGCCGCTGCGTCCGCCCATACTGTCATTTTTCTAATGTTAGTGGCAAATATGAAGTGCTCTTAAGTCAACCAGTTCAGGTCCTGGGTCTCTCCTCATGTCTGAACGCTTAACTGGAGGTGATCCAAACATCACGATTTACTGAAAGGATACATCAATTCCTCGTACTCTCATATATTACAGACATCAGCTCACATATGATAATGGCAGCCTCATTAGAGGAGAAAATAAAGGGGAGAATGAGAGGGAGGAAGGGGAAGAGAGAGAGAGAGAGAGAGAGAGAGAGAGAGAGAGAGGCTGACTAATCATCTTTCTGACAAAGCGTAGAGAAAAACCACAGAGGGCAAGAGTTTGGAGGAGGCCGAATGGAGTTTTAAAGTCAGTTCTCTGGTCTTTCCCGTTGTTAACTCTATGCACACTGAGAGGTTGTTTGGGTGGGCAGAGATAAACGCCATGGAATGTCTTGGTTTGCTAACAACCTCCATACAACTGAATTTCATACCAGCATCATCTACTGTAAATACTTGATCCAGGAATGGCATGGCGACTTTTTAGAAAACCTTATAAAAGATGTAGATTATCTCAGGGCTAAAAGGTAAAAAATAATTATATCTTTAGAGGCCATTGCAAATTCCAGATGCTGCCACAGCTGTATTTTTAATATTCCAGCACTAGGACAAGAGCGAATCTTGCTATGTGCCTCTTATCTTCCCTCACATACCAATGCTGTCAATGCCATTGGCAATTTTACATGTAAATGAGCCCATCCATCACTCCTCACTCTGCAGCAACTCATTTCTAAGCCTGCCATAGAGTTACACCATTAAATCTCCCTGCTTTACAATATACATCATGACATATTTGACATCAATCAGCTGTGTCAGCCTGCTCACTGTAAACCATAAACTTGCTCTGCAGCCCTCCCTGCATGGGGTGATTAAACCCGCTTGGGGTAGCTTCCTGATTACAGTGATAAATGATGATTCATTTCCCACTCGCTCTTCCTCCACCTGTGCCTCGCCTCTGCCCCAAGCTCCTCCGCCTGCCTATTGGAGGAGGTAGTGGTCAGTAGGATGTGCACACTGAAATGCTGATTTGTACACTGAGTTCAAGCCCTGACACTAGCAATCACTGCTTAGGCCTAGGTTAAGACTTTGCTATTTCTGAATGATGATGAGAAGTCCCTTTGTCCTTCTATGAGGACGCAAAAGATGAGGACTTATAGTTCTTCTAAGGAGAGTCCTCTTGCCTAATAGGGAGAGACCGACCAGGACAGCAATTCTCAACTCCCAGTGGTGGATACTGGCCACATAACCATCAGACCTCTATATACAATGGGCAATTTCTGGCAGGTTAGCCATAACAACATCCCATCCCTACTGAAGAAAGCATATTGGAATTCACATGAGTGAAAGTGACATTATTACAAATGTAACTTTGAATCTGTTCTGATTTTTTAAAGTATTTCATTTGCAAACTTCAGTATTTCATTATTAGAAATAATAAATTACTTGTGACACACCGGAATATCACATCACACCATAAGCTAACTGTAACACACCAGTATATCATGACACTCCACTTGAAGTCCACTAGACTAGATGATGTCCGTGCTTTATTTTTCAGCAGGAAACCTGAGAGAATTCCAGCACTATGAGTAGATACTTCACTAGACTGATTAGGCCATTCATCTGGTCCCACTAAAAGTCCTTTTGCTCTTCCTTCTGTTGAGCCTGAGATAGCAGCAACTTCTGCTTCTTGGCACACTGACCAAACCATCTGCTGACCAGAGGAAGCAGCCTAGATCACGTGTGCACCCCGGAATATCTCCTAAGCAATAAATCAGAGGGCTCTCCGGACCCAGTAAAATGCAGAGTAGTAAGAATTCCTTATCCACATTTACCCATTCGGACACAGGCCTGGTACCTGCCCACCTGCCACTCACGTCCATTCCTGTCAGTCTGGCTGCTTGGGTCTCCCTTTTCTAATGATCTCTTTCATCTACCAGAGTCCACAGTGGTTTGTCCAGATTAGAGGGTGCAGACCCGTCTGGAAAGAGCAGAGCAGAGGGCTATACTGCCACTAATCAGATTCAGTGTCACAGCACTCTTTGGGTGTCCACAAAAAGGTAGGGCATCTTTAGGGTGGGTGGCAGGGGAGTGAAAAAAAAAACTGAGGGAACGTGAGCAAGGTGAGGACAGGGAGTCAATGTGTTTGGGGCATTCAGCTGGTCTCATGACATGGGAGGAGGAGGTGGAAGAGAAAGGGAGGAGGAGAGAAGCCTTAAGCAGGGGAGGGGCAGGAGGGGAACAAAGGAGAAAGTTAGCTTCTTGCTTTCATTCCTGGGACATCCAGAGTAATGAACCCTCTTTCTCGAGAAGACGAATGGGCAGCTGTAGAGATTATGAGTGAGGTTTTATTGCAGATCGATAAATCTGTGTCACCGATCCCCATCTGGAGGGAGTTTTAATTTAAAGGAAAGAGTGATGAGTTCACAATGCCAATAAATCAAAAAGTTGTGTATTCACATATGCATTAACCTTCTATCAAAACATACATCCACGTCAAGGCAGGAGTTTGGAAACAAATCTCGTAGGTGATTTCGAAGGACAGCTGGCGGAGCCCAATAGCTCACCTACCTTCGGGACAGTCAGAGGGGCTGCTGTCTCACTCGGCACCCCGGCCCACGTCTTTGACAAGAACTGAGGGAGAAGCCGAGGATTTATATTGGTGCCGTTAGCAGAAATTGCTGGTTGTCACCAGACGACAGCTGCCTCAGATCAAAATCAGGCAGAGTTCTCCAAAAAGGAGAAAGGAGATTTCACAGCAACAAAACTGAGATAGCAGCTGACGAAAAAGTGGGGAGAGGAGGAACAGATCGAGGGAATCCAGAAACCTGTATTCAAACATAGTTTGAAGTGTTGGGCATAACTGTGAAATCTGCCCGCCGATCTCCCCCATGCTCCCTGGTAGCCCGGTCTTATACCGGTGGCCTCACTTGGGGCTGTAGCAGTAATCAGTGGTTCCGTGAGGCGTGGCCAGGGACTGATGCCAGCAAATCCCCTGGGACAGGGAAGTCTGGATGCACAGCAGCAGCTCTATGACTTGAAAAGGTGAATCAGACACAGTGTTAATCAGCTACCCGAGATCTCCCAAGAAAGCCAGCAGTGTGGGGAGGAGGGCCACTTACTGGCTTACCAATCAGCACCCTTGTTGCATGATATACCTATCACTGTGCTATTCTTTCAAAGACTTTTGTAGAAATCCTGGAAGGGACTAAAGAAATCAAGTGTTTAGCATCTATCACCAAACCAATCAGTCAGTCCATCCATCAGTATCTCTCTCTGCACATGTCTTGTAGATGTAGAATAGTCTATGTATATCTGCTAATTCTAATCTATCCACCTATTGCACATGCATGCACCAATTCCTTTATTTTCTAGTTCATAAAAAGTGTGCTACATTTCTATTCACATTAGCATTGCTAGGTAGGTATGATGCATCTTCTATTATTGATGAGAAAATTGAGACTTGAAATGATCAAGAAGCTGGGATTTTAGCCTCGGTGTCTCTGACCCCAATAAGTTTTTTCTTTTGTCCCGCCAGCCTCTGGATGTGTTTGTGTATGTGCATGGGCATACTTCTTCGTACTTGACCCCTTTCTTTCTAGCCTAATTCTGAATATTCCCCCTCCTGTATGTGCTGCTTCTCAGGGATGACTTGTCAAAGCTTTGCACATGCTGTCACTCACAGCTAGAAACGCTCTTCTCCCCACACCCTATGTGATGCGACTCACCCTGAGATACCCAGCTCATGACCACTCCTCTGTGACCCTTGCCTAGATCAACACCCACTCCACTGAACACAGCTAATTTTCCTTCATTTGTACCTTGTATATATCTCCATGAGAGCATTTAAAATTTTATTGTACTTATTTTTTACATATATGCTTTCGCTATGTTCACAGAGACTATGTCTTAGTTACACTTATGCTAGGCAGTGTGTGTGGCCCATTTTAGTTGCTTTTCTGAAGGTGGCTGGAAGGATATTTTTCACTAATGTTTTAATGAAGGAAAATGAGTTTTGATCAAACAAATAATCGAACAAATATAAAGAGAATCCCAGTCCCTGAAGGTATAACTGGACTGTCAATTCCTGATTATCTTAGGAATCTGTGCAAACTTTATAAACCAGAGAGTTTCATCAGCCACCTACTGCCTTCTTCCCCTTAAGCCCTCAACGTGTATCAATTCATGAACATAGCATTTCTAGGGCTCAGATAATAAATCCCATTTCAAAGATAAGTAAAGTCCTAGAGAAAGCATGGAGCTCTCATGACCCAGTGAGTCACCTGTCCAGCCAAGTCAGAGCCCTAGACTTGTGAATTGTTACCACTGAGCCTTAGCTCACTGATCTTGTAAATCAAATTCAAGGAAGGATGTCTCTAAAACATTCACCTCCACTTAAACATTTTGTTTCCCAAACCTTCTGCTGAATACATTGAAAGTGATAGTCACTTTTAGAGAAAATCGTGACATCATTAATAACCTTTCCCATATCAACCCATACTATCTGAAGGCTCCAGTCGTAGTCTTTATGCAAATAAGTTCATATAAGATCATGTCTGAAAGGTATAAAGGGAGAAAATACAAAGAAGACACAATAAAGGCAATAAAAGTATTTGCTAAATGCCTAATAGGTGTCAAAGACTTTTCTAGGCACTGAAGACAGTGGTGGGTGCCAGCTCTGGGAGACTTGCCTTCCATGTTAACATCTCTGTTCCAGCAGCCACCATGAACACTTACTGAGATCTTTCTGTGGGACAGGCATCCTTTTTAGTGCTTTACACATCCGACACCGGGAGCGGGCGCTCTAGCCCCATTGCGCTGATGATGAAACTGAGCACGCATAATTCGATTACTAGCCTAAGGACACAAGGGGACGGCCAGCCTGAATGCAGAGCCCAAGCTGCCAGTTCTTCTCTGCAGCGTTCCTCCTATTTGCTGTTTCCTCTCTGCTCTCAGCACTACTTTCCTCTTTGGAGAAAGCTTTCTAGGTTTTGAAGCTGCCTTGTAGCTTCTCTCGTCGCCATCCCTCTCTCCACTCTCATGCTGCTGCAGCCAGACTGGTTTTCCAAAAAAGATAGTGCCTGTCTTCAGATAACCTTTAAAAGCTTCCATTACCTATCAAATAAAGTTTGAATTCCCAAGCATGGTATTCCCTGCCCTTGATGACCTGGACAAATTCACATTCCCAGTCTTTATTCCGTAATTGCTATGATGACTCTTTCTAGTCACAGGCGTGGGGTAGGCAGGGCCTTTGTCCTCTGTGCTTTTCCTGGGAATGAACTGTTCCTTCTCTTCTTAGCTGACTGCCCTGTGTTTCTTCCAAAGATTAGCCTAAAACACTTTTCCCATGAAAAGCCTTTGACCTTGTGCCTCCTGTAATCCAACTTCATGACTCCATTCACCGTGAGCTCCCAGTGCTTTCTTTATATCCCCATGGCAATATTTATGTCCTAATAACTATTTGGTAGTGCTTTCTGTGTTTTTGTGAACTTAAACACAGAGACTGTGTAACTCATCTTGTAATCCCGCAGTGCTTAGCACCATGCCTGGAACCTAATAAGAAATCCATAAATATCAGTTGAATTGGACGGGTTTTTCTAATATCAGACAGTGTATGACATCTGTGACGTGACTGATATGGTGTGATGTGTGTGACGAGCATTAGACCTGGAAGCATAAAAGCTGGGAACCACCCCTTGCTCTGCCACTGGCTTCCTATGTGTCACTGGACAAATTCCCTCTCCTTTCTGGGCCTCATTACCCCATCTAAAATGAGAGGGGAGTGCAGACAATATACATTATATTACATTACAGTTTAAAATCCTCAGCAACCTTTCTCATAATCTGTACATATTTAATAAATATTTGTTGAGCGCTTTTTCTCTTCCAGACACTCTACTAGGCTTCAGGGATGTGGAAGCAAAGACAGACTCTGGAACTGAGAGGCTCACACGCGGTTTTCATATCAACATTGCAGTCTAAGTGAGGCAATGATTAACCACAGTTACTTTTTCAAAAGAAAAACTCAAGTCCAGAGAGCTTCAAATTTTGTGATTATTAGATATTTTTAAGATTCTGGGTCATAGCAATTTAGCGCATATAAACAATTATTTATAATTTGCCCCATAGTGGAAAACAAATTTCTTCAAAGAAGGTGCACTTAGACTTTCAGGAAAACTCAATTACTGCACGGAATTTAGCAGGTAATCTAATTTACCTCATTGACCACCTTTTAAAAGAATGTTGTCAAATCAATGCTGTTTCATGTTTTCATGCTTACATAAAGTTACAATGGAGAAAAGGAGCAAAATTTCTGCTAACGACACTAAATTGAAACGATGGATGTCAAATCTGATTTTCCCATAGAAAACATGTTATCGAGTGATTATATTCCTTATCGAAAGTGTGATGTCCAAAATTTTATAGGCATGACCATAAACATTGTGTTTAATTTTCTGCAAACAATAAAGCTATATTCTTTTTTAAAGCATAAAACTTTCTAAATCCATTTGCTCCATTAAATTTAATAAATATCCCGAGCAATACAAGTATATAAGAATCTCTGATAGTCACTGCTGGCAAAAGAAATGTGGATAAGATATTGTTCTTTCACTGGTAGTTTTGTTCTATTATTGACAGGAAAGAAGTGTACGGATATGCTGAAAGTCAGAAAATGTTAAGTTTCTTAAAGAAGAAAGAACATGAATTAACATTATTGATCATTTGCAATATTCCAGGTGCTATCGTAAGTTCTTTCTGTTAGTAGAAACTAGTATTATTGCCCCTGCAAGGCGTGTTTTAGTATTAGAGTAGTGTAAACTTTAAAAAAAATTAAGTAATAAAGCTCTACTTATCTGTGTCCAAATTCTAATATAAGTCTGATAACTGTAAATCATACGTTTTTCATGTTTGGGAGTTTACATACTTAGACACACACACACACCCCACCTATCCATGTAGGATGAATAAAAAGAGACCAAAGAAGACTTCTTGTGGGAAAAGATATATACACTGGGCATTGCTTACGATGGGTGGAATTTTGGTGAATCCATAATAGAGGGGAAATTGCTGTAGGAAAGGACCAGAGTAAAAGCAATGACAGAAGGAATCATAGTATATGCTCATGAAAAGGCAAGCATTTCAGTTGGGTTGGAAGTGAGGGCTGGTCCTGACTTCATATTTATTCCATGTTAGGTGCTGGGGCTACAGTGAGGAAGATGATCATGATGGCCTCTGCTTTATAGAAGCAGATATTATAATATGAATGTTTTAGTCTGTTTGTGCTTCTTTAACAAAATAACTGAGAGTGATTAATTTATTAAAAAAAAAAAACCAGACATTTATTTCTCACACTTCTGGAGGCTGGGGTCCAAGATTCAGATGCCAGTGGGTTTAGTGCCTGATGAAGACTCTGTCTTCCCTTCCAAGAGAACACCTGTGGCCGCATCCTCCAGAAGGAGGTATGCTGTGTCTTCCCATGGCAGGAAGGACAGAAGGAGTGAAAAAGAGTCATGGCTACTCCCTCCAGCCCTTTGACAAGGCACTAACACACTCATGAGGGTACAGCTTTCATGACTTAATCACTTCCCTGACACCAGCACAGTGGGAGTTAAGCTTTAACACATGAATTTTGGAGGAGACACATGCAACTCACAGCAAGAGAGACATAGTCGGTGCCCTGGGAGTGGAGGGAAGGGAAAGGCTGATGCTGTCGGGTTGCGTGAGAGAAGACGTTGCAGAGGACGTAACCCTTGCTGTGGGTTTTGAAAGATGATGAAAACTATGTCACGTGAGCAAGGAGGTGCTGAGGTGCATGGGATGGGAAAAGGAAGGCTAATCCTGGCATAGGGGATGGCAGGACCAAATCCAGAGTTCTCACTGGGTGTGGATGCTCAGGAAACTACTCTTGCCCTTTGTGGCACAAAAACTTGGTGCATGCAAAGAGGAAGAAGGCGAGGGCTTGAGATAGCGCAAAGTAGGCACAGGAAACAGCAGGTGTCACGCTTATGAGCGTGCTCCGACCCCCTCACCCATGCCTCAATAAATAAGCTGGACTTAACTTTCCTGGCAAAAATAAGGGTATCATTAATGGCTTTTATTAGAAAGTGTGAGGGTCAGAGCTGTACTTTGGGAAGAGGTGTGTAGGGTAAGAGGTGAAAGAGAGAGATTAACTAATTAGTTGTTCTGCTCGTTTGGGTGAGAAGCAATAAAATACCAAACTAGGTTGCAGGTGCTGGAGACGAAAAGGAGTGGTGAAAAATAACAAAATTAAAATCAACAGATTATCAGGCCTGAGAGACAGAATTTATGTCAGGGCAAGGAAGACAGAGCTGGTAATATTGTGAAGGCAATTATAGATGCAAGACGAGACTTTTGGATAAATAGTCAAGGCTGGAAACAGATTTAGGCATCATTCCCACAGAGGTGATAATTGGACAGTGGGAGGTGATGAGAACACCAAGGGAAAGAATGTATAGAAAGAAAAGAAAGGACAAGAGAAAGGTTGGGGACAGAACTCCAGAGAATGCCTTCACTTGGGAGAAAGACAAGGTGGAGGAGTCCTCAAGGAGCAGAAGCCAAGCAGCCAGGGCTGAGTGAGAAAGGAAGGTCAAGGTCTGGAGGGCCAGGAAGATGGATTTCACAGAGAGGAGTGGGCAGTGGCTGGGAGCAAGTGCTGCAGAAAGGAGTAAGTTGGCTTGAGATTCAGCCAGTTCGTTTGATAATTAGTAAGTCAATGATAAACGTCAAGAGAGGAGTTTACGAGAAGCAAACAGGTGGCAAAAGATGAAGAAGCATGGAGATGCCAGGGACCTCGGTGTAGAATGTCCTCTCTCAGTTATGTTTGTCAATGAAGGAAGAAAACACCCACAAATTGAATGAGGGTGCCCTCCTGCCATACAGGGAAAGTCTCATTCAAAGGTCCCGTATTTGCTACCTCAGCTCCGTGATGTGTCTGGAGGTGGAGGATGCCAGGTAAATGATGTGCTGGAATTATTTGCTAATGTCTATGGTCCTTTCGGTCCTCAACAATCTGGAGCCGGGCTGCCTCTATCTGCTCATAAGCACACCCGCAACCCATCAGGCTCTCTCCTGAGGAACAGGCACCCTTTCTCAATTCTCAACAGTAGCAAAGGGAGTTGCACAGCACAATGGATAAAGCTCAATCAATAATCCGAGGCAATTACATAAAGTGGGGGAAAATAACACTGTGTTTTTGTTTCTCACTTTCTGTTCACAGTTTCTCAGGCTATGACTATTTGTTAGCCGTACAGAATGCAGTGAGGAAGGTTAGCATGGCACTCTGCTTGCACGAGAAAGCAGCCAGGGCTTTCGGCACTCCCTGCACATACCGACCATTGATCAACAGACAAGGTCAGGGCTGCAGATGGCACAGGGAGAGAGCTTAGCAACTCACCCTCGCAGCCCTGCCCCCCGACCCATCACTGCCTGGCAATCTTTCCGTCCTAGCTAGGGTACTCTGGGGACCGCCAGACCTCCAGGCTCTGGAGAAGGGTGCTACTTATGGGGATGGGTGGTGTGTGCCCTCCTCCCTGAAGGCATCCCAATGTGGGGGGTGCAGAGATGGAGGTGATAGCAGGGAATTATGGATTCTAAGGGAGAGTAAATGGCAGCAGATAAACCCCCAAGTAGCTAAAATGCTGTTTTCATGCAAATGCCCCTAAGTAAAATGAAAAGAGGCAGGACAACACAGGAGGAAAAGAGACAAGAAAGGAATCCAAGAGGAAAGCTGAATTAATTCTAAATGGGGGAATTTTCTGAGAGGCATTAGCCACTTTTGAAGAAAATGAATCGGCTCTCTCCCCACATGTATTAAATGCCTATGATTCTCTAATTTAGGAGCTTTTTATTGTCAATTGAAAGACGGAAAACTTCAGGTGTATTTCAGGAAAAGAGGCTGTCTCTCACCTATGTATTATAATGCTCAGAATTAGTTTTTTTTAAGGATTTTAATTTTTTTTTTGTTATACTGCACTTAAAAAAGATTACACAAGGCATGTCTCCCTGAAATACCCTCTATCTATCAGAATGAGTTCTTGGGCGGGGGGGTCAGATGAGGAGAAATTTCCTTGAGGGGTCAGAGGTAACCAGGTCTGTGTGGGTGGTACAGAGCTGGGGTCATGGACTCTGCCTCGGGAAAGATGTGCCCGGCTCACATGCTGGGGAGTGAGTGGTCAAGGGGAGTGAGAGAAAGGTTCAAGACGTCAGAACGTGTTACATGAAGAGCACGGGTTTGTTCAAGGCGGCCTGGTTCCAGTGCCATCAATAATTGAATAGGTCATCTAGCTGTGCTTTCCTCATTTACAATTTCACATTAGGAATGGTTTACCTCCCTTCTGTACCATGAGGATGACGCGGGATACAAGCATGAAAATATGCAAGAAAAAAAGTGTTCTAAATAGCAAGATATAAACAAAGGTGCCAATGTGTTTGAAAGAGGAACTGAATGTCCCTTGGTCATTTTAAAAAGTGAAGTCACCCTGTGCTATGGCAAAACTGCCGTAGGATCTATGTCTGCATGCCGAGTGGAACACAACCTCTAAGGGGACACTGAGGCTTCCATGGGGGAAATACAAAGTCCCAACGTTACAAAAGGAGTGAATGAGGAGAAGGGATGGGCCCCAGGACAGGCTACCAGCCTTTACTCTAGCTCAGGGAGGACCTAGGCATCTCATCTGGGCTGCTGGCCACTCAGTATGGCAACTCCAAAAACACAATTGGTTCAAATGAGCTGCCCTACACTTCAGAAGGACACATACTTTCTACCCATATCTGCTGTATTCTCATTTAAAATTTGAACTTCAGAAAAAACCATTCCTCTATTATTTCTCCTTGACTTGGTAAAAGTAGTTCACGTGGGTCACAGCAGGTTTGATTTGATGCAGAGGTGACTCACTGGGTGTTGTGTAAAAGTGCTAATCTTCCCACAACCACTTCTGAATTCTTAAATTCCTCTGACACATTAATTCTAACCCCAGCCCCAAATGCCCCAACATCTCTGAGAGTCCCAGAACAGAAATTATAGCAATTTCCTATAACCAGAATCAAATTCCAAGGTTGGAGAGCAGGGGCCACGTCCTACTATTAATTCAAACATCCATGTGAAAGATTATGGTGGGCAGCTGTGATTCCATTAAAGGGGGCAATTTCAACTCCATTTCCTTGATAAATAGACACAAGCTCACCCCTAAATTGGGCTTGATAGATTTGATTAGGGTAGGGTTTTTGGAGGTTGTGATGTCTGCAGGAAAATTGCTGTTTGACGTGCAAGGCCAAATTGCACTTGAAATCTCCTTGCAACCACAGAGAGGGGGAGAAGGAAGAGGATGGAACACCTAGCCAATTGCTATCATCCAAGCAGCAGGGGAGTCAAGCTGTTGTATTCAAAATATCTGTTAGGTATGCAGCCAGTGTGTGCTGCAGAAAGCATGCCAGGCTCAGGGGAACCAATGATTAAAAGCAGCAAAACCAAGTGTTATTTAAACAAAGCGAAATGTACTCATCCAATTTTTTAGCCTATATGAATCTGTTTCAGGGAGGAGAAAAGATAAGTTACTTCTTTTGGAGACTCTTGTGGTTCTACGTTTCACAATTCCCATTGAGAGCCTTCGGGCCAGGAAGAGATAGAAGGTGAGGCTCACAGCTTTAAAGCACACCCTCCAGTCACAAACACAGAATGATGGGTGAAATGGAAGTAAAACCTGTTAGCCTGGCCGGGCGTGGTGCCTCACACCTGTAATCCAAGCACTTTGGAGGCCAAGGTGGGCGGATCACCTGAGGTCGGGAGTTCAAGACCAGCCTGACCAACATGGTGAAACCCT